>NC_138089.1:28331368-28931368 GCF_964212035.1 Myotis nattereri
TTGGTTAATGCCCACAGATGCCTTGAGGGCAGGTCCTCCTTTCTCCTTGTCACTGCTGCTGCCCCAGGGCCAGACCCCAGTAGGTGATCCTACATCCCTAAATGAGCGACCAGGGCCTTCTCAGGTGGGTTGGGTGTCCAACAGAACACAGACGCGGGTAGTCAGTGGTGAATGCACAGGCCTGGTGGAGGCATGCTGGTGGAGACTTGGAGCAGCTGTCTAGGGAGGCAGCCCCCCCAGCGCCCCCAGCATAGCCCAGCATCCAGGGGAAGCTATTTCCAGCTCCTGGAAACAGGAAGTGAATCATGGCCCCAGAAGACGGGCCGGACGCTTGGCACCTCGGGTGCGATTGATGAGTGCCTGGACGGAAGGGCCCGGCCTCAGACCAGGGAAGCAGGAAGGAGGCCTGGAGGAAGAGGATAGGAGGGGAGGCCTCCCCAGCAAAACAGGCAGCCCTGTGTGGCCCCAGAGGAAGGCGATGAGGTCAGCACAGATTCAGCCACCCAGCCCCTTATCCGGCCACACCTGGGCCTGGCCAGTAGGGCAGGGGTGGCCACACACCTAAACCCCGCAACCCAACTGGCACTCACCCTGGGCCCCTCCAGGCTGGGCCTGCACTTAGCTTATTTACTCTCCGCATGAGCACAGGGTCTAACTGGCCTCGTTTTACAGAAGGCCAAAAAGAAGCAGGGGCTTGCCAAGGCCATGCCAGCCAAGGGTAGCACAGGATTTGAACACAGCTCTGTGTGACTGTGGAAATCTCTCAGGTGGTACAGGAGATTCAGAGGGTATCACACTGGCCCCAGGGCAGCCACCAAGAAAGTCTGGGGCAGGTGTCTGAAGCTCTGGCTGAAACAGGCAAGGGTTCTAGTCCTAATACAGTCTCCATCTGAAAACAGGGCTAGTGTGGTGCCCCTCCCCTAGCCTCCATGTCCCGGAACCCACTCAAGGGTGTGGCTGGCCAGGCCAGGTCAAAGCCAGGGGTCTGAGGAAGCTGGGGCTTCCTGGGCAGGCAGCCAGGGGACCCCTTCCTTCCTGCATCACAGCCCAGGGCTCCAGGAAACCCATAGATGGTGTGGGCTGAGTGGTGGGGGCACCACCCTGGCACCTCCATTCCAAACCAGGGGCTGTGCTGGCCCACTGTGGGCAGGTCTGTCAGAGGAGGGAGAGCTGGGTTACTTCCACTTCTTCTACTGGACTCACATCACCCCATCCCTGCCCTCCATTCTCACTTCCCCCTGGGCACCCATGGGCAGAGTTGGGCGCCCTCTGTCTCAAAGGGAACCGAGAACTTCCATGGCCTGAGCTCCAGCCCGGGTCCTGGGCTTGGACAGGCCGTGCAGCTGCAGATGGGCCCTGAGGCCCAGGGCCCAGCCTCCGAGGGGTGCATCCTGGGTCACAAGGTCAAGGAGAGGCAGAACTGGGCCGCATGCACCCCCAGGGCCTGGCCTTGCTGGGTTATGACTTTTAGTTGGGGGCGGGTGGAATGACATTTTCCTTTCTTTGTTCTAAATGTTCTGTTTCCACAAAGAATGTGTATTGTTCACATTAAAGATAAACATGGGACAAAAGCCACCATGGGTTGGGGGAGCGTGGGTTCTGGTGGAGTTTTGCAGGGAATCAGAGGCCAAGGGGAATCTGCTTGCGCTGCACCTGCCGGGGGGAGGGGTGGGGCCCAGGGGCTTGGATGGAGACACCCAGACGGCCATCCAGATGAGAGAGGGGGCGCAGAGCAGCCAGCTGCCTGTCAGGGGTCGTCCACTCAAGAAGAGCTGCCCACCCCAGCCTCTTCCCTCCACCACAGCATCTATGGCTGGACTCACCTGGGTGACCCGCAGGCTCCCCTTTGAAAGCGTCGGTGGAACCCCAGCTCTACAACTGCTGGGCAAGTCACAGCCCTACTCGGTGCCTCAGTTTCTCCCAGTTGCTGTGGAGCATTAACTTGGGGCAGAGCCAGGCACACAACAAGCGCTGTGTAAACATGTGCTGCTGAGGGGTGTTGGGCTTCGTTCCATGCGCTTGCGTGGGGGTGGGTGAGATACCCCGTGTGAGTGGTACTGTCGCAGCCGGCCCTCCTGTTCAGTACCTCCCCAGAGGGTGCCGGTGTTTTCCTGGGCGGTGCCTCCCTCTGCTTCCTCTACCCCCATTCCTGTCCCTCTCTCCTCAGCGGCCCTCAAGGCCACCAGTGGGTCCTGGGCATGGGGCGCCTAAGCCAGAGCTCTGACCCTCTGGGCCCCCTCATGCCCACCCAATGCTGGTCCCCGCGTGATTGGCAAGGGGGCCAAAGGTTAAGTGAGGGGCCTCAGAAAAGGCTCTTAAACGTTGCAGCCACACAGTGATTTACAGCAGGTCTGAGTGCCCCCCTGCCTATAATTCACTTCCATTTGCAGGACCCTTGGCCCCCGCGCAGAGGATGCTGGGAGGAGGCCAAGGGGGGTGGTCGTACTAATTTTAGCATTCGTAGCCGAGTGGCTAGAGGTGATTTATGGGTCCAGGGCTCTGCTTTTGCCTCCACCCGCTGTCCCTTCCAGCCAAGAGACCCTGCCACCTCAGTACCAACCCCAGCTCCTGCCCTTGATAGGCTGGTTAGAACACCTGCAGGATACCCGCTAGACCTGGCCTGGGGCCATTCAAGTTAATTTCGCCAGGGGTGCTGTTATCCGCATTTTACAGATAAGGAAACAAGCTCAGAGAACTCACTGCCCAAACTCACACAGCCTTGTGCGCTGTCCCATCTGCACCCGCTCTGTGCCTACACCCGCTGCCCCTCCGACCCCCTGGCCTCCCATCTGAACTGCCTTCCCCCTCCCAGATCAAGACCCTTGAGCAATCACGCTCTCCTCAGCTGGTGTCCACTGAGGGCCATCTTTAGGCCCCGTGCGGAGCTCAGAGTCTCATGCAGAGGAGACGACCCTACACCAACACAACCAGCCCACAGTGGAAGGTCGATTATAACTTAATAAGAGCAGGAAGGTGCTGCTGACACCAGTTCAGTCGTGGCGGGGGATGAGGGAGGGCTTCCTGGAGGAGGTGTTGCTTCAAGGAGGCACTGGAGCTACCAACGGGGCCAGGTGTTGGGGTGGGAGGGGGACAGCACGCACAATGATCCACAGGCAGAAAGGAGCACATCAGGTCTTTTCCGAATGCTTGCCCTGCCTAGACCACTCCCCCCTCCCTGCTCTCCTCCCTCCCACCCAGTCCCCCCCTGACCTCCCCCGCCCACACTCATCCTCTCCTGGCAGCTCCTCGGAACACCAACACCGGAAAGCAAAGTGGGAATCCAGCCCCACGGCTCTCAGATGAGGAGAAACTGCTAGGAAGGGAAAAAAATTATTTCATTGTTTCTGCTCCCAGATCCTTCCTGAAAAACAAGAACAAAATCAAACCCCAGCTGGAAAGGCTTTATCTGGCAAAGTTCTCAAGGAGGGGGCTTGGATTGTGGGCCAGTCAGGACTCCCAGCAAGGTGGAGCAGGGAGACCCGGCTCCCTCAGCCACGGAGGGGGCAGGCACCTCCACGCACCTCCACGCAGCTGCGGGTGCTGGCGCTCTGCCCTAAGAGGTTCACTTACTCCCCAAGCAGCTGAGGAGGCAGAGCAGCGCCCCTCATAGAGCTGAGCTGGGGTTTGTATCTGAGTCTTTCTGACCCCAGAACCTGCCAGCTTGCCCACTTCACAGGGCTCTCGGAGCAAATAATGAGGAAATGTTGGTGAGGTCACCTCCTCCACATTCAGCTGTCTCTGCTCACGCCTCCAGGGACAGGGAGCTCACTCCTCAAAGTCCCCTTTCACGTATTTTGCAGTCAGGAATGTCCACTGCTGCCCCTACCCTTGGCTTGGTTCCTCATTTCTGACAGGAACACCAGGAGGCTCTGAAGTGACAGGGACAGGACTGGAGGAGCCGTCCCATGGGCCACTTCAGAATGGGAACAAGAATGGGGAGGTCCCAGGAGGGACGGTAAAATCTGGCCCCTTCTAGCACTACGGTCCCTCGGCCAGGTCCCTTGGAGACCTACCTCTCCGATGGTTATGATTAGGCCCATTTTATGGATGGGGAAGCTAAAGCCCCAGCACTGCACGGGCTGGCAGCTTCAGAAGCAGGAGGAGCCCCCAGGGCAGGCCACGCAGACCCCTGTGCAGGGGCCGTGCCTCCTCCCTCCCACGCGCCCGGGGTTGACCTGAACAGCCCCTGGCCGGGCTTTTCCCAGAGCCGAGGCCAGGAGCACAGGTCCCGCATGTTTGTTCAGGCCAGGCTGGGGCTCCGGGCAGGCGAGCGGAAACGGCCACAAGATGTTTGTCCAAGAGGGGGTCAGGCTCCACGGCCAGGAGGAAGGAGGAAGGGCCGGAGGAGCAGAAGGCCTGAGTCAGCAGCCTCTGTGGCCTGGATTCTGGCCCCCAGGCCTCTCCTTCCTCACCCACAGGGGCAAGCTGCACCCTACAGGCACTTAGTGGATAAGGAATCAGGCTGGAAGCAAGGAGAAACTGGCACCCTCAGCCCAGCCCCAGCGCCCCTCATTTTCTCCTCCTTCTCCAGCCACATCCCTTCTTCCCTCCTCTGGGAAACCTGCTGCTCCGCCTCTCAAACATAACAAGGCTGATCCCTGTCCCCACTGTGCGCTGTCCCATCTGTACCCGCTCTGCGCCTATACCCGCTGCCCCTCCGACACCCTGGCCCTCCCATCTGAACCTGATCCTCCCCTTCTGCCTTCCCCCTCCCAGATCAAGACGCTTGACCAATCAGTGAGGACCATGGTGCAGGGACTGGGTCCCCTACCACCCAGGTCCAGCTACCAGTTTCCAGCCCACGGCAGTGGTTCCCTCACCGTTCTCCCCATCACCCCCTGCAGACTCTTCTGGGCTTTGGCCTCAGAGGGATCCTATTAACATGCAAATCATAGCTCCTCTCTTCTAGCTCAACACTCACGAAGGCCCCCACCTCCCTGATAGCTAAAGCCATCTGTTATGAGCTACACTGTACGCCCCCCCCCCCCCCCGCCCACACACGCACACGTTAAAT
This sequence comes from Myotis nattereri, assembly GCF_964212035.1. Lineage (NCBI taxonomy): Eukaryota > Metazoa > Chordata > Mammalia > Chiroptera > Vespertilionidae > Myotis > Myotis nattereri. The sequence goes on from NC_138089.1 coordinate 28,336,383, forward strand.
TCATATGTTGAAGTCCTAACCCCTAGTACCTGAGAATGTGACAGCATATGGAGACAGGGTCCCTGAAGAGGTGATGAGGTTAACATGAGGGCATATGGATGCGCCCTCTCTAATAGGGCTAGTGTCCTTATAAGGAGAGATTAGGCCAGCTGTGGGCAAACTATGGCCCACAGGCCAGATCCGGCCCATTTGAAATGAATAAGACTAAAAAAAAAAAAAAGACCGTACCCTTTTATGTAATGATGTTTACTTTGAATTTATATTAGTTCACACAAACACTCCATCCATGCTTTTGTTCCGGCCCTCCGGTCCAGTTTAAGAATCCATTGTGGCCCTCGAGTCAAAAAGTTTGCCCACCCCTGGATTAGGCCATGGACGTGTTCAGACACGGGAAAGACCACGTGAGGACACAGCAAGAAGGTGGCTCGCTCCAGACCAAAGAGGCCTCAGAAGAAACCAAACCTGCTGACACCTTGACTTTGGACTTCCGGACGCCAGAACTGTGAGGAAAGAAATTTCTGTGGTTAAACCGGTGGTGCTTTGTTATGGCAGCTGAAGCAGACTAAGCACCATCTGAGCCCATGACCTCACCAACCTTCCTCTCTTCCCTTTTCTCTCTGCCCCAGCATCACTGCCTCCTCACTGTTGCCTCTGAGTACGAAGCATGCTCCCACGTCCAGGCCTTTGCCTCTGCCTGTTAAGTCTTTCCCTAGGGCTGCCACCTTGTCATCATTCGAGTCCCTGCTCAGACATCCCCCTTCCAAAAGGCCCTCCCCGACAGAGCAGATAGGAGGACCCAGGTTGAAACCCAGTCCCATCACTTTTGACCTGGGGACTCAGTACCGGCTCCTCCCCCTGAAGCATCTGGGAAGGACTGGAGCGCAGGAAGGTGCGTGCCCCTGAGGCATGATGGGGCAGACATCTGTCCATCTGGGGTCTGACTCTGGCCCCAGGACCCCTGCCTGGACCTAAGTTCTGCCTGGAAGGTGGGGAAAGACTGGGACACGGAGGGCCCTTCCTGGAAGTGGGAACACTCTGGGTGTTTGCTCTGATTTAGTCAATAAACTCTCTTGAGACAACTCCACACCCACTGAAGGAGCTGAAATTTAAAAGACTCACAACACCAAGTATGGAGCCATGGGAGCTCTCATATACTGCTGGGGCGGGGGGTGGGGGGGTGGGGGGGGTAGGGTATTTGTGTGTGTGAAATGGTGTAGCCACTCTGGAAAACCATTTGGTAGTTTTTTTTTAAAGTCAAATGTAGACTTATGCAACCCAGCAATCCCACTCCTAGGTATTGAATAAAATGAAAACACACAACTACATAAAAACCTGTACATAAATGTTTACAGTAGATCTATTAAGAGTTGCCCTAAATTGGAAATAACCCAATGTCCCACAGCTAGTGCATAGAAAAATAGATAAAGGTACATACAGCCATACAATGGGTAATAAAGAATGAACTATTAATACACAAAGTAACATGGCTCTAGCCAGTTTGGCTCCGTGGATAGAGCATTGACCTGCAGACCAAAGGATCCTGGGTACGATTCCGGTCAAGGGCAGGTACCTTGGTCGCAGCTCCTCCCTGGACCAGGCCCTAGTCACGTGTGTGCAGGAGGCAACCAATCGATGTGTTTCTCTCACATTAATGTTTCTCTTTGTCTTTCTCTCTTCCACTCTCCCTAAAAATCAATGGAAAAATATCCTCGGGTGAGGATTAACAACAACAACAACAACAAAACAAAAGGATGGATCTCAAAGTCAGAATCTAAAGTCTTGTTAGGGGCTGGGGTTGGGGTCAGGGATTGACTGGGAAGGGGTACAAGGGACTCCTTAGAGCTGGGCATGTTCTCTCTTGTTCTGAAAATTGGTTACAGGGTATAAATGTGTAAAAACTCATCATAGCTTTTCTACCCTCCCTCTGCTACACACACACACACACACACACACACACACACCACTCCTCGGAGCTCCGTGCTCCTGCTAAGGCAGCGCCGCCCGTCTCCTTCCAGCCACCATCCAACATGATCATCTACCAGAACCTCACCAGCCATGTGAGATGTTCTCCGATATCTACAAGACCCGGGAGATGGCAGACGGGCTGTGCCTGGAGGTAGAGGGGAAGATGGTCAGTAGGACAGAGGGCAACATTGATGACTCGCTGATTGGTGGAAATGCCTCCGATGCAGGCCCTGTGGGCCACGGTACATAAGTACAGTCATCGCTGGTGTGGATATTGTTGTCACGAACCATCATTTGCAGGAAACCAGAAGCCTACAAGAAGTACGTACATCAAAGATGAGATGAAATCAATCAAAGGGAAACTCGACGAGCAAAAACCAGAAAGAATAAAGCCTTTTATGACAGGGGCTGCAGAATAGATCAAGCACATCCTGGCCAACTTCAAAAACTACCAGTTCTTTATTGTGAAGACATGAATCCAGATGGCCTGGTGGCTCTGCTGGGCTGCCGTGAGGATGGTGTGACCCATGTATGGTTTTCTTTAAGGATGGTTTAGAAGTGGGAAAATGTTAACAAATTTGGCAATTTGGATCTATCCCCTGTCATCCTAACTGGCTGCTGCCTTTCACCCACACGCCAGGACTACGACAAATGGGAATGATGGTATCGTGAGCTCTTCATTTATTTTGACCTTGATGTATTTGGAGCGGAGTCATTGTTTTTAAGAACAAACATGTCCTGTAAGTTGTCTAAAAATAAAATGCATTAGAACTCATTTGAGAGAATGCCTCTTGGTTGAATACATTTTAAAATCCATCCTGTGTCGTGTGCTGGGAGACGCTAGAGACGGGTGGTCGGCCACTACTACCTATACAGCATACAGACTGTCTGCAGTGGAAACTACTTCTGAGACTGGGGAGAAAAAATGACACCCCAAAACCAAGAATCAAACGTCTTAATTCTGAGTTGAAGCAAAGGGAAAAGACCATGCTCACAGCAGAGCCAACATTTGATGTGGATTCCTTAGACACTTCATCACCTACAAACAGAAGTAGTTAACGGGAAGAAATTACCAAAAGAATAAAAAGAGACTAAGGCAGCCGGGAGCAAAGTATTGTCTGAGCTTATTTATCATGTCAAGTTAGAACCACGTCCCATGGAAACCTGGGTCTCCTGGAATTGTCTTGCAAGCTTTTGTCAGATTTCATGAAATGGGGCTGGCAAAGTCTGTATGACTTCAAGGTGGTTACGTTTTTAAATGGGAAAAGGCAGTAGCTTGCGGGTTAGGAGCTCTAATTCGGTGTTCGGCTTTACCGGGACTTTGCCGCGACCGCTTGTTTTAGATGGCTCTGGCGCTGCAAGAGCAGAGATGAGTAACAGACCTGTGTGGCCTAGAATAAATGTGTGGACTTCTGCAAAAACAAACAAAAAAACTCATCATAGTTCACAATGAGATTTGTCCATTTCCCTTTTGGTAACTTTTACCTCAATTAAAAAAAAAAGTTTTAAAAAGCAACCACTCCCCTTGCCAGGCCGCCTGGGGACAGGGGTGGGTCGGAGTGGACCCCTGGCCCCTAGGACAGCCGCTGTGGGCAGAGCTTCGCGGCTCCGGTCCCCTCCGCTCCAGCGCCTGGCGGCGGCTGAGAAAGCCCGGAAGCTGGTGGGCGCGGGGTGGGGGTGGGGAGGGGGGGAAATGGGGGGTGGGAGGGTGGAGGAGGGGTGGCTACTGTTCCCACGTCCACTCCAGCCCCGCCTTTGCCATTGTCCCAGGGGTGGGATCCGCAGCGGAGCCAGGTCTGCCAGTAGGACCGGGAGGGAAGGGGGCTGAGTGGGGGGTGGGGAATGGGGGTGGGGGTGGGTCTGTAGATTGCGCCCCGAGAATCTCCAGCCCGAGCTGTCCCCCCTCGCTTGGAAAGGCGAGGTCCCCGCACTGGACGGGGCGGCTCTCCTGGGAGGTCCGAGCTTGGCGTCGGCGTTGGGAGTGCACACGAGCCCCTCAGCACCCCTCGCCCCGCAGTGTCGCACTCTTTTCTCTGACAGTGAACGCTGTCACCAGAGAGAAGGGCCACCACTGGCACCCCCAACACACACCCCCTTGGAGCCTTCAGCCCCCCGCCCCCCCAAACCAGATGCCCCGGCCCTCTCTGGGCCTCAGTGTCCCTCGTCGTAGAAAGCTTCTGGGTTGGAAGCCCTGACATCCTGACGTCCCTCACACCAAGATTACTGTGCCTTCACTTTGGCTGCACAAGAGATGCGCCTGCAGTGGCTCACAAAGCCAGACGGACCTAACTACGAAGCGAAATCAAACCTGTCCGGCCGGGACGCTCTGCACAGGGAAGTGGGGAGCCGATGCCAGAGGCGGCGAGTTGAAAGGACTCGGACCCTAGGGTGCGCTCCCCGCAATAGCCACCAGGCGGCGACAGAGACCAGGCTTGCCGCGTCAGAGTGTGTTTTGAAATAATTTCTGTTACAAAGTTGTGAGAACAGTACGGAGAAGGCTTGGACGCTCTTCTTAACCGAATTCACCAAGTTTTAGCATTTTGACCCCCTCTCTGCACGTTCAAGTCCCCCTCCGAGCATCAAAGAGGAAGTTGCAGATGTGATGGGCCTTGAACCCTAAACCATTCCGTGTGTATTTCCCCAGAGCAAGGACATTCTATTACCCAACCACAGCAGAGTTTTCAAGATCGGGTGATTTAATTAGGATGCAATACCATTACTTAATCTGCAAAACCGTATGCAAATATTTCCAGTTATCCCAAGGAGGTCTTTTATAGTGTTTCCCCCACCCCTGCTCCACCCACCCCACTCCACTATCACATTTTTTTGCTTTTAATTAAGTGAAATTAATTCGCACTCTGGACCGGCGGTTCAGTTGGTTGACGCACCCTCCCGGACCCCAAAAGGTTGCAGGTTCAATTCCAGGTCAGGGTACATACCTAGGTTGTGGGTTCAACCCCCAGTTGGGGTGCCTACCGATGCACGATTCTCTCTCCTTTCCTCTCTCTCTCAAGTCAATTTAAAACACACACACACACACACACACACAACAAAAACACATTCTCGAATGAGGATTTTTTTTTTAAAAAAAGAAAGAAATTAATTCACTTTAGTTAAACTTTCCTGGGCTGAAGTATCTTGCAAAAGATGGATGGAAATAGTTCCAGCCTCACCCTTCTTAACCACATGCCCCTGGGCAGGTCCCTTGTTCTCTCCACTGAGAGGTGCCAGGTTCTGGGCAGGGTGCATGGGGGAGGTTGGAGGGGGAGAGAGAATGCACTTGTATTCTGAGATGGAATCTTTCTCTCCTTCTCAGCCTGACCCATTTCCCCAGGCCTTTGGGGAAATGGGTCACCCACCACCGTCTTCAAATGGACCCACTCCTAGAGAAAGCTTCTAGCTTTGGGAAAGAAAGGCAAACGCCCCAGCCTGCCTGAGGCTGACAAAAGGCCAGTTGGAAGTCTTGCGCTGGATCTGGAGAGATGAACGGCTCCAAAGACTGGGAAATAAATCCTTTAGCCAGTCAAGTACACAGTTCCCATTTTTCACTTGCAACACAACTGCAGGAGGGTCTAATTTTCTTGTCATCTAAGAGATTAATCATAATTTCTTTAACTTTTACTATGTACAGTAAAATGGAAACAAACACAAAAGCAGAGGAACTAGTATAATAAACCCTCATTTACCTGTCACCCAGTTGCAGCAAAAAAACACAATTCTTATTGATATAATATTATTGATTTAAAATACTGGCATGACACGGCTCCATACTCCCTCCATTCTCTTACTTATGTCACGGGACTTCTGAGTGCTTTGCCTGTAAGAATGAGAACTAGGGAGAGATGAAGCTGTACACCGTCTTGAAAAAAGAAGTATCTATCCATTGATACACAAAATGGGGGAAACCCAGTCAACTCATAAAATACATTCTAATATTTTGCTGAATAAATATCAATATTTGTAATATATTTATGTTGTTTTGATCAACTGCATACTAATATTTGTAATTAAAACTTTCCAGGATAACGTTTTTAAACACTTAGTGGCTTATGGTCACAGAAAAATTTTAATTTTTAAAATGTCAGTTTGTATCTCTAGTTTTTGCTACAGAGAAGTATGACGATGTGATCAGCAGAATCTTTTAGGCATAAGGACATATTACATTAGGCTAAAACTGTGGGGACAGTAGAATTGAGCACAAGTTCAAAGAGAAAAATAAGGTAAAACCTCATTAATACGGAAGAGCTTGTTTGTGTAATTCCCATTGGGGTGACAGTGGGTATTCAATCACTATCTTTAGATTCACTGGCTGTATTACAAGTGACGAAACCGTTTAACCTTACAATGTCAATATTTAAAATACTCTGGACAATACATCCTTTGCAACTGTTTAAACATTTATATTGTAAATGTCAACTTTAAAACATGTAAGACTATTCCCAAATTCTTTGCAGGCAGGGAAGGTGCCCATCAGTAAAACAATTTGCAGTTCTCCAACAGGTGGCACCAGAGAGCTGGGTCTGAAGCGTGGGGAACCCTTGGAACGCTGGCCTCCAGATGATTCAAGTTCCTCTGAGTCCTTGTCCCATAAACCAGGAGATTTCTACCTCAATCACTGACTGTTTCATACTTGGTATCTTCCTCTCCAAAGCTGGAAGCACCCTGAGGCGCCCTTGTGGGACAGGGGCCCATAGCCCCTGCCGTTGCCTATCTATTGAGACTGCGGGGCCCCTGAGAAGAGGAGCTCGCCCTCCCCGAGTTCCCCTCACAGTCCTGCAGGTCTGCGCCACCAACTCACCCTGTGGTTGTTACAAAGGCCCAGCACAGCTGAGAAGCGGCTTCACTGCTCTGTTTGGGGAAAATAGTGAGGGGAGAAAGGTTGGTTCGGAAAGACTTCTTCTTTTTTAAAAAAATATATTTCTTTATTGTTTTCAGAGAGGAAGGGAGGAGAGAGAGATAGAAACATCAATGATGAGAGAGAATCATTGATCGGCTGCCTCCTGCACACCCCCTACTGGGGATCGAGCCTGCAACCCAGGCGTGTGCCCTTGGCCGGAATCGAACCTGGGACCCATTGGCCTGCAGGCTGATGCTCTATTCACTGAGCCAAGGCAGCTAGGGCAGTTCGGGAAGACTTTTGAGAAGAGAGGGTGTCTGAAGGAAGAATAGAAATCCGAAGTGGACAGAGGGACAGTGGGAACTTCATGTGCAGAAGTATGAAGGTGACAGCAAGCATGGAAGTGGCAACGATTTGTTACAGCCTAGCTGAGCCAAACCAGCTGGGCTAAAATGATTAATTTTATGTTACATGAATTTCACCTTAATAAAAAGAACATTTGACCAAAAATAAATAAATAAAAGAATCAAAGTGGACAAATAATGTATGCTCTCTAGTATTTGCTTCAAAAGGATCCAGTTTGAGGGGAGTAGGGACTGGAGGGCAGGTAAGGATGAAGAAAGATTGACCACATGTTGGTAATTGTTGATTGGGGTTTATTATACTACTCATTTTTTGCCTTTGGCTGAAAAAATTCTTTAATAAAGGGTTAAATAAAAGAATGAATAAGGCCCTAACTGGTTTGGCTCAGTGGATAGAGCGTCGGCCTGCAGACTGAAGGGTCCCAGGTTCGATTCCGATCAAGGGCATGTACCTTGGTTGCAGGCACATGCCCAGTAGGGGGTGTGCAGGAGGCAGCTGATTGATGTTTCTCTCTCATTGATGTTTCTACCTCTATCCCTCTCCCTTCCTCTCTGTAAAAAATCAACAAAATATATATTTTTTAAAAAAGAATGAATAAGAGCTTGCCAGGCAGACAAGTGGGGTGGGGGGAGGGGTCACTGGAAAAAGGAACAGCACATGCAAAGGTCCAGAGGAGTGAAGGGGTACCAGGCATGAAGCAAGGAGAGGGAGGACACCTGTATTAAGACTTGGGCCAACCAAGCCCACTAGTAGAAAGCCACGCTTCCCTCTTCCTTCCCTTTCTCCTTTTTCTCTTTCTCACTCTCTCTCTCCCTCCCTCCCTTTCTGCTTTCCTTCTTCTTTTTCATAAAATCGTGGTTTTAAGCAGAATCATCGCAAAGCTGCTAGATCAGCAGTCACAAAGTGCAAGTACATACCTTACTGCATGGCAGGGCCTCATCCAGAACCCATTTAATCTCACGTTGGACATAATCCTGACAAGCTGGGATATATGGAATCCTGGCCCATAGTAGATGGAAAGCAGTTTTTAGAAGGGAATTGAAAGGCTTTTTAGGTACGGCAACCACATTGGCAATAATGAAATGTGACAGCCACAGCCTGGTTTGGGAGGATATAGATAGGAAAGCTGGTGAAAAGAGATATTAGAATAAAAACACACAGTCATCAAGGAAATGCAAATCAAAACCACAATGAGATATCATTTCACACCCACAGGGTGGGTAAGAAGTCAGATAATGAAAAGTACCGGAGGATGTGGAGACTGATGGTGGGAATATAAAAGGGTTCAGCCACTTTGGAAACAGTCTGATAGTTTCTCAAAGGGTTAAACATAGTTACGATATGACCCAGCAATTCCACTCCTACGTATATACCCAAGAGAAATGAAACATGTTCATTCAAAAACTTGCACATGAATGTTCACAGTAGCACTATTCTGAATAGCCAAAAAAGTGAAAACAACCCAAATATCCATCATCTGATGAATGGATAAAAATATGGTATATCTATACAATGCCATCTTATTCAGCAACAAAAAGGAATGAAGTACTGAAACATGCTACCAGATGAATGAAGCTTGAAAACATCCTAAGTAAAAGAAGCCAGTCACAAAGGAACACATATTGCATGATTCCATTTCTATGGAATGCCCAGAATAGGCAAATCTATAGATAGAAAGATTAATGGTTTCTTAGGGCTGGGAGGGATAGAAGAGCAGCAGAGTGGCAGCTAAGGGGTGCAGGGTTCCTTTTGGGGATGATGAAAATGTTCTGGAATTAGTGATGCTGGATGCACAGCTCTGAATATATAAAAAACCACTGAATAGAACACTTTAAATGGGTGAATTGTATGGTGTGTGAATTATATACCTCAGTAAGTTGACATTTTTAAAAAAGAACAAAAGCACAGTAGTCTAGGTTGTTTTAGTGCAGGGGCAAAGAGCATCACACTCCAATCATCTGAGTCAGCTTCCCCAGGCTGACAACTGGGTCATGAAGATTAAATTAATTTCAGCAGGAAGTGTGTCATATGTTTTGGAAGACACCTGTTGGAAATGAGTAAGAGAAAAGAAAAAGCTTACACCACTGCTTAAAGCTGTGTGTGATTCAGGGTCTCTATTAAAAGGAGGCTATCAAGGACCGCCGGGGCAGGCAGCTGCCCCCACTGAACGATAACACTCATGAAGTCAACTTTTCACATTCACGAATTACACATACTCTTTAAGCTTAATTATCTAAGAAAAAGGTCCATCGATACATTAAAATACATACATATATTTGGAACTGGATAAAGGGGTCTTAAAATGAAGAAAAACCAAACTACGCGATAGAGCATTTAAAATGGACAAAAACTTTGTGACATTATGTTTGAAACTTTTACATTTTGTGCTTGAAAAATCAATTATTAAAATTAATACTTATTATTTTAAAGGACATGATGAGAAAATTTTAAGCTGCTTGTAACTACTTCTTTCAGATAACCCATGAGCCTTTAATCATTACAGTAAATGAAGACTTAAATGGGATAAAACTGTTACTATATGTTTTTTAGAACATTGAAGTACCACAGATGTGTTGATGTGCTCTGTAAGAATTCTGACCGGTTGAACACAACTTGCAGATTTCATGAAGAACATATTGAGAAGGCCCTAACCGGTTTGGCTCAGTGGATAGAGCGTTGGCCTGCGGACTGAAGGGTCCCAGGTTCAATTCCCGTCAAGGGCATGTACCTTGGTTGCGGGCACATCCCCAGTAGGAGGTTTGGAGGAGACAGCTGATCGATGTTTCTCTCTTATCGATGTTTCTAACTCTCTATCCCTTTCCCTTCCTCTCTGTAAAAAAAATCAATAAAATATATTTTTAAAAAAGAACATATTGAGAGGAATTGGCTCAATTATCATCCATTAATGTGCTATGCCACTGCCATGATACCTTGTTTTTTTCTTTTAGCTCATGAAATATTTCATATAGTAAGAGTACAGAACACCCCTGAACCCACTATCATGCAGACATTTTGTTACATTTACATCCTCCTCCCCTGGCTTCCTGCTCCCTCCCTCTACAAATCCCATTTTGGTCATACCTAGACCTCAGCTACATACTCCTATTTTGTCTTGTCCTGATGCTTAATCAGCTCAGCGATTTCAGCTTATGCTTCTAAGAAGATTGTGAGCTGGGTATCAAGCACTGTACTAAGAATATCATTTTTGTGCTGGAAAAGAACTAAGGTGACTGACTTTACACTGAGGCCCAGAAAAAGTAATTTGCCTTCTCAAGGTCAAAGAGTCTGAAATCCACAAATCTGATTCTCTGTCCAGCCAAATGGAATAGTAGAAACAGCATGGGCCTATGGCAAACTCAGCTGAATTCAAAAGCTGACTTTGCCATTTACTAGTGGAGTGGCTTATCTATAGGATGAAATTCAAGCACCTATCTGAGCTTCTGTTTTCATCTGCAACATGGAATTTATGCCGCCTCCTCTTCAGAGGAGCTGTAAGAATTAGAAGGGGAACAAGTGGCACTGTGTCTGGCACAGAAAAGGTATTCAATAAACAACATTTTAAAATGCCACTCTTTAACAAGCACCTTTTAAGTGCCAGGCACCATTCCAGGCATTAAGGACAAAGCCATGAACACAACAGTGTCCTTGTGGTTAAGAAAGCACCAGTAAAATCTATCATTAGCCAATTGTATGGGAGTCCATTTGCAAGTTTGTTCTCCATGGCTGTGATGTTCTCTTTTGTTGTTTCTATTGTCAGGGTATATTTGACCTATACTGATTTTTTTTGGTTTCCCAAACCAACTCAAGAGTCAGGGCTGGTCAGGGACAGCTCAAATTCTGGCTATTGGGCCCTTTTCCTCAGGTAAGAATGGGAAACATGATATATTCTAAAGAGATCCAGATGAGTGAGACAAATCGCTGTCTTCAAGGAATTATCAGTCTATTATTAATATTAATAGCCCGGCTGGTGTGCTCAGTGGTTGAGCGTCGAACCATAAACCAAGAGGCCACTGGTTTGATCCCGGGTCAGGGAACATGCCTGGGTTGGGGGCTCAATCCCCAGTGGGGGCGGGGTGCAGGAGGCAGCCGATTGATGTTTCTCTCTCATCTATGTTCCTATCTCTTTAACCCTCTCTCTAAAATCAATAAAAACATCTTTAAAAAATAACATTAATAATGGAAACTATTTGTGAAACGCTTACTCTACGTCAGTTGCTGGGAAAGGCACTGTATAATTATTTCATTTAATTCTCAGTATCTTTTCTTTAAGGTATGGTGGTTGTCATTTATTCCCATCATGGTTTGCTGTACATTTAATAGGAGTCTCAATAACTGTTGAAATGAAGTCTTCTAAAAGAATATTCCTTTGGACAATTTAAGCATTAAAGCAGAAACCGGAATAAATTGTGTCAAGTCCAAGCTCTAGCATTTAAGAATTAAAAAATTTAAATGTTTTTATTGATTTTTTTTTTTTAAAGAGGAGGGAGAGATAGAAACATCAATGAGAGACACACATCAATCAGCTGCCTCCTGCACACCTTCCCACTGCGGGGGTTGAGCCCAAAACCGCAACCGGACATGTGCCCCAACTGGGAATCCAACCGGAGATCTCTTGGTGCATGGGGCAATGCTCAATCCACTAGCCACTCTGAGGGTGGTGGAGGGGGGCACATTTAAGAATTTTAATGCCAAAGGTGACAGGGATTGTTTTTTGTTTGTTTTTGTAACAAGAATTGGACTCTGAGCTTCCTATACCCTCACTTCCTAGATACCAAATAATAAAATTTTCAGCTCCCCCCATTATAGGATCAAAAGGCAAAAGATCAAATACCTTGGACAGCATTTCTCAACCAGCCGATTAACTTAATGACATGAAAAAGGCTACAGGTTCCTTTAGAAAGTATTATAATTACCTTTAAACACAAGGCTGGATCATTACACCTCCCAACAGCTTTAATGGCTTCTCTTGCAACCATAGGGCAAACCTTAGCATGGCATTTGAGATTTCTTAAAACCTTCCCTACCTCCCCTACCACTTTAACTTTGTTCTTGATTCACACTTTCTTCCAAGGCAGCCTACCAGCCATCCAAGGCTCACATCCATTGCTTGAACTACTCATCTTGGCCTTTTTCACTTCTGTGAGTTTTGCTAATATTGTTCCTTCTATGTGGAATGCCCTCCTCATTCATTTCCACTCATCAGAAACCCATCATCTCTCAGCCCAGATACCACTCCCTCCTCCGTCCAGCCTTTCCCACTTGCCTCTCAGAATTGCTTCCTCCTCCTCACTCCCACACACGGCTTCTGACTCTATGACAACATGTATCTCCTTCCGCCACATTCCTTTCCCCTGGATTCAGCAATCCCCACAGCGCTGTCTTGTGCAGAATGGCTCTCAAACGCTGTTGGATGAATGAAGGGCTGAACTGAATAGGCTATCCCAGTTGCTGCAAGCACACTTCTCCACTTGTGCCCTCAAGTGGAGATATCCATTTGACCACCAAGCCCAGAAAAAGATGGTCTATTATAGCCTGGCATTAGGAACACTATCAACCTTTTTATTTTTTTAAATTTTTTACCTCTCACAATGGACTTATTATTTTCTTTAAGTTTTTACATATATACATGTATATGTGTGTGTGTGTGTGTGTGTGTGTGTATATATATATATATATATATATATATATATATATATATGTATTTCAGAGAGGACGGGAGAGGGAATGATAGAAATATCAATGAGAGAATCATTGATCGGTTGCCTCCTGCACGCCACCCACTGAGCCAAACCAGCTTGGCTAAGTTTTTATATTTTTAATTTAAAAATACACAATATACATTCATGTTAAGAGATCCATATTTTACAGGAGTCAAGCATCAAAGTCCCACGATTACTCCCACTCCTTTTCCCAGAAGTAACTATTGGGGACAGTTTTCTATGCAGTTATGTTTCTATATATTTACATATATATTTATTTACACAAAAATATTTTAAATGTAAATAGGAGACAATTCCACAACTGGCTCCTCCCCCCCCCCCCCATTTAATGCACTGATTTACACACAAGGCTGAACATTTTCTTTTGAATGCTTATTGGTAATTCGTTTCTTTTTTTTGAACTATTTTTCATAACCTTTGTCTATTTTCTATCGAGTTGACTTTTCTTCTTGGTTTGTATTAATTCTTATACTGACACACTGTGGACACCCATCTTTTGTTACATATCCTGCCAGTGTAACTTTGAGCAAGCCATTTAATTCACGCTTTTTAGCTCCACAACCAGGACAACATTGCTTGTGGGAGATTGTGGGGGAATTGAGAACTAAATGTCAAGTACCAAGCATTATGGTTGGCATTCAATAAGTACTCAACAAATGTAGCTACTCTACCTAGACCTAGTCCATAGAGTTTAAAAGTAACACATCTGAATCCTTTAGGTGAGTCATACATTTTCTAGTTGGCCGTACTGTCCCTTACCTCCCCAATCTGTTTGCTACATGGCAACTTCTCAGATTTATGCTACCAGCCTTCCATTCTCCAGTTTTTAATGAATGAAAATAACGCAGGCTTTGAAATTACATATCACCTATAATCAGAGCTGCTCTTTGTGCCCATTATGCACTGTACAACACTAAGCTGTATCCTTCATAGTGTAACTTACTTACCGAGCCCCTTGGGATTGGGCAACATACAACCTGCATTCTGTTTCTAGGAGCTTACGGAAGGGCATTCTCACAACAATTTTAAAAACTTTCTCAAGAGACCTCTCTTATTTTCACAACATCTACTAGGAAGGATCAAGATGGGTGTGATGTTTCTAGTTCATAGATGTGGTAGGAAGAACAGAGCTACTAAACCAGAAGTATGGCCCCAAATATCTTGAAATGCAGATTGGGACCGTGAAGAAGTAAGACATCAGGTCCCTGCTTAGTACCCTGTCAAAGGCAAGATTAAGCTTCTGGATTTCCAGAGGCCTTCCGTAGATCAAAAACTAATAGAAATTACTACCTCAGCCCTGGCCAATTTGACTCAGTGGATAGAGCATCGGCCTGGTGACTGAAGAGTCTCAGTTTGATTCCAATCAAGGGCGTGTATATCAGTTGCAGGCTTGATCCCCAGCCCTGGTCAGGGTGCGTGTGGGAGGCAACCAATCGATGTGTCTCTCTCACATCGTCGTTTCTGTCTGTCTCTCCCTTCCACTCTCTCTAAAAATCAATGGAAAAATACCCTCGGGTGAGGATTAACAAAAAATAAAGAAATTACTACCTCTACAACAAAACCATCCATGGAATTAGGCTAGGTAAACCCTTTACATGCACATAGAACTTGAATGTTAAATGTTTACAAAGTATGTTTATACACCCATCATAACATTTGTTTATTAACAAATGGACAGGGATTACCATCCCCACTGTGGGATCTTCAGATGCTGAATTGGGGAGTACTGCCTCTAAAGAACTCCTTCCAAAGGTCTAAAAGGCAGTCTTACCAGTCTAAAGGAATTGTGGCAAAAGGCCACATCTGAAGTGATGTGTATAAAATCCAGGGAGACAGTGATAGCCACTCAGCTATCAGTTACAGTTTCAAGATACTGGCTAAACATATACTCGCACATGCACGCACTCACACAACACAGACACACAGTTTCTAATGCACAAACCAGTGGAAAGTTTTCAGACTGACAAACTTGTCACTGGAAACGGAATATGCAAAAATAAAGAGCAAAACAAACCCAAGTCCAACCACCTCGTTAATAGCTGAGGTCTTTATTTCAATTTGTATATACAGTAAAAGTGCTGCTGAGAATCTGCAGCAACCAGACAAAACATAAATGTAATTCTCTCTCAACAATTAGCAGCTTAAGATCTATCAACTACAGTGTTAACGTTCACACGTTCACAAGTGTCATTTCTGTACTTTTCAATTCGTGCGAGTTTTTATTCTTACACACTTTGATAAAACACACTTACAGTCTAGTAGTCAGTCCTACTGGGGATATCACTTAGCATACATAACACACAGATAGAAATGTTAACTCTTAGAGCCACATTCAAAATCCCCAGTCTCATTTAGGGGTGGGAACCATAATTTTGCCTTTGTGAATTTGTTGACTATAATATTTGGTTTTGTTTTGGATGCATATTTTCCAAAGCTGATAGGCAGCTCTGTACTGGAACTCACTCGGAATTCAGCATTTCATCTGACTGTACCTCAAAGGAATATGAAATTAGAAACAAAACCAAATGTAGTGAAAGACACATGAAAATATGCTCATTATTAAGACATGACTAGCAAGGAAGGCTTAATCTCAGTATTTTCCTTGGTATCAGATTTTTACGTCAATTGGGTGGAAGGGGTACAAGGGAGAGAAAGGGTTCCAGTCAATATGAAGTGTAAAATTTAACCTACTTTTGCTTAAGGAGCCACTGGAATAGAAAGCCTTCCTTGCTAGGATGTACTGAGTATATACCAAGAAACTGAAATTGGAGCAGACAGACATGTCCTTCAATTATCATTAAAAAATGTAAAATATTAGTCATTCTATAACCTGAACAGTGTCACCCAGGCTACCACAACTAGCCTCAGGCACCACCACTAACAAGTAATCCAGGAATGCTTCATTTCAAAGGGAATGCATGTAGTCTTTAAAAGAGAAGAAGCATTAAAATGATGGGAATTTTCCACCTACAGAACAATCGTTAAATTATTAGAGCAAGGTTATAGAAGAGCTTTGAACAGACAGGAGAATCCAAGAACAGTCACAATGCAAAGAAACTCAAAGGTAATAGGTATGGGCAGCAGAAAATGGGGAAAGGCATCAAACCATATTCAGTTACAAATAGCATTAAATGCAGACAACTGTTGGGCCTGCTGAACAATCAAGAAACAAGAGAGCTAGAAGGCCATTACTGTGCCTGACCCAGCCTGAACGTCCTTCCTAAGACAGTTTGAGAGAGGAGAATGGAAAGTTAGCACAGGCATGTTTGGCTGGGAGATCAGGGGGCTTTCCAGAGGCAACAACATTCCTTTGATAGAAACCATCCCAAGGCATAAGGAATAATTGAAATTCATCTATCACAGTGACTTCCAGTGCCCACAAAACTTAGTATCCTCTACACAGTTTAGGGGACGCAAAGGTTCCATCTTAGAAAAACGGGAGAACTGTGGCTCTCTATTCTGAGCCGTAGCTAAAACAGAAAGAACAAGCTGTGCTAGTTCAACAAGGTCACGGTATCCTTTGGCACTCCGGTCTAAAATCACTGCAATATTTTTAGACAAAGTTAACATTTTAAATACATAGGCTTGGGAACAATTTGTTTTTGGCCTGAACATGAATTGGTTCCAATTATTTTTTAAAAGAAAAATCTCCCTTGAGATTAAAAAAAAAAAATCCACCCTGGTCCCTGCTCTGGGCACTAATTTTGAGAGGTCAACAGAGCTAACAGGTATGCTACAATCATCTGGGGATAGAATGAAGACTGGGGTACCTGAGTTAAAATATCAAAATGATTATGGTAACAACATGCTGACTCTGAGAAGGCCAGCTTGCCAAAGCCACCAGAGGCTGGAGCTGTCATGTAAACCATGCTGTCAGACAGACAAGGCAATGCTAATCTAGTTTCAAAGGAATTCCCCGGGATAGGGGGAAACAGGCAAAGCATGGTTTGGGGCACATCATGTGTCCCTTGCTCATTACTTGGTTGCACAGAGCTGAAGCTAAGAGGAACAACATTTTGTGACTTAATGCTGCAAATATGAAAAGATTAGCCAAAGTTTCTAGATAAATTCTAAAAGCCCAAGTTCCACCAAGATGATGGAACTGGTTATAGGAAGGGGAAGAAGACTCAGTCCATTTTTCTAAACTGTCTATAAAAGTCCACTGAGCATAATTATGTTAATGTCAGTCTATATGAAAAGGAAGCCGACAACACTTTACACCCCAAACTTGGGTCCTTCTAACCTGATATCTCCTTCTCTGCTCTTTAGGGAGAATCACCTTCAGTCAATTCTCTCAGGCAGACAAAATAAAGCTTTGAAATTAAGGATGTGGGGGCCAAAATGCAGACACAAGATTCATAATCACTTTGGTTTCAGTAATTAGGAGGTGTTAAAAAATAAATTAAGGAAACACAAGGAATTATTTATGACTCTCATAGTCTCATTTTTTTCCTAAAGACAGCTCAGCCCAAAGTCACTGAGTGAACATTTTCTTGGGGCAAAAAAATCTCTATCCTATCATGTTGGCTTGTGGAAACAGCTTCTCCCTGCACACCCCATTCCTCTCCAACCAAACCAAGCCCATGAAGTGGTGGTGGTGGTGGGGCAGCAAACACCAAAAGCAGCAGCAGCAGCAGCAGCAGCAGCCAGACAAAGGAGTTTAAGCTGCATCATAAAACAAGGGCATCAGAGGGCAGCATTTATAGCAAGTCTTCCTTTACTCAAACTGTTTCAAGATAAGAGGGAGCAGCACACTTAAATATCCACACATTTCTTCATTTAAAAACATCACTTCTTTATTTCAAAGGAAAAGTAAAAGACCCTCCCAACCCTTTCAAAAAGCAAAACAAAAAACACAAACCACCCAATAATAATAATAACAATAAAAAATCCTATTAGAAACCATAAGGAAGCACTGAGAGTTTGAGTATTACATTCTTCAAGTATGCTGTTTGGATTTATTTTTTTTTAATTGATGACTATACACGTTTTTAAAAAAACCTTAAAAGTGCGGCCATGGGATTTTGCTTAAAATTAAGTATTTGGAGGGCTACTTCAAAACACTGTAGTAGGACTATGCAGTGATCCTGTGGGGCATGATGCTCTCACACTTGTATCCTAGCAAAGGTTAAGGGACCAGGTTCAAAAGCAATCATACTTCCAGCATTAGCACGAGTAGCCAACTTGGGTGAGAAAGCCAGGGAGATCCATGTGTTCTTCCACGGACAAGGAAAATCCGCCCTGAATCCAAAAATTCAGACATGGAATGTGGTAGGATTTCACAGTAAAGTTAGTCTGGGAGGGGAGAGGTGGTGAGCCCAGACAAGGCAGGGTGTTAGGTTTAACTGGTTTCCCTAATCAGGTTTTTGCATCTTTTTAGTGGGTTTTAGTGCAGTTTTTCAAGCCACATTTTAGATGCCCTTCAGTGTGCTCCAGATTGTTGGTTCATGTTAAAGGACTGTTTAAGATTTGCATCCCAAGGAAAATCATGCTACATAAAAATGATCCAAGAATTTTGCCCAAAAAACTTCTTGGATAAAATCTAAAAAATACTATTGCAATTGTGTCTCTTGAAGAAAAAAACATTATTCTAAATGTAAACAGATTCACTCAACTCTTTTGTTGTTGTAGAAAACTTCAGAGTAGGTAAGTTGCTGTCTAATTCTTTGCTGCATGCACTCGCCAGAGGGTAGGGGAGCACTGCCTTCTTTTGCCAGCATCATCTGGGGGATGAAAAGAACCGTTCCACATAGCTGAAGAGGGCATCCCAGTGCTTCCAGAGAAAGGCAATGAAAACCACAAGAAATAAAGTGCTGAACGTCCTGTTGCGAGTCTTCATAAGAGGAACCACGCAGTTGGCTACGGTGGAGACAAAGACCAAAAGAACTGCCATGACAGCCAGAAGAATGTTGATGAGTTTGCCCAGAAGGTTCCGGGCAGTGGCATTCTCCAGCCCTTCCAGCTGCACCACCTGCTGCTGCTGCTGCTGTAGCTCCATCTTGGAGATGCGGGTCTGGCACGCCTCCAGGGCCTCCTGTGGGCCAGAACAGGGAATAGTTAAACCTTTTGCTTACAAGTAATCTGAGAAGCTGATTTGCCCCTGAGGCAAGCCAGATGCATCTTGAGCTATGCCAATGATTTTAAATATACTAGAGAGTGACCACAGCATCATGGTGAAATGGGAAGACTCCTTTGTTTCTCCCCTTAAAGTAGGAAAAGAGAGGAAAAAGGGAACAGAGAGCCTATTCAAACAAATAATGACAACTTCCCAAATAGAAAGTTAAACAAGGAAATATCGATCTTAAATGACATTACAGCTCTGGCCAGTTGCTCCGTGGTTAGAGCATTGGCCCAAGGACCGAACCAAGGGGCCACAGGTTCAATTCCTGGGCAAGGACATGGGCCTCAGTTGCAGGTTCCCAGCACCTGCAGGGACAGGCGTGGAGGCAACCAACTGATGTGTCTCGCTCACATGGATTTTTTTCTTTCTCTCTCCCCCTTCTTCCTCCCTACCACTCTCTCTAGAAATCAATGGCAAAAATATCCTGTGGGGGAGGATTAAAAAAAAGGACACATTAGAGCAAAGAACATATTTGATATTTATCGAACTTTCCACCCCCAAAGTAACAAAAATATACATTCTTTTCAAGTGCACACGAAACATTCTCAAGGATAGACCATGTTGTAGCACAAAACCAGTCTCAATAAATTTGAGAAGACAGAAATCATACCAAAGCATATTATCTGATCAAAATGGTATAAAACTACAGGAAGAAAGCTGACAAAAACATGAATATGTGAAGATAAAACAACATACTGCTGAACAACTACTGGGTCAAAGAAGAAATAAATAAAATAAAAGATCAAAAGATACAGAGAGACAAATAAAAATAAAAATACGACATACCAAAATTTTGGGGATGCAACAAAAATGGTACAAAAAGGTTTACAGCATTACATGCCTATCTCAAGAAATAAGAAAACTCTCAAATAAACCACCTAACATTATACATTAAAGAACTATAAAAAGAACAAAAATTCCAAAGTCAGTAGAAGAAAGTAATAAAAATTAGAGTGGAAATAAATGAAATAGAGAACAAAAGGATAATAGAAAAAAATAATGAAGCAAAGAGCTGGTTCTTCGAAAACAAAGAAAATTGACAAATCTCTGGCTAGACTTGCTAAGGAAAAAAGAGAAAAAGACTCAAATAAAATAAAAAATGAAAGAGAAGTTACAACGAACATCAGAGAAATACAAAGGATTATACAAGAATACCATGAAAGGCTTTATACCACCAAATTTGATAACCTTGAAAAAATAGACAAATTCTTAGAAATATGTAACCTTCCTAGACCGAGAAATGAAAAATTGGAAAACCTAAATAGTCCGATCACTAGTAAGGAAATTGAAACTGTCATAAAAAAAACTCTCAAAAAACAAAAAGTCCAAGACCAGATGGCTTCACAAGTGAATTCCACCAAACATTCAAAGAAGGTTTAATACCTATTGTTCTCATGCTCTTCAAAAAAAACTGAAAGGAAGTAATACTTCCTGACTAATTTTACAAGGCTAACATTATCCTGATACCAAAACCTGGTAAGAACAACACAAAAAAGAAAATTATAGGCCAATATCTTTGATGAACATAGATGCAAAAATCCTAAACAAAATATTGGCAAATTGAATACAGGGTACATTAAAAAGATAAAACATCATCATCAAGTGGGGTTCATTCCAGGGATGCAAGGATGGTTCAATGCATGCAAACTGGCCAATACACGACATTAACAAATAAAAGATAAGAATCATATAATCATATCAATAGATGTAGAAAAAGTTGTATCTGACAAGATACAACATCCACTTATGATAAAACACTTAATATAACTGGTTTAGAAGAAAAGTACCTTAACACAACAAAGGCCATATATAACAAACCCTCAGCTAACATCATACTAAATGGTAAAAAACTTTTCTTCTAAGATCAGGAACAAGACAAGGATGCCCATTCTCACCACTGCTATTCAATAAAGTACTGGAAGTCTTGGCCAGAGCAATTAAGCAAGAGAAAAAAGAAAAGACATCTAAATTTGGAATGAAGAAGTAAAACTGCCATTATTTGCAGATGACATGATTCTCTATATAGAAAATCCTAAAGACTACATGAAAAAACTATTAGAAACAATAAATACAGTAAAGTTAAAGGATCAACATAAAAAAATCTGCTGCACTCCTATATACTAAACAAAGTATCAGAAAGCGAGATGAAGAAAAAAATTCATTTACAATTGCAACAAAAAGGATAAAATATTTAGGAATAAACTTAACAAAAGAAGTGAAGGACTTGTACATTGAAAACTACAACACAGTGTTGCAATATATGTTTAATGCAACCCCTATCAAAATCCCAGTAGCATTTCTCTTAGAAATAGAATTTTTAAACCCCTCAAATTTGTATGGAACCACAAAAGATCCCCAATAACCAAAGCTATCCTGGAAAAAAAAAAAAAAAAGAACAAAGCTATAGGTATCACACTCCCTGTGTGATTATACTACAAATTATACTACAAAACTACAGTAATCAAAACAATAAGGTATTGGCAGAGAAATGGACAAATGGAACAGAACTGAGAGCCTAGAGATAAACCCACACATATATGGGCAACTACTTTTCAAAGGAGCCAAAAATATACAATGGAGAAAGGAAAGTCTTTAATAAATAGTGTTGGGGAAACTGAAAAGAATGAAACTAGACTATCTGACACCACACACAAAAATGAACTCAAAAGTAGTTTAAAGGCTTGAATATAAGACCAGAAACAATAAGATAGATAGAAGAAAACATAGTCACCAAACTTCAGGATGGGTATTTGTGACACCAAAGGGAAGGGAAGTAAAAGCAAAAATAAATGAATAGGACGACATCAAACCAAAAGCTTCTGCACAGCAAAAGGAACAATTAACAAAACAAAAAGGCAACCAACGAAATTCCAGAAGGTATTTGCAAATGTTACCTACCTAAAGGGGATAAAATCCAAAATATACAAAGAACAACTCAACAAGAAAAAACCCCAAACAATCCAATTAAAAAATGGGCAGAGGACCTGAATAGACATTTTCCAAGGAAGACATACAGATGACCAACAGATATATGAAAAAATGCTCAACATCACTAGCTATAAGGAAAATGCAAACCAAAACTACAATGAAGTAGTTGGAATGGCTATTATCAATAAGATAAGAAATAAATATTGCACAGGATGTGGAGGAAAGAGAACTCTCATATACTGCTGGTAGAAATATAAACTGGTGTAGCCACTATGGAATACAGCGAAGAGGTTCCTCAAAAAATTAAGGATTAGAGCTACCATATGACCCATCAATCCCTCTTCTGGGTATCTACCTGAAAATTCTGAAAACATTTATTTGTGGGTTTTTTTGGTTTATTTTTTTTACTGTTCATCAGATTATTTATTCACTTGATTTTTAGATTCACTTGTTGATAGATGTGTATTTGTTGTTCATAATTTGTATCTTTACCTTTTTCTTCTTCTTCCTCTTTTTAAAGGATACCTTTCAGTATTTCATATAATACTGGTTTGGTGGTGATGAACTCCTTTAGCTTTTTCTTATCTGAAGCTCTTTATCTGGCCTTCACTTCTGAATGATAGCTTTGCTGGATAAAGTAGTCTTGGTTGTAGGTTCTTGGTATTCATCACTTTGAATATTTCTTGCCACTCCCTTCCGGCCTGCAAAGTTTCTGTTGAGAAATCAGCTGACAGTCGTATGGGTATTCCCTTGTAGGTAACTGATTTTCTTTCTCTTGCTGCTTTTAGGATTCTCTCTTTGTCTTTTGCTCTTGGCATTTTAATTATGATGTGTCTTGGTGTGGTCCTCTTTGGATTCCTTTTGTTTGGGGTTCTCTGTGCTTCCTGGACTTGGAAATCTATTTCTTTCACCAGGTAGGGGAAGTTTTCTGTCATTATTTCTTCAAATAGGTTTTCAATATCTTGCTCTCTCTCTTCTTCTGGCACCCCTATAATTTGGATGTTGGTACGCTTGAAGCTGTCCCAGAGGCTCCTTACACTATCTTCGTATTTTTGGATTCTTTTTTCATTTTGCTTTTCTGGTTGGGTGTTTTTTGCTTCTTTTTATTTCAAATCTTTGACTTGATTCTTGCGATCCTCTGGTCTGCTGTTGGGAGTCTGTATAATATTCTTTATTTCAGTCAGTGTATGCTTAATTTCTAGTTGGTTCTTTATCACAACATCGAGGGTTTCACCAGTCTTCTTGAAGATCTCACTACATTTATCGGCAGTCTCACCAGTCTTTTTGAGGGCCTTATTAAGTTTATTGGTGGCTTCTAGACAGTTCTTTAAAGACCTTAAAAGTGTGGTTTTGAACTCTATATCCAGCAGGTTGCTTTCCTCCAATTCTGTCGTTTGTGTCCTGTTTCTTTGTCTCAGTATTTTTTATGCTTTGCTGTGTCGATAGAGTGCCTTTCTGTGCTAAGTGTCCCAATTACCTGAGGTAGATACTCTTGGTGCACCCCCTTGTGGGCTTTGTGCACAGTCTTGTTGTAGTTAAGCCTTGATTGTTGTAGTTATCACTGGGAGGAATTGACCTCCAGGCCAATTGGCTGTGAGAATCAGCTGTGTCTGCAGTGGGAGAACTTCTGTGCTGGAGACACCCCTCTGGGGCTAGACTTGCTTCGATGGGGCTTTGGTGCTCACTGAGTCTGCCCCCTGAGTGTGTCTTTTATGGTTCCACAGAGCTGCCCATTTATTTGTAAAGATATACAGACACCTATGTTCACTGCAGCATTACTTACAATAGCCAAGGCATGCAAATAACACAAGTATCTGATAGATGGTTGCATAAAGAAGATGTAGTATATATATATATACATACACACAATGGAATACTACTACTTAGCCATAAAAAGATGAAATATTGCCCTAGCTGGTTTGGCTGAGGAGAGAGAGTCAGTCTGCAGACTGAAGGGTCAGGTGTTCAAATCCGGTCAAGGGTATGTACTTCGGTTGCAGGCTTGAGCCCCAGGCCCTGGTCAGGGTGCGTGCAGGAGACACAATCCATGTGTCTCTCTCACAATGTTTCTTACTCTCTGACTCTCCCCCTCTCTTCCTCTCTCTAAAACTCAATGGAAAAATATCTTCGGGTGAGAATCAATCAACAAATGATGAAATATTGCCATTCATGACAAGATGGATGGATTTTGAAAGTCTTATGCTAAGTAAAATAAGTCAGACAGAAAAAAACAAGAAACCATATCATTTCGTTCATATGTGGGATATAAAACAAAAAGCAAACAAACAAAAAGCAAACCAAAACAAACAAACCCATAGATACAGACAACAAAATGGTGGTTATCAGAGAAGAAGGGGGTAGGGGGAGGACAAAGAGGGTAAAGGGGATTAAATACAAGGTGACAAAAGGAGTCTAGACCAGTGGTTGGCAAACTCTTTAGTCAACAGAGCCAAATATCAACAGTACAACAACTGAAATTTCTTTTGAGAGCCAAATTTTTTAAACTTAAACTATATAGGTAGGTACATTGTTATTAACTTAATTAGGGTACTCCTAAGCTGGCCTTTGCTAAAAACGTCCTCAATCTGAGGGGTTGACCTCAGCGAATGTACCCCCACTTCTTCTAATGCCACTTCTTCAAAATAGACTCGCCCAGGCCGAAAACCGACTTCCGCACATGGGCCATGAAGTTTCAATTGCACTGTACGTGCGTGTCCGCACATGGTATTTTGTGGAAGAGCCACACTCAAGGGGCCAAAGAGCCGCATGTGGCTCATGAGCCACGGTTTGCCCACCACTGGTCTAGACTAATATTCACCTAAACTGTCCTCCAATGCACTCCTGTGGGATGGCTCACAAGAAGCAGTGGGTACAATTAGATTTGGTTGAACATTTTATGGACAAGATCTCAAATATATAATGTTTCTTTTTTTATAATTTTCTTTCATTTAAAAATTATTAATTTAAGTTGCACAAGACATACCTACTTGTTCACCATAAAAAATTTCAAATAGGACACATACTTTCTCTTGATATTTTCCTCAATTCCAGCCCCTGCTCTTGAAGTAATACTGCAGTTTGGTTTGTTTTCATCCTTTCACCTATATTTTAAGTGTATACAAATATGTGCCTAGGGAAATGTATGGAATCATTTTTTTATTTTCTATCATAATATAGGACTGGTCCACACTTGCCTCTTTCACTCAACAGTGAGTCTTGGCGCTCTCTCTACGTCAATGCATAGAGATCCACCTCATTCTTTTTAACTGATGCAGGTAATTTTATAGCAGGGGTCCTCAAACTTTTTAAACAGGGGACCAGTTCACTGTCCCTCAGACCGTTGGAGGGCTGGACTATAGTTTAAAAAAAAAACTATGAACAAATTCCTATGCACACTGCACATATCTTATTTTGAACTAAAAAAACAAAACGGGAACAAATACAATATTTGTATTTGCATGTGACCAGCGGGCCATAGTTTGAGGTCCCATTTTATAGTATAAATATGTATTGGAGAGATTTAGGTTATTTCCAATGTTTCCACTAAAACAATGGAAATACACCCTACCAGGTGTTCTTTTAAATCAAGTAAGTCTCTGACATCAGTGGAAAGAGCTCTCTGCTCTGCTTTTTAAGTACAGAGCAGAGAGTACTTTCCCTTTTTAAGATTTACTGATCTATGTAGAGAGGACACTATGCTCAAATACTAGACCAAACATTATAAGAGATCTGTTCCCCTTAAGGCTATGACCTTCACCCATGAGTTTTTATGAAATTTACCATAACACTCAGGATAGAACCTATTCCCTTAGGTCAGATATCCTCCAAAATTCAGCAGTGGTGGAACCCTGGGTTTTTCTGATCTTGGTTTCAATGGGTCCTGGTTTCCTAGGATTTGAAGTGAAGATCAGGCAACTTCAGATTGAAGCTAGATGGAGAATGGACAAAGGATACTTCCTGGTCCACTATGATCTTGGGGAAAAAACTAAAAAATAAACAGAATTCCAGGCACCTGGACAAGACAGTAGCTGGGCAAATAATATAGATATTCCCTTGTTTCTTTTAAGCTACTGTAATACTAGTTTCCTGGGCCTTCTCCAAGACTAATTTCATGATGCCTTCATATTACCTCCCAACTGGATGAGCAAAAGATAAATATTCTACTTTCCCACAGAATAACTAGAAGGTCACTACTAACCTTACACACGATTGCCTTGTGGTATGCTCACAAACTGCCTAGCAATGTACCTATAGAAGGTTTTGATGTGGCAGCTAGGACAAAAGTCCCCTTTGCTACAGAAGATCGGCAAGATGGCCAGGAGACTTGTCTGCACAGCTCTTGAAGCAGTAACTACAGATGTAGTGCATATGGTTTTCTATAGGCTGAGACTATTATGAGCTTAGAAACATTTCCCAGAAAACCAAGCAAACATATCACCTCCAAATTGTACAGATTTTTGAGAACTGAAGAGCAGGTATATTATAGCTGGTATTGGGTTTATTTTGACACTCTACCCTCCCCATCTTTTCCCCTAAACTTCTTATTATGGTAAAATACACCTAACACAAAATTTAACATTTTAAAAAAGTGTACCATCTTAAGAACATTTAGTAAATTCACAATGTTGTGCACTACTATAAAAATTCCAGAACATTCTCATCATCCCAAAAAGAAACCCTCTACTCCTCAGCTATCACTTGCCGTTTTCCTTTTCCACAGCCCCAGGCAACCACTTATCTACTTTGTCTCCATAGATTGGTCTATTCTGGACATTTCATATAAGTGGAATAATATAATATGTGCCTTCTGTGACAAGTTTCTTTCACTGAACACCATGTTTTTTTGTTTGTTTGTTTTTAAAAAATATATTTTATTGATTTTTTTACAGAGAGAAAGGGAGAGGGATAGAGAGTTAGAAACATCGATGAGAGAGAAACATTGATCAGCTGCCTCCTGCACACCCCCTAGTGGGGATGTGCCTGCAAACAAGGTACATGCCCTTGACCGGAATCAAACCTGGGACCTTTCAGTCCATAGGCCAATGCTCTATCCACTGAGCCAAACCGGTTAGGGCTGAACACAATGTTTTTCAGATTCATCTATGTTGTAAAATTATCAGTACTTCATTCCTTTTTCTTTTTTTATTGTGTTAAAATATACATAACAAAATTTATCATTTAAACTTTTTAAGTATAAAGTTCAGTGGTATTAAATACAATCATATTGTTGTGCAACCATCACCACCATCCATCTTATAACTCTTTTCATCTTGTAAAACTAAAACTCTATATCTATTTAACAACAATTCCCCCTACCCACTAGCCAATGGCAACAATCATTCTACTTTCTTTTTAATCTTTTGCTTTTACACCTGGATCCTTCATGCTAACCTGGATGTCCCGGGCCCGTTCATAGGACTGATATGCAATTTTCTCTTCCATGCTGGCCAATTCCTGCTTCAAGTTCAAGATTTCATTCTGATGGAGCTCCGTTAGGTCATTTAGTTGTTCTTCTAATCGTTCACATCTAAGAAGGGGGGAAAGTTAAAATTTTAGGCATTCTGTATTTTCCTGGTGTTATTCACATCTAATCCCAAAACTCATTCTGTAAAGGAATAAAATAAAAGCACACAAAAATTGAGAGGCCTGGGGTAACAGGGCATCCTAGTGGATACAGCACTTCCCTAAAATGGGCAGTTTATCACAAGGCCATATCATAGTGGCAACATAGCTCTTTTACATTCTTCTTCACACACAGTATTTGCAGTGATGCCAGCAGCCCTGGTTAGCTTTGAGCATACCTATAATAAATGAGGCAGTTCTTTTTCTGTTCTGAGCAGAATATGGGAGAAGTGAAAACTAGAGTACAATTAAGCAGGTCTCATCAAAAGATAAATAGCACGTATAATGGAAACTGACCAAGCAGTCCCCAGTTGCTTATTTTGACCTTGGACAGGTCACTCACCTTAATGCCCATGATTCACAGCCCATCGTTCCCATGGTCAAGCACAGTGTCAAGGACAACTCAGTCAACAAATATTTACTGAAAGCCTGATGTGTGTCAGTTATGTTCAAACTACTGGGAATATTGTGGTAAGCAAGATAGAAACTCGGCCTTCAGGAGTTTACATTCTAAAGCGGAGGTGGAAGAGATGAAGGAGAGGCAGAAAACCCAAGATGATGGCAGAAAGGAATAAGTAATCCAAATAAGATCACTAGGGGTATACAGCAGAGCACCTGGTGGCTGGTTAAGATGGAAGGCCTCTTCCCAGTTCAACACTCTTCAACAATGAGAACTGAAACTTGAATGATGATATGAATAAGTGCTGTGAAGATGGGGATAGGGGGCATCTTAAAGTAGAAGGAATAACAAGTGTAAAGTTCTCAAGGTGGAAAACAAGCTTTGTAGGTTTGAGGGAAAGAACGTAGGCCTGTGTGACTATAGCTGAGTAAAAATGAGGGAAAATGAAGGGAGATGAGATTCATTGCGAGCATGGTAATATTTATTTACTTATTTATTTATTTATTTATTTGTTGTCTAAAGTTTTACATATGTCTCCTTCCCCCACCCCCCCCGCTTGACATTTTCCCCTTCCTGCCATACCCACCCCAGGCAAGCCCCCACTGCCCAGAGTCTGTGTCCACTGGCTATGCTAATATGCATGCATACAAGTCCTTTGGGAGCAAGGTGATTTTAATTCACCTTATATGACTAGCACTAGGACTACATATAAGAAAGCTTATTCTTCATAAAGATGGAACCTGGGCAGGGCATCTAAGGACCCATGGAACTGGAACAGGTTTAAAGAACAAGAGCAGAGATTCCGTGTAGAAAAGAGCATGGGTAAAGGACAAGAGGTAGAAATGTATTAGGATAATTGGAATAGTGGATCTATGTTGGAGGAAAAAAGAGAAGTTTGGTCTTAAAAGATAGGCAGGTGAGTGGGGATTCTGGAATAGATAGTAGATGGGTCCAAAGCAGATTGCTGAAAGGGGAAAGGGTGACATGATGAACACAGTGTTTTAGGAAAATAGGTTATATGTTAGTGGTGAGGAGGACAGACTGGGGTACGTTGTGTGGGGAGTCCCAGGAATCAAATTAAGAGCTACATAGGCAGGAGAAAGGTTGAAGACTACACATTTAAAAAGACTAGAAAGGAAAGAATAAACACAGCCCCAGCTAATGGTGACTAGAATGGAAGCCTCTGTCAGACAGAGGGTTCATCCCAACCGGCGCATATACTAACTAGCGAGCACTACTCAAGTAAGCACACACCTAACACTAGCATGTGAGCCTCAGAGGACTTCGTATTAAAAAAATAAAAATGCCAGAACAAACTCAAACATTTAAAACTACCCTCCCCTTTCCCTCATTTTTAACCACATCTATAGCACACAAACTTTTAAGAACTACATGAAAGGTCTTCGTTTAAGGAAATTCTTCTGTTGTGGCATCACCAACATTCTTTCTTCCAATGATTATATTATAAATAACTATATCCTTAACTTCATTCCTCCTATAAGAAACAAGATTTTTAAAAAAATATATATTTTATTGATTTTTTTATGGAGAGGAAGGGAGAGGGATAGAGAGAAACATCGATGAGAGAAACATCGATCAGCTACCTCCTGCACACCTCCCACTGGGGATGTGCCTACAACCAAGGTACATGGCTCTTGAACGGAATGGAACCTGGGACCCTTCAGTCCGCAGGCCAACGCTCTATCCACTGAGCCAAATCGGTCAGGGCAAGAAACAAGAATTTTTTTAAAAGGCATAGTCTGACCCTTTTACTATGTTACTGAATCCTGCTTAATTCTCCTTTATCCTTGATAGGAATCTGTACTGCTTCCTTTCATGCTGAGTTAGTTCTGTTACTAAAGTGACTGAACAGGATGATCAAAAAGCATTTCTACCTTTTGTCTGTAACTATGGCCAATATTTTCCATAACGCTGCCTTTTCACTTCATCTGCTGTCCAGGGCCTGTGCTCAAAAATAGGTGCCACCTCTGGAATTGATTTTCTATCAAATTTTAAGTTCACTCAAAGCTAGAAGATTAATATTTTGTCTTTTTATGAAATTAAGCCCATTGTTTTATGGTGTTTTTAGTGTTTGATGATTTTCATAATTCTCTCTCCTCACCAGAGAGGGGCTTTTAAAAACGGGTGTTCCAATGTGTCACTTCCTTGAGATTTAAGAGAAAGGCTGGGCATGTCAGCAAATAACTCTCCTAAGCTAAGGATTAATGTTGGTGGCAGGGAGGGAGCATGGTGCATCAACCTGCATACTGATGAAAGCAGACCCATGTGATATCTTTGGCATGTGTTCTATAAACTACTGCCCAACCTCTTGGCCCACAAATTATACAGTCTTTCAGGAATGTTGGGGAATCTTTATTTGATATTAAACACAGTTCACATATACCATTAGGACAGATTAAAAAGAAATAGCAGCAAAGTTACCATTTATTCAGTGCTTTCTATGCAAATTCATTTCTATAACACCAAGAAGGTAGTAGAAATTATCTTCATTTTAAAGATGAGGTAAAGTAACCTGCCCAAGGCACACAGAAATTAAGTAGGGGAGCAAGGATTTGAATCAAGATTTGACTTTATTTTAAAAATATATATATTTTTATTGATTTCAGAGAGGAAGGGAGAGGGAGAGGTAGAAACATCAATGATGAGAGAGAATCATTGATTGGCTGCCTCCTGCATGCCCCCTACTGGGGATCAAGCCCGAAACCCAGGCATGTGCCCTTGACCGGAATCAAACCCAGAACCCTTCAGTCCACAGGCCGATGCTCTATCCACTGAGCCAAACCAGCTAGGACAGGTTTATTTGACTTTAAAACCCAAGTTTTTAACCTCTACACTGTGATGCCACTTTTAAACTACTCAAGAAGCCCAGATAAGCTAACCCCTTTATAAGTAAGACATCTGAGCCAGGTGTATAGCTGATCCAAATCACACAGCTACAAAGGGAGATGGGGTGTAACAAAAAGATTATGAATCTAGAATAAAATACAAGATAATAACAAGAGTTGGCGAAGATGTGGAGAAATTCAAACCCTGAAATATTGCTGGTGGAAATATAACATGATGCAACTGTTTGGAAAAGTTTGGCAGTTCCTCAAAAAGCTAAACTTCTAACCCAGAAATTCCACTCCAAGTATATGCCAAAGAGAAATTATTTCCACACAAAAACTTGTACATAGCCCTAATCAGTTTGGCTCAGTGGATAGAGCGTCGGCCTGTGGACTGAAGGGTCCCAGGTTTGATTCCGGTCAAAGGCATGTATCTTGGTTGCGGGCACATCCCCAGTGGGAGGTGTGTAGGAGGTAGCTGATCGATGTTTCTCTCTCATCGATGATTCTGTCTCTCTATCCCTCTCCCTTCCTCTCTGTAAAATCAATAAAATATATTTTTTAAAAAAACAAAACAAAAACTTGTACATGAATGTTCACAGCAGCCTTATTCATAATAGCCCAAAAGTGGAAACAACCCAATATCCATCAACTGATAAATGAGTACATAAAATGTGGTTTACTCATAAAATGAATTATTATTGGAAAGGAAATGAAATGAGCCCTGGCTAGGTAGTTCAGTTGGTAGTTCAGCTGGTTACAGTGTTTTCCTGATATGCCAAGGTTGCAGATTCAATCTCTGGTCGGAATCAACCAATGAATGCATAAATAAGTGGAACAAATCGATGTTTCTCTCTCTCTCTCTCTTCCTCAAAATCAATGAAAAAAATATATATATACACACACATATATATAAATGAAGAAATGTAGTAATGATGCATGCTACAGTATGGATGAGCCTTGAAAATACTATGCTCCAATATGCTCAATTAATATTTGACAAAGGAGGCAAGAACATACAATGGAGCCAAGATAGTCTCTTCAATAAATGGTGTTGGGAAAATTGGACAGATATATGCAAGAAAATGAAACTAGACCACCAACTTACACCATACACAAAAATAAACTCAAAATGGATAAAGGACTTAAATGTACGGCAGGAAACCATAAAAATTCTAGAAGAATCCAAAGGCAACAAAATCTCAGACATATGCCGAAGCAATTTCTTCACTGATACAGCTCCTAGGGCACTTGAAACTAAAGAGAAAATGAACAAATGGGACTACATCAAAATAAAAATTCTAAAATGGAGAAGCCAGATACCTAGGGAATTCATATAAAGAACACTTCTATCTTTTCATTAAATATTAACACTAAAGATTGGGGGGGGGGGGAGGTCAATTGTGTTCAGCCTTTCATATGTGATTTTTTTTAAAATCAAGAACTCCCTGTAAGGAATTTTTATTTTAATCCCTTCATCTGACAATAATTAAAGCTATCTGGAAATGAAAAGGGGGATTCTTTTTTTAAAGAAAACTTTTATTATTATTTATTTTATGCTGAATTTATTCCCAGGCCACAAGTTTTTGTTTCTTCAGTGTTTTGTTTTGTTTTAAAAAAATATCTTTTTCTTCTGTGCAACTTCCTCTTCTGCTTTTCTTCACAGTAAGACCATATCAATATGACAGGGAGAGCTTATGGGTTAATCCGCTCATGAGGTCTGTTAAATTCTATGTCGCATCTTGGGAGCTTTGTTCACCTGGATGTGCTCAATGACCAGAGAATATACATCTAAACCCTAAGTTCAGCATTACCCTCTGCATTTTTAAGCATGCGCGGCAAAAATTCAGGCTCTTTTTGGCCACTGACCCTCTGTCCTGTCCCACTGTTTGGCACGGGCACACCGACCAACTCCACCATTGCAACAAGGGAATGGGACACATTGCTTTCATAAAGTGACATCCTTCAAATAGTTGGTGGCTTTGTGAATATGCATACACTGATGGCCTGGGCAATTTCACAAGTGTTCTTAAAGTGAACATGAAGATCTGAACCTCTTGATCCGCATGATTTTGTGGAGTTTTCTGGGTCAAATGAATAGCAAGCCATTTTCAGAAGTCACCTCTAGCCACTTTCAGGAAGACAGTGAAAAGGAGGATTTTTTTATCCAATAGCATATGATTTTGATTAGCATGTGCTTTTCAAGAGACTCAGTGTGGAACACAAAGTAATAATTTCATTTTAATACTTTTTCCTCAAAGGTCCTTTGTAAATCAGTACAACTCAAAGGGAACATAGACATTTCAATATGTTTTGTTGTTGGTGAACAATTCATAAATGAATACTGATCTTGGAAAAGTGTTTCATCCACTGGATTAATCAACACAGTAGTCACCTTCCTAGATCAAAGATAAGCCAGGGCTCTTTTGGGTCAAATTCCTGAGAATGAGAAACTGGGTGAGGGTACAGGTTGGGAATGCTTCACCTAATGCATCAGTCTTTAGGTGTGGCTCAAAAGTTTGGAGCCAGTGGCACTTCCCTAGTTGGGCAATAGGTCACTAGGACAGGATGGCTGAAGAATCTTGTAGAGTAGGTATTTGAGAGAAACAGGAAGAACTAGGTCCCAGGACTGACACAGATAGGCAACTATGGGAGCAAACTACTGCATTATTTTCCAAATGTTTGCCAGGGATCTGATGTAGCTTCTGCTAGTATTTGACCACAATAAAGAGACATAGTTGGAGTAGGGGATATGACATGTGGTGGGAGCTTGAATACATTCTTGGCAGAATCGCAAAAAGTGGATTTTGCCTTCTTAACTTTTGTTACCTCATTTGTGTTGAAGACTGAAAAGAGGCTCAGAAACACTGAACTAGTCTTCAGTTGAAAAAGAAGAGATTAGCCAAAGAATA
Organism: Myotis nattereri; assembly: GCF_964212035.1. Classification (NCBI taxonomy): domain Eukaryota; kingdom Metazoa; phylum Chordata; class Mammalia; order Chiroptera; family Vespertilionidae; genus Myotis; species Myotis nattereri. The sequence goes on from NC_138089.1 coordinate 28,370,097, forward strand.
TATATGCATGGCCCATGAATACAAACAATGGTGTGGTGAGGGCCAGAGGGAGGGGTGGGTGGGGGCTGAGTGGAGGTAGGCAAAGGAGGGAAAATGGGGGGGCATCTGTAATAGTGTCATACACACACACACACACACACACACACACATACACACACATATACATATACTAGAGGCCTGATGCACAAAAATTTGTGCACTTGGGGGGGGGGTGGGGGGAGGAGGGGTCCCCCAGCCTGGCCTGTGCCCTCTCACAGTCTGGGACCCCTTGGGAGATGACCACCTGCTGGCTTAGGCCCACTCCCCGGGTATTGGGCCTAAGCTGGCAATCAGACATCCCTCTGGCAGCCTGGGAGCCCTCGGGGGATGTCCACTTGCCAGCGGGGAGCAGGCCTAAGTTGCAGTCTGACATCCTTAGTGCTGCTGAGGAGGTGGGAGAGGCTCCCACCACCACCGCTGTACTGGCAGCCATCCGCCTGGCTTGTGGCTGAGCAGAGCTCCCCCTGTGGGAGCGCACTGACCACCAGGGGGCAGCTCCTGCATTGAGAGTCTGCCCCCTGGTGGTCAGTGTGTGTCATAGTGACCAGTCATTCCCAGTCTTTCTGCTGTTAGGGTCAGTTTGCATATTACCCTTTTATTATATAGGATAGAGGCCTGATGCATGGGTGGGGGCCGGCTGGTTTGCCCTTCAGGGTGGGGGTCCCCACTGGGGTGCCTGGCCAGCCTGCGTGAGGGGCTGATAGCTGTTTGCAGGCTGGTCAAGCCCCCCCCCCACCCCGTGGGGACCCTCACCCCATGGAGGTTTGGCTAGCCTGGGTGAGGGGCTGATGGCTGTTTTCAGGCTGGCCACACTCCCGTTAGGGTGGGGGTCCCCACTGGGGTGCCTAGCCAGTCTGGGTGAGGGGCTGAGGGCCGTTTTCAGGCTGGCCAAGCCTCCCCGGCGACTAAAGCTCCCAGCCTCTCCTTTCTTTCTTTTTTTTTTCTGGGATTTATTTACCTTCTATAATTGAAACTTTGTAACCTGGAGTGGAGCTCAGAGCTGGCCAGGGCTTGGCTTCCTCCATCACCAGGGGCAACCCAAGGCTCCAGCTCCGTGGCCATGGCTGGCTGAAAGCAGGTATCTGGGGTTTATTTACCTTCTATAATTGAAACTTTGTTGCCTGAGTGGAGCTCAGAGCTGGCCAGGGTGGGTGGGAGGGAAAGCCTCCTGCTCGCTCCAGCTCTGTGGCCACGGCCAGCTGAAAGCAGGTATCTGGGGTTTGTTTAGCTTCTATAATTGAAACTTTGTTGCTTTCAGAGCTCAGAGCCGGGCCGCGGCAGGCGGGGAACCTTGGCTTCCTCCATCACTGGAGCAAGCAAGCCTCCTGCTCGCTCCAGCTCTGTGGCTTCTGGCCGCCATCTTTGTTGGCGGTTATTTTGCATATCTCACTGATTAGCCAATGGGAGGCATAGCAAAGGTATGGTCAATTACCATGTTTGTCTATTATTAGGTAAGACATATATATATGGCTAATATGCAAAGTTGCAAAGTGTCCCCTCGGGAGTTTAACCGGGAGTTCGACCACTCACTATGACGTGCGCTGACCACCAGGAGGGTGGTACAGAATGAGGAAGGCCCTGGTCGGCAGCCAACAGTCGGGGAAGGAAGGCCCTGGCTGGCAGCCGGAAGGCCCCAATAGGCCTTGATCACCGGCCAGGCCTAGGGACCCTACCCGTGCACATATTTCGTGCACCAGGCCTCTAGTCCTATATAATAAAAGCCTAACATGCTAAGTGTACGACTGTTTGACCAGTTGTTATGATGCACACTGACCACCAGGGAGCAGACACTCCGACTGGTAGGTTAGCTTATTGCTGGGATCTGGCCGATTGGGACTGGGTGAGATGGGCTGGACATGCCCTGGAGCCCTCCCATGGTCCCTCCCCGGCTCCGATCGTGCACCAGTGGGGTCCCTTGGCCTGGCCTGCACCCTCTCGCAATAGGGACCACTCAGGGGATGTCGGAGAGCCGGTTGCAGCCCGATCCCTGCAGGTCAGGCCAAGGGACCCCACCGGTGCACGAATCCGTGCACCGGGCCTCTAGTCTATATGTATTAAAGCTTAAGCAACCGGTCAACCATCCGGTAGCTATGACATGCACTGACCACCAGGGGGGCAGACGCTCAACGCAGGAACAGAAACCACAGGCATGGAAACATGGAACAGACTGATGAATCTCGGAAGGGGGGTTGGGGGGTGGGAAGAGATTAACCAAAGATCTTATATGCATACTAGAGGCCCAGTGAACAGATTCGTGCACCGGTGGGGTCCCTTGGCCTGGCCTGCGGGGATTGGCTCTCCGACATCTCCTGAGGGGTCCTGGATTGCGAGAGGGTGCAGGCCAGGCTGAGGGACCCCACTGGTGCATGAATCTGTGTACCAGGCCTCTAGTCTATATATATAAAAGCCTAAGTGCAGTCCCTCAGCCTGGCCTGCAGGTTTCAGCCTGATCCCCGCAGGCCAGGCCAAGGGACCCCACCAGTGCACGAATCTGTGCACCGGGCCTCTAGTCTATATATATAAAAGTCTAAGCACAGGTCCCTCGGCCTGGCCTGCGGGGATCAGGCTGAAACCGGCTCTCCAACATCCTCCAAGGGGTCCCGGATTGGGAGAGGGCGCAGGCCAGGCTGAGGGACCCCACCAGTGCACGAATTTGTGTACCGGGCCTCTAGTAAATAAATTTTAGAAAAAGGAAAGGAAAAAGTACAGAATCAGTCCCCATGGACTACTAGCCCCCCAAACTTTTAGGGCAGTGCATTGTCTTAAAGACAAGAGACAGCAGATGCCTAAAGTATATAGGGAATAAATAAAAGCTAGAAGGGCTTTCTGGGTAATTCAGACTTGGTAATGACAGCTTTCTAACATCCTGGTACACCCCAGACCATATCTCATTTAATAATCTCAACAACATGTACAATAGATATCATCATCTTGTTTTTACAGAGGAAACTGAGGCTTAAATGAGTTACATAAGGTCTTCCTCCAACCTTAATTTATTAATGAAGTAATTTATCTCCTCTCCCTTCCTTCCCTACTCTAACCTTCCTTCCCATTTTTCCTCCATTACCTTTTTAGTGGCTAAACTGGGAGGAGCTCATCTGTAAATTTCTTTTATGAAAGGTCTTATCCTTCCTAAGAGCATCTCCTAATTGGGCTTTTTTCTCTTAGAAACAAAGAGCTAATTTGATCCAATATTTTCTGTTTCTATTTCAAATTTGTTGGCCAAACCTAGTCTACATATCTTCTGGAGATTCTCTGATCAATTTGCTAGATGACAAACAGGGCTAAAACCAGAAATAAAGGGGCTAACATAGCTATATCTGTCTTATGTCCAGTGATAATTACTTTATTTTAAGTAAAATTATATTTAAGCAACAATTTGTTTAGTTAGAACTTCAATGGCCTGTACCTAATTGGGTTAGCCTAGTTACTGACTGTTCTACTGCAAGTGATGACTGCTAATGGTGACTGCTTCCTTCTGTATTTTTGCTCTTATGACTCAGTGCAATTTAAAATATTCTGGGCTTAATATAATTTCAGAAGCCAATTTCTAAAGCACAATAATCCCCTTAAAATAGAAGCTTTCATCAACATCCCTGCCCTACATGATATTGCTTTAAACAGGCAGTAGATGGGTAGGATTCTGGGCCAGATCTCCTAGGGAAAAACTACAAAAGGAACCTGTAAAACTGTTTTCCTAGTTCTCTCCTGTTTACAATGCATTTTGCCACAGCTGAATTTTTTCCTACAGTAACTCATTAATATATTATACTCACTATGAAAATAGGACTGGTTCTCCAGTTTTTAAACAGCAAATTAAATATTAATTAAACCATTTTACTGTGTGACCTGGCAAAAGTCACTTTATCTTTCTAGGTCTCACTGTACTCATTTGTAGAACAAGATTAAACTAGATATCTAAGGGCTCCTTTTATCTCTGAAGTACTAAGTGAATACTCTATTGCTACTAACAGATCTACAATAATACTTAAATGGGATGAAAAGACTACTAGCAAGACAAGAAGAATATGAAGTCAGTACAGATCCCATCACTAAAAACCTGTCTAAACCTTGTCTCCTACCTTTCCAAAAATAGTCTCACTCATATCTGAGTGCCCGATGCAAAGCTCAAATTCTAAACTACTAGTCAAAAGTTGGGGTGGAGTTTAGATCCAAGCTCTGCTACAATGGCTTCCAGGACTAAGTGCATGTGGGTGGCTAAAGTACTATTCAGTCATGACACAATTACATGGCTAGAGAGAGAGAGAGAGAGAGAGAGAGAGAGAAGGAAACTGTACTCTACAGGATCCTTAATGCTTCTGATTTTTCCAGAGTAAGTAGATGACCTTGAGCAAGAATCCTGACTTGGCACTGTCACTGAGGTAGAGAGCAATGGGAAGCACAATAAGTAACATTACTGAGAAGGAACTCTGAAAAGGGGAAATAAAGATGGGGATGAGGGTTTCTTTATAATATATATATATATTATATAAAGTTTATATATTCCTCTAGTACATATCTACACTGTTGTATTAGCTTGAGAAAACTTTCCAGAGCTTATGCATTCACAGAATTTTCCAAAATATGTTAAAAATAGTGACTCGACTTTTAGTGAAACCTAGAAAAGGTCTAATATCCATTGCCAATGACGTCTAGGTTTCTTAGAGCTAGACTATAAAAGTAGTCTTTCAATCATAGAGGTTTTAGGTTTAAGCTTGGAAAACAAAACAACTGGCCTGATATGAAAAAAACACTGGCTTTGGAATCAGATAAAACTGGGTTTGATTCCTGGCTTTACTACTTACCAAGTGACCTACCTTTGGCAAATTTTAAAACCCCACTGGGGCCAATTTCCTTATCTGTAAAATAAGGATAATACAATCCACTTGCAGGGCTATTGTGAGGATTAGCAAATATATGTAAAGCACCTAGCATTATTTGAATCACAGGAGTTTAGCAAATGCTGTTAGTGATAGCGTCCTCCTCCCCTATCACTTAAAATAACAAGCAGCAATTCTGTGTATGACCGTCCTCCTGTCAACTGTGATAATCTATAATAATAAAAGTGGAATATGCTAATTAGACTGACATCCTTCGGGATGTAGCCGGGGCTGCAAGGGAAGCCCAGGTCCCAGGTGCCTGCCGGTGGCCAGAGGGAAGCCGGTGCCGGCAGCCGGGGGAAGGAAGGCCTACTCTCACATGAATTTCATGCATTGGGCCTCTAGTCCTATATAATAAAAGGCTAATATGCAAATTGACTGAACGGCGGAACGACTGGTTGCTATGACTTGCACTGACCACCAGAGGGCAGATGCTCTACGCAGGAGCTGCCCTCTGGTGGTTAGTGTGCTCCCGCAGGGGGAGCGCCACTCAGCCAGAAGTCGGGCTCACAGCTGGCGAGCGGCCTAAACTGTCAGTTGGACATCCCCCAAGTGCTCCCAGACTGCAAGAGTGAGCAGGCTGGGCTGAAGGACCCCTGAGTCCATGAATTTTGTGCACTGGGCCTCTAGTTAGTAAAATAAACGAAAGCATTGAAAATAACCAGAAATGCATCTAGAGCAGTCATGTACACATTAATGGTTCTTGGTTAGAAAAGTATTCCTTGAGTTCATCCCTAGGCTACTTCCTTCCCAGACAAAAAGACAAGCCTGCAGGAGTCTCTCTCTTCTAATTTCTATTTCTACTCTCCTGGAGGCTTGGCTTTTTGTCTAGGAAGGAAGTAGACTGGGGATGGAGCTAAAGTTCTATCCTGTCTCTGAATTACTTTAAATGGATACAAAGGTGGATCTTGGGAGACCTGTTTTTCCTCTCTGACTTTCTCACATTGGCCTACATCTGATCTGAAGACATAACAACTCTATATGAATTTTTAAACTCTGGAAGAATTTAAAAACTGGAATGTTTTGCTATCCATTTAAAATAAAAGGGTCAAAGCAGGCAGTTGGTTTTTTGAGCAACTATGGAACACCCAGGTCTCCATGGCTCAAAGGGGCATATTTAAAAAGCAGCAGCAGCAGCTGCTACTTAACATCAACAAAGTACTTACTGGGCCAGGCACCAAGCTATGTGCTTTACATAAATTATTTCATTTAAATGTCACAGTAACCTTTGAACGACTATTATTTTTCCTGTGTTAGAGATGTGGAAACCAGAACTTAGGAACGTTAAGAAACTTGCCCAATTTTCAAGATTAGTAAGTGGCAGAACAAGAATTTGAATGTAAGACTTAAATATAATATAGTACAAAGGACCAGGTGCTTTATTTTGAGTCTACTTGAATATCTGTTAGATTGCTCACCACTTTAGATATTGTCTTCTAAGTATATTAAAGACTATATAAAACAACGAATTAAGAATGGTAATGTTTTTGCTTTTAGAACTTCCTTTCTCTTTCCCACACTTCTTTTCTTTTCTCACAGTCTTAAGTTTGAATTAAAGGATGGAAGAGTGAAGATAACAGACAGAACTGAATTACTGATTAGCATTTTCACCATGTGAAAGAGTTTGCTGCTGCAACTCTTCACTCATCTTACTGATTCACATGAATAATTTATTCAGGCCCTGAGATTATCTCACAAAAACAAACTTTAAAAAAATCACTTTAAAAAAAAAAAGGTGAAAGGGACCTTAAAAGATTGCCTGTTCAACCCTTGAGATAGTAAAATTACTGAGGATTCCCTCTCATTAGAAACTGGAACAAAACCAGAACTCACATCTTTCAAGGCCTAACCCAACCTGTGGCTCCCATGAGATTAGCCCTTAATCTGTATCAATGAGGTGGTTTGTCTCTGGTTGACAAAGTTTAGATCTGATTAAGTACTACATGGTGGACATTATTTTCTATCTGCATGTGATGGAAACAAGAGGAAAAGACACACATTTGAAGATAACTAAGAATGGTCTAATATGAATATACAGTGTAATATGAAACAAAAAAGCTATTAGCTTCTACCTTTAGCACAGATTATAACTAAAAGCATTTACCCCTTTGAGAATTCTCTAACTATTGCAGAACCATTTCACATGTTGAAGTTCACTCCCATTCAAATGTTTGCCAATTCATAGTAAAGGTAACAGACATGCTTATCTGGATTTATTTCCAGTCTAATCTTTCTACACCAACTGCCTAGATAAATGTGCTTAAAGCCCAATAACTACAGGTTCATTACATTTTGGACAGGCTATGTCTTTGATTTATACAGAGTTGGGGGTTATAACAAATCTTTTGAATTTAATGTAGTATACATACAGGCTGCAATGACTTGTGATTCTGTAATTACAAATAGGTGAAATGCCTCAGAAACCTTGGGCTTCATTTGAAAGTCTTAACCTAGAATGGAAGACTGGAGAGCTACAGTAATCATCACCTCTCAACTACAATGCTTCATGGTGTGTAACCTTGGGAGTTACTTAATTTTGTCATGCCTGTCATTTGCATTCTATGATAGGAACTCATGCAGACATCATATTACATATCTAAAGTGCTCTGGACATTACAGAAAAAGACACTCTACTAAAGATCTTTAAAAGCCAGCCCCCGCCCACAATAGCCAAAGCAAAGGGAACCCCAAACATAAGTAATTTCGGATTGTAATTCCATAGAACTTACCTATATCGCTCTTCCTGCAAGGCCTGCATTATTAATGAATAGTCCCTCTGATAATGTTCCTTGAGGGTCTCAAAGGATTCCTCTAGCCTGGCCTGGGTTTCCCGGATCTCCTGGATCTCATGTAATAGTGCATCAAACCCTGAGCTCTGCATGTCCAGAGTGTTTGTTTTGGAGCTAGATGCTCCTATAGCGATGCCTCCAGTGGTGCTATTGGCTCCTACAGAGCCTGAAGTGGCACTAGAACAATCTTCTTCACTACCATATTTTGGGCTCGACTGAAAGTTTGAAATCACTCCCAAAGCCTTCCCATCATCTACCTGCCCTTCTTCTAAAGAGTCCTTCAGGTTAGGGATGTTGTCTGCACTGCCAAATTTATTCCGAATTAATGAAGCAATCTCTCTGGGCTTTGAGACTACTGCCCCTGCTGCTGAATGAGTTGCCTGGGAGAAGCTGGAAAGTCCACCTTTGACACTGTCTACCACACCTTCACTGAAGCCAGTCACCTTCGCTCCCACATCTTTCAAACCCTGATGCATGTCCCTGAAGACATCCTTTGGCTGCCGGGGGATCCCATTCTGTTCCACTTCTCGGAGCTTCCTGTGGTAGTGCTCAAGCTTCTTTTGTAGCTGGAGGATGGTTTGGGCAGATTTCTGGTTCTTCTTCTCAAAGACCTGCTTGATGCGGGCAGCCTGCTGCTTATCTGCGCTGTTGGCAAGCTTCAAGTACTCAGCAACGTTGTCATCCCGGGCTGTTTGTGCAATCTTGATTTGTTCTGTGAGCTTCAGGATCTTCTGCTGCAGGTGAGCAATAGCAGCCTTTGTACGCTGAGGGTCTGGTGTTCCATCCACAGAGTCTGTGTGGATGCTGCCATCAGTGCTGGAGGCCACTGCACTGGAAGTCTGGGCGAGGCTGCTTACTTCCAACCGCTCGATCTAGCATCAAAGCAAAAGGTAGATGTTAAAAAGACCCCAAAAGAAGACTACTTTTCCAGAATCAATAGGCCAATCAATTATACTTTGCTTTAAGCAAGACAGATATATGAGGATTTACACAAGATGTAAACTGGGGTATTTTTCCTTTGTTAGAGGATTTAGTATGGTATATCTTGAAATAACAAAGCTCCTTAGTGGGTTTAAAGCATAAATTAATTTACATTCTTCACACATACTTTTGCTTACAAGCGTATCTATGTAAAACAAGGTACATCTGCAGTTCAATTTAATTATATAAAAATCATTTTAGTATTCAGACATCACTGTAATTCCAACCCATGTTCTAAGATTACGCTCATCTGAAAACGTTGGTGAGAACAAGTATTTTACTGGCTAGATATAAAAATCCAATTTTTATCACAGTGGGCCCATGATTTTTGGGTCTAAATCATGTCATGGGCAATGGAATCATTCTTTCCATTCTAATAGTGACACTTATTGGTAGCTGGAGACAGGTGCAGGTAAGATTGAGAAGGTACTGCTGAAAGTGGTAAGAATGAATGTGTACACTCTTGAGAGTTAAAATTCCAAAACACAAGCAACTGTGATAAACTTGGGCAACATTATGTGAACATTAGAGACAGAGACAGTAAGGTAAGTAATTTAAAAAGTCAATGACTAAGTTCAGACCTTTTAGAGGCCAAATTCTATGAGTTCTAACCAGGAAACAATTTTTATTAGGCAAGAGTCTCCAAAACACACACAATGACTATCCTTTCATACAGGTAAGCAACCATTAAAAAGAGCTAAAGAAAAAGACATGCTGCTTAGATATGAAAACTTAAACTATCATACTTCAAAACTCTTAGCCAAAGCAGGGGATAGGTTAGTTTATCTAACTCAGGAGAAAAAAGTCTTTTAACAAGGTGCCAATTGATATGGCTTGTAGTGCTGAATTAGAGTAGGGTCTATGCAGAAAGGTTTTAGAAACTATTCTCTATTGAACAATAACAGAAATACATAATTAAATAACCACTCTAGGTAATAAAAATTCCCAATAAGCACGTCAAATTACAAATTTACCATCTCAGAGACTTAAGAGCACACCCTTTTCCTTGCTTCCCATCCCTAATTTGTCATCATCAGCAATTTGCCAGAAAGAACTGTATAAAAAAAGGTTGAATTACATTTTTGTGATGACAATAATATACCAATTCTGAAATGTTCATAAAATGCTAATAATTAACTTGCCAGTCCAGACATGCATTCTCTTTTTTTCATTTTGGTTGTATCTCCTCAGTTTGCCGTCTGAACAGAATTTATGCTGATCTCTAACTCTAAAACACACTGAGTTCATGAATGAATTCAATATATTACTATTGATGTGAATAAAACAATATTTTCTTTCTAGATGAACACAAAAGAAATATCGCGCCTTTAAATAAAATCAAAATATAATTTAAAATCAAAATGAATAATAAAATGACATTATATACTCCACTAATAAAAAAAAACAAAAACAAAAAAACACCATAAAGAATAGTTAGGGACTAGTACAATAACTATTTTGTTTTTTGTTTTTCCTTTTTATTTCTTCTTCTTCTTTTTTTTTTTACAGTAACTGTTTGGTATGGCTTCCTCCATCTGCCCTATTCATCTTTTAAGTACATGCTAACTAGCAGTGAAAAGACCAGAGGAAGGCAGCAGAAGGGAAGATGAGTGAAAGTTCCAGATAGTCAAGTTGCCAAGAGTTTCAACTCTTCAGTGCCTTAGGTTCACTCTCTTAGGATGTACAGGGTTCCCACTGTGTGATTTTTCTTTCTGAATGGGATTTCAGATGCCATAATTACAATATGTAATATTGATACCATTGTAATTAACTAGTTACTAAAACTAGAGGCCCAGTGCACTGGGGGGGGGGGGGGTGTGCGGGTGAGGGGGGGGTGGGAGTCCCCTCAGTATAGCCTGCGCCCTTTCCCAGTCTGGGACCCCTCAGCGGACATCCCCCAAGGGGTCCTTAGCGCTGCCGCAGAGCCGTGAGCCCGTCTTCTGGCTGAGTGGTGCTCCCCCTGTGGGAGCACACTGACCACCAGGGGGCAGCACCTGTGTTGGGCGTCTGCCCCCTGGTGGTCAGTGTGCATCATAGTGACCAGTTGTTCTACCGTTTGGTTGATTTGCATATTAGCCTTTTATTATATAGAATAGGAAAGGAGCGAAGGGAAGGCCAGGTATTATAGGTATGTTCCCCATAAAACACTGGGGGGAGGGGATTGGCCAAAAGGAAGATAGTCGCATGCCCAGTAAAGTTGGGATGACATAGGGAAGACACTTGACTGTCAATCACACCTGGGGACAGAGATGGTTGGCCAGAATAGGGGTGGCAACTGCAAGCAAAATTTGGATACTCAATTCCCTGAACAAAGAAACTTGCTCTCTTGTGCTCTTGGCTCCTTGGGACTCGTGTGGCTCTGGGCTTATGGGGCTCTTTTGTTCCTGCTCCCCTGCATTCCCCCACATGGTCCACGGCCATGTGGACCCCATACACCATGGACTAATGGACTATAGCTAGCCTGGCTCCAACATGGAAAGGAAACTCTAGATGCTGGCTTTGATTCTAGCTTTACTGAAACCCCAGCTATACTTCTTCTATGGCTGAACTAAGAGAAATGGGACTTTGGAAACCAAGGGGTATAATTCCAAGGAAATAAAGCTTTCTATCATATCTCACCCTCTTGTGAGGGCCTCTGGAAATGTTTACTCCAGCGGTACCCCAAGAACCCCTCTTCCACTGATAAAAGATAACAATATGACCCTTATGTTTATGTTTAATAACTCAAAATCCACCACAATATAAAAGGGAAGCAAATACGAAATATAATTTGATCCAAGACTACCAGAGTAGGCATGGTTTAGTTTTCTTAGGTTGTTGTTATTAATTTGAATATCAACTTATATGTAATCTGTTGTCTAAGGAAATACAGATATGGAAATCAAGTTTAACTATTACTCTGGTAGGATAAAAATTGACTATACTGGTGAAAAGATGGCTTTGAGACTAGAATCTTTAGAACTGGAAAAAACACACACAACCAAACAAAACAAAAAACACCAACAAACTTTTAATATAATTATTTACAAATGATCAGTTAGATGTGAGTTGTTTTCTCTACACAGTAACTAAAGAAATAAACCAGGCTTTAATCTGACTTCTTTCCTACCTGGGCTATGTCCTTCCAGTGCATGGCTCCCCTGCAAGAGCTCAGCTGACAGAATCCAGTCCTCAGCTTCCAAAGAAAACTAACCCACAGCTTCAGCAGGAAGATAGTTTTAATACCTGAAACCATGAGTCACTGGATTACTCACCAACTACTCCCAATTTTGGCAGGCACTATCCTCATAAAGGAAGGAGAGAGAGAAGTGAGAAATTGGAAGCAAAAGGGAGTGGAGGGGAAGATAGCAGAGGACAGGGGGGGCAGGAGTGGAGGAGGAAAGAGGAAGATATACTGAATTGTAGAATTATAGGTCAGCTATGAACAAAGCCCTTAGAAATACAAATACTTAGCACTGGAAGTGCCTGACTTAGCCATGAGTTATGAAGACATCAACTGAAAAGTGATTCTTTTTTCCAACAGCCTTTGCTAGCATATTAGGTTATCCATATTGTGGGGGCTAAGCTAAAAAAGTAATTTTCCTCCCACCTAAGTTCTAGCTTATAAAGCTTATAAGCTAGTAATAAAATTTAACAGAGACAGATTAAGAGGAGAAAAAGTCCAAGGTTTATTATTACGTATATCAGGGGTGTCATAATAATGAGTTCCAAAACACACTGGGCTGTAGAGACTTACATACTATATGGACAAAGGAGAAAAGGGGGCATGGGTCTGGGATTTTGAAGAGGAGATAGGCAATTCACAGGTAGCAAAGAAAGAGTAAAACACACTCATGGCCAAGTTCCTGCTAGGCAACCCAGAAACAATGGGATTTAGGGGAATCTAGCTAATAGGCTCCTGCTTGGATCCTTCGTATCTACCAAACTTAATTCAGATAGGCTACTGTGAATATTCTTAAGGTGAATATGCTAAGATTCCCTTCCCAAAGCAGGTTTTTCCATCTGGATTCATTACATCAACTGTAAAATTCATCAACTGTAAAATGAATGGGGATAATATTAATGCCCATTGCAGAAAACTGCTGTAGGGATAAAATGAGTCAATAAATATAACAGTGTTCAAAACAGTACCAGGCACAGAGTAACTGCTATTACTGGGTATTACTTTTATATCATTTAATTGGGTTTTTTTAAAAATTCAAATATTAAAAGATTCCAGAATATACTTCCTTCCTAAATTTTTTACATTTCAGGCAAAACAAGGGATATATATGTAGAGAGTCTAAGCCAAAGGAATAATGTAATTCAACACTATAGTAAAATAACAGTCACGTTTCTGAATAGTTGGTCTTATGGCTAGGCACTTAGTTAGCTTATCTTCCAGTCCTCACAACAACCCCCCCAAAAAAAATAGAATTTTTATCACTAATTTACAGATGAACTGACTGTTGAGATGCCTCCTACTACCTTACCACAAGGCAGTTTGACAACAGCAGCAATAGCAGTATTACCTACTCAATAGGGCTGCCCTGATATCCTGATCATATCCATCAACGTAGCAAGTCAAAAGACATTTATGGTGGAGGTTAGAATTAATTTGTATAGAAAAAAATCTAGGTCCCTAACTGGTTTGGCTCAGTGGATAGAGCCTACGGACTGAAGGGTCCCAGGTTCGATTCCAGTCAAGGGCATGTATCTTGGTTGCAGGCACATCCCCAGTAGGGGGTGTGCAGGAGGCAGCTGATCCATGTTTCTCTCTCATCGATGTTTCTGACTCTCTATCCCTCTCCCTTCCTCTCTGTAAAAAATCAATAAAATATATATTTTTTTAAAAAGGAAAAAGAAAGAAAAAAATCTAGGACCAAAATTCAGTCAGTTAAATATATTATATCTTGACAAAACATATTATATATTGACTACTTATAAGCTAGGCAATGTGCTACAAAGCTATTTTTTTTGTATGCCCTTGACCGGAATCGAACCTGGGACTCTTCAGTCCACAGGCTGATGCTCTATCCACTGAGCCAAACCAGTCAGGGCTACAAAGCTATCTAATTGTTGCTATAACAAGCAGACACTACTGCTTTGTTTGCAGTTTGTCTCTTACTATTGAGAATTCATTTGCAAGGCTTAAATTATCTATTAATTGATCTAAATGAATTATCAGAAAACAGCCCAAGACAACATTTAAATAGACACCTCAAAACACCAATTAATCAGAGGCAGAGTAGAGTCATCTAGGACAGAGTATTAGATAAGCTTTATAATGGCTTGCAATTTTCATTTGCAAACATATTAAAAATATATCTATTTTCTTTAAGTGAATGAAAGTGTCAGAACATGGCAACACCTGGCTTTGAGAACAATCATGTTAAAGGCAATATTGTACAAAAAGCAAGGACAAGAGCAAAAGGACCTAAGTTCAAATCTGGCTTCATGCCTCCTTACTAGCTGTATTCTTTGGTCTACCTACTTGTTCTCTTTGAGTCTTAAGTTTTGTCATCTACACAATGGAGTTAACATTGTCTCAGGAAATTATCTGAAAAGATGTTAAATGTGTGTTAAATCAGATCATGCCTGCCAAACATGGTAAGCATTCAAGCAGTTATCTTTTCTATTCCTTACCTGGTTCATTATTTAAAATCCAAATTTGTAACTAGAAAAGATTCAGAAATCTCTGACTTGACATTACTATCTTCAAAAGATGACAGCCCCTACTTTAGTATGCCGAAGTCATCTTATCTATGCTTTATAGAGTACTAGTGGCCCAGTGCACGAAATCTGTGCACATTAAAAGGGAACTGATTAGAGGAAATATTTTAATATTGCTATTTGCCCTTTCTCTATAATAGAAGTGTCAGAGATGAAAGAAAATTAGTAAAATGTATATGAAAATCTTCCTCCTGTCAGAGTCTGGAGCATGCTGCAGGACCCAGAGTCAAGTCTCTGCCCACCAGTGTACACCTCGAAATTGTGTGAGACCCAGACCCGGCTGGTCCCTTCCCTTCTCACTCTATTGAGCAATTCTTTCATGTACAATTCTGACTGATATTTAGTTTGCTGTGCTGTGGAATAGAGAGATCTCAAGTGGGTGTAGTAGGAAATAAAAATGGACTAAGTTCCACTAGTTCACAGACAAAAAGCTTTTTCTCACGAGCCACAACCTGGGCATGTGCCCTGGCCAGGAATTGAACTGCGACCTCCTGGTTCATAGGTCGACACTCAACCACTGAGCCACGCTGGCCAGGTAGGCCCTACTCTTTTTCCCACCACCAGCATATTCCAGGTTCAGGTTTATCTTCATAAAAAACAAAGTTTTAAAATCGTTTCATGGGTGATATTGAATATGTGATAATGAGTAGAGGACATGCTTGTTCAAATGTGAATTCTGGTGGGGTTTGCTCACCAGCTTTGTAGCTAAAGCAAAATGACAAAAAACAAAACAAAACACCAAACACACACACAAAACAAAGCCCTATCATGGATTACTTAGGAATAATGGAAACCTTAAATTTAAATCCATATATGCTAAGAGTCACAACTATCATTTGGTTCTTCGGAATGATGTGGCATGCTGTTTTACACCTCCAGGCTTTTGCACATACAGTTGCCTCAGCCAGTCCAGGGCTTGCTCTCCTTCCCTTTTCTAGCTCACTACTATTCATCCTTCAAGACCCAGTTCAGGTGTAACCTTTTCTAGGAAGTCTTTCCTGAAAACCTCTCTCCCAGCTGGATTAATGACTTTTCCTTTATATTCCCATATATCTGTATATACATTTCTATCACTGTTCTTATCATATTACATTGAAATGACTGTTTGGGTGTCTTGCCTTCACTGACAGTTCCTGAGGGCGGGGTCATGCCACATTTATCTTTGGACCCCAAGAAGCTCGCATAATACCTTGTACAAAGACACACAGTGAATTTCTGTTTAATATAAATGCTCACCAGCATCTTAGCATGATCCTTCTAGATCTCATATGCCAGGCAGCACTGAGTCTATGTTACCATGAATGGAACAAATGTCAGAATTTTTGCAAGAAAAATAGCTTCCAATAGATGATACCCATCCTTCCAAGGCTGCTGAATAAAAACTCCTGACTGGGTTGAATATCAGTTTAGATTATTAACATCCTATCTAGCCCACCCTGCTCCAACCCAACTGCAAAATATCCATTATGGGATCTAGAGCTACTGTTCAGAATTGCTTTGTCACCGGAGGACTGATTTCCTGGCTTATGTGAAAGACATCATTGAGAATTACCACTGCCAGATATTCTTTAGACCTGATGATTGGACTTAATGGATACATGTGAGCCTGGCCAGATGATTTATTGTTCTTTTAACACTTTGCACAATGCCTCCTATGGACATGGCCTACATTAAACAATTGAGGTACTCCCTCCCCCGCCCCCTGCAAAAAAAAAAAAAGCTCTTTAGGAGCCTGCAATCCTAGTAGTGATCGTGTAAGTAGACAATAAGATGCTTTGTTATGGTTTAGTATTATTTTTACAAGCACAGATTCTCTGAGCTTATAGGAAGGAAACTGAGAGGTCACCCACTTAAGAAAATTTATTTTATAGATGAGTAACAGATTTTTAAGAGAAAGATCTCTCCCTGATACTAAAAGAAAAAATAAGTGACATATACTGAAATAAGGAGATAACAGTTTCTGCATGCTACTGGAGTATTCAAGTGCATACTTTCACCTCTGCATGTTAAGAATTTCATAGACTGCCCTAACTGGATTTGGCTCAGTGGATAGAGCGTCAGTCAGAAGACTCAAGGGCCCCAGGTTTGATTCCGGTCAAGGGCATGTATCTTGGTTGCGGGCACATCCCCAGTAGGGAATGTGCAGGAGGTAGCTGATCGATGTTTCTCTCTCATAAATGTTTCTAACTCTCTCTCTCCCTTCCTCTCTGTAAAAAATCAATAAAATATATATATTTTTAAAAAGAATTTCATAGAGTATACACTGATTGATGGTTGGAACAGATAGATGATCCAAGTTTCCTTCTAATGTTAAGATTTTAACTTTTGTTTGCAAAAAATAGTGACTCAGGCTATGGATTATTCAAAAAACATGACTTCACAATGAAGAATGAGTCCTAGCTGGTTTGGCTCAGTGGATAGAACATCGGCCTGCAAACTGAAAGGTCCTGGGTTTGATTCTGATGAAGGGCACATGCCTGGGTTGCAGGCTTGATCCCCAATAGGGGGCGTGAAGGAGATGGCCAATCAATGATTCTCATCATTGATGTTTCTATCTCTCTCTCCCTCTCTCGTCTTCTCTGAAATCAATAAAAATGCTTAAAAAAATGGAAAATGATAGTTTGAAGCATACATCCCTGCTAATGCTAAAATTAGTCTCTATTTTCTGAGTAAATGTTCACCAGTAAAAGAAGGTAACACAGAAATGTTTTCACTGCTAAGGATTTAAAAATACATATGAAGTGCGCTGGCCAATGTGGCTCAGTTGGGTGGAACATCATCCTGTGCGCAGAAGGGTCTCGGGTTCAATTCCTGGTCAGGGTACATACCCAGGTTTGTGGGTTTAATCTGGTCAGGGTGCATACTGGAGGCAATCGATCAATGTTTCTCACATTGATATTTCTCTCTCTCTTCCCCTTTCCCACAACCTTTCTCTCTCTAGAGCAGGGGTGGGCAAACTTTTTGACTCGAGGGCCACAATGGGTTCTTAAACTGGATCGGAGGACCGGAACAAAAGCATGGATGGAGTGTTTGTGTGAACTAATATAAATTCAAAGTAAACATCATTACATAAAAGGGTACGGTCTTTTTTTTCAATAGTTTTATTCATTTCAAATGGGCTGGATCCGGCCCACGGGCCATAGTTTGCCCACGGCTGCTCTAGAGTCAATGAAAAGCATATCCTCGGATGAGGATTAAATAAACATAAAAAATCCATATGCAGATAAGCCAATTGGTAAAACCACTGAGTTCCCCTTTCCAAGTTAATTTCCTACAAATACTTTTATGACACAAGTCTCATTGAGACAAAAGATTTCTAAGACTCAGTTAATCGTATTTATTTCAAGTAATTTTAATAAAATAAAATTCTAATGCAATGAAAGAATTTGGAATGCTCCGTGGGGTCTGTGATAATCTGGCTCTCTCTAAACTAGCTATTGTTAGGCTTGTCAGGTAGCTTTTGAAGAATAGAGGCTTTAAGAAGGACCTGTCCAAACTATACATTCCCAATCTCATTTTAGGGTGTAACTGATCCTTCCTCTTAAAATGGTCTTAAATATAATTTATTTGCTAATAACTTCCAAATGTATACCTCCAACCCATACTTCCCTTAATTCTAAACTCAGATATCTAACTATCTACTCAATATCTCTACATACTAATATATGCCTAACAGTCATTTCAAATTTCCTATGTACAGCCCTGGCGGGTGTGGCTTAGTTGGCTGAGTGTCATCCCATGCACTGAAAGGTTGCTGGTCGATTCCTGGTCAGGCCACATACCCAGGTTGCAGGTTTGATCACTGGTTCAGGGAATACACAGGAGGCAGCCGATCAATGTTTCTCTTTCTCCCTCTCCCTTCCTCTCTAAAATCAATGAAAACATATTTTTTTAAAAATTACTATGTGCAAAACTGAGTTCCTGATATCCCCAAACCTGCTCTTTGTGCAGTCTTTCCCATGTCAGCTAATGGCTATTCCACTGATTCCCATGCTCAGATCAAAAGCCTTGGAGTCATCTTTGATTCCTCTTTCTCTCACATACCCTATCCAGTTAACAACAACATTAATAATTCATAGGTGCTAATATATATAGTATAGTACTTACTATGTGCCAGACACTGTTCTAAATTCTTTGTATGTTTACTAAATTATTTAATTCTTACAACAATACTACAGCATGGGTATTATTATCATTTCTATTTTATAGCTAAGAAAACTGAAGCATAAAGAATTTAAGTTGAGCCTGGCCAGTGTGGCTTGGTGATTGAGCGTTGGCCCATGAACCAAGAAACCACCAGTTCGATTCCCACTCGGGTTCCATTAAAACAAGACCAGCTCCCTGCTCCTTCCCCACCATCAGATAAGTGCTTGACAGGTTAGTGGGAGGTGTGGCAAAAACAAATTTTTGGTTTCTGATAGAATAAAAACTAATATTATAATAGTTTTCTAAAACTAATGTTTCCAGCCCTGGCCGGTATGGCTCAGTTGGTTGACTGTTGTCCCTTGCACCGAAAGGTTGCCGGTTTGGTTTCCAGTCAGGGCATATACCAAGGTTTTGGGTTTGATTCCTGGTTGGGGTGCTAACGAAAGGCAACCAATCAATGTTTCTCTCTCACATCGATGTCTCTCTCTTTCTCTCTAAAAATCAGTAAAAACATATTTTTAATTAAGAAAACCCAAAACACAGCCCAGCTGGTGTGGCTCAGTGGTTGAGTGTTGACCCATGAACCAGGAGGTCATGATTCAATTCCCAGTCAGGGCATCTGGCCGGGTTGCGGGCTCGATCCCCAGTAGGAGGTATGTGGAAGGCAGCTGATCAATGTTTCTCTCTCATCATTGTATCTCTATATATCTCTCCCTTCCTCTCTCTCTCAAATCAATAAAAACATTTTTTTTAAAGGGAAAAGGAACAGAAAATGCTTCTTGGAGGAAGTAACAAATGAAATGAACCTTGAAGGAAGAAATGAACCTAAAAAGAGAAGAAAAGGCATTTCAGGTTGACAGCCTAGTATGAGGAAAGGTCTGGAAGATGAAATGTAATAACACCTTCATGGTAACTGAATGGTTCATGAGGCTGTAAAAGTACGGCAGAGGAGAGCCTTCGGTGGGAGATGAGCTCTGAAGGTAGGTCTAAACTACTGTTTTGGATTTTATTCCAAGGATATCACTGAATGCTTCCCAATGGTAAGAGTTATATAATCTGCTTTGAATCTAGACTTACTTGACTATATCAAAATCTATATATGCAAATCAACACCACGATTCTCCTCTAACACTGGTTCTCTTAAAGCATTCTGTATCTCAGGAAAAGCATCATTATCCATCAGGTTACACAAGTCCAAACCAAACCAAAGCCCAGGAACCAATCTTGACATATGCTTTCTACCTCTATCAAATCCAATCTATTTCAGTTTCCTAATTCCATGCTATCTAATAAAGAGGGAATATGCTAATTGACTTCCCCGCCCTCAAAGATGGCGGCGCCCAGTCCCCTCAGCCCTGCCAGGGTGCCTGCCTCTTGAGTCCCCCAGTCCCCTCAACCCCCCAGCCGCCCAGGGCGGGCCCGAGGCGCAGGTAACAAGGGCCGGCCAAGGCTTGCTCTGCCGGCAGTGGCAGCAGCAGAGTTGTGATGGGGGCGTCACCTTCCCCTGATCGCTGGGTCGCCTCCCGCCCTTGAGGGCTCCCGGACTGTGAGAGGGGGCAGGTTGGGCTGAGGGATGGCCCCCTTCCAGTGCATGAATTTTCATCCACTGGGCCTCTAGTCCTATGTAATACTCTCCATCTATTTCTATTTATTTCTACTGCCACCACCTTGTCATCTCTCTCCTGGATCACTCACTCTGAATAATCAATCTATCTGCATTCACTTAGGCTCTCAGTTAAGCCGGAGAATTTGTTTAAAAAAGCAGTCCTAGCCCTGGCTGGTGTGGCTCAGTGGATAAGAGTGTCAGCCTGCGGACTGAAGGGTCCCAGGTTCGATTCTGGTCAAGGGCACATGCCTGGGTTGTGGGCTCAATCCCCAGTGTGGGGTCTGCAGGAGGCAGCCGATCAATGATTCTCTCTCATCACTGATGTTTCTCTCTCTCTCTCTCTCTTTCTCATTTTCTCTCTCTCCCTTCCTCTCTGAAATCAATAAAAATATATTAAAAAAACAAAAGCAGTCCTAAATCACCCAATGCTTAAATTCTTTTAGTAGCTTCCCACAACTCTTCAAATATTAAGAACAAGAATTTGAACAGGGTCTATTAAGTCAGTCCTACGTGATTAGGCTCTGGATCTCTCTCTAGCTTCATCTTAGAGCATGCTCCCCCTATTCTGATCACACTGGCCTTTTTTAGCCTGTTTGGTTCATCCTGTTTCTTCTCACCATGGGGCCTTTGCACATGCAATACTGTGTACTTGTTCTTTCTTCAACTCTCAGCCAGTTATTTTGCTAGGTGCTTGGGTATATACTGATGAACAAAACAAAGTCTCAGTTTTCACAATGCTTAGGGCTGAGGGCGAAAAAGTGGTAGAGACAGAAAAACCAATAATCAAATAATAAAAATTGCTGAAAAGTGGTATGAAGAAAAAGAACAAAGTGATGTGAGAAAAGGAATAAAGTAAAGAAGGGAAATCTACTTTAGATTGTGTGGACAAATAGGGGCCACATGCTAACAGCTAACCTGACTAGCTCAAGGAAGGCCTGCATGGCAGCCTTGCAAATTTAGAGACCTAAAGTAAGCACAAAGGATGGTCTGAAATTAAAACTTTTTTTAAACTAAAAGCAGTTTATGGTGGATAGTTATGTCCTAAGGCAGTATTTTTCCATAACAAAGGTCAATTTTCACATTAACTAAGCCTATCCTTTTGTCTTTTTGTATCTAGGATAACATGCCTGATTAACAAAGTAATTTCCCTTTATCTGGATCCCTCAAAGTATCACAAATCCCCTCATTGTTATTGAGTTCACTGTTGACCATTAACTGTCCTGTACACACCTAAGTAAAGGAAGTATGTGTCTATCATTTTATCCAATCCTACCCGCCCCCCCACTCCCCGCCCCTCCCCGCTTTGCTTTCTCCCACCTCCCTAATCTATCACCAATAGATTTCATGTAACCCACTTACATCTCTCTCTTTTGACTGTAATGTATAAAACAAGGTGCAAAACTGCCATTCTCCAGAGCATTATCTCAATCCGTTGAGATTCTGCTTTCTGGCAATTGTCAACAGTTTGGCTCAAATAAACTCACAAAAATTCTTCACAGGTTTGAATGTTTCTTATGTTAACAATTGGGAGATCATAGAAGAATTCTTTGAACAGGGGCATTTGAACTGAGCTCTCAAAGATAGAAAAAGAAGTTGTTACTTTAACCAGGTCATAAATGAAGAAAAGTATTATTACTATACTAGAAAAGTATTATTACTATACTAGTATATTATTACTATACTAATACTACTATACTATTATTACTATTACTATACTTATATGTTACACGAGTCAAGAGAATACAGAATTTGGAATTTTATCAATACTCAAGATGAAAATACACAGTTAACATGGCAATTCAAGTAAAGACAAAAGAAAAGGATTTGTTTGTCTACTGCTTAAGAATTCACTTGGTGAAAGTATTAACAAAAAAGGTTAAGGAGCCCTAACCAGTTTGGCTCAGCAGATAGAGCGTCGGACTGCGGACTGAAGGGTCCCAGGTTCGATTCCGGTCAAGGTCATGTACCTGGGTTGTGGGCACATCCCCAGTAGGGAGCGTGCAAGAGGCAGCTGAATCGATGTTTCTCTCTCATGGATGTTTCTAACTCTGTATCCCTCGCCCTCTCCCTTCATCTCTGTGAAAAAATCAATATATTATATTAAAAAAAAGGTTAACGAAGGAGCAAAAGGATGCTAAGATAGGAAAAGGTGAGTAGTCAGGAAGGGGACTACCTGCCCAGTATCCTAATGGAGTATATGGACAGTTGTGGTTACAAGGCTTACATAACCAATGAGTCAGCAAAAAGTCAGGGCACAGGATCTCTTCAATGCCCATTCTAAACATCTAGGAAGTTTGGCTCTCTCTACCAGTGAGACGAGGGGCCCGAGAACAAGATCTGAGGCAGGCCAATTAAAGGTACCATATCTTTCAGCAATACTTGCCTAACTTATTTATTAGCATGAGGAAAAGTAAACCTTCTTGCTTAGCAAAACATAAGAAACAGGATCCAACTTAAAGCAGATTAGAGCAAGGCAATTCTGGTAAGATTTCACAGATCTAATGTTGCCCATTTCTTTAACTTGTAAAAATTCCAAAATCAAGACTCCAGAAGGTGCTGAAAACAAAACCTAGATTTAAAGAGAAAATGTCTTTATATATTTTGGGGTCCATAAATATTTCAGGGCTACTTTCTTACTCTAATATAAGCTAATATGTATTAATAGTAACAGAAAAAGGCTTCATAATGATAAAACTGGGTCTAGTAAACAAAGAAGAACATATAAAAGGGATTAAATCACAGTACAGAAAAAGATACAGCACTAACATCCACTTGGTACTGATCTGCAATGATGATGAATCCAAGACAAATGCTCGCCAACACACAGCTATGAAAACAGCAGACTCCTCATCCTGCCTTCCTCTACCTCCATACTTATATTCTCAGCCTATTACTGTTCCAGTGACAACTCAGTTAAAGCAGAAAGCCTTTATTTTTTCTTTTCCACTTCAGGCCATAGGAAAAAGCTGGTGTGAGGGGGAGGGGTGGGGAAGGGGAGGAAAAGTAGGGTGGAGGAAGGGTGTAAATATGACTGTTCAAAGAAGGGAAAGATTATCTGTTAGCATTCTTGGCTCTATAAATTCTTGGCTTCTGCCTGTTTACGGATATCTGAGAAAACGTGATAATTATCTCTGAAGGTCACAATTGAATGACCAGAAATAATGTTTTCCTTTCTGGTTCCCTTAGCCATCCCTTTCAATCAAATGTGAATCTGCAAAATGTTTTAATTATTGCAGACACAATTCTATGTAGCTGATATAGGAAAGTAAAACAAACAAGCAAACAAAAACAAGAAAAAAACAAAAACAAAACACAAGCAACACATTTACCTTACCAAAACCCCCTGTCAGGCAGTCTGCTGATTTTGCTTGCCACAAAGCTCATCCTTCATTTGTGCACTGCCAGAACAAGCTTGGATCGTGAAAACAAATCACAACCTCTTTTGGCTATAAGCTCTTTCCATTTGTCCCAGTTTCCAAGCTGCAGAGGAGCTGTGGCATAGTCTGTCACGGCTGCACGTACTTGGTTTCCGAGAATAACGCTGTAAATGAGGACAGCTACCACTGGGAATTCATTCCCCCACCAAAGAGCCAGCCGAAATGAAGCTTCTCCCTGGGCCTCTCACCTTCACAGACTCAGAAAAGGGCCTTTCACAGAACAGGCAGGTACAGCCGCACCACATCAACATCCCGCATAGCCAATCCTCCGCAGTGCCCACCTCGGCCTACGTACAGTTCCGGTTCTGTCTGCTGCACCAATTCTTAGAGCTTTCTATATCTGAGAGCCTGGGAGGACTCCGTGCTGAATAAACAGAAAGCGTCTGCCAAACAAATACCCGTGTGCGTGTGCATGTGTGTGGTTTGGGATAGCTGCTAATGCAAATGAAGTTTGAGAATGGAGATCACAAACAGTATCTGCCTCTCTTCTCAAGCTGTGAGCATCTTTTATAAAAGAGAAAGGCACCAAACTGGTTGAATTTAAAGCTACAGTACATTAATTCAACATTATGTGTCTTCTCACTTAAAACCAAATAAAATTTAGAATAACTTAAAGAAGGTTAAAAACATTCTCAATAAAGTAACACCATTTAGGTACCTTGGTTTAATAAATACAAAGAAATCTACCCATGCTTTGATAAAGGATTAACGTAAGATTGCCAGAACAGATTTCTTATGAGCCTTCCTAATGTTTCTTCTCTTGTTTTCACATGAGGCTCACAAAACCATTTAAATGAGAATTGAGCAAGGAAAAGAAAATTGAACATGAGACCCTAAAGTCTTATTCTTATGGACAAAGAGAAAAAAGCTCTTCTGAATGAAAGGCATTAGAGTTCTGTGAAGTTAAGCAACAGAGTAAAACACCACAACTATAAGCCCAGGCTCAGTCCCTGTTCTATCACATACTATTTATTGAATACCTGCAATATTGCATGAAATAACTGAACACCTTAAGGATACTATTCCTGCCCTGAAAATTCACTTCGGGATTTAGGCAAGCTATCAGAAACAAGCTTTATTTCTTCTATTGTAAAAACAGTTTTGGGGACTGCACATAGGAAGAATTTTAATGATTATAAAATACAGTGTAGCAATACAATGTATAATATCTAGTAACATTTCTCTCTGGTTAATATGTAGAAAAAAATCAGACATGACAACAGTTTGATATAGTATAGTACAGTCCTTTCTATGAGCCTAAAGTTGTGATAATTTCTGTTCTAGTTAAGTACTGAGCTGGAAGCTCAGGCTATCACAGTACTGAAAGGTCAAAGGTCTTTCCAAACAGTATTCACCAGCTTCATATAGAATTCTTTCATTTAAATCAGACAAAGCCCTCTGAATAGAATCCAAAGCCCCTTAATTTTTCAAAAAATATATTTCTATTAATTTCAGAGAGGAAGGGAGAGGGATAGAAAGATAGAAACATCAATGATGAGAAAGAATCATTGATTGGCTGCCTCTTACACGCCCCACACTGGGAATCAAGCCTGCAACCTGGACATGCGCCCTGACCGGGAATGGAACGGTGACCTCCTGGTTCATAGGTCGATGCTCAAGCTCAAGCACTGAGCCACACAGGTTGGGCCCCTTAACTGAATTTGAAGAAAATTCTGGGTTGAAACCAGGGTTCTAGAAATTCCTCTTCTGTGTTTAGAGGAACAGAACTCTGACCTTGACCCATCAGAAAAAATTAATAAAAAATTTAATGACTTAACACAAGTTTTGTTTTTGTTTCAACAAATATTTGTTTATATAAAAACAGTGTCAAAAAATTATCAACACTAGCTGATGTTAGCTTAATTCTGTTTATTAGCATTTTTAATATCCCTTATTTTAAGACAATTGTGTTCATTATAGAAAATTTTGAAATTATAAATGGGCATAAAAGAAAGTAAAAATTTTTTGTAATCTCACTGCTCACAGAAAGCCAAACCAGACACGGTATGAGGTTCTTTCATCCTTTTTTCTTACCATTGAGATCACTGAAGCCTGTGTTGAGACAAAGTGCCATAAGATCAAAACTGCCTTGATTGGACTGGATAAGCTACCATATGGACGACAGCAGCCCTGAAGAGTTGCCTGGGTCTCAAGTGGACTTGTGTATGAGAAGTGTTCATTGTATATTTGTAGGAGAGACATGATTATACTTTTAAAATTTATCCTAAAACAGCCTAGCTGGTTTGCTTCAGTGGATAGAGCATCAGCCTTCAGACTGAAGGGTCCCAAGTTTGATTCCGGTCAAGGGCACATACTCTGGTTGTAGGCTCTAGCCCGGGTCAGGGTGCATGCAGGAGGCAACCAGGAGGCAACCACTCCATGTGTCATCTCACATTGATGTTTCTCTCTGTGTCTCCCTCTCCCTTCTACTCTCTATAAAAATCAATGGGAAAATATCCTCAGGTGAGAATTAACAACAACAAAAAAATTTATCTTAGAACAGTTTTTGAGGTTCCACCAAGATGCCAATAGATTTACGAGTTGCCAGAGAAGTGGCCCTCGTTAGCTGCAATAAGCCTGGGTATATCTCTTCTTGGATCCCCAAGTAAATCTCATGTGGCAACAGAACTTTAATTTTGCTGACTTTCTGTTCTCTCAAAAATTTTTTTTCTCTTGCTGATTTTGCTTTTGTTTCTGGTTTAAGCACAGTTGATAAGTTACTCCTCATTGATGGCAGCACTTATTGAGAATTTGATTTTTAAGGTTGACCATTTGATGGTCTCTGCTGAATGATAAATATTTACTTTCTGTTGGGTGAGAAACCAAAAGAGAACCATATTAAGGAACAACAGTTGACTTTCTATAGGGAACCAATGTCTATAAAGAAGCCTTCCCAGGAAAACTGACCTGATGCCTGTATTTACAGGGTCCCTGGCTTACAGGTGGTAAAGAAGGCCACTTACTTCCTGGTAAGCCTTAGCAAATGTTGGGGAGTTGAAGATAAGATTAACTCATCCAACTTTATCAGCACTGCAGGTGAAATCTAGTCAGAGAGTTTCTTAGACATGTTCTCCTAACCTTGGAATAGTAAATAATAGAGGTGTTTAAAAGTCCATTCTAGGATTCCTTATGAAAACTTCCATACAGGAATTAATCTTGTAGCCTAAATAATTGTTCAAGCCCTGGCCGGGTGGCTCAGTTGGATGGAGCGTTGTCCGTACACCAAAAGATTGCAGGTTTGATTCCCAGTCAGAGCACATATCAAGGTTGTGGGTTTGATGCCCAGTTGGGGCATGGGAGACAACTGATTGATGTGTGTGGGGGTTTTTTCTCTCTCTCTCTCCCTTCATCTCTCTAAAAAAATTTTTTTCTTTTCTTTTTCTATTATTTTATTGCTTAAAGTATTACAAAGAGTATTACATATGTCTCCTTTTTCCCCCCGCCCTTGACAATCCCCTGGCCTCCCTTACCCCCCAGTGTCTTATGTCCATTGGTTATGCTTATATGCATGCATACAAGTCCTTCGGTTGATATCTTACTACCCCCCCCCCCAACCCTCCCTGGCCTTCCTGCTGTAGTTTGATAGTCTGTTCGATGTTGTTCTGCCTCTGTATCTATTTTTGTTCATCAGTTTATAATGGTCTTAATTATCCATAAATGAGTGAGATCATTTGGTATTTTTCTTTCATTGACGGGCTTATTTCACTTAGCATAATGCTCTCCAGTTCCATCCATGCTGTTGCAAATGGTAAGAGTTCCTTCTTTTTTACAGCAGCATAGTATTCCATCGTGTAGATGTACCACAGTTTTCTAATCCTCTCATCTGCTGATGGGCACTTAGGCTGTTTCCAGATCTTAACTATGGTAAATTGTGATGCTATGAACATAGGGGTGCACATATCCTTTCTGATTGGTGTTTCTGGTTTCTTGGGATATATTCCAAGAAGTGGAATCACTGGGTCAAATGGGAGTTCCATTTTTAACTTTTTGAGCAAACTCCATACTGTCTTCCATAATGGCTGCACCAGTCTGCATTCCCACCAGCAGTGCACGAGTGTTCCTTTTTCTCCACATCCTCTCCAGCACTTGTCGTTTGTTGATTTGTTGATGATAGCTATTCTGACAGGTGTGAGATGGTACCTCATTGTTGTTTTGATTTGCATCTCTCAGATGATTAGTGACTTTGAGCATGTTTTCATATGTCTCTTGGCTTTCTGAATGTCCTCTTTTGAAAGGTGGCTATTTAGGTCCTTTGCCCATTTTTTGATTGGATTGTTTATCTTCCTTTTGTTAAGTCGTATGAGTTCCCTATAAATGTTGGAGATTAAACCCTTATTGGTGATAACATTGGCAAATATGTTCTCCCATGAAGTGGGCTTTCTTGTTGTTTTGTTGATGGTTTCTTTTGCTGTGCAGAAGCTTTTTATTTTGATGTAGTCCCATTTGTTTATTTTCTCTTTATTTTCCAACGCCCTAGGAGCTGTATCATTGAAGAAATTGCTTCAGCAATGCCTGAGATTTTGTTGCCTTTGGATTCTTCCAGTATTTTTATGGTTTCCCGTCGTATATTTAAGCCCTTTATCCACTTTGAGTTTATTTTTGTGTATGGTGTAAGTTGGTGGTCTAGTTTCATTTTCTTGCATGTATCTGTCCAATTTTCCCAACACTATTTATTGAAGAGACTATCTTGACTCCACTGTATGTTCTTGCCTCCTTTGCCAAATATTAATTGAGCATATTGGTTCGGGCCGATTTCTGGGCTCTCTATTCTATTCCATTGATCTATATGTCTGTTCTTCTGCCAGTATCAGGCAGTTTTGAGAACAGCGGCTTTGTAAAACAGCTTAATATCTGGTATTGAGATCCCACCTACTTTGTTCTTTCTCAGGATCGCTGCAGCTATTTGGGGTCTTTTTGTTATTCCAAATGAATTTTTGGAGAGTTTGTTCTAGGTCTGTGAAATATGCCGTTGGTATTTTAATGGGAAGTGCGTTGAATTTATAGATTGCTTTGGGTAGTATGGACATTTTAATGATGTTGATTCTACCAATCCAAGAACATGGTATGTTCTTCCATCTGTTTATGTCTTCCTCTATCTCTTTTTTCAACGTCCTGTAGTTTTCTGAGTAGAGGTCTTTTACCTCTTTAGTTAAGTTTATTCCTAGGTAGCTTAATTTTTTTGGTGCGACGGTAAATGGGATTGTTTTTTTTGTCTCTCTTTCTGAAAGTTCACTATTGGTGTATAGAAATGCCACAGATTTCTTGGCGTTAATTTTGTATCCTGCTACATTGCCAAATTCATTTATTAAGTCTAATAGTTTTTTGATGGAGTCTTTAGGGTTTTTTATAAAAAATTTTTTTTTGATAAAATATCATTGCTTAAAACTCTGGATTTGCAAAGAAAATTTAAGGATGTCTGTATGATTAATTAACACTTGCTGTACTTTTGTAAATAATCCAGTCAAACCTAATGAGACCAATAATTTTGTGATCAAGAATAATCTTTAGGAATTATTTATGATCACCAGAAGGATGGGAGAGTTTCAGCAAAAATTGTGAAAAACTAAAATGGAAAAGATTTTAAGTGTCTTTTCGAGGGACTTCCTAGTGTTATCTATCCAATTCTCTGGCTTTTTGTCTTTGGCTAGGTTATTTTATAGCTCTGAAGAGATGGAAATTACCTTGGGGACAGTGTTGGTGATGCAATGCAAATAGATGTCTGGTAGAGAATATAAGTTTCCTTAAGCCCAATTCTTATTTGGACCAATTTAACATCTTACCGGTTCTTAATAACTGGTTAATTAGTGAGTTAAATAAATATTTGACACATTTTGAATGAGAGTCATACTTTTACCTTTAAAAATATTTGTATCCTTACTTTTTATTTCTCAAAGCATCTAACTAAAAAACAATTGCGTAGTTGAAATTAGCCTTTTGCCTATTTTTTAAAAGCTCTTACAAAAGAGCTAACAAGAATTTTTACATTTTTAAAGAATTGTGAAGAAGAACAAAACAAAGACGACTATGTAACAGAGAATATATGGCCCTTAATGCCTGAAATATTTATTATCTGGCTCTTTACAAAAAAAGTTTGCCAATACTTGCTTTAAAGTTATAGTATCTCAAATAGCATTGATATCTTAATATGAGTGATCAACCTAACAATATAGAAGAGACTGACTTACTCAAGTCAGCATTTTAGCAGCAAAGTCAACTTAGGACCCAGACTGAGAAAATAGGCTCCTTAATAAATATACCATAATCTTTACAATAACATAAATAAATGACTTACTAAATTTAGAATTATCTCTGACAAGAACATATTTTCTTCCCCAGTAATACAAACCTAAAATAATATCTTTATTGTATTCAATACTGTTGAGTATCAAGAATGTTGAAAGTTTCATAAGGAAATATATTTTATCTTTCCAAAATTTCTGGGAAAGATGCTTTTTAAAAACCTGTTTATTTACATATATAAAAGCAGAGAAGATAAGAAATCCTGCGCAGTCTTCATCCAGCTTAACTCATAGCCCATGCGCCCCTCTCCTACAATTATTTGGAAGCAAATTCCAGACAAAAGGTGTTCTTTATAAAAACCAAGGCTAATTCCAGAGGCTTTCCTATATTATTAAAGCCTATCTCAGCCGTCAGACTTCATGAATACTGTACTATATTTTTTCAGATAAAATGCCTAATGTTCTCCTCCCCTTCTACCCTTTACTATATTATATTCATAAAGAATCCACTGGGGAAAAATGTCCAAAGACAACAGAACTTATTCTGTTTCTATGGACTGATGGTCTTGATGTTGATACTTGATGACTGACTAGATATTTTTTCCAAAGTGGCAAAAGATGGGTAAAGTTGAGTCAAGGAAGTGTAAGTCTAACAAATCAATTACTATCTGTAGTTCTAGATGGCAGAGAACAGATGTGCAAGGAAGGCACTAAAGTTAAAATGTGTCCCATCAGTTGGCTGGGCATTCCTCAAGGAGTTTCTTTTGCGCTTCTCTATGTGGCAACCAGTTCAGCTAAAAAGTCCCTAACTGCATTTACACCTCCCACTGGGATTCCATTCTGACTTCAGCAGCTCTCTTTATGCATAAACAAATGCCCATAACCAGCCAGTCGGTGAGGGAGCAGAAAAATGACAAAGCAAGGAATTAGAAAAGGTTTTTAAATCTTCTGAGATTAATATGATCATATGGATCTCTAACTAAGGCAAGCACTTTCTTTTACTGCTTAGAACTAATTAATTCAGAAAGGAGAGCAAGAGAGGCTTTTGCTTAGTGTCAAAGCCAATATCAGAATTATGAGGTTTTAGGAAGGAATATAGGCATTGACCTTCTTTAAAAACTAAATTATCTGAGACACCTAACTAAATAATTAGAATAAGCAATGAAAATTGCTTATTTAGGCTCTGTCTACATCAAAGGAATCATGTATCATGATGCCATCTATCACCCAAGGGGCTCAAAGGTGCTGCATGAGCTGTTTCACAACTGCAAAGTACATAAAGCCATGACGGAATACCACCCCCAACTAAGGAAGGGCCAGTTAACCCCTAGTACCGTCTGCAAAGCAACTGCAGAATCATATAAATTATTAAATTAAATTGTATAATAAAATAGTCTTTTTTAATGTCATAAAAAAGAATATAGAATAGTGATTTCCAACCTCAGGTCCACAAAAGGGTCAAGTTGTTTTCAAGATTTCCAAATGCCCAATGGAAATTGTACATTCTCCCATAATAAAGGTGTATAGGCAGACCAAAATGACAAACATTTAATTTTGTCTAGAATTATAATTACTCTAGGTGATATCATTGTATCAGTGTTGTTCAGAAATGCTGACTGGCTCCTAGTCCCTATTTTTTTTTTTTAAAGGGAAAATCATATATGCTGTTTGTAAATAAACATTTTCAAAATAGCAGGCTCATGAGGGAAAAAAAATACTGGTGAATAAGGTTGATTTAAGTTTCATTTTCTAAGTAAGATCACACCTTCAATGTTAATAAAAACCAAAACACTTAAATTTAAAAAGTATGAAGTAAATCATTAGAATATGCATATTCTATGCCTGGAAAATTACCATCTGGAGGCAATATATAAGTAATGCT
Source organism: Myotis nattereri (assembly GCF_964212035.1). Classification (NCBI taxonomy): domain Eukaryota; kingdom Metazoa; phylum Chordata; class Mammalia; order Chiroptera; family Vespertilionidae; genus Myotis; species Myotis nattereri. The sequence goes on from NC_138089.1 coordinate 28,401,808, forward strand.
ATAATGTTTTAGAAAATGCTATTCACCACAGTGACTGTCAGAGCTATATAAGCCATCTCTTGAAAATCCTTACTTAATATCTATTTTATATCTCCCAAATCCCATACTGGAGGCTCTCAGGAATAAAAAATAAACACAACTTTCCACATCCTAGAAAATATGAAGAAAAATAGCATCAAATGGACTATTTCAAGTCCATGTGAGAAGAACAAGGAATCATCTCAATTTATTCTTTTCAAAATATTACCAGGCATAGATGGTTGGTGTGTGTGTGTGGCGGTGGCGGGAGGGGGGGGGAGGGAGGGGGGGGGGGAGGCGGAGTGGACAGATACAAAGCTATTTTAACTGAAAATAACCTGGCTTCATTATTCTTTACTATTTAATTTTCCACTAAACTGTATAGAACCTTAGTGGTCAAATATTCTCTAAGAATAGCCACATGACTCAATATAGAAATACAACCAAGAAAGAGTAGAAAGCAAGGTGAAGACTGATTCTATAGGTATTAACTGGCTACTTACTGAAACGTACCTCCTTCTAAATTTCTTTAAGTTTGTTATAAAAAACAACAACAACTGCCCTAACCAGTTTGGCTCAGTGGATAGAGCGTCAGCCTACAGACTCAAGGCTCCCAGGTTCGATTCCGGTCAAGGGCATATACCTTGGTTGCAGGCACATGCCCAGTAGGGAGTGTGCAGGAGGCAGCTGATGTTTCTCTCTCATCGATGTTTCTAACTATCCATCTCTCTCCCTTCCTCTCTGTAAAAAATCAATAAAAAAAATTAAAAAGTAAAATAAAATAAAAAACAACAACAACCAAATGGCCAGTTTCTCATCCCTTTACCTTTTCTCTTAATATACCGACATATTATACAGTACTCTGCTTTTTTACACCATTAAGCTTAGATAGCAGGCCATATTATACTAGTAAGATGGGGTTGGAAGGGTGCTTGCCAGTCTGCAGAGGAGATGGAATTGAGTCCTTGCTTTGCCACCCATCAGTTGTGGGACTTATAGAGCTTAAAACCAATCAAGGTTTAGTACCTAAGAAATGGGATTGAAGCTTGCAGGGTTAAGGCTGAAGATGAAAAACTAGAGGGCGGGAGGTGGGTGGATTGATAAATTCCTAGACATCTGATTTTTACAATTTAAGAGTTTTCACAAGACATGATTCATTCTTTAAATACCTGAAAGCCTTCAATCTTGATTTTACTTGCCAGAATCCAGTAGTAGATGACATCACATTCACTGGTCTGATTTCTTTAGGCTCAATATATTTAAAATAATTTTTTAAAAAATCTAACATAACAATAAAATGACTTGTTCCAAATTCAAAGAGAGAAAAAACCTTGTTCAAACATTTCAGTATTTCATTATAGTATACAGACTTTCCATAGTATTTAAATAGGTAAATTAACAGGAGATGATTAAACTCTTAACAATAAAATAAGGTCAACAATCTGTGGTTCTAGTGAAATAACTCAAAAAATTATGCCCCCTAAAGGTTACTAAGACCAACTCATCATAATTATTATCATTTTTAAATTTTTTATTTTATTTTTTTAATCCTCGCTTGAGGATATGATTATTGGTTTTAGAGAGAAAGGGAGAGGGAGAGAGAAAGGGAGGGAGGGAGGGAAGAAAGGAGGGAGGGAGGGAGGGAGGGAGAGGGAGAAGATAGATCTTTGATCTTTGGGCTGCCTCCCTTTACTCACCCTGACCAGGCATCAAACCCACAACCTAAGTATGTGACCTGACCAGGAACTGAACCATGACCTCCTGGTTCATAGGTTAACACTCAATCACTGAGCCACACTGGCCTGGCTCATAATTATTTGTAAAAAGAGGGAGAGATACAAATGGAAGGCCTTACATTCACTTCTAGTTTTCCAGGACCACACAGACAGTATAGACTCAGTAAACATCTATTAAATGAATCAGTAAGAAACCTATAATAATAAAAGTGTAATATACAAATCGACGAAATGGCTGAGCAGCAGAACCACTGTCCGGGCGACCACGCTATGACATGCACTGGCACCAGGCCAGCCAAGGCAGGTGCGATGCGATTGGTCGTGTCCCCCCACCCCCCGCCATTGCCCCACGATCGCCCGCAGAGGGAAGCCCAGGTCACTGGCCGGCGGGGTGATCAACCAAGGGGGGAGGGGGGTGGTGGTGGCGGATGCGTGCAGTGCCAGGCCAAGGCAGGTGCAGGCGGGGGGGGGGGGGGGGGGGGGGCAGTGCCGATTGCAGGCAGCCAGAGAGAAGCGCGGATCCCAGGTGCCAGCAGCCAGAGGGAAGCCGGTGCCATCTGCCAGGGGAAGGAAGGCCTACCCTTGCACGATTTCGTGCATCAGGCCTCTAGTAAAAACATAAAATCATATCAGCTCAAATACATGCTTATATTATTTAAGTCTACAGCTAGTAGTGGCTGGTTTCTGAATTGAAATCTTCCATTTCTTTTATTCAGTGTTTTATAGAGTCACCTATGATTGTTAGGCAGTGTTTGTTTATGAATTGATATTAATCCTCCAAGGATTGAGTTAGTTTCTGACATTCTACAACTATATAAAAAGTAGAATTACCAAAAAACCCCAAAAACAACAACACACAAAACAACAACAACAAAACACAGAATTTCAAACTATACTTGCAGGAGTCTATAAAAGATAGTCTACCCAATGATTAAGCAAATTTATTAGAAATGTCTGAGGGGAAAAAACTCATTCACAATGAATAATAGGAGACAAATTTCTCATATAGAACTAAGAAGCAATAAATATGAAAGACCTCTATCTATAAGCCATTATTTAGAAAAATCACTATGAAACCGTCTCTCATTTGTTCCTGACTTCAGCAGCCATTCAGGAAATAAACATTTTTCATCTTCCCACAAATATGTTCTGACAAAATTGCTTTTATGTTCTTATGATTTGACAAAAAATACCATGCAAAAGATTTTAAAGTTAAAATTGGGATGACAGAATTTGTAGACCGCTAAGCCAGGGAGTTGAAAAGGAAAAAGCCCTAATTAAAATTTCTAACGTAGTGCTTTGTCTTGTACATTAAAGGGAAAACTTTAAAAAGATAAATTTGGCCCTAGCTAGTTTAGCTCAGTGGATAGAATGTTGGCCTGCAGACTGAAGGGTCCCGGGTTCGATTCTGGTCAAGGGCACATACCTGGGTTGCAGGCTCGATCCCCACTAGGGGGGCATGTAGGAGGCAACTGATTAATGATTCTTTCTCATCATTGACATTTCTATCTCTCCTCCCATCCTCTCTGAAATCAATAAAAATATATTTTAAAAAATAAATAAACAGATAAACTTGTCCATGATCAATTGATAACAGATGCTCTTTTAGTATTTCTCTGTAAACAAATTTGAAATAGGGATATTGTTAGGCATTTCATTTATTCATTTACTAGAAACTGTTTTCTCTCAGGATGTTTTATGTTGTAATTACATTAACAACAATGTTTCTAGCATAACCTATACTAATAATAGAGGAATATGCAAATTGTCTGGGACACTGTCACAGTAACAGTAACGATTGAACAGCAGGCTGTGTGGGGCGACAAGGCCGGCAGGGGGGTTAGTGAGGGATGACCAAATGACTGAACAGCAGGCTGCATGGGGCGACCAAGCCAGCAGGGGCGTTAGTGAGGGACGACCAAACGACTGAACAGCAGACTGCGTGGGTGACCAGGCCGGCAGGGGGGCAGTTGGGGGCGACCAGGCTGGCGGGGTGGGGGTGGGGGCAGTGAGGGGCAACCAGGCCAGCGGGGGGGGGGGGAGGGGACAGTAAGGGGCAACCAGGCCGGCGGGGGGTGGGGGGGTGGGGCGGGGGGTGAAGGGGGCAGTTAGGGGCAATCAGGCAGGCAGGTGAGCAGTTAGCAGCCAGCAGTCCTGGATTGTGAGAGGGATGTCCGAGGGGTCCCAGATTGGAGAGGGTGCAGGCTGGGCTGAGGGGACCCCCCCTCCCATGCATGAATTTCGTGCACCAGGCCTCTAATATACTAATAGTAAGGCAATATTAACAATGCTTTTTTTTTCTAGAATTTTAATTTCAAAATATGAGTAAGGTATCCTAATATTTTAAATGTATTGCAATGTAACAAGAGCACTGTCTGATATAGGTTCATTAAGATCCCACAAGGCAGACTCTTTCTGGTACAGAATCTAAATCACTTTGTTAAGAGTCAGACATTTGCTAGAGAACCTAGCAAATTAAATAGCCTTTAATTTAGCTCCTGTGTTTGCTTCCTTTTTCACTGAAAATGATGTTAACAATAGTTGCATCATTTGGGGAAACAAAAGAAAAAATGAACAAATAGGACTACATCAAACTAAAAACTTTTTGCACAGCAAAGGAAACCATAAAAACAAAAAAAAAGACACCCTATGGAATGGGAGAAGATATCTGCCAACAATACATATGATAAGGGGTTAATATCCAAAATATATAAAGAACTCATATAACTTAACACCAAAAAAAAAAAAAAAAGGAGGACCCAAATAGACATTTCTCCAAAGAGGACATACAGGCCAAGAGGCATGAAAAGATGCTCAAATCACTAATCAGCAGAGAAACACAAATTAAAACCACACCTATCCAAATGGCTATCATCAATAAATCAACAAATAACAAGTGTTGGGGAGAATATGGAAAAAAGGGAAACCTCATACACTGTTGGTGGGATTGCAAATTGGTGCAACTACTGTGGGAAACAGTGTGGAGGTTCCTTAAAAAATTAAAAATAGCCGAAACCGGTTTGGCTCAGTGGATAGAGCGTTGGCCTGCAGACTGAAAGGTCCCAGGTTCGATTCCGGTCAAGGGCATGTACCTGGGTTGTGGGCACATCCCCAGTAGGAGATGTGCAGGAGGCAGCTGATCGATGTTACTCTCTTGTTGATGTTTCTAACTTTCTATCTCTCTCCCTTCCTCTCTGTAAAAAATCAATAAAATATATATTTTTTTAAAAATTTAAAATAGAACTACTTTATGACCCAGCAATTCTGGCTATTTTTTTCTAAGAAATCCAAAACACTAATTCAAAAAGATATATGCATCTCTATGTTCACTGCAGCATTGTTTGGTACAACAGCCAAGATATGGAAGCAACCTAGGTGTCCATCAAAAGATGATTGGATAAAGAAATTATGGTACATATATACAATGGAATATTACTTGACCACTAAAAAGAATGAAATCTTTACCATTTGTAACAAAATGGATGGACCTAGAGAGTATTATTCTAAATGAAATAAGTCAGAGAGAAAGAGAAATAATATATGATTTAACTTACATGTGGAATCTAAAGAACAAACAAAACATAAATAGGCCCACAGATACAGAGAACAAATTGATGGTTGCCAGAGGGTTGGGCAGTTGGAGGACTGGGTCAAAAAGGTGAAGGGATTAAGAAGTACAAATTGGTAGTTACGAAAGAATCACAGGAATGTAATAATTATGTATGGTGTCAGGTAACTACTAGATTTAAGTGGGGTGGGTGGGGAGGGGGGAATACCAAAAATGTGTAATCACTAGGCTGTGTACCTAAAACTGATATAATATTAAATGTCAACTGTGATTAAAAAACAAAAGAAATAATAGAAAAATAATTGCTCTTTCCATAAATCACATAAATGTGGTACAGATTAATCTCATAATGTGCTGACTTCTGCTTTTCATTTGAGAACACCACTGGATTCCAATTCTATGGCTCAAAATTTTAATTATTTTTTTCAGTTGCCTGACAGCTTCAACTCTGATTAAGCATAGCAATGTCTGTTTTTGTAAATAAAAAAATATTTTTAATTCTGATTGCCAAATTATTTAAGGAGGGATAGAAAAGGAAAGCATTCAATATACATTTTATATAAAATAAACGAGATTACAACATAAAACAAATAATCAGGCAATGGCGTTAAAGTCTCTCTCTTCATGGTCAAAGGTTGAGGAACCAAGAGGTCACTGGTTTGATTCCCGGTCAGGGTACATGCCCAGGTTGCAGGCTCATTCCCTAGTAGGGGATTTGCAGGAGGCAGCTGAACAATGCTTCCATCTCTCTATCCCTCTCCCTTCCCTCTCTCTCTAAAAAAGTCAATGAAAACATATTTAAAAGTCTCTCTCTTCTAAAACTAAATAGTTGTAAACATTAAAAAAACAAAGACTGCAGCACTAATCAAGTAATAGAACAATGACAGATGTCTCTGGTATGCAGGCTATTGGGTTATATGCCATTCAAGAGTGTCAAAAAATGACACCTCAGTATTCACAGATGCTCACATTTCTCTACTTTAATCTTTACATTATGTAGTTTTTGTGGTACTCGCAACCCCAAGCATAGCAATGTCTTTAGCAAAGGAATTAATGAAGAGGTTGAACAGGACAAGAAGTATCTTGCAGCAAACCATCAAAGACCTGATATTTATCTAAGTATTCTTTTCACTCATTTGTTCACTTACTCAGCTATGAATAACCCCTTACAACTTCCCCCCAAAGATATAATAAAAAACTGTTAAACAAAAAAAAAAGACACAAAAAAACAACAACAAAAACTCTGTTAAAGCACTGCTGAAATCTAGATACCATGTTTTCAGAGTAGCTTTCATCCACTAGTGTAAGAATCCTATTAAAAAGGAAATGAGTTTAGTCTGGAATAACTTAAATTTAGAAAATCTACTTAACATTTTAGTAATTAGGGCTTCTTTTATAAAGTACTTTTTTCTGTACGTTTTCTAACACCACTGGTCTTTAATGGTAACAATTTAGTGCTAAGGAGACTGAAAATGTGTCTATTTTCCAAAGAATTAACAGGTACCTTTCTACACCTAATTTTAACATTAATTTAAAAAAACTAAACTTAAGCATCACAGTTTTACCTTAAGACTCAATGTTTCAGAAACTTTATTAGGGGTTGGGACCACCCGAACTAAGGGCCATACAAGGTCCTCAAAATCATTTGGTCTGGCTTTGTCAAGGCATTAGGGGTGAATTAATTAAATGACCAAATATAGCAGGCTAATTTTTAAGCTGATAATTTTGTATGGCTTTTGAATGATGTTGTAAGCATTCAAATGGCCCTTGGCAGAAAAAAGGTTCCCCACCCTTACTTTAGATCATCAAGTAAATGTTAAAAGTACACATATATACCATATAGTAATATCCATTTCACTGTACAATTTTTACTGATTTCAAATTCCAATTTATTAATCGGTAGGCCATAGAGATTAATCTTATGTACATTAAGATATGTTGTCACACCCGACTGGTGTGGCTCAGTGGTTGAGCATCAACCTAAGAACCAGGTCACAGCTCGATTCCCAGTTGGGGCACATGCCCGAGTTGTCGGCTTAATCCCCAGTGTGGTGTACAGGAGGCAGCCAATTTTCTCTCATCATTGATGTTTCTATCCCTCTCTCTTTCTCCCTTCCTCTCTGAGATCAATAAAAATATATTTAAAATAATAAAAATAAAATGTTAAAAGATATGCTGTCACTTAAAGCAGATTTTGTTTCTGTAAAATTATACATAAATTAAAGATTACATATGAATAATTTATTATCTATCTATAATAATAAAAGCATAATATGCTAATTAGACCAGACAGCTGAACGACCTTCCAGATGACCTTCGGGACGAAGCTGGGGTGGTGGCTGTGAGGGCCAAGCACCCTGCAAAAATTTCATGCATCAGGCCTCTAGTCCCAATATATAAAAACCCTGGGTCCATCACATCCACAACGACCAGAGAATCGACCTAACTCCCAGCCTTCGTGCACAGCAGGCTCTGGTGGGTGGGGACCTGTGGCAGCAGAGACGGGAACAGGGGAGGCGGGGTGGCACTCACTCTCACTCACAACCACACACACGCACAGACACACACAGCACCTACCAGCTCACAGCCTTTTCTCCCTTTCTTTCCCTCCTTCCCAGCTCACTCTTGGAGCCTCTCTCAGAATGAGGAAACAAAACAGACTGGGCCTAAAGAGGCCTGGATGGGAGGGCTGGCAGAGGGTGGAGTGGCCCTCACTGGCTCCGCCCCCTCCCAGCCAGGAAAGAGGAAGAGGGACATAGGGAGGCAGGGAGGCCTGCTGAGAAAAACAAAGAGAGATAGAGGCTGGGCGAGATCATTCTGGCAGGGGAGGGAAGTTAGGGGTGATCAGAAAGGCAGAGGCAGTGGGGGCAAGATCAGGCCGGCAGGGGGGAGCAGTTGGGGGCGAGATTAGGCCTGTAGGGGAGAGCAGTTAGGGGTGATCAGGCAAGCAGGCAGAGGCAGTTAGGGGTGATCAGGTAGGCAGGCAGATTGGGGCAATCAGGCAGGTGGTAGAGGGATTGGGGCAATCAGGCAGAGGCAGTTAGGTGTGATCAGGCAGGCAGGCAGGCAGGCAGGCGAGTGGTTAGGAGCCAGCAGTCCCAGATTGTGAGAGTGATGTCCAACTGCCACAGGGATCGGGCCTAAACTGGCAGTCAGACAACCCTGAAGGGGTCCCCGATTGGAGAGGGTGCAGGCTGGGCTGAGAGAACTCCACCCCCGTGCACGAATTTCGTGCACCGGGCCACTAGTGTACACATACATATACATACATATATATACACATATATACATACATATACACACACACATACAAACACACACATCCTATCTAATAAAAGACAATTAACCATACCTCTGCTATGCTTCCCATGGGCTAATCAGGGCGATATGCAAATTAACTGCCAACAAAGATGGCAGCCGGCAGCCACGCAGCTGAAGCGAGCAGGAGGCTTGCTTACTCCAGTGATGGAGGAAGCCAAGATTCCCCGCCTGCCGCGGCCTGGCTCTGACCTCCAGAGCAACAAAGTTTCAATTATAGAAGCTAAACAAACCCCAGATACCTGCTTTCAGCCAGCTGCAGCCTCAGAGCTGGGAGCACCAGTGACGGCAACAATGTTTCAATTATAGAAGGTAAATAAATCCCAAAATTCAAAAAAAAAAGAAAAAAAGGAGAGGTTAGGAGCTTCAGTCACCCGCCAGCCTAAAAACGGCCCTCAGCCCCTCACCCAGACTGGCCAGGCACCCCAGTGGGTACCCCCACCCTAAAGGGGTGTGGCCAGCTGCAAACAGCCATCAGCCCCTCACCCAGGCTGGCCAGGCACCCAAGCAGGACCCCCACCCTGATCCGGGACACCCTTCAAGGCAAATCAGCTGGCCCCCACCCTTGCACCAGGCCTCTATCCGATATAGTAAAAGGGTAATATGCAAACTGACCCTAACAGCAGAAAGACTGGGAATGACTGGTCACTATGACACACACTGACCACCAGGGGGCAGACTCTCAATGCAGGAGCTGCCCTCTGGTGGTCAGTGCGCTCACATGGGGGAGCTCTGCTCAGCCACAAGCCAGGCTGATGGCTGCCATTATAGAGGTGGTGGTGGGAGCCTCTCCTGCCTCCTCAGCAGCACTAAGGATGTCTGACTGCAGCTTAGGCCTGCTCCCTGCTGGCTAGTGGACATCCCCCAAGGGCTGCCAGGCTGCCAGAGGGATGTCTGATTGCCATCTTAGGCCCAATCCCCCCCAGAGAGCAGGCCTAAGCCAGCAAGTGGTCATCCCCTGAGGGGTCCCAGACTGCGAGAGGGCACAGGCCAGGCTGAGGAACCCCCCCCCCCACCCAGTGCACAAATTTTTGTGCACCAGGCCTCTAGTATATATATAAAAGGCTAAGTGACCGGCTGACCGGCCAACCGGCATGACATGCACTGACCACCGGGGGCAGACACTCAATGTAGGAGCTGCTGAGCGACAGCAACTTTGCAGAGTGCCCTCTCCCACTCTGGGACCCCTCGGGGGATGTTGGAGAGCCGGTTTCAGCCCGATCCCCGCAGGCCAAGCCAAGGGACCCCACCTGCCAGAGTGACCCCGCTCACTCCACAGACGCCCTTCAAGCCGAAGCGCCACCCCAGGTGCAGCCAGCCAGGGAGGGACTGCAGGACGTTGGCTCCAGGGCATGTCCAGCCCATCTTGCCCAGTCCCACCCCACCCCACCTTTTAATTTCCTTTCAATGTGCATGAATCCAGGCCACTAGTATTTAATAATATCATACTAGACTTAAAATGGCTACTTAAGAAAAAAATTCTGAGATGTTCTAAATTAAAATTACTCTGGCTAGACAGTGAGAGAAAGAAACAGAACAGTTAAGAAATTGCTTTTTAAAATGTAATAACTGACTAGAAACAGAGGATATATGCAAAGTTTAAGACCTGAATCTCTGTCCATTTCTGAGAACCCTTAGGAAAATGTATTTTATTTTCATTTCTATTCTTAAAAAAATACTTCATTTTTTATTCATTTATTTTTTAAAATATATTTTTATTGATTTCAGAAGAAGGGAGAGGGAGATAGAAACATCAATGATGAAAGAGAATCACTGATCGACTACCCAGGGGCATGTGCCCTGACCGGGACTCAAACTGTGACCTCCTGGTTCATAGGTCGATGTTCAACCACTGAGCTACACCGGCCTGGCCAGCTGAAAGTCTTTGGGCAGATGCTCTAACCACTGAGTCAAAACGGCTAAAGCAATATCTCTCTTTTTTAAAAATATACTTTTATTGATTTCAGAGAGGAAGGGAGAGGGAGAGAGATAAGAAACATCAATGATGAGAGAGAATCATCCATTGGCTGCCTCCTGTATGCCCCACACTGGGGATCAAGACTGCAACTCGGGCATGTGTCCTGACCGGGAATTGAACTGTGACCTCCTGGTTCATAGGTTGACGCTCAACCACTGAGCTACGCTGGGCGTGCGGCAAGATCTCATTTTAATTATCAATTGCATTCCTTTAATGATGGGTAAACTTCTTCAAATGTTTCTTTTTTATGAGGCTTACACTTATTATCACATTAAAAATGGCCGTCTACTCCCATAACTTCCAATCTCCTTTACCTATCCTTGTTATTTTCATTAGGCTTATATTTGTCATCATCTTCCCCAACTAGAATTTTAGCTGCAAGAGGACAGAGAATATATCTGTATTGTTAACTGATCTATCCCAAACACATCTCAAACTCTAAACGCTGATACACAGCAGACTCAATAATAGTTCAATGAATGAACAAATGATTGGTTTACACTCCCCTCTGTTCCAGATAGAATATAATGGAGCTGGCATTTAATAATTTCTGGTATAAATTAAAATAACTTACGGCAAATGTTTTAAGCTTGAAGTGGGAGTTCTTGACCTTTTCCCTCCAACCCTTATACAGTCATATGAGTTTATTAATTTTAAAGAGGAAATAAAGGCATTTTGAGCACTGAGAATAGGGAAACACTACAACTTGAAATAGTCTCTTGATGTAGTGTTGTATAATTCTCATCAAATCACTATCCTAGCTATTACTTTTGAATAGGATTCAATTAAAAAGGAATCCTGTGAAATAAGATAGGCAGACCTTTGCATTGTTTCTATGGGATTTGACCTTTATGTGGCACTCTGAACCCTATAGAATGATGAGATTTAGGACAGCAGCAGTTTGAAGGTTTAGATGTGAGGGGAGCTTTATTTTATCTTTCAAAAGTTTACTATTTAATATAGTGATAAACCAATGTAAATAACACTTATTCAAAAGGCATCGCATCTATATATGACAAGTGACCTCACATGCATGTTCTAAATTCCCATTGTAAATTCTGGGCATTTGTATAGAAAACGAGACAATGTCAACATTGCCAAGAAATTGTCTGGACTATTTGCATCACATACATGATTTTAACATATGTATATTATTGCAGGGTTATTAAGAAAGGGAATTACTAATCTTTAGAACTGGTCAACATCTGGGGATAGTATAATCTAATGTGTTTAAAATATAAGTATGTAATACTATGCAGATGTGAAAAAGGATCTCTTACCCTTTGAGACAGCATGGAGGGACCTGGAGAGTATTATGCTAAGCCAAATAAGCCTGTCAGAGAAAGACAAGTATCACATGATCTCACTTTTATGTGGAATCCAATGAACAAAATAAAGTGATGAACAAAATAGATCCAGAGACATAGAAGCATGGAACAGACTGATGAATCTTACAGGGAAGGTGCAGGCGGGGGTAAGGGGTGGGAGAAAGATTAGTCAAAGAACATATATGCATATATGCATAACCCATAGATACTAACAGTAGTGTAGTGAAGGCCGGGGGGTGGGGGGGTGGGCGCGGGCAGGGGGTGGAGGGGGTGAATGGGGGGGAAAAGGGGGACATCTGTGATACTTTCAACAATAAAGATAATTTTTTTTAAAAAGGACACAAATAAAAGTAGATAATTAGCAATTAAAAATATAGATATGTTCAACATTTATATAGTGTCCCACTTTTCTAAAAGTCTTTTTCTAGAATCAGATACATTTTCCCTTCTTGAGTGTTTCTTGAAAATGTTCATTCTGAAGTTTAGTATGAACTCTTCACAAAGTATGTTGCAATTTCATACAAAGAGTTCATACTTGAATTCTAATCTTTAGCAGTTTGATATATCAGATAGTTTTATTAAGAATTCCAGATGCTGGAGCAAGTACCTCATATCTGAACATTTTTTCATTTCTGAACATTTTAAATATTGTTTCAATAAGAGTATTTTAGTTCATCAGAGCTGATAATAGTTTGAGCAAGAGAGAGACGTGGGTAGGGAAGCAAGGAAACAGTTTAATCTACAATCATTTATCAGGTACTATGACTGATCAATTTATGTATTTATTATTTAAATATATTTTTATTGCTGTTAGAAAGGAAAGGAGAGGGAGAGATAAATAGAAACATCAATGATGAGAGAGAATCATTGATTGGCTGCCTCCTGCATGCATGTGCCCTGGAATTGAACCGTGACCTCTCAGTTCATATGCTGATGTTCAACTGCTGAGCTACACTGGCTGGGCCTAAGGTTTTTTTTGTGTTTTTTTTGTTGTTGTTGTTGTTGTTGTTTTTTAAATATATTTTATTGATTTTTCACAGAGAGGAAGGGAGAGAGATAGAGTTAGAAACATTGATGAGAGAAACATCGATCAGCTGCCTCTTGCACATCCCCGTGGGGGATGTGCCCGGGGATGTGCCCGCAACCCAAATACATGCCCTTGACTGGAATCGAACCCGGGACCTCCCAGTCCGCAGGCTGAAGCTCTATCCACTGAGCCAAACCGGTTTCGGCTTTTGTTTGTTTTTTAACAAACTTTCTCTTCTCATGGATTAATGGAACCAATGGAGAAAATAAAATCAATTAAGCATGTTTAAAAAATGTTTTACATTTTCCTCCTCCCTTTGGACTGTCAATAATGGAGAAAAAGGAGTTAACTTCTGTTTTACAGTCAGTCTCTACCCCCTATCCTTTCAGGGCTCTCCTAAGAATTCTTTCCTTCTGACCACCCCATTCAACCTTGGACTATCTCCCATATAATAAAAGACTAATATGCAAATCAACCGAACGGCAGAATGACTGGTCGCTATGAATGTGCACTGACCACCAGGAGCAGTCGCTCAATGCAGGAGCTTCCCCCCGGTGGTAAGTGCACTCACACAGGGGGGGCGCCACTCAGCCAGAAGCTGGGCTCACACTGGTGAGCACAGTGGCGGCTCCCACCTCCCCAGCAGCGCTAAGGACGTCTGACTGACGGCTTTAAGCCGTCAGTCGGACATCCCCCAAGGGCTCCCGTACTGCAAGAAGGCACAGGCCGGGCTGAAGGACCCCACTCCCCCGCTGAGTGCATGAATTTCGTGTACTGGGCCTCTAGTTCTTAATAAAACACAGATAAGTAAACTGACCTTTTATTATCTCAGAATAAGCAAAGATGTGCCAGAATTTTAAAACCCAAGATTACAGAAACAACAGGAAAAAAAAGTACAGATAAGAGACACAAATCTGTTAACAAAGTTAGCATTTAAACAATCAACCATAAGGGATGAGAGTAATTTAACATCAAACTTCAGAGTGAAAAATCTGTTTGGATCTTAAATCCAATGTCTCAACAGCAAACAATATTAGTGTACATTAACTTCAGTAACAGAAACTACAAAGAATCTACTTCGCTTTAGCATTAGTCTCTTAGAAATACCTATGTATCATTTATAAAATCAACTCAAAAAAGCATGGTAAAAATCAAGCTTTAGGCTGTTTTCCACTCAAAGATATGGGTGAAATGTGAAAATGGCGCTGTGTTGCATAAAGCTGGATCATCCTCCTATCCAGCTGTATTTCAGGGACCTGTTCTGCTAACCTAGAGACATGAACTTAGCACTGAGATATGTACATACTGCTTTACAATTCAGAAATTTGCCAAGTCTTAGGTAAAAAATACACTGAAAACAAGTAGCTTGGTGATAATAACCTTTTTTTAATGCGAGTAATATTTCAAATGGCTCTAATCCATATACTTATTTGTTATGCATACCTGGCACCTTCAAATTTAACCCAAGCTCTCCCAAGCTGCAAAAAGCAAACCAAACTCTTTTGTTCACTGAAGAAAACACTTATTTTCTGATAACTATTTAGCCTGAGGATAACATTGACTCTGCACTGAAGCAGCCCATCATACAAGAGTCGGGATACTCCAGTATGATCTGAGCATTCCCACACAACTAAAGATCACTCTGTCCTTTCTGCCCAAATAGCTATGGGTAAAATGAACTACTAGGAAACACGTAACATGCTTCTCGATTATTGCAACTTCACACAAGTCAGTCCAAAAATAGCAAAATGCCGTGGCTGAAATCAACTGCTGAAAAATGCTAAGTTCCAGCAGCTCAAAGCATTTCCTGTGTCTGTATATTCAACCAGCCCCCACTTAAAGCTATAGAATTGTAGAATTAAGGATAGATTTTTAAAAAAGAGACAGATACACACACATATACAACATACGGTTTCCGAGGAGAGTGAGGGTTCCATGCTTGTGAAGGAGGAAGAGGTGGAATATGCCAAATAACCCTCAGGTTTCTCCCAGATTTGAACATGCTGTACCGTGGCATGAGGTCAGCAGAGACTGACTCCAGCCCTGTGAGGCTGAATTCTACCCTGACAAAGCAGTATCACTGTAATATGAAGCAGGAGGATCCAGGGCATGTTGGCCGCTGTACAGAGTGGCTGTTCTAGAAAGTAATGGCAATTCCAAAACAAGAGATCTCTGCTGTCACATGAGATAATCTTCAGCCCAGTTAAGCAATAAGCACCAAAAATACTTTGAATCCCAAACATAGGCAGCACAAAATATTAAAAGTTAGGAAAGAACTTTTCTCCCTGAACATATTTTGTGTCTGGAGGGAAAAAAAGTTGAAGAACTATTGGTTAATTCGATTTGTATCATATGTAATATACTGATTCTAATCTGAGACAAGACACAGTCTTCCGGAAGTTGTGACCTAGCTAAAGAATCCCTTCTCTGTGTTTTTACAATGGAGTAGGGAGAATGTTCTGAAAAAATATTTTTGGTAACAGATATATGCCAGAAATAAAGATATGGCAAATAATCTCATTTCTCACATGTACCCAAAAGGCAAAGGTTGTTACAAACCTAATGCACATTATTGTTTCTTTTTAGGTCACCAAGAAAGTATACAAGTATACTATTCGAAATTCTTCCTTGAATAAGGGAAAAAATAAAAATATCTTAAAAAGGAAAAGGAGCCAGAACATGAAATTTCTGTCAAGAGAAAACAGTGCAATGTAGATAATCCTTGACATTTGTGGTTTCCCTTACATTATGGAAGTTCAACTTCAGACCAAAAATGACCCAATCTTTTTTTATTTTATTTATTTTTGTTGTTATTACCCACTGGATACTATTTTTTCCATTGATATTTAGAAAGAGTGGAAGGGAGGGAAGGAGGAAGGGAGAAAAAGAGAGGGAGGGAGAGAGGGAGGGAGGGAGGGAAAGAAACATTGATGTGAGAGAGAGAGACACCTGTGATGGAAGCTGCAACCCTTTGGTGTATGGTGCATGGGCCGAGGCTCTAACCACTTAAGCCACACCAGCCAGGGCCCCAATCTTTTTAACACATAAAACTTAGCCAGGTAACAGCAGTAAACACAAGACATGGAAATGAACAAAAACTGCATGACAGCACAAACAGAAAGGTAAATTTGTAAGAAGTTCTTTAACAGTTCAGTATTAGCACAGATTGAATGAAGTTAAACTTTTAAATGAACAGAAAATTTATCCTGTCATACAAATGCTTAAAAAAAAAATCTGTCAAAGCTCTCTGTTACTTACATGAAAAAATCCAAACAGCTATGTCACACAAAGAAAGTGATAATTAGGTCTCTGCCCACTGTTCCCATTCCATCTCCCCTGTCTTCCAATTGTACTACTCATTATTGCCATTTTACATGCAGAGAAATAGAATAGAGAGGTAAGTAACTTAGCCAGTTATATGGCTACATGGCAGGGCTGGGATTTAAAGCCACAGCGTACAATTCCAACTCTACACATGATAAGAGCTCAATCTTTAAAGAATCAGTGGAGACAGAACAGGAGCACCATAATGATGTTCAGAAAAACGAGGAAAAGTAGATGACTCTGCATTGGAGAATAGCTTCAAAGTTAGAGGTAGAACTTGAACTGAGCTGTTTATTCAAATATTTAAGGCACTGTTCTGGGCTCTAGAGCAACATCAGAGAACAGATTATGCCTACATCATACATGGGGAAGACAGCCAATAAACAAATACAATAGATATGTAATATATTCATTAGTGATAAGTGCTATGAAGAAAAATAAAGCAGAATAAAAGAGACAGAGGATGATGGGACCTCTCTAATAAAATAACAACTGAGCAGAGATCTGAATATAACCATATGGATATCTGGGAAAGGGAGCTCCAGGGAGAGATATCAAGTTTAAGGGCCCTGAGATAGGAATGAGTTTGGTGTGCAAAAGATATGCCAAGGAGGTTGAATGAACAAGGAAGGAGAAGAAAAAAAATAAGGACAGAGAGGCTTGTTTGTGGGAAGCAGGTCAAACTTATATAGGACATTGTAAGTACCATAAGAAAGTCACTGGCAGTCTTGAGCAGAGTAGGAATAGGCTCTAATTTAGATTTTAACAGGATCACTCTGAGTAAAGAACAGACAACCCTGGAGTGAATAAGGGACACTTTTGTGAGCACAGACACACAAAACTGGGGTTTTGTTTAGCTTCTATAGTTGTTGAGTATCGACCTATGAACCAGAAAGTCACGGTTTGATTCCCAGTCATGGCATATGCCCAGGTTGTGGGCTTGATCGCTAGTGTGGGGCGCGCAGGAGGCAGCTGATCAATGATTCTCACTCATCATTGATGTTTCCATCTCTCTCTCCCTCTCCCTTTTTCTCTGAAATCAATAAAAAATGTTTTTTAAAAGAGAATTTAAAGACTAGAGGACCAATGCACGAAATTCGTGCATGGGTAGGGTCCCTAAGCCTGGCTGACGATCAGGGCCCATTGGGGCCTTCTGGCTGCCAGCCGGGGCCTTCCTTCATTCTGCACCACCCCCTGGCGGTCAGTGCACATCATAGCGAGTGATCGAACTCCCGGTCTCCCAGTTGAACTCCCGAGGGGACACTTTGCATATTAGCCATAAAAATTTGTGCACTCGGGGGGGAGGGAGGAGTCCCTCAGCCTGGCCTGTGCCCTCTCGCAGTCTGGGACCCCTCGGGAGATAACGACCTGCTGGCTTAGGCCTGCTCCCGTGTGGCAGAGGGCATGCCCAATCCCTAGGTGCAGCCCCTGGTCGGGCTCAGAGCAGGGCTGATTGGGGAGTTGGGGCACCGCCCCGTGTCATGCACAGAGCAGGGCAGATCGGGAGGTTGCAATGCCACCCTCAGTCACGCTCAGGGTAGTGCCGATTGGGGGGTTGGGGCACTGCCCCCTGTCACGCACAGAGCAGGGCCCATTGGGGTTGGGGCGCTGCACCCTGTCACACGCAGAGCAGGGCCCATCGGGGGGTTGGGGCTCCATACCCTGTCACGCACAGAGCAGGGCCCATCAGGGGGTTGGGGAGCTCCCCCCTGTCACTCACAGAGTAGGGCCGATAGGGGAGTTGGGGCACCGCCCCCTGTCACACACAGAGCAGGGTGGATCAGAGGGTGAGGGCGCCGCCCTCTATCACCCACAGAGCACGGCCGATCAGGAGGTTGGGGCGCCGCCACTCTCACACTCAGGGCAGGGCCGATGGGGAGGTTATGGCTCTACCCCATCACACACAGAGCAGGGCCCGTGGGGTGGGGGTTGGGGCGCCACCTTCTATCACCCACAGAGCAGGGCCAATAAGGGGGTTGGGGCGCCGCCACTCTCACACTCAGGGCAGGGCCGATGGGGAGGTTATGCCTCTACCCCGTCACACACAGAGGAGGGCCAATCAGGGAGTTGGGGCGCTGCCCCCTGTCACACACAGAGCAGGGCCGATCAGGGGGTTGGGGCGCTGCACCCTGTCACACACAGAGCCACAAGACGATCATGGGGTTGGGGAGCTCCCCCTACCAGGCACAGAGCAGGGCTGATCGGGGGTTGGGGCGCCTTCCCCTGTCACAAACAGAGCAGGGTGGATAGGGAGGTTGTGGCCCCGCCCCCTGTCACACACAGAGCCGCAGGGCGATCGGTGGTTTTGGGTGCTGCCCCCTGTCACACTGATCCCAGTGCCGGGAGGCCTCTCGGCTCCACTGATCTCGGTGCTGGGAGGCATATTAGCCTTTTACTATATAGGATAGAGGCCTAGTGCACGGGTTGGGGCTGGCTGGTTTGCACTGAAGGGTGTCCTGGATCAGGGTGGGGGTCCCCACTGGGTTGCCTGGCCAGCCTGGGTGAGGCGATGATGGCTGTTTGCAGCTGGTCACACACCCTTCAGGTGGGGGTCTCCACTGGGGTGCCTGGCCAGTCTGGGTGAGGGGTTGAGGGCTGTTTTCAGGCTGGCGAGTGATTGAAGCTCCCAACCGCTCCTTTTTTTCTTTTTTTATTCTGGGCCAGCTTTAGCTTAGGCCTCCGCTGCTGAAAGCAGGTTTCTGGCCTTTGTTTACAATGTTACGATCCAGCTGGCTGAAGCCCAGTGGACTAAAGCAGTTTTCTGGGGTTTTGTTTAGCTTCTATATTTGTTACATAGTTGCTTAGAGTTGCAGCTCAGAGGCCTGCAGCGGCAGGCGGGGAACGTTGGTTTCCTCCGTCGCTGAAGCAAGCAAGCCTCATGTTAGTTTCAAGCTGCCTGGCTGCCAGCCGCCATCTTGGCTGGCAGTTAATTTGAATATTGCCCTGATTAGCCAATGGGAAGGGTAGCGGTCGTATGCTAATTACCATGTTTCTCTTTTATTAGATAGGACTAGAGGCCCAGTGCACAAAAATTTGTGCACAGTCCCTCAGCCCGGCCTGTGCCCTCTCGCAGTCTGGGACCCCTCGGGAGATAACGACCTGCTGGCTTAGGCCTGCTCCTGGGTGGCAGAGGGCAGGCCCAATCCCTAGGTGAAGCCCCTGGTCGGGCTCAGAGCAGGGCTGATTGGGGAGTTGGGGTGCCACCCCCTGTCATGCACAGAGCAGGGTGGATCAGGAGGTTGCGATGCCACCCTCAGTCACGATTAGGGTAGGGCCGATTGGGGGGTTGGGGCACCGGCCCCTATCACACTCAAGGCAGGGTCGATGGGGAGGTTGCGGCGCCACCCCGTCACGCACAGAGCAGGGCCAATCAGGGGTTGGGGCGCTGCCCCGTCACTCACAGAGCAGGGCCCATCAGGGGGGCTGGGGCTCCGTACCCTGTCACGCACAGAGCAGGGCATATCAGGGGGTTGGGGCGTCGCACCCTGTCACACTCAAGGCAGGGCCGATGGGGAGGTTATGGCTCTACCCTGTCACACACAGAGCAGGGCCCGTGGGGGGGGGGGGGGGCTTGGGGCACCACACCCTGTCACACACAGAGCCGCAGGGCCATCAGGGGGTTGGGGAGCGCCCCCTATCAGGCACAGAGCAGGGCTGATCAGGGGGTTGGGGCGCCTTCCCCTGTCACGAACAGAACAGGGCGGATAGGGAGGTTGTGGCCCCTCCCCGTCACACACAGAGCCACAGGGCGATCTGGGGGTTTGGGCGCTGCCCTCTGTCACGCTGATCCCGGTGCCAGGATGCCTCGCAGCTCCGCTGATCCCGGTGCTGGGAGGCGTATTACCCTTTTACTATATAGGATAGAGGCCTGGTGCACGGGTGGGGGCCAGCTGGTTTGCCCTGAAGAGTGTTCTGGATCAGGGTGGGGGTCCCCACTGGGGTGCCTGGCCAGCCTGGGTGAGGGGATGATGACTGTTTGCAGCTGGTCACACCCCCTTCAGGGTGGGGGTCCCCACTGGGGTGCTTGGCCAGTCTGGGTGAGGGGCTGAGGGCTGTTTTCAGGCTGGCGGGTGACTGAAGCTCCCAACCACTCCTTTTTTTCTTTTTTTTTATTCTGGGCCAGCTTTAGCTCTGAGGCTCAGCTGCTGAAAGCAGGTATCTGGTTTGTGTGGGTTCTATAATCGAAACACTGTTTCAACTCTAGCTCTGAGATGCTGGCTGGCTGAAAGCAGGTTTCTGGGGTTTTGTTTAGCTTCTATATTTGTAACAATGTTTCAAACTGCAAGCTCAGAGGACGGCAGCAGCAGGCGGGGAATGTTGGAGTCCTCCGTCACTGGAGCAAGCAAGCCTCATGTTCACTTCAAGCTGCCTGGCTGCCGGCCGCCATCTTGGCTGGCAGTTAATTTGCATATCACCCTGATTAGCCAATGGGAAGGGTAGCGGAGGTACAGCCAATTACCATGTTTCTCTTTTATTAGATAGGAGATAAAATCTAGCATCTTATTTTTCTTTAAGTCTAGGAAACAAATAGAAAAAAAATTGTTACTGAATAGTTTCAAAACAGGTAGTTTTTAAATACTAGATATGCAGTTTCCCATATTTAATAACTTTTGCTTTAGGTCATTTCATCAGGGCCTCTGAAAGAATGATTTACTTTGAACACAAATTTTTGTGTTGATATCAAGACTATCAAAAGAAATTTTGATTGGTTTTATGATACACAGGGAATATTAGTGTCTTTTTTTTTTTTAAATCTTCATCAGAGGATATTTTTCCCATTGATTTTTAGAGAGAGTGGAAGAGAGAGGGAAAGACAGTGAGAAATATCGATGTGAGAGAAACACATCGATTGGCTGCCTCCTGCACGAGCCCTAACCAGGGCTCAGCCCAGGGAGGAACCTGCAATTGAGGAATGTGCCCTGAACCGGAACTGAACCCGGGACCCTTCAGTCTGAAAGCTGACGCTCTATCCACTGAGCCAAACCAGGTAGGGCAGTAGTTTTTGTTTTTATCATTTTCCTAGAAATTTATCAATTTTATTAATCTTTTCTATGAATCTATTGTTTTTCTCTATTTTAGGTTTCATTGACTGCTCTTATCTTTATTATTTCCTTTTTTCTGCTTGCTTTGGACTTCACTCTTCTTTTTTAGTTTGTTAAGACTGATGCTTATATAATCAAATATAATCAATAATATAATGCTTATATTATTGACAAGTTTCTCCTTTTCCAATATAAGAATTCAGTGTTATAAATTTCCTTCTAAGTACTACTTTAGCATCCTCAAAATTTTGATACAATGTATTTTTATTTTTTTTTCAGATCAAAATATTTTCTAATTTCCCTTGAGACTTCCTCTTTGACCCATGGATTATTTTAAAGTATGTTGTTTAGTCCTAGCAGCTTTTGCTCAGTGGTTAGAACGTTGGCCCAAGGACTGAAGGGTCTCGGTTCGATTCCAGGCACGGGCACACACTTTGGTTGCAGGCCTGATGTGTCTCTCTTACATTGATGTTTCTTTCTCTGTCTCTCCCCCTCCCTTCTACTCTCTCTATAAAAAAAAAAAAAAAAAGGAAAAAATATCCTCAGGTGAGGATTAACAAAACAAAAAAATAAATAAATAAAAAATGTATACTGTTTAATTTCTAAATGTCTGGATATTTTCTGTTATCTTTATGTTACTATTTCCTAATCTAACTCTCCTACGGTCCAAGAACATAATTTATTTCAATGCTTTTAAATTTACTTGGGGTTGATTTTACAACCCATGTTATGGCCTATCTTGATGACTATTTCATGGTCACTTGAAAATAATATGTATTGTGATGATGTTGAAGTGTTCCATTTTAAAAATCCGGTTGGTGGAAGGTGCTGTTAGTTCTATATCCTTGTTGATTTTCTGCCTACTAGGTTCTATAGATCAAGAAAGGAGTGTTGAAGTCTATAATTATGGATTTATTTCTCTTTTCAGCTTTGTCCATTTTCCTTCCAGTATTCTGAAGCTCTATTGTTAAGAAAACATTTAATATAGTTTAAGAGTTTCTGCCCTGGCGATGTGGCTCAGTTAGTTGGGCGTCATCCCATGCACTGAAATGTTGCCGTTTGATTCCTGGGCAGAGCACATGCCAGGATTTGGGGCTCAATCCCCTGTAGCTGGTGTGCAGGAGGCAGCTGATCGATGTTTCACTTTCACATCAATATTTCTCTCTCTCTCCCCCTCTCCCTTCTACTCTCTTTTTAAAAAGGGGGGATAAAAGAATCGTATGTTTGGTTCCTTCTTTTCCTATTTATTAAATTATACATGTACACACATATGCATGCAAAATTAGCACACAGCATTACCTTTCTCTCCATGTTTCTCAACTCAACTGTCCTTTCTTCTGAAACCCAGTTCTGCCATTTCTGAGAAGCAGACAGTATAAACAAAAACAGCTCAGGCCTTTGTAACCTCTGATACTCTTACTTCATTTTCAAGTACTTCAGACTACCTCACATAAAGCATGGGCTCAACATACAGAGTAGGGCAAAAGTTGATTTATAGTTGTTCATATGGAAAATAATACAATAATAATCCAGGAATAAACTTTGTGTTTCAAATACTCACGACTGTAAATCTACCTTTGTCCCATCCTGTATATTAGTTACCTTTCCTATATATATTTTTATCACAGATATATTCTCATAGACACCAATCATCATGGATTTCTATGCAGAAACTGAAAGTTTGCAAATCATAATTAGAGATCAAAGTTCTTTGCTTCCCTTGTGCCAGGTGACGATATCTCCAACAGCTAAACGCCATCAAAAAGAAGCATGTCTGCTGTTTAATAATTTAGTAACAGCAGCAAGATAAGAACTGAAGCTTGAACTTTGTACCTGTCATTAGGAAGATAATGGCACAAGATAAATCAAAGAATAAAAATTGGTCTGCTCCTTTCTTGTACTCTTTTCCTGGTCTATTTGGTTTTATATTCCCAAATAATGTTTCTCAACTTGACCATGGAAAGGATAAGAAGAGTGCAGGGGCTGAGAGATCAGAACTATGAAGTATTCAAAAGATGCTGAGCTTCATGACACTTAGAAATTAACCACGGTCACCTTATTGGTGAGATGAAAAGGGTCTTCAAAGGATATGAATAAGAGAATTCTAAGAAATGACTGCCTCGTGATTCAAGGCAAAGTCTACCCACCTCCACAAGCTCTAGCATTATTTTGGCCTCTTGCACTTACCTCTGCTTTCCATCTTGACTTCATTACCTCACTGGTGTTCTGTATTCCCCTGCCTCCGGAACAAAATTTCCAAGATTCCAGCAGACACAAGGATAAACTAGTATACAACTGTGCTTCGTAACATCTAGCTCTTTCTGGGACTTACACGTTAATCAACTGGGATATACCTTTGACCTTAACGTATGACACTGTTCCACCTCACCTGTGAGATCACCAATCTTAGGACTAGTTAGGCCTTTGGAATTATATCTTAAGCTTATATATGTCTAACTTAAATCTCATTGGTGCTACCCTATTCCCTCCCCACCTCCTCCTTCACACATTAGGATCTTTCAAGCCAAAGTTAGGGTGGTACAAAGAAATCATACAGAACTGGATTAGAATAACTGCTCTATTGATTATTGACTGTACAACTTTCATAATCACTGAACATCAGTTGCTTCATTATCAAAATAAGGATATAACACACCTTGCAGAACTCTTTTGAGCACAGACACACAAACTATCAGCTGCTCCTACTACTAACTACACTGAACTTCCAAATTTCAAACATAATAATCCCTTCTCTGTATATGATTATTTCATAAGTTTTCAAAGTAATTAATTTGACATCAGTTCCATTTTACAAGAGAGGAGACTGAAGCTTGCACAAAGTCCTGAATATGGTAGCGCTTCAGTAAATGTCAAAATACTATTCTGAAGGGTAAGTGACGTAGTCAAGGTTACACACCTAGTATAGATTAGGATCAGAACCAAGGAATTCTGACTCTTCAATAACATTCTTTCCAGTACTTTGCCATTCAGGTCATTGCCTATATCAGCGGTCAGCAAACTGCGGCTTGCGAGTCACATGCGGCTCTTTGGTCCCTTGAGTGTGGCTCTTCCACAAAATACCACATGCAGGCGCGCATGTACAGTGCGACTGAAACTTCGTGGCCCATGCGCAGAAGTCAGTATTTTGTGGAAGAGCCACACTCAAGGGGCCAAAGAGCTGCATGTGGCTCGGGAGCTGCAGTTTGCCGACCACTGGCTTATACTGTGTTTCTGTGTTTATTTGAAGAAAATCCTATATAATAAAACCCTAATATGCAAATAGACCAAATGGCAGAATGACTGGTTGCTATGACACGCACTGACCACCAGGGGGCAGACGTTCAACACAGGAGTTGCCCCCAGCCGGGAGGCAAGCAGCGGTGTGATCAGGGGGCGGGTCAGCCAGTGGGCAGCACCAGGCCGCCAGCCAAGGTGGGTGCCAGTGGCCCCCCCACTCCAATCACCCCACCTGCCGGTCACACCACAGATTGCCCTGATCACCGGCAAGGCCTAGGGACCCTACCCTATATATTGGGAACAGTCTCTTAGATTTAAAAATTAAAACCTGGCAAGACTACTCTAACACTTGAAAAAACAGGATGATGCAGCGATGAAATGCATGGACTCTGGCTTGCATATTTTGTGGTCAGCCCTGATTCTGACACATAACTGTGTGACAAAGCCAATTACTTAACTCCTCTCTGCTTCAGTTTTTCTACCCATAAGATGGGGAAAATGGTACTACTGCCTCAGAAGGATCTTGTTTTGTACTACTTTTTATAATTAGGGCAAAAAAATGTAGCTGCCCATACAACAGCAAGATGCCTTTCACTTGTATGAAAAGTATGGTCACTGGTGCATGCAGCATCCCAGATTGCGAGAGGGATGTTTGACTGCTGGTTTAGGCCCAACATCCCCTGAGGGGTCCCGGATTGCAAGAGGGTGCAGGCCAGGCTGAGGTACCCCCTGCCACCCTGCATGAATTTCATGCACCGGGCCTCTAGTAAAATTATAACATATTTTTCATGCACTATCTCAACCACTTTTCTTTTTTATATTTGTTGTTGTTAATCCTCACCTGAGGGTATTTTTTCCATTGGTTTTTTAGAGAAAGGGAGGGAGGGAAGGAGGGAAAGAGGGAGGGAGGGGAGGAGAAAGAGAGAGAGAGAAACATAGATTTGATAAGACACATACTTATTGGTTGCCTCAGGGCTGGGGATTGAACCTGCAACCCAGGTATGTGTCCTTGACTGGGAACTGAAACTGCGATCCTTCCTTCAGTGCAAGGGCTGATGCTCTAACCATTGACAAATAACTAGCCAGGACTTTATTTTTTTAATCCTCACCTGAGGACATGCTTAGAGAAAGTGGGAGGGCGGTGGGGGGGGGGAGGTCAGGGGGGGCAGACAGAGGGACAGAGACAAAGACAGAGAGAGAAAAACATCAATGTAAGAAAGAATCAATCGGCTGACTGCCTGCCTTCTGTATGCGAACTGCAACCCAGGTAATGTGCCATGTATATTCCTGGGAATATACAGGACAATTGACCAACCAACTGAGCCACTCTGGCTCTCTTTATTTTATAAATTTACAGCAATTTTTGCATATTAAACTTCTCTCAAAGTTTCTCTATTCACTCATCCTATTCACTGAAGATTCCATGACTTAATTCAACAAAAGAGGTTGAGATCATCAGGCCATTTCAAGATAGGCATCTACCACTACAACTTCACTCTCTAATTCCATATTGTAATTCCTTCTCAGCAGATGTTTCATCTATTACTTATGATTTCCAACTTTCAGCCTCAAGAAAAGGACTCTTGGATCTAAGTATCTTGACCTCACACTCTCGATCTGCATAATTTCCCTATAATGCTTTCATTTCTGCCATTTATATCTCTCATTTGGAAACAATGGTTAAGGCCCCGCCAGGATACTCAGCTGGTTGGAGCATCATCCGTACACCCTAAGGTTGCAGGTTTGATTCCCAGTCAGGGCACATACCTAAGTTGTGGGTTCTATTCCCGGTTGGGATGCATATGGGAAACAATGGATAGATGTTCTCTTTCTCTCTTCCTTTTTCTCTTTCTCTGTCTCCCCAACCCCCACCTTTGTTCTCTCTATGCAAGTCCTCCACTGAGAATAAAAATATAAACAAATACATAAATAAAAAACATCATTATTCTTTAGTAAGGATTACAAAAACAACAGTGGTTAAGAATCATTTCCTTTGCCAAGACAACTCAATGGAGAAAAGAGTAGTCTTTTCAACAAATGGTAGTGAGAGAAGTGGCTATTAACATGCAAAAGAATGAAGCTGCCCCTTCCTCGCACCATATACAAAAATTAACTCAAAATTAATCAAAGAGTGTGGCTCAATTGGTTGGAGCATCATCCTGTACACCAAAAGATGGTGGGTTCAATTTACAGTCAGGGCACATACCTAGGCTGCCTTACGGGAAGCATCTGATATCTCTCTTCTCTCTCTCTCTTTTCCCTCCTTCTCCCCTCTTCCCCCTCTAAAATCAATGAAAACTATATCCTCAGGTGAGGATTTTTTTTTTAAAGAATCAAGCATCTAAATATAAAGCTAAAACTATAAAACTTTTAGAACATGGGTTTCTTTGTTACCTTGGATTTAATCAATGGTTTCTTAGATATACTAGTAACACCAAAAGCATAAGCACTTCAAAGAACACAAGAAAGTGAAAAGAAAACCCAAAGAATGGGAAAAACTTTTGCAAATAATTTATCTTGTAAGGTATCTGTACAGAGAATATGTAAAGAATTGTTACAACTTAATATTAAAAAGAAAAGCCAATTTTAAAATGGGCAAAGGACCTGAATAGACATTTCTCAAAAGAAGATACACCAATGGCCAATAAGCACATGAAAAGATGCTCAATATCATTAGCCATTAGGGAAATGCAATTCAAAAGCACAATGAGATACCACTTCACACCCACTAGGGTGGCCATAATACAAAAGACAGATAATAAAAGGAGTTGTTGAGAATGTGTAGAAAATGGAACCTTCTGGACTGCTGGTAGGAATGTAAAATGATGCAGTCCCTTTGGTAAATGGTCTGGCAGTTCCTCAAATGATTACTGTTCGGTCTGATCAAATAATTGAATCAATACCCCCTCCCCTGGGAACTGACCTTTAGGCCACTTCACAATGGACATTCTACTTGCTTAGACCACATTCCACTTGCTTAGACCATTATCTCTCCTCTTCAGGGTTTCCCAGAATCCGCACCTGCATAGAGAATTCTTCCCCCAGAAAAAGCTCGCCTAGAGTCCTTTAAAAACCTCTGACTCCCATCTTTGAGTGCTGGCGCCGTATTGGGGCTCAGCCCATCTGGTGTCCAGATGACCTAATACATTCATAATTCTTTACCCCTTCTGGCCTCGTGCGTTCCTTCTTCAGTGATTACACACAAAGTTACCATATGATCTAGCAATTCCACTCATAGGTCCATACCAAAGAGACATGGAGACACATGTCCACACAAAAACTTGTGCACAGATAAACACAACAACAACATTATTCATAATATCAAAAAGTGGAACAACTCATAGGTCCATCACTTGATGAGTAGTTAAATAAAATATAATATATCCATACAATGAAATATTACTTGGCAATAAGGGAATACTGACATCTACAATACCAATGAATCTTGAAAACGGTGTGTCAAGTGAAAGAAGCTAGTCACAAAATACTACATATTGTATGATTTCATTTAAATAAAATGTCCAGAACATAAAAAAATCTAGAGAGATAGAAACTGGGTTAGTTATTGCCTAAGGCTGGGGGGAATGGGGGAGTTTGGGCAATGATGGCTAAAGTGAGTAGGGTTTCTTTTTGGGGTAATAAAATGTTCTAAAATAAATTGTGGTGATGGTTGCAAATCTCTGTAAATATAGTAAGTCATAGAATTGTACAATTTCTTTTTAAAAAAAATATATTTTATTGATTTTTTACAGAGAGGAAGGGAGAGAGATAGAGAGTTAGAAACATCGATGAGAGAGAAACATTGATCAGCCGCCTCCTGCACATCTACTGGGGATGTGCCCGCAACCCAGGTACATGCCCTTGACCGGAATGGAACCTAGGACCTTTCAGTCCACAGGCCGACGCTCTATCCACTGAGCCAAACCGGTTTCGGCAGAATTGTACAATTTCAATGGGTGAACTGTATGATATGTGAATTATATTGTAAGAAGATGTTAAGTTTGTTAAAAAGCTGCTAAAAGTTAAAAATCACTCCTCCAAGTAATATTTCTAACAGAACTTTTCTCCTCAGCCATCTCAACTCTTAAGATCAATACAGGTTTACTACATAGATGTACCTGATAAGAAACAGAATGGTATATTCTATGGAAAGAGTCCTAGTCAAGGAGAGAAAACATATTGAATCCCAGTTTTGGCATCAATTACCTGTGGAGACAAGTCTTGCTAAGCCCCAGTTTCCTTAACTTTAAAACCTCTTACAATAAAATTCTTGATGGACTCTTTCTTAGAAAGATCTTCTTGTAATTTATACTAATTTGAATTTATAGGGGGGCTAGATAAGGGACTTCTGTAGAAAGGTGTCATCTGTACTCTATGGTATCTGCTATGATGAATCTGTGGAATAAGCAGCTACTCCTCTATATATTTATGTGAAATATTCAGAGCAAACATGAAACCATGAAATTCAAAGATAAAGTTGTAGTCACAATACACAGATGGCACTTTGGAGTATGTGTGATTAATACCAAAATTAAAAATACTTATAAAGCTGTTACACTGCATTGTACCATGGACTCTTTTAGATAACGAAACATCTCTTTACCCTAAACAATACATTACTATTTTCATTGAAGATCCTATCAGTAACCACCAAAATGAGTGACCTTTTATGTAACAGGCTCTTCATGTACATTATTTTATTCAATCCTCAAAATACCCTGCAATCTAGTTATTTACTGGCTTCATTTTTAAAGATGAGGAAATTAAGGCTTAGAGACTGCAAGCACCTTGCTATCTCTGCTATTCAACCCATCTACTGTATCTTTGATGTTCTCATAGCTTGGCCTACCTAAAAGACAAATCAAATATCAAGAGACATGCTTCATTTTATTCAATTTATCCTAAAGGAACCTTGTTAGCATCATTTTTGTTCTAATGTCTTTAGCATTACAGTGTAACAGCAGCTCAACAGAACTGGATGGCTTGTAAATTACATATAACATCCACATGGTACCGCCTCTGGGCCTAGGCTCCTGCAGCTCTCTCACCCTGGAATGTCCTTCTATCTCTATATTTCCAAGATCACCCTGATCTTAAAGGCCCAAATGTCACTGCCCACCTAAAAATTTCTCTTGAGTTTTCTTTGTATAAATTATCTTCCTCTTCTCAACTCTCATAGAATTTCATGAATGAATAATAAAATACATACATTAAGCCAGATACTGTGATGGGCACTGAGTTAGTTATACTAAAGATTTACTATTTTGTTATATGTTGCAGACCAAGGAAATCAATTGTATGTATGTTGCAGTCAGTTTAAACAAACTTGCAAATAGGCAAATCTATCTGTAAAATACCCTGTGCTGTTAAAGAAAAAAATCTTGACTCATAGCTTCAAAAATAAAGATAACTGAGGGTGAGAGACATATTCTTGAGTTCAATTTCTAAACACTAAGAAAAACTTAAAACTCACAACTTGGTTGTTATTTATTAACTTATCTTCCAATTCGAGTTTTTAAAAATAACTTCACTCTCATAAAATTCAAATCAAAGCTTTTCTCTCCATTTTGGTAGGCTTCAATTACCAAGTTCCATTTGTTTTAAAAACAATCACAGTCATAACAGCATACATCACTCTATTGCTCAAAAAGCTATATGAGCATAATATAATCTGGTGGCTAGTCTGGGAGCTTCAGGTTCCTTATCTGTAAAGTGGGAGTGCTTTCCTCGAATGGTTCTGAGGCTCACATGGTTCTGAGGCTCACATAATAAACATGACAGTATTCTGTAAATGTTCATTACGATGATAATTTAGAATCTCTCAAGCTTACCAAATCAAATTTAAATGTTTTATCCTGGTGTTTAAACTTTCTCTTATTTATCTGTACCTCACTTATCTGTGACTCCTCATTAACCACCTAGGGCAGGGGTGGTCAAACTTTTTGACTCGAGGGCCACAATGGGTTCTTAAACTGGACCGGAGGGCCGGAACAAAAGCATGGATGGAGTGTTTGTGTGAACTAATATAAATTCAAAGTAAACATTATTACATAAAAGGGTACGGTCTTTTTTTTCAATAGTTTTATTCATTTCAAACCGGCCAGCGGGCCATAGTTTGCCCACGGCTGACCTAGGGTAATTACCTCCTCTCCATCTAAATCTTACCTATCTTTTAAGAACCATTGCATGGAGGGGGTGGGGGTGGGGGGTTCAGGAGTGGGCTGGAAGAGGTCAGTGGGAGGAAAAGGAGACAAATGTAATACTTCCAACAATCAAGAATTAAAAATAAAAAAAAAGAACCATTGCAAATGACTCCTCATGGAAGCTTCCTTAGACTACTCCAGCTCAGGGTGCTCTCTCTATGAACTAGCTTTAATCCTTCCTTCTTAAGACCTCTAGTAAGCATCTTCAAACATCATTTTCATAAATGATGTATGTGTAGACCACATTTTGTTCACTTATCTGTCAATGGACCCTTGGTTTGTTTCCACCTCTTGGCTATTGTGAATACTACTTGAGGTCAAATCTCTTGGGCTGTTGTTCTCTTTAGAAGATCTGCAGAAAGATTAAAACACTCCCACTAGGAGTAAATATAAAGACTGAAAGCTAAAGATGAGTTGCCAACTACTGAAATAAGGAGCAGAGAAGGAGAACAATACAATAATGTCCTCCTCTTCCTTCTCTTTCCTTACTTCTACGGAAATGGCAAAACCAAGTCAGAAAAATTCTACTTGATAAAATCACTAATCCCTGTGTGAGCTAGAATTGCTTAGTAGGTCTGAGAGTAGACTGTTAAGAACATAAGGAGAAAGCAATGCCCTGATGAGTTGAGATGCCATGCCAGAATGTTAAATTCATTCATTCATACACATAATCATTCATTCAAATATTTTGAGTTTTTGGCATTTGTAAGGCTCTGTGGTTGGAGAATACAAAGATGACTGTGTTGCTGTAAAGCTTCATAGAAACTAATGCCTAATGTAATCTTGTTTTTTTTTTAAGCCGGGAAGCGCTTTTTTTTTATTGATTCAGAGAGGAAGGGAGAGGGAGAGAAAGATAGAAACATCAATTATGAGAGAGAATCATTGATCGGCTGCCTCCTGCACACCTCCCACTGGGGATCAAGCCCACAAACCAGGCATGTGCCCTTGACTGGAATCGAACCTGAGACCCTTCAGTCTGAAAGTTGACACTTTATGCACTGAGCCAAACCGGCTAGGGCTGGCCTTGACTATTTAAAAGTACTTGATAGTTGTAAAATGTGCTCTTGAATACTACCTTGTGTTTAAGAGTTTTAAATACCATTCCAAACTTACATCTATTGTTTGTTTCTTTGAGATAAGAAAAGTAAATATTATATCATTTCAAACGGGCCGCCCGCTGGCCGTAGTTTGCCCATGGCTGATCTAGACCCTTTTCAATGCTTTCCTCATGTCTTCCATCTATATCAATGATTTGCAAAGGAATAGAGTTCCTCCAGAAGTATACATCAGACTATGAGGGATTTTTAAAGTCACCTCCCAAATGATTACTACCTTGAGCCTAAGTCACATTCTTTTTTTAAAAAACAACAACAACCCTTTTTGAAAAATATATTTTTTTATTGATTTCAGAAAGGAAGGGAAAGGAGGAGGAGAGAGAGCGAAACATTAATGATGAGAGAGAAACATTGATCGGCTGCCTCCTGCGCGTCCCCTACAGGAGCTCGAGCCCACAACCCAGGCATGTGCCCTGAGGAGGAATTGAACCTGACCTCCTGATTAATTGGTTGATGTTCTACCACTGAACCACACCAACCAGGCCCAAGTCACATTCTTGAGGTATACTGGGAAGGAAAAATTGAGAACCACTGATCCAAATCCTTTAGATCCAACTAAAATCCCACTTCCTCTACAATGCTTTTCAAACCCATTTCAGGTTCAAAGGAGGAATTAATGACCTCTTCAAAATGGGATTATTAATTTCATAAAAATTAAAAGCTTAGAAGTGCTTTTTGTGTAAGAAAAAGGACTTGAGTTCCAGTATATTATCGCATGAAGAAAAACGTATGCATAACGTAAATTTCCATTGAAAGGAATGTCTGTTTTCATAAAGAAATTTTGAATTTTCTCTTGAAAAGAAGGAGGTAGAAGAAATGTACATCTTCTCAGTGCCTGGACTCTAATATGTAAGTATATGACTCACTAAGTTCACTTGCTATTCTCAAATTAGAATGATCAGTACTGGCTAGAAACTAAACTCCAAGCCTGTCTATTAAACTCATGAGTTTATTTATTTACTTTTGCTAAGAACAACTGTATAAAATTAGATCCCTCCTGATATAAAAAAATGGATGTTTTTTCTGGCGATTTCTATCTAGTCATTTTTCTTAGAACTTTAACCTGGCCCGCACATAACAGATCATAACATAATTTTACATTCCAAAGGGGTACTAGTGATACCATTGTAATTAGCTAGTTAGTAATAGAAAAGAAGCAAAGAGAAGGTCAGACATTACAGGCATGTCATTTGGGCAGCTTCACCAGGAAACTGCAGCTTTGCACTCCCCAGGGAACCACTGGCTATTCATTGCAAAACACTGAGGGCAGAGGACTGGACAAAGGAGGAATAGATGCATGCCCAGATAAATTTGGGGTGACATAGAGAAGGCACTTGCCTATCAATCACACTTGGGAACAGAGATCATTGGCTAGAATGGATGTGGCCACTGCAAGCACTTAAAAACTTGGGAATACATGATTTCCTAAACAAAGGAGTTGGTTCCCTTTCTTGGTGCACTTGGCTTTGACTCTTGTTGCTCATGTGGCTCTTGACTCTTGGCTCTCTTGCATTCGCTCATATGGCCCATGGCCATGGGACCCCACATGCAATGGACGAATGGACTGTACCGGGAAACACAAACTAAGCTAGTCTGATGCTAAACTGAACCTGGCTGCAACATGGAAAGGAAACTCTGGACACTGACTCTGATTTTAGCTCTGCTAAAGTCCAACTACACTTCTTCTATGACTGGGCAAAAGAAAATGAGACTTTGAAAAGTCAGGTATTTAATTCCACGAAAATGAAGTTTTCTACTACATCTCATCCTCCTGCGGAAGTCTCAGAAAATTCCTTTTCTTGGGATATCGTAAAAAAAAATAAAAATAAAAATCCACCCCCCATTAGCAACAGGGAGAGATGAGGCCCTCTATCCTCCATTAATACTAGATTAACACCCTTCAAATGTGGAGATAGCTTCAGAGAGATCAAATTACTTATCCAAAGACACCTATCCAGCCATGGTTTACTCAATTTCAGTAACAAACATCTTTGAGATAAATTTTATTAAGTGAAAAGGAAAGCTATGAAATGTTCATTATATGTGCTACCTGTGGATTTTAATTTTAGATACCACTGACTTTAAGATAGATTCATTTTAAAACACTAAACTTCCACTAAAGACAAAGTGATTTGCTTCTTACAAAACATTTAATGGAACAGACTGAGATTTAATGAAGATTTTCTGTGCTACCACAAGTTCCATCTGCATTGTTTTATTCTTATTCAACATGTTTTGTAAGATTCTGTCACAGGTTCGTGTACATAGGAGAGGTTAAATCCTAACTAACCCAGGGTATCCTAGAGACCAAATTCTTTTCATTTTCTTATGTAAGCCAAAATGATTAAGAATGAATCAGATCCGACTGGTGTGGCTCAGCGGTTTAGCACGCACCCAGGAACCAAGAGGTCGCTGATTCAATTCCCAATAGGGGCACATGCCCAGGTTGTGAGCTTGATCCCCAGTAGGGGCCGTGCAGGAGGCAGCCAACCAATGATGTTCCTCTCTCATCGATGTTTCTCTTCTCTCTCTCTCTCTATTTCTCTCTCTCTCTCTGAATTCAATAAAAATATTTTTTAAAAGAATGAATCAAAATATTTAATAGTAGTATTACATACAGCTTCATATATAGATATAACAAGTAAAATGTATTCTGTTCCTGCTTTTATACACCATTAACCAAAATGTGCTCTCAGAGTAGTAGTGTTAACTTGTTCCAAAAAGGTTCATTACTAATTATAAAGAATTAGTAATTCTATACTACAAACTTATGTATTACACACAAAGGTTATCTTCAATCTGTGAATAACCTGGATGGTTAGGAGAAAGTACCAAGCCCAGAAGAATATCATCTTTCAATCATTAATCTTTAAGTAATATTGGTGATGGTTTTCATTGAAGAATAATGAGCCTAAAATTCTCTTTTATATTGTGAAGTTTTAATAAAAAAAAAAACCCTCCACCTCCCAACCAGGTCTCTCAGATCCTCTTTCCAGAGGCAATCTATGTTACCTATCCAAAGATAGCCTATGTATGTGTGTGTTTCAT
Source organism: Myotis nattereri (assembly GCF_964212035.1). Lineage (NCBI taxonomy): Eukaryota > Metazoa > Chordata > Mammalia > Chiroptera > Vespertilionidae > Myotis > Myotis nattereri. The sequence goes on from NC_138089.1 coordinate 28,436,750, forward strand.
AGTATATTTTAAAAACAATCACTTACTTTCAAAAATATGTATAGAATGATCTAATAATGAAAATACCATCATTTTAAATTAATATAGTGCCTTATAGTTTTCAAAGCATTTTCAAGTATATAAGCTCAATGACCTTCTAAACTAACAATCCTTGGTAAATATATTCTAACTTTAAAAAATCACCTAATTGATTTATTTAATAAAATCAACTCTCTCAAGAAAATGCTACTCAAATCAACACCAAATAATAGTTGAGTACTTAAAAAACCAACACACTTCCAAGGAAATCTAACTATCTTCTCTCAGTAGCATATTCTACTCTCAGACCTATAGTCAGTAACTTGTTATTTTTTTAAATTTAAACTCATATCAATATTGCAAAAATATTTCAGTTATAATACACACATTTCCAAATTAGTTTTCTCTACTTTAACCTGTTATTGTTAATATATTTTAATAGGAAAGCCATTCTCTATTCCTTACCTATTCCTACCACATCTACAATATATGTTGCTCTTACTAAGGATCTCATTTCATATAAAAGAAGAGCATCAGCCTTCCTATTTTGGTTATATATCAGAATGATACTATAATACTTATGACACCACTACCTAATTTAAGCCTCCTAAAAGTGGGTTAATGAATAACAGAAAGATGTAAAATTGCTAGCAAAATATAAATATAAAACATTATATTTCCAAGTATGAAGCTAATCGATATCTGAAGTAACTTTGAGAAAAGTAATTAAATAAAAATAGCATTAAAAAAGAGATGGTGGCCTGGCCGGTGTTGCTCAGTGGTTGTTGAGCTTCAATCCATGAACCAGGAGGTCATGGTTCAATTCTGGCTTAGGGCACATGCATGGGTTTCAGGCCCGATCCCCAGTAGGGGAGTATGCAAGAGGCAGCAGATCAATGATTTTCTCATTACTGATGTTTCTATCTTTCTCCTCTTCTTTTCTCTCTCTGAAATCAATAAGAATATTCTTTTTAAAAGAAATGGTGCATACATTTTTATTATTTTAAAAGTATCCATCCAGTACTTTTTGAGTTAATTATATATAATACTAGTGGCCTGGTGCATGAAATTTCATGCACTGGTGGTGGTGGTGGTGGTGGGGTCCCTTAACCTGGTCTGCACGCTCATAGTCCCCCTCACTCCTTACCGCCCTCCTGCAGTGGAGGCGGGAGAGGCTCCCACCACCGCTGCTGTGCTCGCCAGCCATGAGCCTGGCTTCTGGCTGAGCGGTGCTGCCCCTGTGGGAGCGCACAGACTACCAGGGGGCAGCTCCTGCATTGAGCGTCTACCCCCTGGTGGTGAGAGTGCTCATAGCGACCAGTTGTTCCACCCTTTGGTCAATTTGCATATTAGGGTTTTATTATATAGGATTATTTCCCTATACTCATACAGTACTTATGATTAAAAGAATTTAAAATATTTTTTAAAAATTATGGTAAAATATACATACTATTTTAGCCATCAAAATACTTTTAAAAACCCTAATTAATTTGCATAAGATAGAAATGAGATCCTTATTCCTTTTACTAATATGAATACAGTGTGGGGTAAAAGTAGGTTTACAGTTGTGAGTACATGAAACACAGTTTTTAAAAAAACAGTTTATTCTTGTATTACTTATTATTTAATAATAATTACTTATTACTTTATTGTATTATTTTCCAGATGAACAATTATAAACCTAGTTTTGCTAGTTTGTATATTCACGGAAATATTAAGCCAGTTATGTATATTATCTCAGATCATAAACCCAAAAGAAATCAGGTAGACGTGAAGATTACCCTAGCTCAGTGATGAAAACCTATGACACGCGTGTCAGAGGTGACACACGAACTCATTTTTTTGGTTGATTTTTCTTTGTTAAATGGCATTTAAATATATAAAATAAATATAAAAAATGTAAATCTTTGTTTTACTATGGTTGCAAATATTAAAAAATTTCTATATGTGACATAGCACCAGAGTTAAGTTAGGGTTTTTCAAAATGCTGACACGCCGAGCTCAAAAGGTTCGCCATCACTGCCTAGCTGGTTTGGCTCCGTGGATAGAGCGTTGGCCTGAGGACTGAAAGGTCCCAGGTTCAATTCTGGTCAAGGTTGCATACCCGGGCTGCAGGCTCGATCTCCTGTAGGGGGCGTGCAGGAGGCAGCCGATCAATGATTCTCTCTCATCATTGATGCTTCTATTTCTCTCTCTGTCTCTCTCTCTCTCCCTTCCTCTCTGAAATCAATAAAGATTTTTAAAAAAAAAATCAGGTAGAAATTCAAAGGAAATTACTACTTTTGGAAAATAGCAATTTATATTAAGAATTCAAATTATTTTATTTTTTTTGTGTGTGTTTTTTTTAACAATGAATACTTCTCTAAATCTTAAGTTTCTTAAACTGATACCAAATAACAGGACACTATCAAATATAGAAAGGGCAAGAATAACATTTTTAAACAAAAATATTTTCAAGTGGTCTACAAGTGTGGATTAAATTATTTCAATAAATCAATAGCAGAACGGGGGGGGGGGGGGCGGACCCACAATTCCTATTTCTTGGCCATTAATCTCTTCACAAGCCAATTCAAGATATACAAGTATGATTTTTATCTTGTATGTTTTTTTCACCATATGAAAAATTTTAATATAGCAAAACTGAGTAGGAAAGAAAATGTGGGATGAGTGAAAAAGAATTATCACTGATTTGCTGTTATTTTAATTATATTTGATATAGAAAATGAATTCTGATGGTTATACCTGTCCTAAAGAAAGAAAGCCTCCCAAGAAAATACGAAAATAAATGTGAACCCCAAATTGAGATAATTATTCAATCCATATCTGGAAAATTAAAGTTCAAGCTATTTTCTTAGAAAAAACTATATAGCATTTATCTTTCATTTTAGAAAGGTCAGAAAATATATTATTACACTTTCTTACATATGCATAAATAAACAATGGAAGGATAAACAAGAAACTGATTACCTATAAACTAGCTGAAAAGGTATGGTTGGAAGCAAGCTTTCAGTTATGTCATTTAAAATTTTTGAACTATGGAAATGATTGTCATTCAACAGTAAAATAAAAGGATGTCATATTTTAATGAAATAATCACTCTTAAAAACAATTTTTTCAAAGCCTCCTCAGTTTTTATCAGACCTTCTAAAAAACTGAAGTTCCTGGAAAAGAAAAAAAATTTTCTGATTTTCTCTTACCCATTTTAAAAACTAGTGAGTAAAGACAAAACTTTCTAAATGTCTAACTTATCATCTCTTTGTGAATGTCTAACTTTCATCTCTTAAAAATTATTACAGAAACTCAAGAGTAAATTTTTCTCCATAGAGTATTTTAAAAGGCAGTACAGTTTAAAGTTTCATATAAGTGCATGCAGTTAAGCTTCAACTAAATTTAATATGGCTTTATGAAATCAATTATCAAATCGATGTTTCTCTGGCCAAAGAAAACAACCTGAATTGTGGGAAACGAGTTTGACTGAAAAAATTTAAATCTTATCAGGTACTAACTTCAACTCTCTGGGAAAAGGCTGCTCTAAGGAAGTTACCCAAGTTATTTACTACATTTGTTTTCTATAAGTATGGATAAACATATAGAGTAGTATCAGAGAATGATTAATATACGAGAAGTTTATGGAGGCAACTGGTGTGGAGAAACAAAATGGGTTTGGAGTTAAACGTAAGTTTGAGCCTGACTCTATACCTCCTGCTGATCTTGGGCAAAAAACTTAATTCTTCTGAACCTGTTTCTTTAATGACAGAATGAGGCTTATAATCATCTAACTTGAAGAATCATTAGGAGAATTAAGTAAAATGAAAGAAAAAAAATTGTCAGGTTTCTGACTATATTGGCTGGCTCGTGCAGAGGATTTAGGACAGGAAGAAAAAGCTTTCTTTAAGTGATTATTTTTTAAGTCACATGTGAGGAAACAATAAAGGAAGAAAATAATTTTAAATGACAAGGAAAAGAGAAAGCTTTTCTGGATTCAGATAACTGGGATCTATTCAAAGAGAATAACTACCCATCTCTCTAAAAATAAAAAGTTTTACTTCATTTATTTCTTAATTTACTTCCTCCTTTTTACTTATTTCAGATGTGAACATCCATTAGCCTAGAAGAGTGATTTTCAACCTTTTTCATCTGATGGCACACACAAACTAATTCGTAAAGTTCTGTGACACACCAAAAAATATATTTTTTGCCAATCTGACAAAAAAAAAATAGGTATAATTTTTATTAATTCACATCAGACGGCTATTGTTGTGCTGGCTATTGTCATTTTTTTCATTCGACATCTAAGGGAAAAGAGGTCAGTGCCCCTGACTAAACAGTCAGGTATTGCATATTTTAAAAATTCTTGCAACACACTGGTTGAAAATCACTGGCCTAGAAGAATCACTAGACCAGCCGTGGGCAAACTACGGCCCGCTGGCCGGATCCGGCACGTTTGAAATGAATAAAACTAAAAAAAAAAAAAAGACCGTACCCTTTTACGTAATGATGTTTACTTTGAATTTATATTAGTTCACACAAACACTCCATCCATGCTTTTGTTCCGGCCCTCCGGTCCAGTTTAAGAACCCATTGTGGCCCTCGAGTCAAAAAGTTTGCCCACCCCTGCACTAGACTATTCTAGAGAAAATATCCAGTGTAAGTAAACATGACTATCAAATTTAAGATAAAAAGTATCTAAGTTAGATACTAGGTTTAAAATCACTGGAAACATTTATAAATATTTTCTTCCAGAAAACTTCCAATAAAATTAAAAAATGACCACATGAGTACTTTTTTTTGTAAAAACGGGCCATTGCTTTTTTAAATATGAGATTATCTTAAGACCACCCTATACTTGCGGAAGATTATTTCTTATTGGCAAAAATACTTGTTACTAAAGTTGGATTCACATGAAATTGCCATTGTTCAACTGTTATGCCCTACAAAAAACTCATTTCACAGTGAGTGTTCAATGTGTGTCAGAAATACCATACACTAGGGTATAACAGGTCCTGTTTTCAGGTAACATGAATTTAGTTGAAAAGACAGAATAGGGGCACAGTGCATTCACTGCAATTAAGTAAACCTATTGGCATAACTATTCCGTTTCTCCTTCATATTTCAGCGCCATACAGACTGAAACAATTAAGAATATTATCTTCTTCAATTCATTACTGAACATATACTATGTCTAAGGGCATTTGATAGAAAACAAATTTCCTTAGATTTGGTCCTGACCATCCAGTATCAAACTCAGAAACTACTTTTAAATGGAGGAGAGGGGATGTTATAACAAGTAAGTAAAAAGAGGTTACCTGCCTTTGAGACCTTTTATTTCTTCATATTATAGAGAAGATGTGCTACTAATTCCCCCAAAAGTGTCTTTTTAAAAAGTCACAGTAATATAGAGTATAAAGTGAAGGAGTAATTAAAGTTCAAAAAATAATTGGGAGAGAAATATTGTTAGTAAAGTACCTAGAATGCAGTTACTTTCTAATCAGAAAATTATCACCTGGCTCTCAACTATTTCAGACACTCTTGTGCAGTAATGTCACTACCCTGACAATCTACACATCTGCTTTTTATATGTACTACATATTGGAAAATACATGAATTAGAGGTTGTTGAAGGACAAGCAAAAATCATTATTTTTATTGTTTAGTGGAAATTTGGGGTATTTCTACCCTCTTCCTTCCCCACCTGGAAAGGAAGGATAAAAGAAGGGAAATTTATTTTATTACACCTAAGAAGTCCCTGCTAGGCTTGGAGATCCAAGAAACAAGATGCAATTTGACATGGGGATGGAGGGGCAAGAGCTTTGTTCATTTTTGCTTGAATGCACACATTCTACACTGAGGTAACTTGTGAGGAATTAAAGGTTTTCCCTTAAATAATAACACATTTCAGGATTTAACAATTCTGACTAACAACAAAGGAAGTGAAGAATTCCTACTGATTTTACTATTTGTTTAAGCTTCTGTCTGTAGAAAATGAACTGTGACACAGTTTAACCACCAACTGCTACATTTTTAAAATAGAGCTTTTAAAGAACAAAATTGTTTTTGAAATAAATTTCAATTCTCAGCACACCTCTTTCCAAACTAGTTTCTTAACTTGCTAAAAAGAGAGCTCAATGACTGAGTCAAGAGATGGCAGGGCACTGCCAGGGCCGATTCATTAAGTCAGCAAACCCTCTTCAAAAAGCGCTTCATTTTTTAAAATTTTATTTTACATTTGATTTTCTTAGATTAAAAGAATACCCCCTTCCCAAAGTTGCACACAGGAAATCTGTTTTTCAAACAGAACTCTGTAAAAATTGATTTCTGAGTTTCTGGTTACTGCTTTTCACACACTCCTTCATTAAGTATGCAAGCTTCTTAACACAAATACTCATTTTAACATTTTCAAGTGCATCTTGAACGATTTATGGTAGTTCTCTCCAACTCAATACTAAATTTTGTATGAAAACACTGATTCCACAGATCAATAAGGTTTTCTCATCTTGGTCAACAAGCTGCTAAGATTAACTGCTAATTAAATAAGTACTTTTTACCCGCTATTCACTTTTTCACATATACCCTCTGGAAATTGTATCTGAGAAGCAAACTACAACTTCGTCCATATTCAAAGATGACAGCTCTAGTATTAGGAGAACACAATCTGAGGTTGCCAGTGCAGTCAGCCTTAAACCTTTGTGTCTGTCAGAGGAAAGAACAAAAGGCAGTGCTTCCTCCCCCATCCTCTCCTTAGCACTGGAGGATGGCAGGCTTGACAGAACAGTCCTAGAGAAAAAGGAAGCCATGCTGAAACTAGTGAGAGTTTCCCGTTAAACACATACATAAAGCTACCCACCTTGGATAGCTGCCTCCTGAGGCTAAAACGCTGGACCATTGTCACCCTGAGCAATCTTCAGACAAAGCAATCCACGAAGGGATGAGTTTTTTTAAAAAACAGCTTCTGGGGAAAGTCGGTGGCAAAACATTTTGAAGACTGTCATAGTAAGTCCAAAGAATTTCCTTGGGAGTCTTAGCAAAGTTGGAACCACTTCATTCTTCTATGAGGAGACACTGCAAACCCTCTGTCAGACAGGACGGGCGGAACGAGGCAGGGAGGGGCAGAATCCTGGAGTGACTGCTCCCAGTGCCAAGCTCTGCTAGCACTTCCTGTGAGTCAGGCGTGAGGGGTCTAGACAGAAGGACCACCCCTTCTTCCCTTTCTACCAAACCATCACCCCAGGATGTCGCTGTGGTGCCACCTGAGACTCCGGGACCTGATGTTCTGCAGGAGGAGTGCTGCACCGGGCTCAAAAAGCTTCTGCCTCTAGTAGAAGACTGGTAACTGCAACAATTCCTCCTACTTTAAGTTCTCCCAGTAGAAGGGGAGGGGACCCCCTTGCAAAGAGCAATACCCCTTCTCAACCTTCAACTCAGGTAATATACTGGAAGAGACGATGTGAATAGAAGGACATGGCAAGAGTCCCCCCGACTCCTCCTCCCCCGTCCCCCACCCCTCCCAGCTCTGCTCAGAGAAGGAAACTCCTCCCAGCTGAGCTCGGCAGCTGTTCAGCTTTGTCTATGGTAATTGGCCAACCCTTTCCTCTTATTCACAGGGAAGGGTCCTGCCCAGGGAAGGAATGTCAGGTGCAGAGATACATACTCCGAGGGTGACTTCAACTTCATTAGGAAGTTCAACATATTAAAGCTGCCCTCTATCATAAGAACAATATAATTTTTTAAAAATCTACACAAAAGAAACACCTGAATGAATTTATGCAGGTAAAGAAGTATGAAAAATGGCTATTTTGAGGGCAGTTCCAAAGATAAAAAAATTATTTTGTTATGATTTGCCACTCTTCCTATCTGATTCTGCTTCCAGACAACCAATGTAAGGATAAAGGTTCATTTAACGAAACTTTTCACTCTACATGCTCCTCTTTGAATTGTTCATTACTTCTGAATGAGTTTAATAACTTATCAGGGCAGAACAGGTTGGCATTTATTAATTTTTCCCTGCTCCAGTGACTCTCAATTCCCTGTAAGCATGACTACATCTTATGCTGCATACAGCTTCTGGTGGAATGAACCTACTATGTGCAGTTGCAGTGTTAGGCATTCCACATCTGTTATTCCATTTATTTCTCAAACAACCCTGTGAAATATCTATCAATATCCCAACTGTTCAGATAAGTAAAGTAAGAATCTTCTCTCCAAAACCTCAATATTATTATGAGTAAACCACAATGTTACTAAAAAAAAATTTCAGTCAAGTGAAAAAGGAATTGGAAAGAAAAAGATATTTATGCTATACTTATTCTCAACTATGATTATATCACACACTACCAGTTTCCACTTATCACCAAACATGATGTACAATTTTTAAAAATTCACCTACAATATGACACATGTATTTCACACTGCCTTAAGAAGATAGAAAAAATGTATCAAAGATATATAGAGAGACATACCGTCTTTAAACATAAATATGAGGTGTTTCTGATAACAGAATCCTAGATCATTGCTGATTTTTTCTAATTACACTCCCCCAAAACTGAATGAGGAAGGTAAAAGCAATTAGAAAAAAAAAATGTCTGAAGTCTACAGACCCAGTACACATTAAATATCAATCATGAACTAAACAGGGTATAAATCCTCTAAGTTCCAGATACACAAAGAAAGGCTTATGGATTAAAAGAATGGTGTATTCATTCTAGAATGAACATACACATTTTTTGCATATTAAAATAAAGATAAAACTCCTAAATTGCTTAAATGATACAAAACCGGTAAAAGCCATAGCTGGTTTGGCTCAGTGGATAGAGCGTCCGCCTGTGTAATGAAGGGTCTCCAGGTTTGATTCTGGTCAAGGCACATCCCCAGGTTGTGGGCTCAATCCCCAGTAGGGGGTGTGCAGGAGGCAGCCAATCAATGACTCTCTCTCCTCATTGATGTTTATAGCTCTCTCTTCCTCTCCCTTCCTCTCTGAAATCAATAAACATATATATTTTTTAAAACAACAGTTAAAAATCATTTGATAAAAAACTGAAAAGATCCTCTTTTTCCCATTTTGTGGGGTACGGGCAGCTTTTTGGATAAAAATCGTAGACCAAGATCAAAGGTTTCAAAGGAATAGCAGGAAGGATATAAATGCTTAACCTAGAGAAAATTCAACAATTTTGCAATCATTCTTTAGGCTCTTGTCTGAAAATCCACACCATATTCTTATACTCTATGTGGAGGAGGCAAACAGGAACTGTTCATGGGGTTTTTCAGTCCTTCTTGGATCATGCACTCTTTGTGAATCTGTTAAAAGTTATGGACTCAGTCACTGGAGTGACATACATGAAATGCATGAACAGTCATATACAGTATTTTCTATATAATTCTAAATGATACATGGATTCCCCTAAAACTCATCCATAGATATCATATAAAAAACCTTGTTCTAGTCATGACTACAGAAGAGCTGAATATCAATCATTAAATGGTCCTGTCTTCTACTTTCCACTCTAGGTAATAGTTCTTAGTAAAACTAGGAAACAACAACAACAAAAAACCTGTCTCTGACATGTTCACCCCAACCCCAATACATTTTCTTTACTTGTATATAAAATAACAATCTACTTCCAAAGCCACAAATTTATTTATGAAGTGGTCTTTTAAGTGTTTTAGTTTTTCTTCATTGTGTAGGGGGAAAAAAGCAAAGAGATAACATTTTTATCTTTCTATATGGTTTCCTGGATATTTGTTTGTTTCACAAAACTAGGCCTATACTGTTTTCTGGTTTATCACTAAAAAAACAGATCACAAGTACCTTGGATGAATATTTATAAAATTTAAACAATCATTCCAATTTAGCTTGTTTCTATACACAAAACTCCCTTTGTTCTAGCTTCATTCTTAAAACTCTCTTATTCAAATTCTCTATAAATGCATTTTAAAAATAAGTTGACATGAAGAGTTTTGTAATTTTTAAAAATCCTCACCAGAGGATATGTTTTCATTGATGAGAGAGCAAGAGGGAGGGAGAGAGGAGGAGGGGGTGGGGGGAGAGAGGGAAGGAAGGAAGGAAGGAAGGAAGGAAGAAAGAAAGATAGATCAATCAGTTGCCTTCGGTACTCACTCTGACCGAACCCGGAAAACTAGGTATGTGTCCTTAATGGGAATTGAACCTGCAACCCTTTGATGTATGGGACAATGTTCCAACCAACTAAATGGCCTGGCCAGGGCTAAAGTTCTGTATTATGAAATATCATGTACTATGAATTACATTTTTGCAGAGAAAGAAAATAAATCATAGAGTTGGAATTAGAGTCGGGACTAGAACCCAAATACCCAGATTTCACTACTGCCGGGAGACCAATTCCAGCATGTCATAATTTCAAGAGTTTCATCAAAATGTTGAGTCCCACATGTAGTCACCTGTTGGGAATGGCTGAAGGCATTTCCCCAAACCTGAATAGGAAACTGAGAGTGGCTGCCAGACAGCTAAAAGACATCTTAATCTACATGATATAGCCTCCTACTGGCCAAACACCTGAACAGCCTTAGGCTAATTCCCCAATTCTGACAATGTTTCTGTATACCCTTTGAAGTGTGTATCTCTGCCTTGCCTCAGGACAAGTTGTGTTAATAAAAAGCATAGGGTCCTGGGGACGAAGAGAACCTAAAACTTTAGACTTAAGATCTTGGGTCTTAGCTCCTTTAGCTAAGCTCTTCTGACCCCCAATGCCTTTCAAAATTATATTTCGTCTCTGGACTCTTTATTAGTCTCTGGATTCCTATAACATCTACGCACGGCCTTCTCCAGGTTCTTGATGGTGGGACAAGAGCACCAACACACTACATTGCCTTTTCTATTACACTATGCTTCCTTCTATTTTTTAAATTATTAAAGAACACTAACTACTTAAAATACTCATGTAGTAAATTTTTTCTGTAAATTGAATAATGATTCCATTTTTAAAACTTGAAACTTTATACTGTAAGTTATGAATGAGTTTCCCTATAGCCTGGCAAACCTGAGATAGTAATATGCTTATAGTTCCTCCCTTATATCTTTGGTATCCAGTCTTGTAACAGTTACATAAAATAAATCTTTTTGTTCAAACATCCCTGTGACTTTTAACCAGTTTCCTGTGATAACCCAGTAGAAATAACTGTGCAATGCCAGCTACCAGTCAATCAACAAAACCATAAGCCCTTTACCTTTAATAGGCTTTCATTATGCAACACCACGTCACTTCAGAAAGCCCCCTCTCATTCATGCTAAACAAGCATTTTCGACACCAGACACTCAATATGGAATGAAACATTCCCTTTACTTAAGGATGTCATAATCCAGTAAAGAAACAATTGTCATAATGTGGCAAGTGCTATTATAGCAGTGATAATATAATGTGGCAACTGCTATAATAGCATAGACAATAATGGCATGAAGGAGGGAGTGATGAACTTTCTGTGGGACAAGAAGTCTTATAGCTGGAGTCTTTAAGGTTGAATAGGAATTCTGTAAACAAACAAAAAAAGGAGGGGGAGAGCATTCCATATAGTGGAAAAAAAACACAAATTAGAGAGAGAGGTGTTAATCAAGTGATAAGAAAAATTTAGTTTTTTCATACTAGACATGTCATAAGACTAGAATGTTCAGAATATTATTTTGTTTGTGGAATAGGAATGTAGATTATAACAAAATTCATTTATTCCACTTTTGCTAAATTGCACCTGTTAACTATTTTTCGATAAACTATCCAAAGGGGAATAGCCCACTATTTATAAATAATAATGTGATAGGTTCTCACTTCACAGAAGTTTTGATTCTTTTTTTAAAATATATTTTTATTGATTTCAGAGAAGAAGGGAAAGAGAAAGAGAATTGGAAATATCAATGATGAGAGAGGATCACTGATCGGCTGCCCCCTACTGGGGATCAAGCCTGCAACCCAGGCATGTGCCCTTGACTAGAATCAAACCCAGGACCCTTCAGTTGGCAGGCCCACGCTCTATCCAAAAGCCAAACCAGATAGGGCTGATTCTTTTAATTATTGTCTTCCTTTAACACAAAGGGGAGGAAATCCATTTTCAGAAAGTTTAGTAAACAGTGCTGCCAGTTTCAAGATTCCCTGTGGCAATTCAGGCTCCTTAAATGATATAAGATTTCTGTCTTGCAAAAACGAATTTCTTTTGGGAATCCCACAACAGATAACATTAAAGATCCACATTTCATCTAACATAAGATAAAGTAACTTGTGTAGTTATTTACAAAAATCCAAGGCCCTGTCGATATAAATACCCATGCAAGTAATACAATTAATAAGTAGTAAGATGTTAAAAGTTGTTGACGATTAAAAAAATTTTGAATACTACATCATATTCAATTCCATAACTAACTCATCATGATGGCTGATTTAAAGAATAGCCAACCATGTCAAATAACATTTTTATTTTGATAAATTGGACATGGCTCATTCAAAAATGCTAAAATTAAGGTTGTCTCCTTTTGTATCACCAATGCTTTAGGGCTTGCATTAATTTCCTTTAAAAAAAAAACAAAAAAAAAACTTATGCCATGCATCACCTGCAGTGAATACATACAAAGGAGAGAAGGAAAGGGAGAAGAAAGATGGGGAAGAGAGTTTATTATGTGTCTACTAAGTGCCTAGCAACTAAATAACAACTAACAAAATAACAACTAACATGACTTACACAAAATATTTAAACACTATAAAATCAAGTCCTTAAAATAGTGTACAAGGTGTTTCATGTGCTAGCCTCTGCTTTCCCTCTTTAGACATCTCACTACTTTCAACTTAACCCCAAATCTTGGCTTAGATTTCTGTTCCTTCAGGAAAGTCTCTACCAACTCTCACCAACTCCTTTCCCCAACTGATTCTTCCTTATTACACTGTATTGTATTTTCCTTGTCTCATCAGGAACCTAAAATGCTCAGTGGTATTCTGACAACTACTAGGCCCTTAGATAGTTTCTGAATGAATGACTTAAAAAACTAAGGTAGTGCTTGATGGCTCTATAAAATTTTATTTTAAAAAATATATATTTTATTGATTTTTTACAGAGAAGAAGGGAGAGAGAGAGTTAGAAACACTGATAAGAGAGAAACATCGATTAGCTGTCTCCTGCACACTCCCTATTGGGGATGTGCCTGCAACCAAGGTACATGCCCTTGACTGGAATCAAACCTGGGACCCTTCAGTCCATAGGCCGACGCTCTATCCACTGAACCAAACTGGTTAGGGCGGCTCTATAAAACTTTAAAAGTTTCTAAAACATTCTGCATTATCCTCTCTCTTCCTCAAATCTCTTCCATACCCACAAATTCCCTGATCTTTACAGCTAATTAAGTTCTACTTGTTTTTCTATTCCATTTTGTAAAAATGAACTTTAACTATTTGTCAATTATTTATTGCCCATTTATAATCACTCCCTACAATTTAATATTTTCTGATAAAATGTTTCCTATAATAAAGAGAATACAGTAAATTATAAAGAATAAGAAAGTCTGTTAATGATATTACCATACAGAAGTAACCATTACTAATGTTTTCATAAATTTTCATCTGTGATTCTTCTTTATTTTTTACTAGAGGCCCGTTGCAGGAAGATTTCTGCAAGAATAGGGCTTCCTGCGGCCGGAGCGAAGCAGAGAAGGGACTGCCATCTTTGTTGGGTTAATTTGCATACTTGCTGATTGGCTAGTAGGTGTAGCAGAGGATGGTCAATTTGCATGTTTCTCTTTTATTAGTGTAGATTATATCAGTAACTTATGAATATTTAGTTATTGTAACCACTGTTATCAGTTTATCCTTCTTTTACTATGGATTTGTATACTATCCTATATAATAAAAGGGTAATATGCAAATTGATCCTAACAGCGGAATGACCAGAACAACCGCTTGACAAGTCACTATGATTAGTCACTACTTCAACTTAACCCCAAATCTTGGCTTAGATTTCTGTTCCTTCAGGAAAGCCTCTACCAACTCTCACCAACTCCTTTCCCCAACTGATTCTTCCTTACTACACTGTATTGTATTTTCCTTCTCTGCATCCCCCTCATCAGGAACCTAAAATGCTCAGTGGTATTCTGACACTGACCACGCACTGACCACTTCTCGGTCCCTTCCCCCAGCCGGCAGGCTCCCCTTGCTCGATGGCAAACAGGGAACCAGGGGTGGGTAGGTGGCGGGGGACACAGTGGTGCCAGGCCAAGGCCCCTGCCCTGCCAGTCGCCCCACACACAGAGGGCGACCCGTGGCAGGGGTGGGGCCGGCCAACCTCTTGCTCCCTCCCCCCAGCCTGCAGGCTCCAATCACCTGATGGCGAACAGGGAACTGGTGGAGGGTGGAGCTGGCTGTTAGCAGCGGAGAAGATGGCCCCGATTGCAGGCCAGGCCTAGGGACCGTACCCGCGCACGAATTTTGTGCGCCAGGCCTCTAGTTTACTTATAAAAGTATGCAGTATATCTGCAGGCTAGCTTGGCTTGTTTTTTAACCCAACTAATGTACATATTATTTGAAACTTCCTGTATTATGTATGGTTTGAATGTTTATGCCCCCCCCATTCATATGTTGAATTCCTAAAGCCCAATGTGACATGATTAACGCTCTCGTAATAGAACCCTCCCTAGCTCTTTCCAACATGTGAGAAGTCTGCAGCCAAACGCATTTTTAAAATGGGCAAAGGACTTACACAGTTCTCCAAAGATGTTATACAAATGACCAACAAGTATATAAAAGTATGCTCAGCATCACTAATCATCAGATAAATGCAAATCAAAACCACAATGAGATCCGTCAAGATGGTGGAGTAGGTAAATTTGGTACTTACATCCTCCCAAACGCCATCAAAATTACAACTAAACTACAGAACAACCATCATTCAGAACCACCTGAAATCCAGCTGAACAGAAGTGCTATTACTGAGAATACTCAGAAGGCACATCGAGACTGGTAGGAGGGGCAGACATTCAGAGAGGGCTGGTCACACCCATGTATGGTTAAAAATAGGGAGGGATATCTCAGCTACAGAGGCCTCGCCTGAGGAGCCAGTGGTCCTAACTCTACACCAGGCTCTGCAGCCTAGGGTTCCAGTGCATCGTCTTGCAAGAATGAATTTCTTTTGGGAATCCCACAAGAGCATTGTGGCTGAGTGAGAGAGAGGGCTGCTGGAGTCCCAGGCATTACTTGCTTTGGGCTCCAGCACTGGGGCAGCAGCTCAAAAGGCTCTAGGACATATAGGATGAACTGAATAGTCCAATGAGGGCTGGAGGAACAGCTTTCTCCCAGAAAACAATGTTGTTTTCTTACTGAGCCCTCCTCCCACAGAGCCAACAGGTGGGTGCCACAACCTGAGTCTCCATCAACCTGGCTAATACTGTTCACCCCACCCTGGTGATTCCCTGAGACCATGCCCTACCCAACTTGTGGGTCCACCCAAGCCACTTGCAGTGGCTTTTCCATACAAACAGCCTATCTTGGCTCATCCTGTGGATTTTCCTAAAATCTTTCAAAGGTTCACAAACCCCAAACAAGCAGCATTTGGCCTCGGCATGCCTGTATATCTTGCTAAGTGTCCCCAAGGCCATCACTAGTGGCAAATGAACTTGGTTCACAGCTTGGCCTCTCCCAGGCACCTCCAAGCCTAGCACAAGTAACAGCCATTTGCAGATCACTCTGTAGAGTAGCCTTAGGCAGGCACAGGTGGTGGCTGACCTTGGCCTGCAACTCCCAGGAGGCCCCAGAGCAAGCATATCCAGTAGACAACTTCACCACACTGAAGCACAACCCACCCGCCTCCACAAGCAGCACACTCAAGGGGCAAACTCATTAGGCCCCAGAGCCCCATTAAATCGAGTCCTGCTCTGTGGACTTGGCCCCTGCACAGCAGATCCTCTGGTTGTGGCCAGTCCTTGCAACCAATTAGCCTGAGGTTAAATTCCTCCCACTGATGTGCCAACAGCAATCAGGCTCAACTACAATAGGAGAGTGCACACAGCCCAAACAGGGGATGAGGGTGAGGAGTGCACCTGGAGCACCCAGCTCTAGCTCAGGTGTCGGGAGGTAGGGCCTACAGCAGTGGTCGGCAAACTGCGGCTCGCGAGCCACATGTGGCTCTTTGGCCCCTTAAGTGTGGCTCTTCCACAAAATACCACATGCGGGTGCGCACGTACTGTGTGATTGAAACTTCATAGCCCATGCGCAGAAGTCAGTATTTTGTGGAAGAGCCACACTCAAGGGGCCAAAGAGCTGCATGTAGCTCGCAAGCCACAGTTTGCTGACCACTGGCCTACACCACTAGGCCCTACAGGACACCTACTACACAAGGCCACTCTACCAAGACTGGGAGATATCTGTTTGGGAGGCAGCCAAAATGATACAAAGAAAGATATCCAAAATGAAAGAAGAGAACAAAAACTCTAGAATATGAACTAAACAAAAAGCAATCTACCAGATGCAGAGTTCAAAGCACTGGTTATAAGGATGCTCAATGATTTTAGGGGAAGAGTAGATGAACTCAGGAAGAACTTCAGCAAAGAGATAGGAAACATAAAAATGGAGATAGAAGAGAAACAGTCAGTAATGAAGACTACAATAACTTAAATGAAGAATACATCATAGGGTATTAATGTTTATTGCATGTAACATTATTATATTTAAAATTGTTTTTCGTGAAAATAAAAAATTAAAACATAAAAAAGAATACATCACAGGGAATTAACAGTGGAGTGGAGAAAACAGAGGATCAACTCAGCGATTTGGAAAACAAAGAAGCAGAAAACACCTAATCAGTACAGCAAAAAGAAAACAGAATCCAAAACACTGAGGATACTTTAAGAAACCTCTGGGACAACTTCAAGGGTACAAACATTCACATCATGAGGGTACAGAAAGGAGGAAAGGGTACAGAAATTAAAAACCTATTTTAAAAAATAATGACAGGAAACTTCCCTAAGCTAGTGAAGGAAATATACATAGAAGTGCAGGAAGCACAGAGTCTCCCAAACAAGATGAACCCAAGAGGACCACACCAAGACACATCATAATTAAAATGCCAAAGGTTAAAGACAAAGAGAGAATCTTAAAAGCAGCAGGAGAAAAACAGTTAGTTACCTATAGGAGAGCTCCCAGAAGACCATCAGCTGATTTCTCAACAGAAACTTCACAAGCCAGAACAAATGGGACAAAATATTCAAAGTGATGAAAAGCAAGAACCTACCACCAAGATTACTCTACCCAGCAAAGCTATCATTTAGAATCAAAGGACAGATAATGAGCTTCCCAGACAAGAAAAAGCTAACTGATTTCATTACCACCAAATCAGTATTACAAGAAATGTTAAATGGTGATCTTTAAGAAGAAAAACTAGCCCTGGCTGGTTTGGCTCAGTGGATAGAGCGTCAGCCTGGGGACTGAGGGGTCCCGGGTTCGATTCCGGCCAAGGGCATGTGCCTTGGTTGCCGGCACATCCCCAGTGGGAGGTGCGCAGGAGGCAGCTGATCAACGTTTCTAACTCTCTATCCCTCTCCCTTCCTCTCTGTAAAAAATAAACAAAATATATTTTTAAAAAAAGAAGAAAAACTAGATAGTAAATATAAATAATAAAATGGCAATAAATATCTATGAACAACTTTAAATGCAAATGGATTAAATGCTTCAATCTAAAGACACAGGGTGGCTGAATGGATAACAAAGACCTTTTACATATGCTTTCTACAAGACACTTCAAGGGATGGAAAAAGATATTTCATGCAAATGAAAAAAAAAAAAGCAATACTTATACCAGACAAAATAGACTTTTAAACAAAGGCTATAACAAGAGACAAAGAAGGACCCAGCAATTCCACTTGTGGGTATTTATCTGAAGAAACTCTAAACACTAAATTGAAAAGATATACGAATCCATATGTTCATTGCAGCAGTGTTTACAATATGGCAGCAACTTACGTGTCTGTCAGTAGGTGAATGGATAAAGAAGAAGTAATGTATATATACAATGGGATATGACATGTCATTTTTTTAAAAAAAGAATGAAATCTTGTCATCTGCAACAACATGATGGACCTAGAGGATACTGTGTTGAGTGAAATATCAAATAGAGAAAGACAAATGCCATATTTCACTTGCATATGGAATCTAAAACACAAAACAAACAAGCAAGTAGAACAGAAACAGATTCATAGATACAGAGAACATTTTGCCTGACCAATCCCCCCAAAGCAGACTACTTCAAAGCTGGACAGTTCTATTGTAAAATATCTGTTCCTATATTGTGCAAGTGTCATATTCCTAAGGCAGTATAAATGATTTTCATATGATCTAAAAATTATTTAAAGGGGAATTATTCTAACTTTTAATCTTGTTTTAAAAACAGGATACTTGTACCCCAGGATAATCCAATGGGATGTGGAAAGAAAACATTACAACTTCCATTTATATTTTGTATTTCATTCTTTTAATTTTAATTTTTTGTCTTATATGTTATACATAATATATAGAAAGAGTTATATGTGTATAATTTATAACTAAACATAAAAATGTTAGAGACGTACTAAAAGGTGTGAATAAGCAAAATAATTTGGAGGCCAAAACATTAGATAGTTAATGCCTGTTATTTAAAAAAATTTATTTGGTCATAGGGGGCCTACCTATGTAATTATAGATCCTCAATAGATATTAAATACTCATAATTAGTATACTATCAACCAGCTATAAGTAATTATTTAGCATCAGAACTTAATGAAATTCTTCAAAATAATAAAGTGATTTTCTTGGTATTAAAATGCAGAGCTAGTGGCAGAGAAATGGATTACCCAGCTCTCCATTAAGCTTACAAACACACACATACACACACTCAGAGGAAAATAAAAACCTATGGGGACATCTTTATTCCTCCAACCTAAATCTAAAAATGAAATCTAATTTGACTAAGTTTATCTACATTTAAAGGCCTAAGATGGATTCCTCAGAATATTAACATTGGAAGTAATCTCAAGAAAATATCAATGGCAACCCAGGAACCAAGAGATCACCGGTTGGATTCCTGGTCAGGGCACATGGGTGGGTTTCAAGCTCGATCCCCAGTAGGGGGTGTGTAGGAGGCAGCCAATCAATGATGTTTCTCTCTCATCGATGCTTCTACCTCTCTAGCCCTCTTTTCCTCGCTCTAAAAATCGACATAAACATTTTTATTTTTATTTTTTTTAAATATATTTTGTTGATTTTTTACAGAGAGGAGGGTAGAGAGATAGAGAGTTAGAAACATCGATGAGAGAGAAACATCAATCAGCTGCCTCCTGCACACTCCCTACTGGAGATGTGCCCGCAACCATGGTACATGCACTTGACCGGAATCGAACCTGGGACCTTTCAGTCCGCAGGCCGACGCTCTATCCACTGAGCCAAACCGGTTACGGCAATATAAACATTTTTAAAAAAGAAGACATCAATGGGAATGCAGACTGGTATAGCCACTATGGAAAACAGTATGGAGCTTCCTAAAAAAAAAAAAATTAAAAATGAAACTGCCATTTGACCCAGTGATCCCACTTCTAGGAATATATCCAAAGAATCCTGAAACACCAATCAGAAAGAATATATTGGGGGGGGGTGGGGGGAGCAGGCTGGAGGGGGTCAATGGGATATAAAAGGGGCATTGAAAAGATGTAATACTTTCAACATTAAAGATTTTTAAAAATAATAAAATTGAATTTAAAAAAAGACTATATGCACCCCTATGTTCATAGCAGCACTATTTAAAATAGCTAAGATCTGGAAACAGCCCAAGTGCCCATCAGTAGATGAGTGGATAAAAAAAAAAATCTGCAGTACATTTAAACAATGGAATACTATGCAGCTATAAAAAAGGATCTTTTACCCTCTAAGGCAGTATGGAGAGACCTAGAAAATATATGCTAAGCAAAATAAGCCAGTCACAGAAAGACAAGAATCACATAATCTCACTTACATGTGGAATCTAAAGAACAAAATAAACTGACAAACAAAAGAGGCAGGTAAACATGCAATAGACTGACGAATCTCAGAGAGAAGCAGGGGAGGAAAGGGCCTAAGAGACTAACCAAAGAACTTATTATGTATAACCCATGGACACATAGTGCAGTAAAGGCCTGGAAAGGGGGCGGGAGTGGGGTGGAGAGGATCAATGTGGGGAGGAGGGGAAGAAGGGGACATCTGTAACACTTTCAACAATAAAGATAAATTTTTTAAAAAATAAGATATCAAGTCCATTTCAATTAACATTTAAAATGATAGTTATTCTTAAAATTAGTTTTTCAAGTACATTACTGTTTAAAGCATAGCATGCATACCATATCAAATGCTTTTTTATAGTCAGAAACAGGAAATACTTTGTTTTTAAAGAAAATGTTCATATTATCATAAGGAATATTCTCTCTCTCTATATATATATATATATACATATATATGTGTGTGTATATATATAGATTTAAGAGAAGAATGGAGAGGGAGAGAGAGATAGAAACATCAATGATGAGAGAGAATCATTGATCGCTGCTTCCTGCACACTCCACACTGGGGATCGAGCCCACAACCTGGTCATGTGCCCTTGACCGGAATCGAACCCAAGACACTTTTGTCCCCAGGCTGATGCTCTATCCACTGAGCCAAACTGGACAAGGCAAATAAGTAATATTCTAAAACAAGACAAGCAAATGAAAAATGAATCTTTGGAAAGATACCATATCTAGGATCTTTAAAAAGAAAAACACATTTAAATTGGGTTTTTAAGACATTATGTCAACTTCCTGTTATTTAAAAGGATAAAACACCTTATTGACCAAAGTGCAAATCCTAAAGTTATTTACTAACCATACAAATCCCTGCAAATTTCAGATTTTAGGCCAACATTTGTTAAGAGTTAGTCCCATAACCTGGTTGGGACCTCCTGCATGAAGATGACTTGTTAAGAGTTAGTCCCATAACCTAGCTTGAGGCCTCTGCAGGAGGATGATTTGTGAAGCATCCATATTTTACATGGACCTCTGGTGTCCTCGGTGAATTGCTAAAACTACGAACTTAAATATGTGACTGCTAATAATCTACTTGATTTGTTGGGAGTTTCCCAGTGGAACCCAGTCCCCTAACTCATTTAGCATCTCAAGGAACCCCAGAATCTCATAGCTAGAAGGTAATTTAAGCCATTCTTTAGGTCAGCTTTCTCCTAGAACTATCTACTCCAGGTCTAATTGATGGCTATGAGATTATTCTTGGCAAGACTCACTGTAGCAAAGAACAGTGGTCAAAAGTATGACTTTGGAGTTAGAAAGACTTGGTCTGACATCCAGTAAGCTTATTAAGTGGGTGAACTTGACAAGTCACTTTGACTTCAATTTTCTGTTTCCTCACTTATAAACTAATTTATGAGATAGTAATACTTTACAGTACAGTGTTTGTAGTGAGAATTCACTACAGCATTCTAACACTTAGAATGACTGGGTCAATAAATATTTGTTGAATTAAAAATAAAAAAGAATATCCCAAGGACCAGGTCAGTGATGGCGAACCTTTTGAGCTTGGCGTGTCAGCATTTTGAAAAACCCTAACTTAACTCTGGTGCCGTGTCACATATAGAAATTTTTTGATATTTGCAACCATAGTAAAACAAAGATTTATATTTTTGATATTTATTTTATATATTTAAATGCCATTTAACAACGAAAAATCAACCAAAAAAATGAGTTCGCGTGTCACCTCTGACATGCGTGTCATAGGTTCGCCATCACTGGACTAGGTATTATTAGCCTAAAGAAGGAACTATTCAGACACACACATTGTGAAAACTATTCATGTCTGCAGAGGCATTACACACATTCTGATTGGCATTAACTGGAGAAATACAGGGAACCAGATTTCAATTTAATATGTTGGATTTGTCTAATAGAAACATCACAAGTAGAATGGTAATCTTTGAGATTCTGAGAGACCAGTTAACCACTTAGGGAGAATGTTGCAGAGCTGAATAAAATGATTATAGAAGTCACTCCCAACCTAGATGATGTGTTAATGACAGACTCAAAAAGAAAAGTGGAACATTCTTAAGATAACGCTCCAGCACTCTTGTCTTACCCCTCCAGGTGGCTATATAAACTTGGCAAGGAAAAAATAACTAAAAACACAGAATTAAAAATAATCATTGCTATTAACTGCCAGATTACCTGCCAGTCAGATTACCTGAAAACAAGGATAAATCAGTCAATTACCTCTCTTTCCCCTATTTTTTCTTTTTTCTTTTCTTATTTTAAAGCACTGTTTGGAGGTTAGAAAGGCTATAATGACTTCTGGACTTTTAGCAATTTCACTGCCACCTTTTGACAATAGATACGGAAAGCATTCAGAAACCTTTACTTCTTTCTTTTATCCAAATTTCTACCTTACTCATTTCTCTACAAGAGTTAGTTTTTGGGCTTCAAATCTTGTTTTAATTGTTAAAACAAATTGTTTAATTTTTCTTAGGTGTTTTAGGAAAATTAGCCTACTTAGATGTACCTTCCAACTAGTTGGTAGGTTACTAACTTTTTGGCAGTCTAGATCCTTCTACAATCTTCTACACTCTCTGTCTTTATATTACACCTTTCCCACTAAATACATAATAAAAACTTACAATATTGAGGCATCTGTGCTATGGTAAAATGAGCAAAGAACTTAGACTCAGCCATGGACGCGCTCTCTGGTCTAAGTAAATTTTAAAAATTTCCTAAGCTCTAATTACCTTGTTTGTACAAATGGAGATCAGACATACCTCAAAAAGCTGACATGCAACTTAAATTATATTATATACATAAAAGTCTTGCATCATTATATACTCAACAAGCTGAGTATGATCCATATAATGACATTAAAACAATTTCACTTCCACAAAACATTCTTGCAAAATTATTATCAAGTACATGGAAAAGATTCTCAATTATCAAATGAGTCATTAAAATTCAGTATTCTCAAAACACCAAGCTTCTTGGTGTTTTATGGCAGTAAGAAAGACGATACAGGAATAGTTCTCACCTTCATCCCCCTTTCTTAACTATAATTATGCAACATTATATTATGGTTAATGTGAGACTTTAATTTGAGCTCTTTTCCACCCCACCCTCAACCCTGCTATGCAGAAATAGCTCCATGGAGATTATTTATTTAACTGGCTAACTCACTAAACAGAAGAGACCTTATCTTAGATACTGTAAATAATTACTTTTTTGTTCTTATTATTTTGTTTAGATATCTGAGAATCCAGAATGTCATTGCTTATATTATAATGATGAACAGTTTTAAAAATAACTTTAGGGAATCATTCCAGTATTTTATTTCCACTGCTACTCATTGGAAAAAGACAAGTTATTTAGAAGTAATAACATAAGAAACAACAAAAACAAAAGAAACCAAAAAGGGGTAGTGTTGAAATCAGCCTTTGTCACTGCTTAGATTTCTGCCTTCATTCAAACAAGCTGATCTAGTTACCAATATTTGAAAAAAGGAAAAACTTTCTTTTCCCCTTTTCTTGTCCCCTGCTTGTGGGCTCGATGCCTGATAGGGGGCCTTGCAGGAAGCGGTTGATTAATGTTTCTCTCTCATCATTGATATTTCTTTCTTTCTTTCTTTCTTTCTTTCTTTCTTTCTTTCTTTCTTTCTTTCTTCCTTTCTTTCTTTCTTCCTTTCTTTCTTTCTTCTCTCTCTCTCTCTCTCTCTCTCTCTCTCTCTCTCTTCCCCCCTTCCTCTCTAAAATCAATCAAAACATATTTTAAAAAATAAAGTGTGAAAGCCACTATTTAAAAAATAAAGAATGTATATGCTCTACTGCAGAAAGCAAAATGTATACTGAATGGCACAGTGTGTATGAAAATTATAAGCAATTTATATTTCCACACTAAGCAGACACACCCAGATTCTAGAACTTTATTCATTACCTTGATTAATGTAAGAAAGCTAATTCATGTGCAAAACCAAAGCAACAACAAAGCATCTTTGTTCCTCTACCATAAAACTGAGATTTTTAAGACATAAAGAACACATAAAGTATACTGATGATTTTAGCAAAAGAGTAAAATAAACAAAATATAGCAGTATGTTAGGAAGCAAATAGGAATATAATTATAAGCATGCATTCATTAGCTGCAATAATTATTATTCATTCCCTTTAACAAAAACAGGAACTATCTTTTACCACAACTTTGAGATATCTCTTGCTATCTCTTTTTAGTTACCAAAGAAAAGTTTAAAGAATCCCTGATAGAAAGAACAATAACAGAAAAAGAAACTCTAACAGACTTACCCGCTCTACAGTTGCCTCATCCCCTGGAAGACATGCAGCAGCAGCAGCAGCAGCACAAGCTATTTCCATAACAGCAGAGCTGGTAGGAGCATCAGTAGTGGATGAAGACCTGGGTCGGCCAGACTGCATAACAGTTGCCATCTCCTGGCCAGATTTCCTGTTGATTTGGGGACTTCCCTTTGGGGCCTCTGGCTTGCCCCGCCTACTATGCAAGCTCGTCCCTCTCTTCATCTTGGGTGGCACTCGGATCTGTTGCAGGACACGATTCAGAGCTGTGGGGTGGGTGGGGACACCATCAATCTCTGCACATGTGTTCTGGCTTTCCAGATCCATTTCAGGTTCTGGATCTGCCTGAATTTGTTGCACATCATGTGGAGACACAGATGACCTCCTGCGCTGGTGCTGGAAGAGATGCTTCAAGCCTTGGCCAATCACATTAATGTTCTCCAAAGCATTGTGAGTCATTTTAGACAACTTTTGTTCTGATTCTGTCTGCTTTCTGGCCTCTGCATCTTGGGATCTGCCTCCAGGATCAGGGTCCTCATATAACTGTTCACTGCCCGAAGGCTCCATCAGTAGACTTAATATGCTTATTTGCAAACTCAAAAATTTTAAACACACCAAGACTGTCAAATTAGGTAGGCATTTGCTTCAATAGTAACTACACATGCAGCTGTGAGATGGAGGCTTCATGCCTATCTAATGCTTAAAAAAAAAAGAAGAAGAAGAAGAAGAAGAACCTCATATTATAAATCCATGCAGAAACTCCAGTGTTAAAGAAAAACATGCCACTAGCCAAACAAATGAGCACTATCGTTAAGCAATCTTTAATCAGAAGATTAAAAGACAGTTTTCTAGATAGTGGGTAATGATTATTTTCTAGAATAAGAGAAAAAGCTCAGAAACAAGTACATAGGAAATGAAAACAGCAATGTTTTTTTTTTAAATCCCTACAAGTTTTAATATATGAAAAATTGAATACTAGAGCAGTCATCTTGGAATGGAAACCACAATAATAGTTGATAAACAGCCATTGCTTGGAAAATCAAGAGAGAACATAACATTCAATATGTATAGTCTTGCTGGGGTGATTTAATTCCTTTCATTCATAACCACTGTTAATTATTCAACTGCTGAAACTCAGTAAATTCAAACCGTAATAATAAGTAGATATCACAACCTAACTGTGTGTATTTTAATGGAAAAGAGGAATTTCTAGTTACCATTCATATTCATCAAAGTTACTGGCTGAAAAGTTTGCTCTTTAAGAAGAAAATAGAAGAGAAAAAATCTTGTAAGCTGAACTATCTGTTGAAGCACTAATGACCTTGGGGCACTACATGAGTGAATAATCCAGACAGGATCTGTTTTCAGAGAGACTAGAGTTTTGCTCAGTACCAGCTATCAGGAAAAGATATTCTAGGAACTCCCTTTCTCTGAATAGTATCATCCCTGACAGAAGCTTCCCATATATCCACAAAAATTCAAAAGCAAAGAAATAACACAATAACTGGGGTATAATAAAAGAGTAGGGAAAAAGAAAGATCAAACAGCAACAACCACACACCAATATTAAATGCAGGAAATTAAAAGGAAGCTGAAACTAAAAAATGTAAGGTCAGCACAACTGCCATGGTTACGGAAATCACATGCACAAAAAGAGGAGGAGAGATGGTAGGCATGAGATTTTTCATCACAGAAATATATAAAACAAAATTGCATTGAGGCACAGAACCTGCTAGAGAGGACAAAATATGGTATAGGAAGAAGTTCTTTATGTCCATATTTTCCCTAATTTTTTTGTTCAAAGTTCAAAGACCTTTAAAACTCCCTACACTACCCCAAGTACTCTGAACAGTTTAAGTCACTAACAATGAAGCACCAAGGTGGTCATGTTCTAGAGAAATGAGGACTCCTTGCCACCAAGTAGTAATCTAGAAGGCATTAATTAGCTGGATATAGTAAGTTTACCATAAACTCAAGGCTACTAGAGTTCAGAGGAACAGGAATGTAAACCTACTAGTTTTCTTCCTGGTAGCTACTCTCAGAAGACCTTCTTAACATGTATATGGGCAATGTCATTGTGGCTCTGCTGTTCATATTCTTTCATGCCTATTTCCCCATCTCCTGACCTCTTCATGACTCAGAAGCATAAATAATGTGATGAGGTAAAAGATACTGTCTCTCTTTTTCTAAATACCACAAAATTCTTTGCTCCCAAACTAAGCAAATAGCAGCTACGAGAATGGGAAATTTTAGTGCCTTTCACTCAAATTCTTTGTGGCCACACTAAAATCCTGCTATACCCTTTTCCTGACTGTACATTACTTCTGGGTTGTTTTTTCTTTTTTTCTATAGGAAAGCCAAGAAAGAAAAAACCCTAAATCCTTATTAGATGAATGGCTATCTTGGTCTCTACTGGAGTTTTCTGGGGCTCCTTGTGGGCAAAAATGTTGCCATAGTATACTATATTTAATTATCTTCACCTTCCCTCATGAGTTTGTAGGGTAGACTAATAGTTATTGAATTAGTTCCACTCTGCAAAGCTTTGAACTTCTCAGAGAAAATTTACCAAAATAATCCAGTAACACTGTACATCAACTAATCTCTCTTCTTGCACTGGGCTAGTTAGACTCTGAGAAGATAGGAGGATGTGAAAGCAGCAGATTGATAATGAAGAAGTAATTTACTTTTTTCCTTCTTTGTATTTCGTTACCTAAATAACACAAATGATTTTCTTGTTGGTTTAGAAAGTAAAATATATAAGATAAATTTCTCCCATGAGAGGTAAAAGGTACCATGAATAAAGGCACAATGTCAATATTAGTTGGAAAACCTACTTGTTTCATATATAAAGGTAAAAGGAATTATAAGGAATTTATTACTCAACAAACCTAATCCTTTGGGCAGTGTTAGAAACTAATCAAGTGATCTTATGCTTCTCTTATATTTAATGAAAAATATGGTACATTTTATATGTTACTAAATTCATTTGAGATTTCACTAGCATTTGGACATCATTTATTTTCATATAATTTAAAGTGATGATTAATTATAAGGAAATGCCAGCATTCCTAAGAAAATCTAGAAATAGGATGTCAATCTCCAAGCCAAAGCTTGCACAGGCTATCTACACAAATACAATGATTATGTAATAGTACAGGAATAAATTCTTGGATTTCTAAAGGCAAGACATAACCATACTAACCAGCACAGGCTTACCTAACATGGCACTCTAAGTTGAGTTTTAAACATCAAGTGCTAAGAAAAGAAGTTTGAAAAACAACCTATTACATTGACGATACCAGGTATACTGGTTAATAATGCGGATTTTTTCAATAGCTGGAGTTACACATATGTTGATATATATGCGATTTGATATGTATGCTATTTTGATGTATTGACAGCAAGCTTCAAAACTTCGTATGTCAAATTTTCTGAAGGTGTTAACATCATAGGTATTTTTACACTTAAAAATGTCAAATTTCGTGCCAAAAAAAGAGCATTTGTGGGAAGTTATAATTCATTACTTTATTTTGAAGAAAAGTGCTGTTGAATACTTCAGGAAGCTTATGGTGAACATGCTCCATCTCAAGATACTTGTGAGCGCTGGTTTAAACGCTGTGAAAGTGATGATTTCGATGTGAAAGACAAAGAACGTCCAGGTCAACCGAAAAAGTTTGAAGACCAACAATGACAAGCATTATTGGATGAAGATGCGTGTCAAACTCAAAAACAACTTGCAGAAAGAGTAAACGTTGCCCAGCAAACAATTTCTGATCGTTTACAAGCAATGGGAAAGACTTTAAAGGAAAATGGGTGCCACATCAACTGAAGAAAAGACAAATGGAAAACTGAAAAGTCATCAGTAAAATGTTGCTTCAACGGCACGAAAGAAAGTCGTTTTTGCATCGAATTGTGACTGGCGATGAAAACTGGATTTATTTTGAGAATCCCAAATGCACAAAATCATGGGTTGATCCAGGTCAACCATCAACATTGACTGCAAGGCCAAATTGCTTTGGAAAGAAGACAATGCTCTGCGTTTGGTGGGGTCAGGAAGGTGTGGTGTATTATGAGCTTCTAAAACCAGGTGAAACCGTTAATACTGTTCGCTACCAACAACAAATCATCAGTTTGAACCATGCTTTGATCGTGTAATGACCAGAATGTTCTGGAAGACAGGGCAAAGTAATTCTGCTTCATGATAACGCATCATCACACACTTCAAAACCAGTTAAAGACACGTTAAAAGATCTTGTCTGGGAAATATTAACCCACCCGCTGTATTCACCAGACTTTGTTCCTTCAGATTACCACTTGTTCTGATGGATGGCATGCGCACTTTCTGAGCAGCACTTCAAAACGTACAAAGAAGTGGAAAATTGGGTCTCTGAATGGTTTGCCTCGAAACAAGAAAAGTTCTATTGGGACGGTATCCACAAATTACCTGAAATATGGGGAGGGGGGGTGCACTGTGTAGCTAGTGATGGACATTACTTTGAATAAAGCAATTTTGATGTTTCTCTTGAAATTATTGTGTTTTCTTTGATTACAAAATCCACAATATTAACTGGTACACCTGGTAAAATGTAATCTGGTAGCTATCATCTGCATTATTACTGTGATATCAACAAACAAGAAATATGGTCTAAATTTTGACTCTTGCTAAAATTTTCTGCAGGTCAACAGGAAATCTTTAAGGCCACCTTTCAATATAAGTCAAATATTAAGGAAGATCAAATGCTGTGCCAAAAATATCAAAGACAGTAACGTTGCAATAATTAACTCTATAAAATTGCTGACAGTAACAATGTAAGCACAAGCCCAACCAGTGTAGCTCAGTGGCTGAGTGTCAACCTATGAACAAGGAGGTCACAATTTGACTCCCAATCAGGGCACATGCCGTGGTTGTGGGCTCAATCCTTAGTAGAAGATGTGCAGGAGGCAGCTGATCAATGATGTTCTAATCATTGATGTTTCTCTCTCTCTCTCTCCCTCCCTCTCTCTTACTCTCTCTGAAATCAATAAAAATATATACAAAAAGAAAGGGGAGGGGGAGGGTGGCCACAGAGTCTGTGAAAGTCACAAGAGCCGAAGCTGTCGTATCCCCTTCCTTTTCCACTTCCTATTGCAACCAATAAGGGACATTCATATCGTTTGGGGGGGGGGGGGGGAAGAATGCAAGCACTAAAGAAATTCAACAATGGCAAAGTTTTTTAGGAATCCTCTATTTTCTTCTGTAAAATTCAAATAAATAATAACTGTTGCTCAGTTTATAAAATTCCCTGAATAACTAACTATATTGAGACCCCTAGTTTAACACAAGTTCAACTGCAAAGTAAGTGTGCTTTTGTAAGAAGGAAATGTTGGCTTCTCTTTTATTCACTCAGCTTCTCTGAAAAGTAGAGTTCTTATAAGTTAACTAGAGGAAGTAAGAAAAGAAAAAGGAACAGAAGGACATGACTAAAAGGGGGCAGGGTGAAGGAGTGAAAGGGGGGAAAGAGGAGAAAAAACCACCTACATACCAAACATTTAAGGTAACTTTGTTAAATTCTCAGAATTTTTAACAATTTTTATAGAACCCATTTTGCCAAAATACAATACACCATTAGTTCACATTTAAGAAACAAGTTGTTCTGAATTAGTATCAGAAGTTAATGGGGGGATAAGTACACATATGTAATACCTTAATCAATAAAGAAAGAAAGAAAAAAGAAGTTAAAAATTATGTTTTTAAAATCTGTTGAATGTTTATGAGGGTGCTTTAAAAAAATTCCAAATTATATACAAATCCTTTTTTCTTTTTTGCCTTTAAGTTTTTCTTCCTTATATATATATATACTTTTTTTTTGATAGGTGTGGTAACCAAAGCTTACTGGTTTGACAATGAACCAGTTATTTCATTAACAATAAAGAGTTGGATACTTGCCTTTATCACTCTTCCTCAAGCACTTCTAAAGTATACAGGAATCCTTTTAGTAAAAGCTGAAAAGCAAACATTAAGAATTAAGTGAGAAACTTAGAGGGGAGAACTTATTATCTATTATATACACAGAGAAAAATACTGAGTATATACATAAAATGTTAACATTTCTCTATCACTGGTAGAAATAGGGCAATTTTTCCCAATATTTTTCATTATTTTCTAATTATTCAAAACTCAAGAAAATTTTTAATCAAAAAATATATTTGGGAAAAAAATTAACTTATCAATACTTAAAAGTGGCACATGTCATAAGTAGCAATGAATATTTTTACACTATGATATGGAATTAGAAATAGATATCCTAATAATACTAATCTTAATACAATATGAAATACAAGTACATGAAAAACAACACAATTTTATAAGCAAATATTTTTTTCAAGTAGCTTCCAATTCTGTATCTATAATTTTGCATTCAAAAGCAACTCTAAAAACTATATCTACCATGTATAATTGAGATTCAAGATGCACCAAAATTGAAAATTTCCTGAAAAATCAGCTTCTGACAGCCATTATCAGGAAGCAATTTAATTAAACAAGTATTTTGGGGACATCTGCTATGTGCTCAGCATTATATACAACAAATAAGACATATTATCCTGCCCTCAAAGAACACACAATCTAGCACTGAAAGATTTACATACTTCAAACTTAAAGAAAATAACCGAAAACAACACAATTAAGCGCTAAAATGTGTGAGGAAAACTGCAATTAACATCAGACTTCTGGAAAAGCAGTTAGAATTAGATTTGTTTAGGAAAATTTTATGAAAGAGAAAAAGACTTTAACTGAGCTTTAAAGGATAAGATGAATAAACAGGAAGATAGAAACCAAGACTTCCAGCTTAGACAGCAGTAAATACAGTATGTTTGGGGGCCAGTAAAGAGGCAAGGTGACTGTACTAGTGGATACACATCTGAGCCATCTAGAGAGAACTGGGCAGCTGGTGGGCAGGTGTGAGAGAGGTCTTTCTATCATATAACCTTCTGTATATTTTGAATTTTGTACCTCATAACTACATTATGTATTCAAAAAATAAACTCTCACACTTTAAAAAAGAAAAATACATGTCTTAATTTCTAGGATAAACATTTAAGAAAGGAGCAAAAGAGTATATAACTTCTATATTAATAGAAAGGAAAAATAGGTCTGGCCAGTGTGACTCAGCGGTTGAGCGTCAACCTAAGAACCAGGAGGTCACCAGTTGATTCCTGGTCAGGGCACATACCCGGATTGTGGCAATCCCCAGTAGGGGGCATGCAAGAGGTAGCCAATCAATGATTCTCTCTCACCATTGATGTCTCTATCTCCCTCTCCCTTCCCCTCTGAAACAATTCAAAATGTATTTTTTGAAAAAAGAAAAAACAGAATTAAAATACCCAAATAAATGCAAAAAGAGGGAGCACAATCACCAAAAAGTGGAACATATAAATAGCAAAACGTATGATGTCAAATGTAAAACCAAATATTCCAGTAATTATATTAAATGTAACTGGATCAAAAGATAAAAATTATTAGACTAAATTTTTTAAAAGGTGGGTACTGCAAATAACAGGAGGAACTTTGTAAACTATAGGATCGTCTAAGCACTATGCTGTACACCTGAAAGTAATACAAAACAGTAAATGTAAAGTATAATTTAAAAAAATTAACCAAAAATAAATAAATAAACAAAATTCAACTATTATGGTGCTTACAAGAATCACATCTAAAAATAAAAAGTATGAAAAAGGTCATACAAAATAAAGTTGCTCTAGTTTAGTACATACACAAAGCAGACTTTAATGCAAAAACATTAACAGCTATAATTTATAGGATGAAATGTATACTTCATTAGAAAGATATAACAATTTTAACATCTGTATTCATATAATTATATAGCCTCCAAAACTTAGCAAAATTACAAGTGAAAAATATCCATAAGCATAATGAGGAAATTATTATCAGTAGTTGATAGAACAAATGACCCAAAAAAGGGGGGAAATAGATAAAAATATAGATCTGAATAGCATGATTAACAAGCTGGACTTAAATAGACATTCATATGACAAAGCACCCAGTAACTGCAGAACAAATAATCAAGCACAAAAAGATCATTTATAAAAACAGATCATATGCTGAGTTCTAAGGCAAGTCTCAAATTTTTCTATAACCACAAAGTGTATTCCTAAGGTTTAGCGAGTAGAGGAAATTACTCTCCCTACTCCCCCATTTTCTCCCAACCCAGTGGTTCTCAACCTTCTGGCCCTTTAAATACAGTTCCTCATTTTGCGACCCAACCATAAAATTATTTTCGTTGCTACTTCATAACTCTAATGTTATGAATCATAATGTAAATATCTGATATGCAGGATGGTCTTAGGCGACCCCTGTGAAAGGGTCGTTTGACCGCCAAAGGGGTCGCGACCCACGGGTTGAGAACCACTGTCAGACCTAACCCAACCTCTAGGCCAGTGGTTCTCAACCTTCCTAATGCCGTGACCCTTTAATACAGTTCTTCATGTTGTGGTGACCCCCAACCATAAAATTATTTTTGTTGCTACTTCATAACTGTAATTTTGCTACTGTTATGAATCGTAATGTAAATATCTGATATGCAGGATGTATTTTCATTGTTACGAATTGAACATAATTAAAGGATAGTGATTAATCACAAAAACGATATGTAATTATATATTCAACATGTGCTTTCCGATGGTCTTAGGCGACCCCTGTGAAAGGGTCGTTCGACCCCCAAAGGGGTCGCGACCCACAGGTTGAGAACCGCTGCTCTAGGCAATGCCACCTGGATGGAGCAACACAGAGGCTGGACAAGCAACTAAAACCCTGAAGGAGGAAAAAGCCTTCTCTCTGACTAAAGGAAACAGTCACAAGAGCATGGATGAATCTC
Organism: Myotis nattereri; assembly: GCF_964212035.1. Taxonomy (NCBI): domain Eukaryota; kingdom Metazoa; phylum Chordata; class Mammalia; order Chiroptera; family Vespertilionidae; genus Myotis; species Myotis nattereri. The sequence goes on from NC_138089.1 coordinate 28,469,952, forward strand.
AATGCAGTTAGAAAGATTAAACCCCAAATGTTGACAAATTGCTGAAGACTGAATATGAGCTAACATGAGAGTGTGAAGTCCCTGAGGGATGTAATCATAGGAGAATTCCCACCCTATTACAGGTTGGAATTTCAAAAGGCTTATTAATGGGGGATGGGATAAGAGGTGGGAGAAATCAAAGAAAGCTCCTCATTCCTACCCTCAGGAGCTTGAAGAGTAGAATAGCAGGCAGTGCCAATTGACCCAGACCTATTTGCCCTACCTCCCTACGGAATAAAAGGCTTAATCTGCAAGGAAAAATTAATCAAGGCCTATGTACCCTGAGAACACAGATAAGAATCTTACTATAGCTAGAGGAAAGGAAAGGAGATTGACATATCCAGTCTTCACTATCTCTAAAGAAAAAATAACCTTAATGCAGAGGGGTGGGAGTGGAGGGGACTTTTAAAAAAGCTTTAAAAACCTTAGCTAAAAAAGAAATGGCTTTAAAAACCTATCCTAGACACCAGTTGGGGAAAAAGAAAGAAGGGTAGACACTCCACCCCTGAAAGTAAAGTGGAAAGTCTTGTGAAAGCTACACTTCCAAGACCCAGGTTCTAGCTGGCTCTGTTCCTCTCAAGGGCACATGCCTGGGTTGCAGGGGGCATGCAGGAGGCAGCCAATCAATGATTCTCTCTCATCATTGATGTTTCTCTCTCTCACTTCCCTCTCCCTTCCTTTCTGAAATCAATAAAAAATTTCTTTTTAAAAAGACCCAGGTTATAATACATGCCTAAATATGAGGCTTAATAGATCATCACAGAACTCCCTCATTCTCCATTACCATGCCAACAAGTTTTGAGCAAAAATAACAGTGGAACACAGCTGCAAGAGACAGATTACACTCTGAGAAACAGCACAAAGGAAAAACCCAAAGCCAAATGAGATAAGAGGCATTAGGGAAATTTGAAGTCTCTGGTTCTGATGGAAACTACAAATGTCAACTCTGATAACGACAGCAATAATAAACTTCAAACATAGCCCAGCCCCTAACAGATTAACACAATTCCACCCTAAAAGGACTAGAGAAGAAAACTTGTGGTTTTCTACAATATCAAATATTTCAACCTAGGTATGTACCCTGACCAGGAATGGAACCTGCAACCTTTTGGAGTACGGGATGACACTCCAACCAACTGAGCCACCTAGCCAGAATGTAAAAAATAATTTTGACACGCTTATTAGTAGACTTGAAACAACTCAAGGGATAGGGAGGAAGTGAACTGGAAGATAGGCTAATAGATATTACCCATACTGAAATGTAAAGAAAAGAAAAAAAGAAGAGTAGGAAAATAAAACGAGAGAAAATACAAGAACTGTGGGAAAATATCAAACAATGTAACATACACATATTTACTAGTATAATGCCAGAAGTAGAAGAGAGAATGAAGAAGAAATATGTGAATGGCTGAGAACTTACCAAAATTAGTGACAAGACACCAACACCAAAAAAAAGACTGAATACCAAAACAAAACAAAAACATATCTAGGTATATCATATTCAAATTGCTGAAAAGCAAAGAGTAAATCTTAAAGATAGCCAGAGAAGGTAAAACATATAAAGAGGAACAAGAATAAATATTATAATAAACTTTGTCAGAAACTTTGTAAGTAACAAGATAATGAGTGGAGTGACAACTTTAAAATGTTGAAAGAAACCCTGGCTAGGTAGCTCAGTTGGTTAGAGCATCATCCCAATACACTAAGGTTGTAGGTTCAATCCCTGGTCTGGGCATATACAAGAATCATTGAATGCATAAATGAGTGGAGAAATCTCTCTCTCTCTCTCTCTCTCTCTCTCTCTCTCTCTCTCTCTCTCTTTCTCCTTCTATCCCTACCTTCCTCTAAATATCAAAAATTTTAAATTTTTTAAAATAAATAAAATGTTGAAAGAATAAAAACTGCCCAACCAATATTCCATATCTAGCAAAAATATCCTTCATAAATTAAAAAGACTTTCCCAGATCAACAAACAAACCAGAGAATTCAACGCAACCAGAGCCACCCTTTAAGAAATATTAGGAACTTCTTCAGGCAGAAAGCATATAATATATGGTACAAATCAGAAACTTGGATGTACAAAAATAAATGAAGAATAAATGAAAGTAAAATAGAAGCTTTTCTTTTTCATATTTTTAATTGCTCAGAAAGATGAGTTTAAAACAGTAACAATACACTGGGCATTTCTAGCATATGTAGTAAAATGTATAATGACAGTGACAGTGAAAGAAGAATTAGGAATATACAATAATAAGACACATCTACTTATAAGAAATACACCCACCAAACTTCGAAAGGAAATCCTTTACCTTAATATAGGGTATCTATGAACAACATACAGAAATCTAGAAAAACAATGCAGGTAAAAACAACACTGTCATGAATTTAGGACTAAATGAAGATACACTTACTGTACACTTTGTATAAAAGATATACAGAATATGGCAGTGATGGTGAACCTATGACACGCTTATCAGAGGTGACACGCGAACTCATTTTTTTGGTTGATTTTTCTTTGTTAAATGGCATTTAAATATATAAAATAAATATCAAAAATATAAGTCTTTGTTTTACTATGGTTGCAAATATCAAAAAAAATCTATATGTGACACGGCACCAGAGTTAAGTTAGGGTTTTTCAAAAGGCTGACACGCTGAGCTCAAAAGGTTCGCCATCACTGGAATATGGACTACTCATAATTTAACATCCACACAGAGTTTATATTAGGTATGTCTGTATACACATGAAAATAATTAAAATGTTTGAGACCTATGAATCCTATGCATATAATGCAAATGTAGGAATAGACTCAGACAGCAATGCATTAGGTTTGCTAATTTAACTTCATTTTCAGGAAACTACAAATTAAATCCAGGGTTTGCACTAATAGGTTTTGCCTTGTCTTCTCTGCCTCCCCACCCTTCTCTCACCATTCCTGAAGAATATCCACAAGAAAGATGCTGGATCATTCTGCCTTGTTTCTAATACTATTCATGATCTTGTAAAAAACTGCAATTTTTGTTCTGCATCCCAAAATCTAATCTAAGGAGGCAGCTAATGAAGAACTGAATCCTTTGTTTTACTTTTCTGACTTAGCTCATGAACTACCAAGAATAAAAGCTCTTACCCTAGCCGGTTTGGCTTAGTGCAGTGGTCGGCAAGCTCACTAGTCAACAGAGCCAAATATCAACAGTACAACGATTGAAATTTCTTTTGAGAGCCAAATTTTTTAAACTTAAACTATATAGGTAGGTACATTGTTATTAACTTAATTAGGGTACTCCTAAGCTGGCCTTTGCTCAAAACGTCCTCAATCTGATTGAGGTACATTCGCGAGTTGAGGATGGGACAGTTGGAAGGCCAGACTTTGGATGGGGAGCACACAATGCAATGTGCAGATGATGTATTATAGAATTGTACACTTGAAACCTATATAATTTTATTGATCAATGTATCCCCAATAAGTTCAACAACAAAATAAATAAAATAGAGTTAAGAAAAGCTACATGTCTTCCAGTCAAGATGGCGGAGTAGGGAAACATGGTACTGGCAACCTTCCATGACCACATCAAAATTACAACTAGATTATAGAACCAGCATCATTGAGAAACACCTGAAATCTAGCTGAACAGAAGTCCTACAACTAAGGATATACAGAAGACGCCACAACAAGACTAATAGGAGGGGTGGAAATGTGAAACAAGCTGATCTCACACACATCTGTGGGTGGTTAAAAAATGGCAGGAAAAACCTTGTCTTTGGAGGATGCTCCTGAGGAGCAAGGGCTCCCAGCTCCACACGAGGAATGAAGGGTCCCAGCCCTGGGTTCTAGTACCAGGTAGAGAAATCACCATAACTTCTGGCAGTGAAAACCAGCAGGGATTGAGGCTGAGTGAGAAAGAGGGCTGCAGAGCTCCAGGCATTCCTCTGAAAGGGCCTATGGAGGAATTTACTCGATGATGGACTTGCTTGCTCTGAGCCCCAGCTCCAATCCTGGGGCAGCAGCCTGAAAGGCACTAGGGACATGCAGGGAGGAACTGAATTAACTGGCTTTGCTTTTCTTTTCTTTTTTAAAAATATATTTTTATTGATTTCAGAGAGGAAAGGAGAGAGAGGTAGAAACATCAATGATGAGAGAGAATCATTGTTTGGCTGCCTCCTGCACGCCCCCTACTGGGGGTCAAGCCCACAACCCAGGCATGTGCCCTTGACCAGAACCAAACCTGGGACCTTTCAGTCAGCAGGCCGACGCTCTATCCACTGAGCCAAACCAGCTAGGGCTGAATTGTCTGGCTCTAGAGCAGCGATTCTCAACCTTCCTAATGCCACAACCCTTTAATACAGTTCCTCATGTTGTGGTGACCCCCAATTTCACTGTTACAAATTGAACATAAAGCATAGTGATTAATCACAAAAACAATATGTAATTACATATGTGTTTTCCGATGGTCTTAGGCGACCCCTGTGAAAGGGTCGTTCAACCCCCAAAGGGGTCGCGACCCACAGGTTGAGAACCACTGCTCTAGAGGGAGGGCTGAAGGGTTAACTTTCTCCCAGGAGGAAATGCTGGCAAAAGGCATTATTCCTTTGCTGAGCCCTGCTCCTGCAGTTTCAGGTGAATTCATGTTCTTCTTGAATTCATGTTCTTCTACTTGCACTGCTCAAATATGGAATGTCCTATTCTTTTGTCTACCCATTCCCAAATTCAACTAAACAAATGTTTGAGTGTCTTAAAAATATAAGACATTGTAACATCCTAGCTGGATCAACAGAAATTAGAAAAGAATCCCACTTTTCCCCCCATATGCTTCCCTGAAACCAAGAGAGCTTATTTTATGCTAACATGCTGACATTAATAATATCTTCTTAGGGAAAAAAATCTACTTAGACTAGAGTTAAGGTATAGATATGTAATTTCACATTTTGTCTTTCTATCACACAAAGTCCCTTCCATGAAATAATTTGCATCCAAAATAGTGGCATTTGCTGCTGAGATGAAGTAAAGGTTTAATCACTGGAGAGCATTCACATAAAATTAAACCAGTGAACCTAAGACCTGTTCAACAGGTGGGGTTTCTCAGAGTGTTTTTTTCCCTCCTCAAGCAAGTTATACAACAATTTTCCAAACTATACACATAATACATTCATTCCCAGGAATCACTATTCAGAATCACATAAATAAACCGTTTTACAGCCAGAGTTGACCAAACGTGTTTTGACAGATCCAGGCCAACCTACTGCAAAGCTTGTAAATATGCACCCCCACGGGCCTATACAGCACCAGCCTTTGGCTCCAGCATATGTTTCCTTTCCTTCCTGTAGGCCTAGTTCTGGCTTTTGTGGAAAGAAAAATAAAGCTGACAGTTGAGTGTATCAAACTTCGAGCAGGGTAAATTTTAAAAGGTTGTCACATAAATCCCTTCAAACAAACAACTGCTGAATAGAAATGAGGGCAACTTAGTTATAAAAGACAATACAACAAAAATTCAATATATTTTAATTTTTAAAGGTGAAAGAGTAAGAAAATATTCAGATGTGTTCCTTTCATCAATTATAAACCAGCTAGGATAAATAGGTAACAATATACCATGCAGAGGGCTGTTTTTAATTTTGTCTATGTTGATTCTATTAAATAGCATGCTTCTTAGCCCTGGCCTTGTTACTCAGCTGGAGCATCGTCCCATGCTTCGAAGGATCGCAGGTTCAATTCCCAGTCAGGATGCATATCCAGGTTGTGGGTTCGATCCCCAGTCAGGGGAGGCAACTGATTGATGTTTCTCTCTCTCTTTCCCTCTCCTTTTCTCTCTCTCTAAAAATCAATTTACAAAGCAAACAAAACAAAACTTGTACACGAATTCCATAGCAGCATTACTAGTAATACGCCAAACTGGAAACAACACATATGTCCCTCAAAAGGTGAATGTTTAAACAAACTCTAGTACATCCATACCATGGAACACTACTCAAAAAAGGAACTAATGATAATGATACATGTAACAACTTGGACAGAGCTGAAGGACATTATGCTTAGCCAATCTCAAAAGATTATATATTATATGATTCCATTTATATAAAGCATCCTCAAAGTGACAAAACTAGATATGGAGAACTAACTGATCACTGGTTGCCAGGGGACAGAGACAAGGATAGATAGGAATGGAGATGTGTTCCCAAATAAAGCAATGTTTTTTTAACTAATCCAATAAACATTAACTGCCCTTGGACTTTCAAATTTTAACTCTGTCTCCAGTGAAATTATCTAACTTTCCCCCCAACTAGTTGATTCATGAAACTAGTAGCAGCTAGTAAGGCAAAACATGAATATGACTCTGACTCTGAGCCATCAAGATATTCTTACAGGAACTCTGAAGAGTAAGTGTACGAAGTTAAGTTTCAGAACACATATCAACTCCAATCTTAGTTGGCTAAAAGAAAACCTCGCTGTCAGTACCAAACATGCAAAGACTACGAATACGGGCCAAAAATGGCACACTGATAATAGGGGGAGATAGCTAAAAAATAAAGTCAAACGGACTAAACATTACTGTATTTTCTTGATTTTCTTTGACTTTGTTTTTACCATGACTTCTAGAGGAAGTCAAAGATAAAATTTACAAAAACCAATTGCTGAAAGCTAACAGAAGTAATCATTTGCAAAGATGTGGTTAGAATACAAATGTGTCAAGTGCACATGTGTGAAATGCAACCATAACAAGCCTGAGCTATATCCAAAAGAAAAGGTTTAGAAGGTTACCAAATTACAACCATAGAAGTAATTTGCTAACCTTCAATTTCCTCGTGGGTTATAATAGTACTCACCCTTATAGAGTTACTAGAGGCCTGGTGCACGAAAGTCATGCATGGGTAGGGTCCCTAGGCCTGGCCAGTGATCAGGGGCCATCAGGTTCCCGCCTCCCTGCCTACCGGCCTCCCTACCTCCTCCTTCCTTCGCTCCCTGAGCAACCACTGCCGCTGGTCAACTGCCTTGTTCCGCACCACCCCCTGGTGGTCAGCTCACATCATAGCGAGCAATCAAACTTCTGATCTCCCGGTCAAACTCCCAAGGGGACATTTTGCATATTAGCCTTTTATTATATAGGAAGATTGTAAATTGAAATATAAAACACTCAGAACAGGGCCTAGTATGCAATAAGTACAACATAAATAAAACACGTATTTTAGGAAATACCTATATAGGCAGTGGTGGCAACATCTTCCCACGCATAATGCTGCAACAGGTGTTTCTCATTACCCTGGTACAAACTTAATTTCTATGTGCCACTCACAGTTTTTGGCTCAATCTAGTGAAAAAAGGAAATCACCAATTGAGCCTAATTATAAACAAATTTATAGGAGGCAGGAAGAGCCAGTAAATTGACGGCAAACGCTAATACTAATATGAAACTGCTGTTCTTTATAGATTTAAAGACCTCTAATAGCACCACCTCACATCTGTACAGCATGTTATAGTTTCAAATACTTCTTAACACATCAACCCATTTGATCCTCACAACACTCCTATGAGGTTCTTACTATTATTTCACACTAGAGGCCCAATGGTCCCTCAGCCTGGCCTGTGGGGATTGGCCAAAACCAGCAGTCCTAATCCCTCGAGGAATGTAGTAGTGCGTGAAGCGGCAGGTGGCCAGGGAAGAACCTGAGCCCAGGCAAGGCGCAGCACTGCTCCTGCTCATCCTGGCCCCACTGTGCCTGTTGCCGCCACCACTCAGTAGGCTCACTGCCACTCTGCTGTGGTCTCCACACGCCCATCCTAGAGTGATACCAGCAGGCCCATGACTGAGAAGCGGCCACAGGCTCGTGCCCAGTCAGTTCCGATGCTGGTCCTGATGCCGGTCCGATCCCAGTCCCAGTCCAGATGGGGAGAGGCACGCAAGAGGAGTGTCTGCAGGAGAGGCTTGAGCCACCACAGACGCACTCACCATGAGCCTGGTGTCTGGCACCCGTTGGTCAGCTGAGCAGCACTCCCACTGTGGGAGTGCACTGATCACCAGGGGGCAGCTCCTGTGTTGAGCATCTGCCCCCGGTGGTCAGTGCGCATCATAGCTACCAGTCAAACGGTCACTTAGGCTTTTATATATAGACTAGAGGCCTGGTGCACAAAAATTTGTGCACACGAGTAGGGGTCCCTCAGCCCGGCCTGCGCCCATTTGCAGTCCAGGACCCCTTGGGAGATGTCCACCTATTGACTTAGGCCCACTCCCCGGGGGATCAGGCTTAAGATTGCAGTCAGACATCCTTCTGGCAGCCAGGGAGCCCTCAGGGGATGTCCGACTAAAGGCTTAGGCCCCCAAGGGATCAGGCCTAAACCGTTAGTTGGAAATTCTTAGTGCTGCCACGGAGGTGGGAGAGGCTCCTGCCACCACCTCTGCGCTGGCCAGCCATGAGCCAGCTTCTGGCTGAGTGGCACTCCCCATGTGGAAGTGCACTGACCACTAGGTGGCAGTTCCTGCATTGAGCGTCTGCCCTCTGGTGGCCAGTGCGCATCATAGCAACCGGCCATTCTGCCGTTCAGTCAATTTGCATATTAGCCTTTTATTATTATTATATAGGATGTCCCTATTTTCCCCCCTTTTGCCCCCTCTACCCAGCTCTTGCCCCCCACTTCTCTCTGGCCCTCACCATACTGTTGTCTGTGTTCATGGGTTGTGCATATATTTTCTTTGGCTAATCCCTTCTTTAAATTCACTTCTTTAAATTTTTATTTTCAGATAAGTGCTTATAACTGCACTATTATGTATTTTCTATTATATCATTTAGAGTTAAGATATTTTTTAATTGAACCCTTGTAAATTTTAGCACAATAAATTATGCTAAAAGCAATTAGGAGATTTTTCATGTAATGCATACACATTTCAATTAATATTAATTTTTAATTTTTTAATATTTTAATTTGAAATAATCTCATACATGTAAAAAAAAAACTATAAAATACTACAGCATATTATATGTACCCTCCACCCAATTTCTTAGGTGGTAATAATTTAAACATAACCATTATACAACTAACAAAATTTGGGATATATTTTTCTTATAATCTCTTTAATGTTACTTAATCCATTTACTTTGTTTTTGTTAATCTTCACCCAATGATATTTTTCCATTGAATTTTAGAGAGAGTGAAGGGAAAGGGAGAGGCACATTGACTGGTTGCCTCCTGCACATGCTCTTATAGGGACTAGGGATCAAGTCAGCAACTGAGGTACATGCCCTTAACTGGAATCTAACCTGGGACCCTTCAGTCCATGGGCTAATGCTCTATCCACTGAGCAAACAGGCTGCAGCTTAATTCTTTTACTTTTAATCTATATGTGTCTTTATATTTAAAGTGGGTTTTGTTTTTTGATTAACCCTCATAATCTGTCTTTTAATTGGTGCATTTATGCCACTGACTTTCAGAGTGCTTACTGATACAGTTACTGCCATATCTGGCGGCTTCTGGGGCTTCCGGAGCCTGCCTGCCTGCGGCCCAACCGGATCCAATGATGCGCTGTCCCGCCCTGCCTGCAGCATGCAAATTAACCGCCATCTTTGTTGGTGGTTAATTTGCATATCTCGCTGATTAGCCAATGGGAGGCGTAGCGAAGGTACAGTTAATAGATAGATTTTATAGATGAGGAAATAAGGCTTAAGTGACATGGTGAAGGTCACACAATCCGCAAGTAGAAGAGCTGAAACTTAAACCTCCTGATTACTCTACCACAGCTGCTCTATAAATGGGGATAAGTTTTAAAATGCTAAAATCACAACTTTCTAAAAACCACCCCCCATATCTCAGCAAACCATTAACAGCTTCAAGACATTTTAAAAGATGAGAATCAAAGAATTACAGGACCTTAAGGATCATTTATAATTGTAACCTCTCATCCTATCTAATAAAAGAGAAACATGGTAATTAGCGTACATCCGCTACCCTTCCCATTGGCTAATCAGCGAGATATGCAAATTAACTGCCAGCCAAGATGGCGGCCGGCAGCCAGGCAGCTTGAAGCTAACATGAGGCTTGCTTGCTTCAGTGACGGAGGGAACCAACGTTCCTGCCTGCCTTGCCGGCCTCTGAGCTTGCAGTCTGAAACATTGTTACAAATATAGAAGCTAAACAAAACCCCAGAAACCTGCTTTCAGCAAGCCAGGATCTCAGAACTGGAGTTGATACAGTGTTTCGATTATAGAACCCAAACAAACCAGATACATGCTTTCAGCAGCAGAGGCCTCAGAGCTGGAGCCAGAGCTAAAGCTGGCCCAGAATAAAAAAAAAAAAAGAAAAAAAGGAGCGGTTGGGAGCTTCAGTCACCCGCCAGCCTGAAAACAGCCCTCAGCCCCTCACCCAGACTGGCCAGGCACCCCAGTGGGGACCCCCACCCTGAAGGGTGTGTGACAAGCTGCAAACAGCCATCACCCCCTCATCCAGGCTGGCCAGGAACCCAAGTGGGACCCCCACCCTGATCCAGGACACCCTTCAGGGCAAACCAGCCGGCCCCCACCCGTGCACCAGGCCTCTATCCTATATAGTAAAAGGGTAATATGCCTCCCAGCACCAGGATCAGCGGAGCTGCGAGTCCTCCCAGCACCGGGATCAGTGGAGCCGAGAGGCCTCCCGGCACCGGGATCAGCGTGACAGGGGGCAGCGCCCAAACCCCCTGATCGCCCTGCAGCTCTGTGTGTGATAGGGGGTGGGGCCACAACCTCCCTATCCACCCTGCTCTGTTCATGACAGGGGAAGGCGCCCCAACCCCCTGATCAGCCCTGCTCTGTCCTGATAGGGGGGAGCTCCCCAACCCCCTGATCGCCCTGCGGCTCTGTGTATGACAGGGTGCGGCGACCCCCCACCCCCCACCTCCACGGGCCCTGCTCTGTGTGTGACGGGGTAGAGCTATAACCTCCCCAGCGGCCCTGCCCTGAGTGTGACAGTGGCGGTGCCCCAACCCCCTGATCGGCCCTGCTCTGTGGGTGACAGAGGGTGGTGCCCCAACTCCCGTATCGGCCCTACTCTGTGACAGGGGGGAGCTCCTCAAGCCCCTGATCAGCCCTGTTCTGTGCATGACAGGGGGGAGCGCCCCAACCCCCTGATTGGCCCTGCTCTGTCATGACGGGGTGGTGCCCCAACCCCCCAATCGGCCCTACCCTGATCGTGACTGAGGGTGGCATCGCAACCTCCCAATCCGCCCTGCTCTGTGCATGACAGGTGGCGGCGCCCCAACTCCCCAATCGGCCCTGCTCTGAGCCCGACCAGGGGCTGCACCTAGGGATTGGGCTTGCCCTCTGCCACACGGGAGCAGGCCTAAGCCAGCAGGTCGTTATCTCCCGAGGGGTCCCAGACTGCGAGAGGGCACAAGCCGGGCTGAGGGATCCCCCCACTCCCCGAGTGCATAAATTTTTGTGCACCGGGCCTCTAGTCTATACTAATAAAAGGGTAATATGCTAATTAGACCGGACATCTTCCAGACAAAGCCACAATGGCGGGGGCCAAGGCAGAGGCAGTTAGGGTGATCAGGCCGGCAGGGGAGCAGTTAGGGGTGATCAGGCTAGTAGGGGAGAGCAGTTAGGAGTGATCAGGCTGGCAGGGGAGCAGTTAGGAGTGATCAGGCTGGCAGGGGAGCAGTTAGGGGCATCAGGCAGGCAGGCAGAAGGGTTAGGGGTGATCAGGCAGGCAGAGTGGTTAGAGGCAGTTAGGCAGGCAGGCAAGTGAGCGGTTATGAGCCAGCAGTCCCAGATTGGAGAGGGTGCAGGCTGGGCTGAGGGACCCCCCTCCCATGCATGAATTTCATGCACTGGGCCTCTTGTTTTACATAAACTCTTATGAAAAGTAATATTTTTAGAACTCAAGATACTCTGTTAGCATTTGTAATCGATAGGAAAGAAAGGAAAGACTAAGTGATGCCTTAGAAAGTTTTGGTTATGCTTTTTTTTTTAATCTAGAGAAATGATACCAGTTGTTTTTTTTCTAAGTGGTATCTGGTGGATGAAAAAATTGGAAGTCTCCCACTTTCAGTGTTATACATTTAATACTGAAATATTATACATTTAGCAAGGATTATTATACAATAGTCCTTGCACTTAAAATAAGTATGTATTAGAATTATAACCAGAAAAAATAAGAAAGGCTATCACAATACCTCAAAAAGGATGCAGGGGAAATGATGAAAGCTTGGATTATAAGCTCTACAAGAGCAGGAAACATCTGTCTTATTTACCATTATATCCCTAGTACCTTGTACAATGTCTAGCACATTTTTTTTAATTGATCTCAGAGAGGAAGGGAAAGGGAGAGACAGAAACATCAATGATGAGAGAGAATCATTGATCAGCTGCCTCCTGCACACGCCCCACTGGGGATTAAGCCTGCAAACCGGGGCATGTGCCCTTGACCGGAATCGAACATAGGTTCCTTCAGTCCGCAGGCTGATGCTCTATCCACTGAGCCAAACCAGCTAGGGCTCTAGCACATATTTATGTGTTCAATAAATGTGTCAGAATAAATGAAAGAATGAATGAGGGAACAAATGAACATCCTAAAAGCTCAATGAAGAAAAAACAGTTCAGAAGTAAAATATACATTTGTTGATCAACATAAAGGCCAGGAACAAGAAGAAATCAGAGATAACCTCGAGTTTCATGGACTAGTTAGCTAAGTGAATGATAAGCCATTAATTAAGATAAGTAAAACTAGAGTAAGAATAGGGATATGGGAATGTGAAGAGATCATAGCAAAATGCTAAAGAATTTGGTTGGGAGACATTAGGTTTCAAGAACCAGTAGGGAGTCTAGACTACAGATGCAGATTTAGGAGTTACCATATGAAGCTTAATATCAGAGATCAGAATTACCACACACCATAGTTTATGAACTCTCATGATCTTAATCAATAACAGAATAGGATATGCATATCAAAATGAAATACACCCACTATTATGGCGCCCTGATGCCCTAACCTGATCTTTGCCCCAGATTTTTTTAAAACACAGATTTATGAAATAAATGCACTTTATGCTTTAAGGTCATCATTTGCCTTCTAATAGGATACAAAGGCCCACAGTTCTATTTTTACTATTTACTACAGACAGAATTCTGGGCTCACAGATCCAAGGAATATCAGAAATTCAATAGACTTTGCATTATTTACCAAAAAAACCCCCAAAATTTATATACTGGATTTATTCAATATTATTTGCTGAAAAAATCATAAAATAAAGGTTTGCCACACTCTACTGACTTTTTAAAGTTTCAGTTTGAAACTTGAAATATTTCTGATAAAACCAATGTTTTGATAGAGCAATCTTTGTCAATAAACAATGTTTTTACAGATGTTTATTCTCACAGTAGGACAGGAAAAGTTATTTTTGGACACTTCTTTCCTCTTATTCCAAAATTACAATATGATACTTCCAATAGTCCTTACTTATGCAAGTCTCTTCCCCCTCCAATTCATTCTATCTACAAATTGGGGGGTGGGGGGAACCTCCCCATTTCATTTCAACTCTACCTCTCAAAATTCATCCTTTATATCTTTTTTTTTAAAAACCTCACCTGAGGAGTGAGAATATTTTCCCACTGATTTTAGAAAGAGTGGAAGGGAGAGGAAAGGGGCTTGGAGGAGTGGGGGGAAGAAACATGGATGTGACAGAGATACGTTAATTGGTTGCCTCCCACTAGCACCCCAGGGTGGGAATCAGACCTGCAACCCAGGTATGTACCCTTGTAATTGAATCAGCCACCCTCTGGTGCACAGGCCAATGCTCTAACCACTGAACAACACTGGCCAGGATCATCCTTTATATCTTAAACTGACCTTACTCAGAACTAAGCTCGACATGGGGGAGACCTGGGGTGGGACAGGGGTTGGGTGAAGAGTGGCAAAAAGGAAAAAATAAGAGACATCTATAATACTGTCAACAATAAAATAAAATAAATTTTAAAAAGACAATTAAGCTAATGGAAAAAATTCTTCAAATATTGGCAGATCCTGTAAACTCTGCTTAAGCAGGAAATTTTTAATTTTTTTATACTTACCCAATACCTAATTATTTTTCATAAAAATCCTCATAATATATACTAAGTAAAGTTTTCTAGCAATAGAGATTCTCACTAAAGCTAATTATAAGGAAACAAATTACAAGACAAGGTATACTAACTTCTAAAAGTGCTACAAATATTTATGTTTGTGATGACTGTTACATTAATGTCCCCCAATAAATCTCACTTCTTGGTTAAAAAAAAAAATCAACTAAGCTTGAAATGTCAACAAATGGATTAGGCTAGCCTCATGAATGCAGAAACACAATATAAGATTAATTTGTCTCCATGCTTTCATGTTATTTTTCATACCTGCAATGTTATTCCTTTTTTGCAACATTTATGCAAACAGAGGTCATAGCCCGGCTGTGGTGGCTCAGTGGTCGACCTATGAACCAGGAAGTCACGTTCGATTCCCAGTCAGGGCACATGCCCAAGTTGTGGCCTCAATTCCCAGTGTGGGGCTTGTAAGAGGCAGCCAATCAATAATTCTCTCAGGGGGGTAGGGGGGGTGTCAAGCTGGGTAAAAGGAGACATATGTAAAACTTTAGACAATAAATAAATAAAATAATTATCTCTCATCATCGATGTTTCTATCTCTCTCCCTCTCCCTTCCTCTCTGAAATCAAAAATATATTTAAAAAAAAAATAGAGGTCACAGATCAAATCCTCCTCTAACCATTTCAGCACTCACCTATTGTCTCCTTTCTTTGAATTTACATAATACAAATTGAGTGGCCTTCAAAAATTAGCTGTTTTCCTCTATGTTGGAAAGTTTCCTGAAGAGAGGTGTCATATCAAAGTCCATAACAATAATAAGCACACAGTTAGCATTCAATGAATACTTACTAATTCAATGGTAGATCTGAATATATATATCTTTGATTTTTGGCTTCCTAATCATCCTTTGCCTCCACATTGCCATATACCAGAAAAAAAGAGTATATTATTTTGTTTTTCATTTTACTAGCAAATATTAGACCACCTAGAAAAATTTGGGGGCCTGTAAACATTGACATCAATCTTAAATTTATTTTACTTTTTATTTTTATTTTATTTTATTTTTTTATTTATTTTATTTTATTTTATTTTATTTTATTTTATTTATTTTATTTTATTTTTTATTTTATTTTATTTTATTTTATTATTTTATTTTATTTATTTTATTTTATTATTTTATTTTATTATTTTATTTTATTTTATTTTATTTTATTATTTTATTTTATTTTATTTTATTTTATTTTATTTTATTTTATTATTTTATTATTTTATTTTATTTTATTTTATTTTATTTTATTTTATTTTATTTATTTTATTTTATTTATTTTATTTTATTTTATTTTATTTATTTTATTTTATTTTATTATTTTATTTTATTTTATTATTTTATTTATTTTATTTTATTTTATTTTATTTTATTTTATTTTATTTTATTTTATTTATTTTATTTTATTTTATTTTATTTTATTTTATTTTATTTATTTTATTTTATTTTATTTTATTTTATTTTTTTAATATATTTTATTGATTCTCCACAGACAGGAAGGGAGAGGGACAGAGTCAGAAACATCGATGAGAGAGAAACATCGATCAGCTGCCTCCTGCACACTCCCTGCTGGGGATGTGCCTGCAACCAAGGAACATGCCCCCGACCAAAATCGAACCCGGGACCCCTGAGTCTGCAGGCCAACGCTCCATCCACTGAGCCAAACCGGCTCGGGCTTATTTTACTTTTTAAATGGCCAAGTCTATCATCTCATTTCAGGAAGAAAAACCTAATTACTAAAACACTGGAAGAGAAACACATTTCTGCAAAGTAAAAAAGAAAAAGGCAACTGTTACTTCAGAATCCTTGAACGAGCAATGCAAATTCTCTAGGTACAGGAAGAAATTAAGCAAACTCTAAATAAAATCAGATTAGAAAATTGACATTTATAACAGTACACTTCTTCAGTATAACTATAATTCATTGTCGAAACGTGACATACTGCTTAAAACATGGAGAAAATACATGAACATTTTGAAAAATTTGGTCAACTGGTCAGATTTTTCTAAACCTATCTCAACAATAAAAAACACACACGGTTTAAATAATGTTTTTCTGAACCTGAACTATACTGCACATGGTACCATTTAGGGATATCTAACTAGAAAAATGATCAGTCACTCCATGAAGCTCTTGATGGGGGGAACTCAAGAAGTTAGCTACATAGTTAATAAACTTGGTAATTAATGCACGTAGAAAACTATTATTCCAGGAACCTTGGTGCCCCAGGAGGACTGCAAGCAATCCATTGCGCTCCAGGGAGAGAATGTCAGCTGCCAAGACACAGCTAAAGAATCACCTGTCAGCAGATGAAGGGATGCTAGGAAAATCACCAGACTGCAGCTTTTATGTGATTAACCTGTTCCCTGAATTCCAAACCCCTTACCTACTTTTTCCTCAATTCCAAACCCTTCACCTACACTTTTCTTCTCCTTATAAAAAAGGTCAACTTGAGATGACATGTAAGATGGGGTTTATGGTAAACCATCTTCTCAGATCACCAGTCATCTGAATATAGCACCCACCCATAAAGCTTCAATCCTTGTCTCTACTTATTGGTTCTGGTAGTGACAAGTAACACAAATGTCGATTTTTTGGGTTTCACTCCCACTCCATCCTCTTTGGGTAGGTGCTAAGAAATGTGCTTGTTGATAAGTATCTAGTCCCAATCTAATATGAATAAAAAAATCTAATGTAATTCTACCAGAGTAAAGAAAGAACACAAACATAACCAAGCAAATAACTGAAGCCAGAGAATGGATTATTTCACAACAACATTTGCCACTCAGCCTATCTGGTGATTCTGTTTTCAAGAAACTGACTTCAAGGCCATACTGAAACTAACTTAAAAAAAAAGGGGGGGGTGGAGTGTGGGGGGAGCCTAAGAATGAACTAAATCACTGAATCAGAGCTAGAAGGGATTCTAATGATTTTAAAGATGAGAAAAGAGATTAGAATTAGGTCATACAGGTACTGGTAGCAAAGGCTAGAAAATGAAGCTTCTAATTCCCAGAAGAGCTACAGATATTTACTGAGTGCTAGGCACTATGTTAGACCAGTGCCCACTCTTGCATATCATGATACATCCCAGAGGTGCTCAAAAACATTTAAAATATTAATTTAAAACTTACATTTTTCTCTAAAGAAATTTCTGTATTAGAGCAAGACAGTATCCACATCTCTAACAAGCATGTTAAAATAAACAGAGGAAAAAAACTTGTTTAGTAGAAAAGAATTTGGAATTCCAAATAATTGACCCTTCCTGTCCTAACTATAAAAATGCACATGCTGTTGTTTACCATTAAAAAGAGCTAAGACCATCAAAAGACATCTTTACCCAAGTTTCATGAGCCAATAGTTTAAGACAAATGAGCCTTATCCTGTTGGGAAAATGATCTGTTTTTGTCACATCCCACTAAAGAATTAGCTCTGTCACAGGATTAAAGTACAGCCATCTGAGGACAAAAGTCTAGGCAGAAAAAGAAACAATACTGAAATTTGATAAAGACCCCTCAGGAATATGGCATTTAGCTGTTTCAATGGCACCTTTCATCTAAGGATCTCAAAACAAATGTTATTTACATTACCAAGAATCAAAACTGTAGCACCGTGGCCTAATAAAAAAACATATCAATGACCTAGAGCAGTGGTTGCCAACCAGTGGTCCTCGAACCACTGGTGGTCCATAAGGTCCAAAAGGTTGGCGACCGCTTACCTAGAGGGAATTCAATACTGATGTTCTAAACTCAGCCCTCTGCTCTAAAAATCAAGATCTAGTTTTATGTAAAAGTAGTGTGATATAGTAAGAAATATATGTCTTCATCCTTAATTCCTGATACAGAGCTCCTAAAGCCCTTGGAATTTCCTGAGGGATAAGTCTCTTCTTTTATTCAAAAAAATCCCTTTCGCCCTAACTGGTTTGGCTCAGTGGATAGAACATTGGCCTACGGACCAAAGGGTCCCAGGTTCAATTCTGGTCGAGCACACGTACCCCAGCTTGCAGGCTCCTTCCCAGTCTGGGTCCTGGTTGGGGTGCATGCAGGAGGCAACCAATCAATGTGATTCTCTAACAGCGATATTTCTGTCTGTCTTTCCCTCTCTCTAAAAATCAATGGAAAGCCCAGCCGGCGTGGCTCGGTGGTTGAGCGTCGACCTATGAACCAGGAGGTCATGGTTCAATTTCTGGTCAGGGCACATGCCCAGGTTGCAGGCTCAATCTCCAGTAGAGGGCGTGCAGGAGGCAGCTGATCAATGTTCTCAACATTGATATTTCTATCTCTCCCTCTCCCTTCCTCTCAGAGATCAATTTAAAAATATATTTAAAAATCCATGGAAAAATATCCTCAGGTGAGGATTAAAAAAGAAAGAAAGAAAGAAAATCCCTTTCAACCATTCCTGAGTTTAAGCTAGTGAGGCGACTCTGGGTGGCCTCCGAGATAGCTTCAGAACGGAACTGGTTGCCAAAGGAGTCAAGCATCTGAGTAGAAAGTTGGAACTTTCAAGCCCTGCCTCCAATCTGGGAAAGGGAGAGGCTGGAAACTGAGTTAATCATCAATACCATTGATTTAAGCAATCATTCCTAGATAATGGAACCTCCACAAAATCCCCTAAACAAAAGAGTTCAGAGAGCTTCTGGATGATGAACACTCTTAGGTACTGGAGGGTGGTGGGACCAGAGAGAGCATGGAAGCTTCCCATACCTTGCCCTATGCATTTCTTTCATTTGACTGTTTGTGAGTTGTATCCTTTATAATAAACCTGTAAACATAAAGTGTTTTTTGAGTTTTGTGAGTCAACCCAGGGAATTATCAAATCTGAGGAGGGGGTTGGGAGAACCTCCCACCCCCCGAATTTGTAGAGAAGCCAGAATTTGTTGCAAAGCACAGGTGGCCCAGGACTTGCAACTGGCATCTACAATGGGGGCAGTCTTGTGGAACTGAGCCCTTTAACTTGTAGGATCTGCCACTAACTACAGGTAGATAGAGAATTGAATTGTCAGAAGCTCAGTGTTACAGAATTGGACAATTGGTTGTTATGGGTGGAAGTGGAGTTCTTGCAACATCACATGGAAAAGAATTTCCTGAGACTCTCAGGGGAGGATGAGTAATATCTATTTGGGTAGAAATAAACCCCTGGGTTTTTAATGTCCCATTTCCCTCCGTCCTGCCACGGAATGTGTCCTTCAGCAGGGTCAGAATAAAGGCCACTGCTCACAATTTCTGCTTCATATTAAAGTCCAGCATCATGCGTGTGGAGTCAGCACGGCCATGGGCTATGCGCTTGCCAACGCCACCTGGCTATGGAGAGAGAATGTGTGAATGCACGATGAGTGTAGGTCCTGCACGGAGCAAGGGAGGACAAGAAAGAGGGAACTCTTTGGGATTTTAACAGGAGCTTCTTCAAACTAACCAATTAACTTTCCAAGATTTCCAGAGCTTTGCTGGAGTTTACCCCCAAGCCAATCCACTGTTCCCCAGGCTAGACTGATGACAGGCAAGCACCTCCCCTGCCCCACCACTTCTACAGTGCATGTGCCTATCTCCTTCTCCTCTCTCCCCCACCCCCCCCCCCCCACATCCTCAACCCGCCCCAACAATCCAGTCCAGGAAGGGGAAAGAAAGGACTATTAATCCCCTAGTAGGAACAATGCTATGTGAAGCTGTAGCTTCCTGGTGAAGCTTCCAGGTGACCAGGATTACAATGTCTGACTTCCCTTTGTTTTCTTTCCTTTATTAATATTAACTAGCTAATTACAACAGAAAGAGTTGTGGGATGGAAAAAAACACACACACCAGTAATTCATTCCTAGTGTATATTTGTAAAGCTTGTAGATACAAATGGATTTATTGATATAATGTCTCACTTTACCTTGCTGCACATATATGAAGACCCAAAAATTTGAGCAATGTTGTCAGAATAGTTACTAAAAATAATTAGCGTTAATTTTATGAAATATATGTCATCTTTGTGCCAAGCATTAAACTTAGGATAAATTATTTCCAGTATATACAACTCTAAAACGTAGATACTGTCTCCAACAGCAGATGTGAAAATTAATCTCATTAAATTTCCCACTGCACACAAGTGACAGAGGTAAAGACTAAACCTAGTTATAACACACAAACTCTTATATATTATAGCAAGCTTTACATTTTATTATTTATATAAAATTATAAACTCTCCAACAATCCTTGAGAATAATATGTCCCAAATTATGCTCTTGAAAGACTTGCCTTAAAGAAAGACAAGTTTGGGGGGTGGGGGGAAGGACCTCTAAATTCTGATCTACTCCAGAGTTAACTAAGTTTTTCAACCTCTTCTTTCTTATGTTTCTTTTCACTCCCTTAGTGATCTCATCCAGGCTCCTGGCTTTAAATATATTCCATTTGACAACAGTGAACCCTTTCTCCTGTATTCCAGATTCATAAACCCAACTACCTATGCAACAACTCTACTAAGTCTAATAGGCATCTATAAGGTAATATGTCCAAAACTGAACTGTTCTTTCCCTCCACACTTATTCTTTTCAGGCTCCCCCATCTCAATAAATGGCAATGGCATTCTTCCAGGAACTCATCCTGAACTCCATCTTTTCCTTCCCAGCACACATACAATCTATCAGCAAAGCTAGTTGTCTTTACCTGAAAATATCATACCATGTGTCACCAACTTCACTGCTACCCCTAGTGCAAATGGTCATCTTCTCTCACTTGGATTACAGCAGTAGCCCAACTGCTGTTCCTATTTTTGCCTTTGCCCATTCCACCACCAATCCATTACCAACACAACAGCCAGAATAATGATAATGTCAAAATGGAAATCAGATATCATACCACTACCCAAAACCCTCCAAAGACTTCTTCCCATTTCACTCAGCATAAAAGCTAAAGTCCTGCAAAGGACCAACAGAACTAGCAGCAACTGGGAGCTTATTAGAAATGGACCCCACCTCAGAACTACAAAATTACAATCTGAATTTTAACAAGAACACCTTAGGTAATTCATATGCACATTAAAGTTTAAAAAGTATTTGCATAAGGCACCACAATAAAAGTACCCACCCTCCCAGACCCTTGCCATTCCTCAAGCAAACTTCTGTCTCAGGACATTTGCACTTGCCTTTTGCTATGGCTGGAATGCTCTTCTTTTATCTCTTCTCACCTCTTTAAGCCTTTATTGAAATGTCACCTTATCTGTAAGACTGTCTGTGAATACTCAATCCCTCCCCTCAATATGTCCTATTCCTCTTTCCTGTTTATACTTTTCTCATTGGAACTTGTCATCATAGGTTAAAAAGCTGCATTTTTACCTATGTATCTTGTCTAGTCTATCTCTCCGTATAATATATATAATACTAGAGGCCCGGTGCACAAAAATTTGTGCATAGGGAAAAAAACCAAGATGGCGGCATAGGTTAACGCCGGAGATTGCTGCCTTGAACAACCAAATCAAAATACACCTAAAAGACAGAACGGACATCATCCAGAACCACAGGAAGGCTGGCTGAGTGGACATTCTACAACTAGGAGGAAAGAGAATATCATACCCAGACTCAGAGGAGGCGCAGTGCTGAAGTGAAATACTGAGGTACGGAGTGCGCGCGGAGCGGGCTGGCGGCGGAGGGCGCGGTTGGTGTTTTCAATTGGGAGGGACTCTCAGATTCTGAGCTCCAGATCCGGGCGAGTCTCTAGGGACCCAGACTCAAACGGGAGAAGCGGGACTGTCTGGCTTCGGTCGGAACTCGAAGGCAGCTTTCTCTCCGAGGTTTGCAGCGGTTGCTGGGACTCTGTGAGGCAGAGCCCCTAGGGACGGAACTGAGAGCCGCCATAACTGCTCTCTCCGGCCCACCCTGTTGATCCCGTGAGACCCACCCGCCCCGCCCAAGCCCTGCGCAGAGCCATTTGCCAGACAGCCTCAGGCAAAGGCTAGATTAGCACCTCCCTAGAGGACAGAAGTTTTCCCACGGAGACACAGCTGATTCTCACAGCCAGTTGGCCTGGAGGTCAAATCCCCCTAGTATTAACTACAACAATCAAGGCTTAACTACAGAAAGACTGCACACAAAGACCACTAGGGGGGTGCACCAAGAAAGCATAAAAAATGTGGAGACAAAGAAACAGGACAAAACTGTCAATGGAGGATATTCAATTCAGAACCACACTTTTAAGGTCTCTCAAGAACTGTCTAGAAGCCGCCGATAAAGTTATTGAGATCCTCAACAAATCTAATGAGACCCTCGATGTTATGATAGAGAACCAACTAGAAATTAAACATACACGGACTGAAATAATGAATATTATACAGAATCCCAACAGCAGACCAGAGGACCACAAGAATCAAGGCAAAGATTTGAAAT
Source organism: Myotis nattereri (assembly GCF_964212035.1). Lineage (NCBI taxonomy): Eukaryota > Metazoa > Chordata > Mammalia > Chiroptera > Vespertilionidae > Myotis > Myotis nattereri. The sequence continues at coordinate 28,492,424 of NC_138089.1, forward strand.
GCGAAGAAGCAAAAAACACCCAACTGGAACAGCAAAATGAAAAAAGAATCCGAAAATACGAAGATAGTGTAAGGAGCTTCTGGGACAGCTTCAAGCGTACCAACATCCGAATTATAGGGGTGCCAGAAGAGAGAGAGCAAGATACTGAAAACCTATTTGAAGAAATAATGACAGAAAACTTCCCCTACCTGGTGAAAGAAATAGACTTACAAGTCCAGGAAGCGCAGAGAACCCCAAACAAAAGGAATCCAAAGAGGACCACACCAAGACACATCATAATTAAAATGCCAAAAGCAAAAGACAAAGAGAGACTCTTAAGAGCAGCAAGAGAAAGAAACTCAGTTACCTACAAGGGAATACCCATACGACTATCAGCTGATTTCTCAACAGAAACTTTGCAGGCCAGAAGGGAGTGGCAAGAAATATTCAAAGTGATGAATACCAAGAACCTACAACCAAGATTACTTTATCCAGCAAAGCTATCATTCAGAACTGAAGGTCAGATAAAGAGCTTCACAGATAAGGAAAAGCTAAAGAAGTTCATCACCACCAAACCAGTATTATATGAAATGCTGAAAGGTATCCTTTAAGAAGAGGAAGAAGAAAAAGGTAAAGATACAAATTATGAACAACAAACATGCATCTATCAACAAGTGAATCTAAGAATCAAGTGAATAAATAATCTGGTGATCATAATAGAATCAGGGACATAGAAAGGGAATGGACTGACTATTCCTGGGGGGGAAAGGGATGTGGGAGATGCGGGAAGAGACTGGACAAAAATGGTGCACCTATGGATGAGGACAGTGGGTGGGGAGTGAGGGCGGAGGGTGGGGCGGGAACTGGGAGGAGGGGAGTTATGGGGGGGAAAAAGAGGAACAAATGTAATAATCTGAACAATAAAGATTTAATAAAATAAAATTAAAAAAATAAAAAAACACACAAAAAAAACAAAATTTGTGCATGGTGGGAAGGGGGAGAGTGTCCCACAACCCGGCCTGTGCCCTCTCCCAGTCTGGGACCCCTCGGGGGATGACCACCTGCTGGTTTAGGCCTGCTCCCCGGGGGATTGGGCCTAAACTGGCAATCAGAAATCCCTCTGGCAGCCCGGGAGCCCTCAGGGGATGTCCATTTGCCAGTGGAGAGCAGGCCTAAGCTGCAGTCAAACATCCTTAGCGCTGCTGAGGAGGAGGGAGAGGCTCCCACCACCATCGCTGTACTGGCAGCTGTCAGCCTGGCTTGTGGCTGATTAGAGCTCCCCCTGTGGGAGCGCACTGACCACCAGGGGGGCAGCTCCTGCATTGAGCGTCTGCCCCCTGGTGGTCAGTGTGTGTCATAATCACCAGTCATTCCCAGTCTTTCTGCTGTTAGGGTCAGTTTGCATATTACCCTTTTATTATATAGAATAGAGGCCTGGTGCATGGGTGGGGGCCCTCTGGTTTGCCCTTCAGGGTGAGGGTCCCCACTGGGGTGCCACTGGGGTGCCTGGCCAGTCTGGGTGAGGGGCTGATGGCTGTTTTCAGGCTGGCCACACCACCTTTAGGGTGGGGGGGTCCCCACTGGGGTGCCTGGCCAGTCTGGGTGAAAGGTTGAGGGCCGTTTTCAGGCTGGCCAAGCCTCCCCAGCGACAGAAGCTCCCAGCCTCTCCTTTTTTTCTTTTTGTTTATTCTGGGATTTATTTACCTTCTATAATTGAAACTTTGTAGCCTGGAGTGGAGCTCAGAGCCCGCCAGGGCTTGGCTTCCTACATCGCCAGGGACAACCCAAGGCTCAAGCTCAGTGGCCACGGCCAGTTGAAAGCAGGTATCTGGGGTTTATTTACCTTCTATAATTGAAACTTTGTGGAGAAACCAAGATGGCAGCATAGGTTAACACCGGAAATTGCTGCCTCGCACAACCACTTCAAAAATACAACAAAAAGACAAAACGGACATAATCCAGAACCACAGGAAGGCTGGCTGAGTGGAAATTCTACAACTAGAAGGAAAGAGAAAAGCACACTGAGACTCAGAGGAGGTGCAGAAGTAAAGTGCAGAGGTACAGAGGCATGCGTGCAGCTGGCAACTGGCTGGCAACTGAGGACGGGGAGCACGCGGATAGGGCTGGCAGCTGAGGACACAGCGAACACGGAAAGGCCTGGCAGCTGAGGACGCAGTGCACGCAGAAAGGGCTGGCAGCTGAGGACGCGGTGCACGTAGAAAGGGCTGGCAACTGAGGACACAGTTGTCTTTTTCAATCAGGAGGGAGTCTCGAGCTCCCGACTGCTCTGAACTCCAGTTCCGAGCGAATCTCTGGGGACCCAGACTCATATGGGAGAAACTGCACTGTCTGGCATGGGTCGAAACTCAATGGCGGCTTTCTCTCAGATGTGCTTGCAGCAATTACTGATTACTGGGACACTGAGAAACGGGGCCTCTTAGGGGAGGACTGAGGAGCAGCCATAGCTGCTTGCTCCACCCTGTTGATCCCCTGATACCCTGCCCCACTCAAGCTGTGCCCAGAGGCTTTTGCATATGAAAGGCCTGGCCCTTTGCAATCTGAAAATTACCTAACAAACTGCAGCTGGGTCAGAGAAACCCAGAACATCCAAAAGAAGGCCCAAAGCCGCACAGCAACTTGCATTGCTTCACAGCTGGGTTCCTGCTGGGTAGCCTCAGGCAGAGGCTAGATTAGCACCTCCTTAGAGATCCAAGAGCCAGTGTACCCAGTGGTCAGAGTGGGTCCATCCAGATTACAACTCCTCAGATCCATAAGGGACACCCTCAGGGGGCAGACTCAGTGAGCACCAAAGCCCCACTGAAGCAAGTCTTGCCCCAGAAGGGTGTCTCCAGCACAGAAGTTCTCCCACTGCAGACATAGGTGATTCTCACAGCCAATTGGCCTGGAGGTCAATTCCTCCCAGTGATACCTACAACAATCAAGGCTTAACTACAACAAGACTGTGCACAAAGCCCACAAAGGGGTGCACCAAGAGTGTCCACCTCCGGTAACTGGGGAGGCTGAGCCACTGGGCCCTATAGGACACCTAGCACAGAAAGCCACTCTATCAACACAGGGAAGCATAAAAAATGCAGAGACAAAGAAACAGGTCACAAATGACAGAAATGGAGGAAAGCAAACTACTGGATATAGAGTTCAAAACCACACTTTTAAGGTTTTTCAAGAGTTTTCTAGAAACCGCCGATAAACATAGTGAGACCCTCAAGAAATCTAGTGAGACCCTCGAGGTTATGAAAAAGGACCAACTAGAAATTAAGCATACACTGACTGAAATAAAGAATAATATACAGAGTTCCAACAGCAGACTAGAGGATGGGGTGGGAACCAGGTGGAGGGGAGCTATGGGGGGGAAGAAAGAGGAACAACTGTAATAACCTGAACAATAAAGATTTAATTAAAAAAAAAAAAAAGAAACTTTGTTGCCTGTGTGGAGCTCAGAGCTGGCCAGGGCGGGTGGGAGGGAAAGCCTCCTGGGCTCCAGCTCCGTGGCCACGGCCGGCTGAAAGCACATATCTGGGGTTTATTTACCTTCTATAATTGAAACTTTGTTGCTTTGAGTGTAGTTTAGAGCCAGCCGCGGCAGGCGGGGAACCTTGGCTTCCTCCATCATTGGAGCAAGCAAGCCTCCTGCTCATTCCAACTCCATGGCTGCCGGCCACCATCTTTGTTGGCAGTTAATTTGCATATCTCGCTGATTAGCCAATGGGAAGCATAGCAAAGGTATGGTCAATTGCCATGTTTGTCTATTATTAGGTAAGATACCAGAGACCCAGTACACAAAATTCATGCACGGGTAGGGTCCCTAGGCCTGACCAACGATCAGGGTTGATCTGTAGAGCGACTGGCAAGGCGATCGGGGGGCCCCCTCTGGCATCCACCTTGTCTGGCCTGGAGCTGCCCACTCGCCATCCCTGCCCCCGCTGCCACTGCTGCCACTGGTCGCCTCCCTCTGTGGGGTGACTGGTGGAGCAATCGGGGGGCCCCTGCTGGGACCCACCTTGGTTGGCATGGCATCGCCCACTCGCCAGCCCCGCCACCCATCTCCCACCTCCCTCTGAGGGGCAACTGGCAGGGTGTTGGGGGGACCCCTACTGGCATCCGCTTTGGCTGGCCTGGCACCGCCGACTCGCCGGCCCCAGACCCTGCCACTGCCCGTCGGGGCCTGCGGGCTGGGGGCAGCTCCTGTGTTGAGCGTCTGCCCCCTGGTAGTCAGTGCGTGTCATAGCAACCGGTCGTTCCACCAGTCATTCTGCCATTCGGTTGACTTGCATATTAGGCTTTTATTATATAGGATAAGCTCTAAGAAGACAGTATTTTTGTCAGTTTTCTTTCCCAGTGCTCAGAACACAGTACCACTCAATATTTTTAAATGCATAAAACAATAAACAAATAAGGTCTCTCTTCAAAACAGTATCTGATAAGACTGTATAAAATGGTCCCTTACCATTCAAACTTACATTTTCTCAGTATCACATAAAATAAATCAACTTTTTAAAAATTAATTAATTTATTTATTTATTTTGTTAATCCTCACCCAAGGATATTTTTCCATTGATTTTTTAAAAAATATATTTTATTGATTTTTTTACAGAGAGGAAGGGAGAGGAATAGAGTTAGAAACATTGATCAGCTGCCTCCTGCACACTCCCTACTGGTGTTGTGCCCACAACCAAGGTACATGCACTTGACCGGAATCGAACCTGGGACCACTGAGTCCGCAGGCTGACGCTCTATCCATTGAGCCAAACCGGTTAGGGCTCCATTGATTTTTAGAGAGAGTGGAAGAGAGGGGGAGAGACAGAGAGAAACATCAATGTGAGAGAGACACATAATTGGTTGTCTCCCGCATGCCTGAAAAATAGACATAATTTTGATTAGTTTCCAAAAAGGAATAATAGTAATTACCTACCCGTTTTGCTCCAAAGTGACTTTTTAAAAAATCAGGTGCCTATATCCTATATAATAAAACTCTAATATGCAAATTGACCAACAGTGGAATCACTATGATGCACAATGACCACCAGGGGGCAGATGCTCAATGCAGGGGCAGACGCTCAACGCAGAAGCTGCCCCCAGCCTGCAGGCCCCAGGACGGCCAAGGCAGGTGCCAGAGGGGGCCCCCTGATCGCCCCGCTGGCTGCCCTGCAGAGGGAGGCAACCGGCGGCGGTGGCAGGGGGTAGGGGGCAGGGCCAGCAAGCAGGTGGCACCAGGCCGGCCAAGGTGAGTGCCAGCAAGGACCCCCGATCACCCTGCCGGTTGCCCGACAGATCAGCCCTGATCACCATCCAGGCCTAGGGAACCTACCCGTGCACAAATTTCATGCACCAGAACTCTAGTTTGTATATAAAGATTTCTGGTACCAAGAATTAACCAATCAGACATAACCTTATTATGCAATATGGCCAATAGATGCAACTCTATTGTATGACCTATATATTTATAGTTCAAGACAGGGCATTCACACTGGATGGCTATTGTTGTGTTAGCTATTGTCATTTTTTCATTGACAATCTAAGGGAAAAGAGGTCAGTGCCCCTGAGTAGTTAGGTATTGCTTGTTTTAAAAATTCTTGCAGCACACCTGTTGAAAACCACTGCTTTATATCAACAAAATAGTCTTCCACACAAATGTTCTCATCTGATCCTCAACAATCCTTTGAGGTCTGTGTAAAGCAAATAACAAAAAGCCTAGAGGTGAGAAAACATACTTTAACCCTCAAAGCATGACATAATAATGTCAAAACTGGGAATGAAGTCTCTTGATTTCTATGCTACTATACCGCCTCTTGCAAATGATATTAAACCAGACTATAAAATCACATAGCCATACATTATGCTGAAGATACTAAGCTTTCCCAAGCCATTCAGTGTCTATGCAGAATGGAAACAAATTCAGTTCAAAAAAGTCACAATCTCAACTTGAGGAATAAGAATTCAAACTGCTTCCTGTCACTTACTAGCATAAGTCTAACCCAGAGTCCAATGACATTTAGGAAGAATTTAAGGAATTAGTTGTTATACTGCACAAGAAGGAAGTTCTTACTAAGCTATGACAATTGCTAGAAAAAAGGGAGAATAGAAAGGTAGATGAAACCAGCGAATTGAGAACTGAGTTCTAAAGAGGAAAGTCAAGGTTATATCATCATTTTATAGTGCTCTGACTGCCTAAGTGATGCAATTTTGCAAAAAAGAAAAAAGACATACCTCCTCAAAATCCCAGCACAACAGCTTTCCTTTCTTTGCATAGATGAGGATGAAACGTTGTAATCCAAAATGTTCCCAAAAAGGTTATTTTTTTAAAAGACATAGAAATAGAAGATCCACATGAAAAGAGATCCAATCTGGGAGGATGGAGACTATCTTCTAAATCTTGTGATCAAGAACAGCTGTTTACCAAGTATCAGCATCTGAAGAAAGTGCTAACTGCAGTTGTGTCTTCTGAAGAGAGTAATACCTGCTGGGACAAAGGAGTAAGAGAAGGAAAAAGAAATAATACTGAATGCAAATGAGTGGCTGGCAAACAATTACCACTCATTAGTCTCAACATTTTTCAAGTTGGTATTAATGAATATTAAAAGATCAAGTGGAGGTAAATACAAGTGGGTGAGCCAACTGACAATGGGGTTATCAAAGACAGCAGCAATCAAAAGTACACTTCAGTCCTGGCCAGGTATTTCAGCTGGTTAGAGTGTAGTCCCAATAAGCCAAGGTTCCAGATTCGATCTCCAGTCAGGTCACATACAAGAAGCAACCAATGAATGCATAAATAAGTGGTACAACAAATCGATGTTTCTCTCACTCCCCCCACCCCCTCTAATCAATAAATAAAATGTAAAAAAAAAACAACAACAAAGGTGATCCAGTTCTCTATTTCATGTTTTTTATAGTAAGACTAGTGACCTGGTGCACGGATTCATGCAAATTGAAAGGAAATTAATTAGAAGGTGGCTGGCGGGGCGGGACTGGGTAAGACGAGCCAGACACGCCCTGGAACCAACCTCCTGTGGTCCCTTCCTGTTGGCCACACCTGGGGCAGCGCCGTGGCTCAAAGGGCATCTGCCAAGTGAGCAAGGTCCCTCTGGCAGGTGGGGTCCCTCAGCCTGGCCTGCAGGGATCAGGCCCAAACTGGCTCTCCAACATCCCCTGAGGGATCCCGGATTGCAAGAGGGCAGTTCACCGCAGCTCAGCAGCTCCTGCGTTGAGCGTCTGTCCCCTGGTGATCAGTGCGTATCATAGCTACTGGTTGAAGCATCTGCCCCCTGGTGGTCATTGCGTGTCATAGCTACCGGTTGGACGGTTGGTCAGATAGACGCTTAGCCATATATATATATATATATATATATATATATATATATAGATATAGATATAGATATAGATATAGATATAGATATAGATATAGATATGATGATCATATCATACAACCAAACACAGACAAATAATATTAGGTAGTCTTGCAAAAAGACCAAGCACTCTTATAAAACAAATATGATATTGAAGGAGAGGGGGATTAACTGGGGAACTTATATGCATATGTGCATAGCCCATGGACACAGAGAATAGTGTGGTGACGACTTGGGAGGGGCGGGTGTGAGGTGGAGGGGGTCAATGGGAAAAATAAAAATAGAACAACAAAAAATAAAGGGGACATCTGTACTTTCAACATTAAAGATAAAATAAGTAAATAAATAATAAAGAAAAAAATAAAATACTGTATAACTAATGAAGATGTCTATATCAGCAGAATATATAGAATAATCATGCAAAAAACATATATATGTAGGTCTGGCAGAAAAACAAAGGTAATGTGGAAAGGAAGGGAAATCAAAGTTAATTTGACACACATCAGGTGGTTTTCTGTACCCTTGTTAGATATCTTACAGACTTAGGAATCTGTCATATAGATTTTTAAAATATATTTTTATTGATTTCAGAGAGGAAGGGAGACGGGGAGAGAGAGAGAAACATCAATGATGAGAATCATTGATTGGCTGCCTCCTGCATGCTCCTACAGGGGATCGAGCCTGCAACCCGGGCATGTGCCCTTGACCGGAATTGAACCTAGGACCCTTCAGTCTGCAGGCCAACACTCTATCCACTGAGCCAAACCAGCTAGCGCAGGTATCTGTTATATTTTTGCAGCAAATTAGGCAATACTTCTTGATTACTGCCAAAGCACTGCATTTCCATCAAACTACAAATTATAGAATACGAAGTGAGGCAAAAGTAGGTTTACAGTTTTTCACTAGATGTACCAGTTAATAATGCAGATTTTGTAATCAAGAAAACACGATAATTTCAAGAGAAGTATCAAAAGTGCTTTATTCAAAGTAATGTCCATCACTAGCTACACATTTCCCCATCTTTCAGGTAATTTGTGGATACCGTCCCAATAGAACTTTTCTTGTTTCGAGGCAAACCATTCAGAGACCCAATTTTCCACTTCTTTGTACGTTTTGAAGTGCTGCTCAGAAAGTGCGCATGCCATCGATCAGAACAAGTGGTAATCTGAAGGAACAAAGTCTGGTGAATACAGCGGGTGGGTTAATATTTCCCAGACAAGATCTTTTAACGTGTCTTTAACTGGTTTTGAAGTGTGTGATGATGCGTTATCATGAAGCAGAATTACTTTGCCCTGTCTTCCAGAACATTCTGGTCATTACACGATCAAAGCATGGTTCAAACTGATGATTTGTTGTTGGTAGCGAACAGTATTAACGGTTTCACCTGGTTTTAGAAGCTCATAATACACCACACCTTCCTGACCCCACCAAACGCAGAGCATTGTCTTCTTTCCAAAGCAATTTGGCCTTGCAGTCAATGTTGATAGTTGACCTGGATCAACCCATGATTTTGTGCATTTGGGATTCTCAAAATAAATCCAGTTTTCATCACCAGTCACAATTCGATGCAAAAACGACTTTCTTTCGTGCCGTTGAAGCAACATTTTACTGATGACTTTTCAGTTTTCCATTTGTCTTTTCTTCAGTTGATGTGGCACCCATTTTCCTTTAAAGTCTTTCCCATTGCTTGTAAACGATCAGAAATTGTTTGCTGGGCAACGTTTACTCTTTCTGCAAGTTGTTTTTGAGTTTGACACGCATCTTCATCCAATAATGCTTGTCATTGTTGGTCTTCAAGCTTTTTCGGTTGACCTGGACGTTCTTTGTCTTTCACATCGAAATCATCACTTTTACAGCATTTAAACCAGCGTTCACAAGTATCTTGAGATGGAGCATGTTCACCATAAGCTTCCTGAAGTATTCAGCAGCACTTTTCTTCAAAATAAAGTAATGAATTATAACTTCCCACAAATGTCTTTTTTTGGCACAAAATTTGACATTTTTAAGTGTAAAAATATCTATGATGTTAACATCTTTAGCAAATTTGACATATGAAGTTTTGAAGTTTATTGTCAATACAACAAAATTGCATACATATCAAATTGCATATATATCAACATATGTGTAACTCCATCTATTGAAAAAAATCCGCATTATGTGCTAGAGCAATGTCTGTTCTTTTCCTCTGCATTGAAAGGACTGTTTATCCTCTTAAATGTATTCATAAAGTCAGCACATTATATTGAAAAAAAAAATCCACATTATTAACCGGTACACCTAGTATATGGGAAATAATTAATAATAATGTAAGAGTAAACTCTTTCACATACTCACAACTATGTAAACCTACTTTTGCCTAACACTGTATATAGTGGATTGAAATGAAATACAATGAATGGGATTAATAGCAGATAAGACAATGCAGACTAAAATATTAGTGAATGTAAAACATAAGAATAGAAACTATCAAAAATGAAATCTGAAATATAAGCAGTCTGAGAAAAAAAGAGTAGAACATCAGCGAGCTATGGGACAACCTAAAGGAGCTAATGTGTAATTAGAATCTTAAAGAGAGGGGGGCAGGATTTGAAAAAATAATATCCAAAATTTTTCCAAATTTGATGAAAACTATAAACCCATAGAGCCAGCAAGCTCAACAAACACAAAGCACAAAAACCTGGAGAAACTTAAACCAAGGAGTAATCAAAATCAAATTGCTTAAAGCCAGAGATAAGAAAAACAATCTTAAAAGCAGCCAGAAAAATACAGAATAGGAGAAAATATTTGCAAATCATATTTCTTATAAGTAATTATTATCCAGAATATGAAGAGTCCTATAACTCAACCACAAAAAAACAAACAACTCAACTCAAGATGGGCAAAAGAATAGATATTTATCCGAAGAAGATACATGAATGGTCAATTAGCACATGAAAGATACTCGACATAACTATTTATTAAAGAAATGCAAGTCAAAACCACAATGAGGTATCAACCTCATACTCATAAAGATGGCTACTAATTAAAAAATAACTAATAATGTTGGCAAGAAGATGGAGAAATTGGAACCCTTCTGCACTGTTGGTGGAAATGTAAAATTGTACAGCTACTGGGGAAAACAACATGGTGGTTCCTCAAAATTTAAATCTAGAATTACCATATAATCCAGCAATTCCACTTCTGGATATATAGCTAAAAGAATTGAAAGCAGAATAAGATATATTTGAAAAAAAGTAAAAAAAAAAAAAAAAAAAAAGAATAAGATATATTTGTACACCTATGTTTACAGCAGCATTATTCACAATAGCTAGAATGTGGAAACAAGCCAAATGTCCATCAACAGATGCATGGATAAGCAAAATATGGTCTATACATACAATGTAATATTACTCAGCCTTAAAAAGGAAATGGTGAGAGAAACCAAGATGGCGGCATAGGTAAACCCCGGAGTTTGCTGCCTCGAACAACCACTTCAAAAATACAACTAAAAGACGGAACAGACATCATCCAGAACCACACAAAGGCTGTCTGAGTGGAAGTTCTACAACTAGGAGGAAAGAGAAAAACATACCGAGACTCAGAGGAGGCGCAGTGCTGAAGTAAAATACTAAGGTGCGGAGTGCATGCGGAGCGGGCTGGCAGCTGAGGGCGCGGTTGTTGTTTTCAATCGGAAGGGAGTCTCAGGCTCTGAGCTCCAGTTCCGGGCGAGTCTCTAGGGACCCAGACTCATACGGGAGAAGCGGGACTATCTGGCATCGCTCAGAACCCTAGGGCAGCTTTCTCTCCATGGGGCTTGCAGCAATTACTGGGACACTGAGAAGCAGAGCCTCTGAGGGCAAGACTGAGAGCAGCCATAATTGCTAACCCACCCTGTTGATCCTGTGGGACCCGCCCCGCCCCACCCCGCCCAAGCCCTGCAGGGAGACTTTTGCTGGATAGCCTCAGGCAAAGGCTAGCTTAGCATCTCCCTAGAGATCCAGGAGCCAGGAAGCTCAGAGGTCAGAGTGGGACCATCCAGTTCGCAGCTCCATGGAACCATAAAAGACACACTCAGGGGGCAGACTCAGTGAGCACCAAAGCCCCATCGAAGCAAGTCTAGCCCCAGAGGGGTGTCTCCAGCACAGAAGTTCTCCCACTGCAGACACAGCTGATTCTCACAGCCAATTGGCCTGGAGGTCAATTCCTCCCAGTGATAACTACAACAATCAAGGCTTAACTACAACAAGACTGTGCACAGAGCCCACAAGGGGGTGCACCAAGAGTGTCTACCTCAGGTAATTGGGAACTTAGCACAGAAAGGCACTCTATCGACACAGCGAAGCATAAAAAATGCCGAGACAAAGAACAAGTCACAAACAACAGAATTGGAGGAAAGCAAACTGCTGGATATAGAGTTCAAAACCACACTTTTAAGGTCTTTAAAGAACTGTCTAGAAGCCGCCGATAAATTTAATAAGGCCCTCGAAAAGACTGGTGAGACCGCCGATAAATGTAGTGAGATCCTCAAGAAGACTGGTGAAACCCTCGATGTTGTGATAAAGAACCAACTAGAAATTAAGCATACACTGACTGAAATAAAGAATATTATACAGACTCCCAACAGCAGACTAGAGGGTCGCAAGAATCAAGTCAAAGATTTGAAATGCGAAGAAGCAAAAAACACCCAACCAGAAAAGCAAAATGAAAAAAGAATCCAAAAATACGAAGATAGTGTAAGGAGCCTCTGGGACAGCTTCAAGCGTACCAACATCCGAATTATAGGGGTGCCAGAAGATGAGAGAGAGCAAGATACTGTAAACCTATTTGAAGAAATAATGACAGAAAACTTCCCCTACCTGGTGAAAGAAATAGATTTCCAAGTCCAGGAAGCGCAGAGAACCCCAAACAAAAGGAATCCAAAGAAGACCACACCAAGACACATCATAATTAAAATGCCAAAAGCAAAAGACAAAGAGAGAATCCTAAAAGCAGCAAGAGAAAGAAAATCAGTTACCTACAAGGGAGTACCCATACGACTATCAGCTGATTTCTCAACAGAAACTTTGCAGGCCAGAAGGGAGTGGCAAGAAATATTCAAAGTGATGAATACCAAGAACCTACAACCAAGACTACTTTATCCAGCAAAGCTATCATTCAGTAGTGAAGGCCAGATAAAGAGCTTCACAGATAAGAAAAAGATAAAGGAGTTCATCACCACCAAACCAGTATTGTATGAAATGCTGAAGGGTATCCTTTAAGAAGAGGAAGAAGAAGAAAAAGGTAAAGATACAAATTATGAACAACAAATACACATCTATCAACAAGTGAATCTAAAAATCAAGTGAATAAATAATCTGATGAACAGTATGAACTGGTGACTGTAATAGAATCAGGGACATAGAAAGAGAATGGACTGACTATTCTTGGGGGGGGGAAGGGTTGTGGGGGTGAGGGAAGAGACTGGACAATAATCATGCACCTATGGATGAGGACAGTAGGTGGGGAGTGAGGGCGGAGGGTGGGGTGGGAACTGGGTGGAGGGGAGTTATGGTGGGGAAAAAGAGTAACTAATGTAATAATCTGAACAATAAAAATTTAATTAAAAAAAAAAAGGAAATGGCATATGCTACATGAATGAACCTTAACATCTATTAAGTGAAACAAGCCAGTCACTAAAAGACAAATACTGTATGATTCCACTTATATGAGATACCTAGAGGAGTCAAATTCATAGAGCCAGAAAGTGGAATGGTGATTACCAGGGGCTGGATGGCAGGGGAAATGGGAAGTTATTGTTTAATAGAAATAGAATTTCAGTTCTGCAACATGCAAAGAGTTCTAAGGATAGATGGTTATGATGGCTGCACAATTACATGAATGTACTTAATACCACTGATCAGTACACTTAAAAATGGTCAAGATGATTTTATATTGTATGTTTAACAGAATTTTTATAAATCGAAAGAAAAATAAAACACAGCCAGAAGAAAACAACCACACATATGTACAGAGAGACAAAGATAAGAATGACAGTGAACTTCTCATTGGAAACAATAGGACAATAAGACAAAAAACTGAAAGAAAAATACTGTCAACTTAGAATTCTATAACCAGTAAAAATAGCTTCTATAAATCAAGACAAATTAAAGACTTCTTCAGACATACAAAAGCTGAAAGGATTTATCACCAGCAAACCTGTTCTACACAAAATGTTAAAAGAAGTCCTTCATTCAGAAGGAAAATGTACCATGTAGAAATCTGGAACTATACGGAAAACTGATGAGCACTGAAAATGTAAACACACAAACTGTACCTGACAAGCAGATTCATTTACATTATTAAAATAAAGAAAAAAAAGCACTAACAAGAATTTCCATAATACATATATCTTCCCAAATGCCTTGTCTTTTTTTTTTTAATATATTTTACTGATTTTTTTTACAGAGAGGAAGGGAGAGGGATAGAGGGTTAGAAACATTGATAAGAGAGAAACATCGATCAGCTGCATCCTACACACCCCCAACTGGGGATGTGCCCGCAACTAAGGTACATGCCCTTGATCAGAACTGAACCTGGGACCCTTCAATCTGCAGGCCAACGCTCTATCCACTGAACCAAACTTAAAAAAAAAAAAAAAAAAAAAAAAGAAGTACCTTACTAGAAGAGATTTCCCATCACAACATTCTTATAAATTAGAGTCAATATTATCTTTTTATAAAAAGAAATACAAAAACAAAAACAAAAAGAAAAACCAGGTATAAATTATTTGTTCAGTAACAGAGATCTTCTTGGTTCCAGCCCAGTGTTCATTACACAAACCCTTTTAAAGGGCTTGCCTACAGTAAAGTTCCTTGGGATAAAGTTTGATGGTGGTTAATATATAACATATTTTCCGTTGCCTCCAGGGAATCCCAAAGTCACTTAGAAGTAAGCTATAAAGACAGCAAAGACTATTCCTTGCTTTCAAAAAGTCTGAAAAACATTAGGTTTCAATGGATTGGGTCAGGTTACCCCAAACTTGCAAAACAAGAAAACTTTTGCCAATTCTAAAAGGAATCTATCAAGGCAAAGGTGTTAGAGCAATAACTGCAAAACAAAGCTTCAGGGTCGGGTGCCAAAATAAGAAAACACAAATATTTAATGCTACTCTATTATAGTCCAAATCTCAGAGGGAATGTGGTAAGAATAAAACCCCTATAACATCAATGATGCCAAATAGATTACAGAATGGGAATCCTGCCTACTATTCCTCTGAATACATAATACTAACATAATTCAGACACTCAGATATTCCTTAAGACCACAAGCAAATGGTATAATTCAACTTCACAGTGAAAGACTACTTGCTACTCTCACAAGGATAACTGAATGGTACACAACGTAATTCAAGATATTTCTCTAACAGAATTCTAGGGGAAGGCTACCTACTATTACCCCATCTGGATCAAAATTCTTTACTCCATAATGACAACAGGAAAATTATGTGATTTCAGTATTCACTGATGAATACTATGCCAAGACAGAGTAGCATTCTCTCAGCACTTTACCCCAAATAAGCCACTGGAGAACTTTCAACATAAAATAAAACTTTTCAAAAAGAAAATACATTCGTACCCTAGCCGGTTTGACTCAGTGGATAGCACATCGGCTTTCGGACTGAAGGGTCCCAGGTTCCATTCGGTGAAGGGCACGTAACTCAGTTGCAGGCTCCCGGCCCTGGCCAGGGCATGTGCATGAAGCAACTAATCAATGTGTTTCTCTCACATTGATGTTTCTCTTTGTCTTTCCCTCTCTCTAAAAAAATCAATGAAAAAATATCCTTGATGAGGATTTTTAAAAAAAAGAAAATACAAGAGCATTTTAAAACATATGCTCAACAAAAACCGATACACCAGCCCGGTCAGGGTGGCTCGGTGGTTGAACATCAACCAATCGAACCATAGTTCAATTCTGGTCAGGGCACATGCCCCAGTTGCGGGCTCGATCCCCAGTGGGGGGGTGTGCAGAAGGCAGCCAATTAATGATTCTCTCTTATCACTGATGTTTCTATCCCGCTCTCCCTCTCCCTTCTTCTCTTTGAAATCAATAAAAAACATATTTTTTAAAAACTGTTATGCGAATGTTCATAGCAGCATTATTCATAATAGCCAAAAAGTGAAAACAATTCAAATGTCCATCAACTGAAGAATGTATAAACGAACAAAATGTGGTGTAACTACGCAATGGGTTATTATTCACCCATAAGAAAGGAATTAAGTACTGAAACATGCTACAACATGGAGGAACCTTAAAAATATTATGTAAAAAAAGCCAGAAACAAAGACCATATATTATGTCTCCCCATTTAAATGAAATGTCCAGAATAGGTAAATTCATAGAACAAAAATCAGACTAGGAATTGCTAGGGTTTCTTTTAGGAGTGATGAAAATGTTCTGCAATTAGATGGTGGTAGTGGTTGCACAAGACTGTGAATGAGCTAAAAGCCTCTAAACTGTATATTTCAAAGAATTTTGTGTTATGTGAATTTTACCTCAATACAAAAAAAAATGTTTCCAAGTGTTAGTTATCGAATTAATACCTGTATCTCCTACTACTTAAAAATTGCTGTATTCACTAAAATCATTCAAAAATACTTTTGAAAATTTAATATTCTGGGCCCTGGCCAGCTAGATCAGTTGGTTAGAACATCACCCTGATATGCCAAGGTTGTGGGTTTGATCCCCGGTCAGGACACACACATACAAGAAATAACCAGTGGCCCTGGCTGACGTGGCCAGTGATTAGACCATTGGCCTGTGCACCGAAGGGTCTCGGGTTTGATTCCTAGCCAAGGGCATATATCTGGATGGCAGGTTTGATCCCTGGCCCCAATTGAGGCACGTACGGAAGGCAACCAATTGATGTCTCGCTCTCATATTGATGTCTCTCTCTCTTTCTCTCTATCTCCCTCTCTGTTTCCCTCCTTTCCACTATTTAAAAAATAAAATCAAAGGAAAAAATATTAACAAAAAAAGAAAGTGAATACATGAATAAGTGGAACAACAAAGTGATGTTTCTCTCTCTTCCTCTCTCTCTCTAAAATCAATAAATTTAAAAATAATATAAAATTTGATATTGTGGAAAAGGCAATACTATATAGATGGTAGACAGATCAGTGGTTGCCAGGGGCTGGCATGGGGGGAGTTAAATAGGTGAGGCACAAACTTTTTAGAGCAGTGAAACTATTCCATATGATACTGTAATAGTGAATATATTAAAAGTTTGTATCCCTGGTTGGTGTGGCTCAGTTGGTTGAGAGTTGTCCTGTACACCAAAAGGTTGCTGGTTCGATTCCTGGTCAGGGCACATGCTGAGGTTGCCAGCTCGATCCCCAGTAGGGGGCCTGCAGAAGACAGCCAATTGATGTTTCTCTCTCTTCCTCTCTCTCCCTAAAAAATCAATAAAAATATTTTTTAAACGAAGTTTGTCAAAACCCATATAATTTTAAAGCACAAAGAATAAACAATGTATGCAAAATTTTAAATAATAATTTAAGAAGTAAAGGGATCTCCGCAAAGAATGCAGAATGTGATGAAACAATCTAAATGTACTGCAAATGTGACACAACTTCACAAAGGAGGTGGAAGAATATAGTGCCAACCTAGGAAATGAGCAGAGTCTATAAGACTAAAGCAAAAAAGAAGGATCCACAAGCACTGTACTCTCGTTAATATAGTTGTTTCCCACAGGGGCACATACTAACCATTCTAAAACCATGTATATGATCTATAGTGGAATTTAAGAATTAAGCAAATGAATGGCCAAATTTCTTGCTGGTAAAATGGAGGATGCTAGAATGATCAATGTGTTAAGGAATTAGAATTGGACACATCAGTATGAATTCATGTTTAGCTTACTATAGAGACAAATGGTTACATACAGAACTATTTATAGATATATGTGTACACATAGGTTAATATATACACATATATCTCTTTGCTAACTCACTCAGAGGGCCTAGAAGCAACAATACTCTAGTTGCAACTAGCACACTTAGCACCCAGACCATAGTTTCTGATACCATCCTATACAATAAAAGAGAAACATGTAAATTAGCCACCCCTCTGCTATGCTCAAGCTACGCTCAAGCCACCTCCACCAGCCACACCCACCAGCCACGCCCACCAGCCAATCCAAGTGACTATGCAAATTATCTGACAAAGATGGCAGTTAATTTGTATACGCAGGTGTCAAGCACCCCAGAAGGCAACGGCGGCCGCAGCACTAAAATGAAACAAATCAAGATCCTGTTCCTACATTAGATGTGATGATGTATCCTATTCTTTTTCCACATGGTGAAAAAGGCTGGAGAACAGATATTGCATTAAGACTCATAGACAACAGTGTGATCAACAATAATACTAGGCAAAATGTAAGGACATGAGTCACACAAATGCAGTATATGGATTTCATCTCTCTGTGCGGGACACATTCACTCCTATTTTAAATGCAGGAAAATTAACTCAACAATTTATCGTGGATTCGTATTCAAAAATGGAGGCCAATCAGATAAATTTCATCAAAGCAAACCAATCTAAGTTGAGAGTTGAAAAATATAGTGAGTGGTTTGATGGATTATCTCAACTCTAGTTCTGAAAAGGACAATGTGCTAATTGGTAAAATGATAATACTTCCATCATCTTCTGAGGGTAGTCCCAGAAATATGCAGCAGCAATATCAGGATGCTATGGCAATTGTAACAAAGTATGGCAAGCCCGATTTATTCATAACCATTTGGGTCAACCCCAAATGGGCAGATATTGCAAACAACTTACAACGCTGGCAAAAAGTTGAAAACAGACCTGACTTGGTAGCCAGAGTTTTTAATATTAAGCTGGATGCTCTTTTAAATGATATCTGTAAATTCCATTTATTTGGCAAACGCGGACTGCCTCATGCTCACATATTATTGATATTAGATAGTGAGTCCAAATTACGTTCCTCTAATTAATTCCCTTTCAATGTGCACGAATTTCGTGCACCAGGCTACTAGTTTCCAATAAAAGGAACTAGGCTCCTTGAAAAAATGATCAATTATAGGATTAGAGCATGATACATAAAGGATGAGCTTGAAACATTTTATGTTGTCAGAAAAGTGCCCACATACTATCATAAGAGTATGTCAAAGGAAAGACAGACAGGAGCCAACTGAAAAAGCTCCCAATAACCAAAGCTGGAACAATTTGAGCAAAGAAATTTATAGATACTAAAGGCCCGGTGCAACTGGAGGGGGGGGGGGGGGTCCCTCAGCCCAGCCTGCCCCCTCTCACAGTCCTGGAGCCCTCAGGGGCGGGAGGCGACCTGGCGATCAGGGGAAGGCGACACCCCCATCACACCTCTGCTGCTGCCACTGCCGGCAGCGCAAGCCTTGGCCGGCTCTGGTTGCCTGAGCCTCGAGCGGCCCTGGGCATCTGGGGGCGGGTCCAGCCGCACTGCGTGCCTGCCACCCCCGGCGAGGCTGAAAGGACTGGGGAACTCCGGCGGGGCTGAGGGGACTGGGCGCCACCATCTTGTGGCTATGGGCACCACCATCTCTGTGACAGTGTGATGGAATTTGTTCATAGTTTTTTTTTTAAACTATAGTCCGGCTCTCCAACGGTCTGAGGGATAGTGAACTGGCCCCCTGTTTAAAAAGTTTGAGGACCCCTGTTCTAGAGTACAGAAAGGGAAGAACAAAAGGGTAACATTACAGTGAAGAAAACAAGCATTACCTCAACCTAGGTCAGGGGTGGGCAACCTTTTTGTGAGTGCGTGCCAAGACTCAAAATTCTTCTGCGTGCCCACCCTAATTTTTTGAGAACATGTTATGCCTACTTGATATCTCTTAAGGTGTACGTATGTGAAGAACCTTGAAGAAATAATAAAATTCATTCGAGCCACAAAAACACAGTAAATGATGATGAAAAGCACATTTATTTTTTAATGAATACATGTACACTGATAGTCCGACAGAAAACTTTATGACTCTGTTTGATATAATCAGTGGGACTTTTGCTGCTGCGTCACTGATGACAGAGATTTTACATCAGGTTTATATTTCGTGACCTTCAGAGATGCACGAGCTACTACTTTCATCCATCAGGCTACTCCTATTATGAGACTTAACAAAATTCATCACTGAGAACAAAGATTCACAAGCATATGTGGATGAAAACATGGAGAGTAACGCTGTTGCAAAGTTTTTTAAACAGAAAAAATTTTCTGGAATGGCATTCCAAGTCCTCAATAGTTCATTTTCGACACTTCTCTCTGGTACTCTTGTCTCTAATCGCTTTTTTTTCAATGCTTTCCAAGTCAACTCTAAGGTCAATAAATTTCTGCTTCCAAATTGAGCTACTCTGAAATTCAATCAACTTGCATTTCAAAGTCAGCCATGTCTATGGTCTTTAAGATAACTTATGTAAAATTATTTATTTATCTAAGATGCACCTATACTGAATTTATCTGAAAAATAAAAAAGTCAATATTAAGAAAAAAATTGTAAGTGGAAGATTATGAGAGGGTTTCATGTGTCAGCAAAAGTTACTGGCGTGCCATGTTTGGCACGCATGCCAGGGGTTGCCCACCCCTGACCTAGGTGATCAAGGTTAACATTAACACTGATAAGTCGTATTAATAATATGTACTCGTGATATGTGATAAGAATGACACTTTAACTCTGTGGTCTTCCTTTCTAAATCCCATTATATCAATCTACCCCATAGAAAAACATCAGACAAATCCCAATTGAAGGACATTGTACAAAAATGCCTGATCAGTTATTTTCAAAATTACCAATGCCATTAAAATCAAGGAAAGTCAGGCCTGGCCAGCGTGGCTCAGTGGTTGAGCATCAACATAAGAACCAGGAGATCACTGTTTGATTCCCGGTCAGGGCACATGCTGGGTTGCGGGCTCGAGCCCCAGTGAGGGGCATGTAGGAGGCAGCCGATCAATGATTGTCTCTCATCATTGATGTTACTATCTCTCTCTCCCTCTCCCTTCCTCTCTGAAATCAATAATAATGTGTGTTTTTATAAATCAGCCCTAGCTGGTTTGGCTCAGTGGATAGAGCGTCGGCCTTCAGACTGAAGGGTCCCGGGTTTGATTCTGGTCAAGGGCACATGCTGGGGTTGGGGGCTTGATCCCCAGTAGGAGGCGTGCATAAGGCAGCCGATCAATGATTCTCTCTCATCATTGATGTTTCTATCTCTCTCTCCCTCTCCCTTCCTCTTGAAAACAATAAAAATATATTTTAAAAAGAAAAAAAAAGGAAAGATCAATGGGGAAAAAAATATCCTTGGGTGAGAATTAACAAAACAAAGAAAAAGAAATGAGCCCTGAGTAAAGTGAAGACTTAAGATACATAATAGCAGTGTTCAAATATTTGAAGGGTCATGTAGCAGAACTGAGAGATCATATACCCATTTAACTTACTAGCTGACCTCTGGTAAAATGTGACCAACACTCTAGTCTAGGACATAGAGAGTGGCAGATGTTCAGTAGAGCCACAACAGGAAATGCCTATTTGGAAAGACAGGAAGCAGGTGGCCTAGTTCTTCTCTACAACTTTTCAAAGGACAGTGTGAATATGAGCCCAATGAAGCAAAAATTTAGATTCAAATCCTACATTTATTAACCATGTGCCAGATGCTTCCTCGCATATTATCTCATTTAATATTCATAATATATCTATAAACATTAATGTAATAAAGGCTTAATGTAAAAATACAATAAAATAAACCCTGCAAGGAAGCAGGAACACATTAGAATTATCTACCCTCCCCCACTCTGATAGTGATTTGACAGCTGTTTTAAAAAGCAAAAATGTTTGAAGGCCTACATATCTATATAATAATTTATTTCCTCTTGCTTCTTCCTGCAGTCAAGCTCAGTGGCTCTCAGTCTGTAGCATGCATAAGAATGACATACAATTATATACAGTATACAAAAACATGCACACTATACAATGTAAGGAATTTTCAACTATAGCTTTCATCTTATGTGATTTTTGTCTCATGCAGTGACATTAGAACGGAATCCTGGGAGTGAGGTACAATCCCAGTGCAGGCTTACTCCATGTAAGGCAGCACCATGGAAAGGAGGGGAAGGACGAATCCTATTACAACATGAAGAACACTCTAACAGTTAGAGCCATCTGAAAATAGCATAGGCTACCTCAACGTAATGAATTTTCTGTCATAAAAGGTGTTCAAACAGGCTAAAAAATCACTGAGAACATTTTAGGAAAGCAATTGGGTATGAAATTAAGATTTAAGATCTCTTCCAAGTCTTAGATTCTATAACGTGTGGACTTTAAAAATCTGACAGGAAGAGAACAACTTAGTTAAGAACACAATGAAAAAAGACACAAAGGCAAGAATGACATGGTATGTGGAGAACTTCAATGCAGGGGAACATAGGAGAAGCTCATTTCCACCTGCAGATCTTTGCACTTTGTTTTATCTGCTAGGAGAACTCTTGCATCAAATATCTTCACCTTAGTGAGGAGAAAACTTTTTCTTTCTTTTTTAAAAATATATATTTTTATTGATTTCAGAAAGAAGAGGGAGAGAGAAACATCGATGGGAGGAACATCAATTGGTTGATTCCTGTACGAACCCCAGGGATCAAACCCACAAACTGGGTATGTTGCCTTGACCAGAAATCAAACTGGCGACCTTTCAGTGCACAGGACAACACTCAACCAACTGAGCCACACTGGCCAGGGCAGGAAACTTTTTCTACAAAGGGTCAGATTACAGCCCACAGGCCAAATCCAGTTTGCCCCAAGATTTTGTATGGCCTATGAGGTAAGAATGTTTTTTACATTTTTAAATGGTTGAAAAAAAAATCAAAAGGAATATTTTGTGACATGGGAAAATTATATGAAATTCAAATTTCAGTGTCCCAAGTTTAAGTAGGACAGACAAGTTTGTCTATGTACTGTCTGTGACCATTTCTACACTAAAATAACAGAGTTGAGTAGCTACAACAGAGACCATATAGCCCATAAATATTTACTTTCTGGCCCTTTACAGAAAAAGTTTGCTAATCGCTGATTTTTAGCATTATCTGAAATTATCTTGTCTATTTGCTTATTGTAATCCTCATTCTGACATACACAGAATAAAGCTCAATGAGGGCAGGACATTGTCTGCTTTGATACCTCACTGTAGCCCAGTCCTTAGAAGAAATCCTGGAACAAATTAAGAGCTCAGTAAGTATTTTATGATTAATGAGCGATACATAAATGCCACATCGAGTTTAAACTTAAGTCCTCAGCCAGGACAGGTTTTGTACATGGAAGACAGGCATAAAAAACTCTTACATAAAAGGAGAAATATTCTTGTACAAAGCAACTTAGAGCAGTGGTCAGCAAACTGCGCACAAGCCACATGCGGCTCTCTGGCCCATTAAGTGTGGCCACAAAGTTTCAATCACACTGTACGTGCACGCCCGCACGTGGTATCTTGTGGAAAAGCCACACTCAAGGGGCCGCAGTTTGCCGACCACTGGCTTAGAGTAACGGTGGTCACCAACTCCTCCAGATCACTGGGTTCTTCATCAAACTGTAGTTTGTGTGTGTGTGCTCATAAAAGATTCTCTCTACTACTTCAAAGTGTCACAACGTTCTGTCAGCTGACTGTACTTCCGTTTATCTTAAGATGCAAATAGTGAGAAATCTCATTTCAGACACATAGTACAGGGTACCCATACCATGCCAAATCTTAATAAATGTTCATAATTATAACAGATCTAGATTACGTACTAATGAATTTTTAAGATCTAAAATTTTGCTATGCTGCTGATCAGCAATCTACTCTGTAAACAGCTGAAAACTCTTTAGAAATTAAAAGGTTACTACCCACAGACCAGAAGCAGCTTTTTAATCTTTCCATACTAGCCAGAGAGTGGGTGTGTGATTTCAAAAAAATACAAGCTAACTCTGTTGGTAGAGGACAAGGTATTGTTAAGCTAAAATCTTAACTATAGGCATCTTTTGTTACATGAAACTAGTAAAACTACCACCTACTCACAAAGTTTCACTTTTTTAAATTTTATTTTTCAATTACAGTTGACATTCAATATTATTTTATACTAGAGGCCCGGTGCACGAATTTATGCACCAGTGAGGGGTCCCTCAGCCTGGCCTGCAGGAATCGGGCCAAAACCGCTCTACAACATCCCCCGAGGGGTCCCAGATTGCAAGAGGGCACAGGCCAGGCCGAGGGACCCCACTGGTGCACGATTGGGGCCAGGGAGGGTCGTGGGAGGTTGGCCAGCCGGGGAGGGACCTCGAGGGCTCCAGGGCGTGTCCAGCCTGTCTGGCTCAGTCCCAGTCGCCCAGACCCCAGCAGCAAGCTAGCCTACCAGTCGGAGCGTCAGCCCCCTGGTGGTCAGTGCACGTCATAGTGAGCAGTTGAGCGGCCTTAGCATATCATTAGCATATTACGCTTTGATTGGTTGAACAACCAGACACTTAGCATATTAGGCTTTTATTATATAGGTTTAGTTCCAGGTATACAAGCATAGTAGTTCAACAATTATATAATTTACACAGTGATCCCCTGATAATTCAATTATCCACCTGACACCATAGTTATTACAACAGTATTGATTATATTCCCTATGCTGAACTTTACTCCCCTGTAACTATTTCGTAACTACCAATTTGTACTTCTTATCCCTTCACCTTTTTCACCCAGTGGAGTCTCACTCTTCTAATATACAGTGGAAAACTGTATCTACCCCCTGAAGGAATCTTCTCTGTAACATCTAACATTTTCATAAGGTTCTTTCCTCCAGTCTTTGTAACAATGTCTATACACGGGTACTTCAAAGACAAGGATTTAGTTAACCAATCACTTCCAAATTTTAAAATACTGGTCAGAAAGCATAAATAAATCAAAGTTGCATTTTATTTTAAAGCAGCTACCTGCTTTTTAAGCCCTGGGTGACTTTTTTTTTTTTTAATAATTAACTAATTTAGGAATTCAGACCTTTTCATAGAGATGCTTATGGTACAGGTACCTCTTTTGACTTGAGAGCATCCATTTTGGATTAGTGTCTGTGTTCACCTTCCTTTCCTCTATGACAGTGGTTCTCAACCTTGGCTGCACATTAGAATCACCTGGGAATCTTTTTAAAATTCTGACTTCTGGGCCCAGATGTGCAGCCAAGGTTGAGAACCACTGCTCTATGACAAGTCAGGTTGAAAAGGCAGCCTACAAAAGCACTGGGTGAGGATCTACCAAGACTACTGTGCAAGGTGTCGCCAAAAAAGGGGGGGCGGGGGGCGATTGGCCAACAGCTCAAGGGGGCTGGGCTGCTTCAAGAAACTCTGCTGCAGACTCACCGGGGCATCCTCTTCATCAATGTTGCTAAGGAATGAACCAAACCGCTGGAAAAGCTTTGCTAAGGCTGAAAAGGGGGATGGAACCGAGGGGGGGAGGGTCGCAAGCTGTAAACTGGTTTCTGGCCCTTCGGGGGAAGACACGCCCATTTTCCTTTCCAAAGGGGCTAATAACAGGCACTCCGAACCCGGACAGCCCGGCTGCCCACCAGGCACTACCTCTGCTCCCGATCCCAGGACAGCAGGTTCCCTCCTCCCCTGAAACGACAAGTTCGAAAGCAAAACAAAAGGTGCAGAACTGGTTTCAGGTGGCAACGGCTGAGCCCTAGTGGCCAACTTCTGGGGACGCCAGGGCGAGCGAGGGCTCACAGGACCTCAGACCCCCCCCCGACCAGAGCTTAGCTCCCACACAGTCCCTCGGGCCTCGGCCCGACTCCACACGCCCCTCCCTTCCCCCAGCCCCGGAGATGGGCGCTGGGAAGGGGGCGAGACGAGGGGGGCGAGAGAAATCCGGGGTCAAAATGACAGAGGGGCCAGCCGGGAAGGCAGGCCAGGCGGGACGCTGGGGGTCAGTCCTAGGCCCGGCTTCAGCCCCGAACGGGGGCGACCGAGGGTCCGGGGCGCGCCAGGCCGTGAGGGGAGGCCTGGCCCGCGCCGGCAGCGCCGCCAGGCCACGCTTCCCGGACTCCTCTCACCCGGCGCCAAGTGGCCGTGAGGGGTCGCGGCCGCCACCACAGTCCGGGGCGGGGGCGCTCACTCACCGGCAGGGAGGGGAGGAGCAGCCGGCGTCTCCGCCAGCCCGGTCGCTCGAGTTCAGGCACCGGCTCCTGCCGCTGCGGCCGCCGCGCCCGGTCCATCCCCCCCAGCCAACCCCCCTCCCGACCCTCCCCCCACGCCGCCTCAGCCGCTCAGCCGCCGCAGCCGCCGCTGCAGCCGCCACCGCCGCTTCAGTCCCTGCGCGGGAGCGCGAGGCGGCTCGAGTAGGCGAGAGCGCGTGCGCCCGGCGTCGCCGCCCACAACCTCCGCCCCCGGCCGCGCGGCGCACGCGTGAGGCAGCGGCGGGCGCGCGCACGCAGCAGGGGGTGGGAACAGCGTCCCCCTCCCCGCGTGGCCCCGCCCCCCGGCCGCGCGCCCACCCACGCGCTCGCCGCGGAGTGGAGCTGGGTTGCTGTAGGTGGACCCCTCCCGGCCAGAGCTCCAGGAACCGAGCTCCTCCGGTTCGGCCCCTCTTTCTGGGGGGGAGAGGGCCCGAAGCAATGCAGATTTGAGCGGATTTCTGGCCGCCTCTCTGAATCACACACCTGTTCGTTCTTCCTACCTGGAATTGAAACGCCTTCTTCCTTCTCTGACCTGGCAGGTTTTCGTCTGCTGCTAGGAAAAGGGCAAAGGCCGTTACTGCTTCACGTCTGGCATTACCACGGAAGGGACCACAAGCAGCCATCAGCCTACCCTTTATTATTGCATTTCCCTAATTCATTTATTCATTCGTCACTTATGTATTGAGGCTTCCTCCCTGTGCTAGGCCCTGTTCCGAGTTGCTGGGAGTACAATGTGAGGATCAAACAGAATTCCTGATCTCAGGAAGTTAGATCTGGTGGAGAAAGAAAACGTTAAAGAAATAATCAGCCCACCAGTCGGGAGAGCAGTGCCTGTGAGCAGTTCTGGACCTCAAGCTCTTCTCACAGAGGAAGGGACAGAACAGACAGCAGACACCATGGAGTCCCCTTCAGCCCCTGCTCACAGAGGGTGCATCCCCAGGCAGGGGCTCCTACTGGCCAGTCTCACTCTTAGCCTTCTAGAGCCTGCCCACCACTGCCCAACTCACTGTTGAATCAATGCCCATCCAATGCTGCTGAAGGGAAGTATGTGTTTCTTCTTGTCCACAATCTGCCTGGGAATCTAGCAAGCTATATCTGGTACATAGGAGAACGTATAGACAGCAACCTTCTAATTGTATCCGATGTAATAGACACTCAAAAAATTACCCCCGAGCCTGCAAACAACAATCAAGAGACAATGTACCCCAATAGGTCCCTGCTGTTCCAGAAAGTCACCCTGAAGGACACAGGATACTACACCCTACATGCCCTAGAGAAAGATTTTTGGAGCAAACAAGTAACTGGACAGCTCCATGTATACCAGCCAGTGGGAAAGCCCTCCATCCAAGCCAGCAGTGCCAGAGTCACAGCACAAGGACACCGTGGTCCTGACTTGTCTCACAGATGACACTGGGATCTTCATCCAGTGGCTCTTCAAGAGCCAGAGTCTCCTGCTCACGGACAGAATGAAGCTGTCCCAGGGCAACAGCATCCCCACCATAGACCCCGTCAGGAGGGAGGATGCTGGGGATTTTCAGTGTGAGGTCTTCAACCCTATCAGTTCCAGCAAAAGTGACCCTCTCAGGCTGGACGTACAATATGATTCAACATGACAAAGTCCTGGCCTCTCAGATAAGGCTATTGCCGGCATTGTGATTGGAGTCCTGGCTGCTGTAGCTCTGATAGCAGCCCTGGTGTACTTTCTGTATGTCAGAAAGACTGGAGCGGCAAGTGATCTCATGTAGCACAAACCCTCAGCCAGCCTCCAACCACAGTTGGGGCCACTCTGACAACTCACCTAACAAGATCCCTGAAGTTACATATTCTTTGCTGAACTTCAGTGGCCAAGAATCAAAGAAACCAAAGTCAGCCTCCCCATCCCCATTAGCCACAGAACCAGTTCATTCAGAAGTAATAAAGAAGTAATGCAACCAGCCCTGCTCACTACACTGCTGACTGATTCCAAGCTTCTCATCTCCATCACTAGCAGACCCCTTTGCCCTCAGGGAAAAGGAGAAAAATAGAAAGCTGATGAAAATCCACCCCCCTCACTCTGTCATGAGGCACCTCCATGCTCCTGGTCACAGCCCCTCCCTTCAGTATCAACAGATGAAAGGGAGTCTGTAGGAAGCTCAACCTTCCTTTTCATTGACTTTTGGCTCATTAAATTAGTACTAGAACCAACAAACTCTAGAGATAGTTCTTTAAAAAGCAAACTTCTGGCAGAATTATTAAGAAAAAAAATGAAGCCCAGCTGGCATGGCTCAGTGGTTGAGCGTTGACCTATAAACCAGGAGGTTACGGTTCGATTCCTGGTCAGGGCACTGCTCACAGCCAATCAATGATTCTCTCTCATCACTGATGTTTCTATCTCTCCCGCTCCCTTCCTCTTTGAAATCAATAAAAATATATTTTTTAAAAGCCCTAGCTGGTTTGGCTCAGTGGATAGAGCATCGGCCTGTGGACTGAAAAGTCCCAGGTTCAATTCTGGTCAAGGGCACATGCCCAGGGTTGTGAGCTCAATCCCCAGTGGGAGACTTGCAGGAGGCAGCCGATCCATGATTCTCTCTCAACATGGATGTTTCTATCTCTCTCTCCCTCTTCCTTCCTCTCTGAAATCAATAAAAATATATTTTTAAAAAGTGAGAGTGGGCACAATAAGCAATATTAAGAGTGAAAAGGAAACGATGACAGCAGGCAATAGGAGGACGTTAGGACATCCTTATTGCAAATATATGAAAAATTACATTAAAAGGAGTAAATACCTAGAAAAATAAAATGAAACCAGAACTGAGTCAAAAAGAAAGAAAAGTATGAGTAGCCCTATCCTAAGCCTACTATGCAAATTGACCAAACGAAAAAACAGTTGCTATGATGCACACTGACCACCAGGGGGCAAATGCTCAATGCAGGAGCTGCCCACAGCCCACAGGCCCCAGGCCAGCCAAGGTAGGTGGCAGTGCTCCCCCCCCCCTCGATCCCCCTGCTGGTCACCCCACAGAGGGAGGCAACTGGCAGCAGCAGTGGGGGGTGGGGCAGATGAGCAGGCAGTGCCAGGCTGGCCAAGGCGGGTGCCAGCAGGGCCCCCCCCCCCGACCACCCCGCCAGTTGCTCCACAGAATAGCCCTGATCGCAGGCCAGGCCTAGGGACACAACCCATGCAAAAATTTCGTGCACTGGGCCTCTAGTTAACCAATAAAGAAACTGAATTGGTATTTTTATTCCTTCCAGTAAAAGATACATATAATCTAGATTATTTGGCAGGGAGTTTTCCAAACATTCAAGGAACAGTGAATTCTAATCTTACATGTGCTCTTACAGAAAATAGAAGAGAGAGAATACTTCCCCAGCTCTTATTGTGTGGCTTATTACCTTGACCACCAAATCAGAAGAAACTTGCTAGACATGAGCACAACAAGGACAATGGACCAGGTACAGAAACTCACCAGGGCAGAAAGCTCCAGATGACTAGCAAGGGGCAAA
Organism: Myotis nattereri; assembly: GCF_964212035.1. Lineage (NCBI taxonomy): Eukaryota > Metazoa > Chordata > Mammalia > Chiroptera > Vespertilionidae > Myotis > Myotis nattereri. Next base: position 28,521,419 of record NC_138089.1, read on the forward strand.
ATTGAGAAAACACGAACCTATCTTCCCCTAGCACAGTGGTCGGCAAACTCATTAGTCAACAGAGCAAAATATCAACAGTACAACAATTGAAATTTCTTTTGAGAGCCAAATTTTTTAAACTTTAACTATATAGGTAGGTACATTGTTATTAACTTAATTAGGGTACTCCTAAGGCTTAGGAAGAGCCACACTCAAGGGACCAAAGAGCCGCATGTGGCTCAAGAGCCGCAGTTTGCCGACCACGGCCCTAGCATATCACTGGTCATGTGGTTTGGTTTAGACCTCCTGACCTTTTCCTCTCTAAAGATAACATCTAGTCTTCAATTGTAGTTCAACTCCAGGCCCAGAAAAGCAGAAAAATCAGACAAGTAACACAGTGGCTGCCTCAGGATCTATTACATTGACTAATGGCACCAACCAGTCAGTGGAGACCATGACCCTAAATGAGCACACCTGGAAAGCTGATGAATATTCTATTAAGACCCTCCCCTGAGAACTCCCCTAAGATTTCCACCTGCACAAAAGAGATAAATATGCTCAAGACAAAGAATCCAGTGTGTGCTCTCCCTCCAAGGAGCATACCTTTGCCATTCCCCCACAGGCACGTATCCCCCAACCTCGAAGGGACCCCATGAGTCTTGCAACCAGGGGAACAATGGGCAGCAACAGCTTGTCCCGGGCTAACCCCCTGAACTTGTCTCCAAGGTCCCCTTTTCTCTGACTTCTCAGTGAGTCAAAGCAGTCCAGCCTAGGTTTCTCTGTTGCTTCTTCTATGCCCTTCCTTGTCTCACAGTCCTGAGTACATGTTTGCTGCCATCATGGGCATAATACCCTTTTGCTCAATGTGTGTAGCCCTTCTCTTTGGATAGCCCCATCTCCCATCCCATTTTCCTTAAATAAATTTAATCTTCTTTTTAAAAAAAAGAATCACATAAAATTAAAAATTGCAATTAGTAAAATCTTTTCTGAGAGGTATATGGTGCCAAGAGAACCTATATGGGAGCTGTGGGTGGGGAGGTGAAGTTTGATTTAGTCAAGGCTGTTTAGGCTGGAATTTGAAGGCTGACTTGGAAGGAATTATTTACATTCCAGGGATGAGAGCTTGGCATGGCCAGAATGGGGCACTGGAAGACCACTGAGTGTGGAGTAGAGTGTGAGTTTTCCAAGTGGGGAGAGGTAGGCAAAAATTTAGGTCAGGGTTTGAGGCTTAAGGCAAAGTGAATTGGTGGTGGTGGAGAAGAGCACTTTTTAGGGAGTAAAATGTGCAGGACAATGATCTATTGGAAGAAACATGAATGCCAGGGAGGTGGCAATTTTAGCCTTTACGTTTGAGGTTGGTGGGGGATGCAATTATAGATCTCAGGAGCACTGAAGGAGCACCCCTGAGGAAATTAACTAAAAATGGATGATAAATTTGAAAACTAAAACTATAAGAAAATTTCTAGAAAAAAATATAGGAAAACATTATGTGATCTTGAGATAGGCAAAGATTTCTTAGAACACATAAAGCATGAACCATAAAAAAAAAATGATTCATAAGGTTAACTTCATCAACATTTAAAACTCTTGTTCTTTGAAAGACACCATCAGGAAAATAAAAAGGCAAGGTACAGACAGGAGGAAAAAGTTTTCAAAACAATATATCTGACAAAACAATATATCTGGATATTCTTGTATCCGGAATATATAAAGAACTCTTATAACTGAGTAATAAGAAAACAAACAACCTAATAAAACAATGGGCAAAAGGTTGTAGTAAACACTTCACCAAAGAAGATATAAAAATGGCCAATAAGCAACAAAAAGATGCTCAACATATTTAGTCATCCAAAGATTTGCAAATTAAAACCACAATGATATGCCACTATACCCTCATTAGGATAGGTAAAATTAAAAAGACTGATGATCTCCTTAACTGTACTTAAGTTCCAAATAAAAATAAAAACAAAGTCATACTTCCACCTAACATGATATAACTAACCTAAACACAATAAAAAATGCTTAACACTTTCCCTAAGAAAAGATACAAAGTCCTTGGGTTATGTTTCCTTTCTGATTTTGACATCCTGTGTTATGAAGTTAACTATTATTAATACACTAGAGGCCGGTGCACGAAATTCATGCACCAGTAGGGTTCCCAGGCCTGGCCAGCAATCAAGGCCAATCTGTGGGGCAACTGGTGGGGCAATCGGGAGGCCCCTGCTGGCACTCGCCTTGGCCAGCCTGGCGCCACCTGCTTGCCGGCCCTGCCCCCCCACCGCTGCTGCCAGTCTCCTCCCTCTGTGGGGCGACCGGGGGGGCAACCAGGGGGCCCCCACTGGCACCCACCTTGGCTGGCCTGGGGCCTGTGGGCTGGGGGCAGCTCCTGTGTTGAGCATCTGCCCCCTAGTGGTCAGTGCACATCATAGCAACTGGTCATTCTGCCGGTCATTCTGTCATTCGGTCAATTTGCATATTAGGCTTTTATTATATAGGATTCCTATTGTGTAGTAGCAATTGAATTTCCCCCTTGGTAATTAGTATCATTCATACCAGCCAGTACAATAACTCCTTTCTTTGCCTTTTCAAAGGCATGAGACGCCCCCAAGTGACCAGGTGACAGTCTCAACTTCCAATTCAATAGAAACATTGTTGTGTCTCCTGTTGGAACCATTCCTTCCTTTGGAACTAAGACCTCTAGACAGGCAGAGCTTCTGGCCATTTCTCCTTCCAGGCAAAATGAACAATCAGGTTCACTGCTTGAAGTTCTGCCAACAGGATGGCTTTTCCTTCACAGTTTTTCTTCAAGGATACCCCAGAAAGGGGCAATCGTGCTGCAACAGTTCATTTTCACTCAGTGCCTGCATATTGTGTAGAAACATCATAAACCACGTTATTAATAACCAAGACTGGATTTTCTCTTCCCCAGTCAGAGGGGATACCCCATGAGATTATAGGTTGAGTGAAAGAAAGAAAGATGATAATATAGCAGGAGTAGGGGCCATGGGCATTTTGGGCAACTTCCTTATAACTTAACTTATACCTTCAGGGCCCTCTCAAGCCCAATCTCATAAAGACAGTTTCATTGATAATGGAGTGCTGCTGCGCTTGCACAACTTTATAGCTTGGTGGACCAGACAACACTCAGCTCATGATGGGTAGCTCAGGTCACTTGGTAACTTGAGGACCTATGGTTAAGAGTTCAGTATCTACTAAGGCCTGGTAGCAAGCCAAAGGCTGTTTCTCAAAAGGAGAGTAGTTATCACAGAGAATGGCAGGGCTTTGCTCCAAAATCTTAAGTGTCTGCACTGTCACTCACCTATAGGGGCCTGCCAAAGACTTGAAATATAATCTCTATTAGCCACTTGCAGAATGAGGCTCTGGGTTTCGTTTACAGAAATCACGGAACTAAAGGTTTCTTTCAAAATAGAAATAGAAGCTTTCAGGTCATCTATGCATAGCTTGAGCTGGAAATTTGAAGCCCAGATCTCATCCTTTTCTTTTCTTTTTAATATATATTTTTATTGATTTCAAAGAGGAAGGGAGAGGGAGAGAGAGAGATAGAAACATCAATGATGAGACAGGGAATCATTGATCGGCTACCTCCTGCACGCCCCACACTGGGGATCGAGCCCGCAATCCTGGCATATGTCCTTGACCAGAATCAAAGCCAGGAGCCTTCAGTCCTCAGACTGACACTCTATCCACTGAGCAAAACTGGCTAGGGCTGTATTTCTTTTTATACTTTCATTATACTGAGCAATAGGAGCTGGAAACAAAAGAATACTTACTGTATAATCCTATATAATAAAAGACTAATATGCAAATTGACCCTAATGGTAGAGCGACTGGGAACCACTGGTTGCTATGACACTCACTGACCACCAGAGGCAGGAGCTGCCCCCCGATGGTCAGTGTGCTTCCACAGGGGGAGCACTGCTCAACCAGAAGCTGGCTAAGCCATCAGTCAGACATCCCCAAGAGGTCCTGGACTGCAAGAGGGCATAGGCCAGGCTGAGGGGAACCCCCTTCACAGTGCACGAATTTTCGTGCACCGGGCCTCTAGTCTATACAATAAAAGCCCAGCAACCGTTACAGTGAAATGACCAGAACAACCGGTTGCTATGACACACACTGACCACCAGGGGGCAGGTGCTCAATGCAGGAGCTTCCCCTTGGTGGTTAGTGTGCTCCCACAGCTGGAGCGCTGCTCAGCCAGAAGCCGGGCTCATGGCTGGCGAGTGCAGAGGTGGTGGCAGGAGCCTCTCCTGCCTCTGCAGCAGCGCTAAGGAGCAGCAAGCCAGTAGGCGAGCAGTTAGGAGCAAAGGGTCCCGATTGCAAGAGGGCACAGGTCTGGCTGAGGGACCTGCCCCCCTGCATGAATTTCGTGCATCAGGCCTCTAGTTCTATATAAAATTCTAGAAAATGCAAACTAATATATAGTGACAGCAGATCAGTGGTTGCCTGGGGCCAGATAAGGAAGGCGAGATGAGAGGTAAAGGGGCAAAAAGAAACTCTTGAGGGTGATGAGAATAATCTGAATTTTTATTATGGTGGTGGTTTCATGGGTGTATACATATGTCAAAACTCATCACATTGTATACTTTATTTATTTTTATTTTTTTAAAATATATTTTATTGATTTTTTACAGAGAGGAAGGGAGAGAGATAGAGAGAGTTAGAAACATCAATGAGAGAGAAACATCGATCAGCTGCTTCCTGCACATCTCCTATTTGGGATGTGCCCGCAACCCAGGTACATGCCCTTGACCGGAATCGAACCTGGGACCTTTCAGTCCGCAGGCCGACGCTCTATCCACTGAGCCAAATTGGCTTTGGCCCATTGTATACTTTAAAAAGGTACCATTTATTGTATGTGTATAGTCTACCTTAGTAAAGTTGTTTAACAATTTCTTTCATTGGATTAATAGCAGACTAGAAATAGCAGAACAGAGGATTAGTAACTGAAAGACAGATAGCAGAAGGTATTTGGATTAATGTAGAAAGAAAAGGAGTGAAAACAGAAAAGAACATCAGAGATATATGGGACACAGTAAAAGGTAGTGCTGCAGAATACAGAGTATATAAAATGGGAAAAACTATTAGTGTGTTCTTGTTGAAAACATTATCTGTATTAGAGTTCAGAGAAGCAGAGCCAGAATGTTTACTGGTTCAACCAACTGAGCCACAACTGGCTTTTTAAGCATTCTTTAAATTTGACAGTGAACAATGCGGTCAAAATCTCCTTTGACATGATCAATTTTTTAAATATATATTTTATTGATTTCAGAGAGAGTGGAAGGGAGAGGGAGAGAGAGATAGAAATATCAATGAGAGAGAAACAACATCAATTGGCTGCCTCCTTCCCACCCCCAGCTGTGGATCAAGCTGGCAACCCAGGCATGTGCCCTGACCCGGGAATCAAATCGTTACTTCCTGGTTCATAGGTCGACACTCAACCAGCTGGGCTTGACCTCATCAAATTTAAAAAGTATCTTCCAAAAACTGTATGACTGCTTCTCAGTTTCAATTAGACATTTGGGTGTATTGAAAAACACTGAATATAAATTTGAAACTACTTTTAAATATGTGATGGGAAAACTGAGTTGATGCTATCATGCCAGTAAAAACACAGCTACAAACAGTATGCAATGATCTTTATGATGATATTAATAAAGAATATGTGTTCTAAAATATCAGCCAAAGTTCTACTTTCAAACATATCCATGTCTAAATTGATTAGCTTAGTACTGACTTGGCATGATGCTTTAAATAAAATTAATGATTTAAGCAAAATGATACAGAAAATTTAATGAACAAAAAATGTTGACTTATATAATGCTCTCAAAAAACTCAAAGGGATTAAGAAATTATTTGAAGTATAACTGGATGAATCTTAAAAAATAAGTTATTGATTTTAAAATAAGTTGCAGAACACATATAAAATGAAATATTACTCAGCCATAAAAGAAGAATGAAATCTTGCCATTTGTAACAACATGGATGGACCTAGAGGATTATACTAAGTGAAATAAGTCAGAAAAAGAAAGACAAATAGTACATGATTTCACTTATATGTAGATTCTAAAAAATAAAACAAATGAAGAAACAAAATAAAACAGAAACAGAGTCATAGATACAAAGAACAAACTATTGGTTGCCAAAGGGGAGAGAGGTGGGGGGTGGGAGGAGACAGGCAAAATAGGTGAAGGGGATTAAGAGATACAAACTTCCAGTTATAAAATGAATAAGTCACAGGGATGTAATGTACAGCATAGGAAATATAGTCAATAATATTATAATAACTTTGTATGGTGACAGATAAAACCAGATTTATCATGGTGATCATTTTGTAATGTAGGAAAATATTGAACCACTATGTTGTACACCTGAAATTAATATAATATTGCATGTCAACTGTAATTCATTAAAAATTAATTTATTAAATAAGTAACATTGGTTGAATTGCCTCTTGACATTGATTTCAATTTCTCCAACACAGAAAATATTAGAAAAAGGAGATTTCAGTTGCAAATCCCTCAACCCATCTAGGATCCAAAACTAAAATTTTAAATCAATTTTCTTTTTATTCTGCATTGGAAATTGCAATGTCATTTTATTTTTTTTAATTAGGTTTTTTATTGATTTTATTTTTTTAAATTTTTTAAAATATATTTTATTGGTTTTTTTAGAATTAAAAAAATAAAACTCCCTATGATCGTTGTGTGTGTGTGTGTGTGTGTGTGTGTGTGTGTGTGTGTTTTGTTAATCCTCACCTCAGGATATTTTCCCATCGATTTTTAGAGAGAATGGAAGGGAGAGGGATAGAGAGTTAGAAACATCTATGAGAGAGAAGCATGGGTTAGCTGCCTCCTGCACACTCCCTACTGGGGATGTGCCCGTAACTAAGGTACATGCCCTTGACCGGAATTGAACCTAGGACCCTTGAGTCCACAGGCCGGTGGTCTATCCACTGAGGCAAACCAGCTAGGGCTGCAATGTCATTTTAAAATACAAAGTTTACAATACTGAAAGAAAATAATGATCTTTTGGTCTTCTCATCTAGATCCTTACTATTCAAAATGTAGTCCCTGGACCAGCAGCAGCAGCATTACCTAGGAGTTTGGTAAAAATGTAGAATCTCAGCCTTGCTCCAGAATCACCTTAATCCAACTCTTTATTATATAGCATAATCTGCAGGCAATTTGTATGCATATTATAGTTTGAAAAGCACTGGACCAGATGACATGTAATTTGAAAATTACAATGAACATGAACTGCAACAACTGTTAAAATTTACATTTAAAACTGATTAATGAATATTAGTGATAATGTTGATGGAAAAATGAATACAGAGGAACTAAACCTTTACATTGCTTTAAAATCTAATATAACTTCTGTTAAAGTATTGTGATATCTTTGAGGCAATAATTTGTCACATTTCCAAATAATCTCTATCTCTCAGTATGTGTTTAACTTTGCTAATATAAATAACCAGTAAAAAGTGTTGATTCACAAAATTAAAATTTAGTCAAAACTGGTTAACGTCCAGTGAGCAAAAAAGACTCTCAGGCAGTGATAATGACATATTGGAGCAAGTGAGCATTGAAACTATCATACAGCCCTAGTGGCCTGGCTCAGTGGGTAGAGCATTAGACCCACAGACTGAAGGATCCTGGGTTTGATTCTGGTCAAGGGCATGGACCTCAGTTGCGGGCTTGATCCCTAGCCCTGGTCAAGGCGTGTAGGAGGCAACCAATTGATGAGCCTCTGTCACATCGATGTTTCTCTCTGTCTCTTCCTCTCCCTTCCATTCTCTCTAAAAATCGATGGAAAAATATCCTGAGGTGAGGATTAACAAAACACACACACACACACACACACACACACACACACACACACACACACACAACGATCATAGGGAATTTTATCTCCATGAAAACAAGACAAGTAATTGTTGTATAACAATTTATCATATGCTAGTGACTTTGAATTTCTAATTATTGTGCTAGTTTCTCTCTCTTACCTCAGGACCTTTGTTTCTGCTATTTCTGGTGCCTGGTGCACCTTTCTTTTCAGCTCTGCTGGCCTTTCTGCCTCAGAGGAAACGCCAGTTCCTCAGTGAGGCCTTCCGTGACCCCATAGACAAGGTCAGCTGCTACCATCAAGCACCCTGAGGTTTCCGTTTCCGTGCACAACATACATGCAACTTCCCCCTTAAACATCTGCTTTCCTCTCTGCACTGTGAGTGCCATGGTGCAAGGAGTTTGTCTCTGTCATTCTGAACCCACTCAGCTTTCAGGGGGCTCAATACAGGCACACCTCGCAGATACTGCAAGTTTGCTTCCAGACCACCACAATAAAGCAAGTTGTAAGCTTTTTGTTGGTGGAGGGTCTGTGGCGCAACATCTGTCAAGCACAATACAATGAGGTATGCCTTTAAATGTTTATTGGATTATGAAGTGAATAAGTGGTGATTCTATTCATAATGAATGAAGCATGATGACCCTGTCTTATATTTGTATAACCCTTTATTCTTTTTAATACCTTTTTAGTTCTGTTGTCCTGTTGGAGCTTCCAAAGACCCAGGTCTACCTAGCTAGCCTTTCTCAGGCCTTAAAATGCATATGCCATCTCCTACCTCTTAGGCAAAAGCATGGGCTACAGGTGGCTTGCCTGCCTTCTGGCCCTAAGTCTGCTACTTCAGACCTGTGTCCTGGGCAAGTTACCTCACCCCTCTGCGCCCCAGTTCCCTTATTTGTACTGACGCATACGTACACTGTGAGGAAGGAGTAAATGAATACAGTTGGCCCTTGAACAATGTGGGGTTTGAAGGTGCCGACATCCCGCCACGGATTCGAAAATCCACATATAACTTTTTTGTTCTTAATCATCACCTGAGGATATTGTTTTCCATTGATTTTTTTTTAGAGGGAGTGGAAGGCAGGGAGGGGAGGGAGGGAGAGAGAAAGAGAAAAAGAGAGAGAGAAACATTGATGTGAAGGAGACACATCAATTGGTTGCCTCCCACACATGCCTCAACCGGCGCCAGGGATTGAACCTGCAACCCAGGTATGTGCCCTTGACTGGGAATCGAACCTGAAACCCTTTGGTGCTTGGAGCCTATGCTCTAACCATTGAACAACACCAGCCTGCATGTCCACATATAACTTTTGACTCTCCAAACATTTAACTACAGTCATCCCTTGGTATCCAAAGGGAATTGGTCCCAGGACTCCCTGCAGATACCAAAATCCATGGATGCTCAAGTTCCTATATAAAATGGCAAAGAACAATGTATATAGTTGGTGCTCTACATCTGCAGATTGAACCAACTTCAGACTGAAAACAGTGTCCATGGATGGGAATCGATGGATGAGGAACCTGAGGATACAGAGAACCAACTGTGTATTTATTGAAAAAAAATCCAAGTATAAGTGAACCCATGCAGTTCAACCGTGTGTTGTTCAAGGGTCAATGATATATATATATACTTTGAACAGTGCCTGGCACTTAACAAATGTTAGCTATTATAGGAGTACTGTGAAGATCAAGAATGTTGGGGCCAATATTAAAAATTAGGCATCCTGCGCTAAACCATTCATAGAAGACCTGCTTCTGGGTCGGGGTTTCATATGTAGCAGAGCAGCTCCCTCACTGAGATCTATTGAAAGTCAGCCCTCGACACAAGGGTTTGTCAAGAAAAAAAAAAGAGAAGATTTTTTATTTTAAAAATTTTGAAAAACACACAAAACAATAGAAAGAAAGAAGAACAATAAAAAAAAAAAAGAAAAATTAGGCATCCTGCCTTAGCTGGTTTGACTCAGTGGATAGAGCGTCAGCCTGAGGATCAAAGGGTCCCGGGTTTGATTCTGGTCAAGAACACGTACCTTGGTTGCAGGCTCCTCCCTGGCCTGGGCCCTGATCGGGGGCATATAGGAGGCAACCAATCGATGTGTTTCTCACACATGGTGTTTCTCTCTGTCTTTCCCTCTCTCTTCTACTCTCCCTAAAAATCAATGGAAAAAATATCCTCTGGTGAGGATTAATAACAAAAAGTAGGCATCCTTGCCTACTGTGGTTCAGCAGTTGAGCATCAACCAATGAACCAGGATGTTGAGGTTCGATTCCCAGTCAGGGCACATGCCCAGGTTGCAGGCAAGGGGCATGCAGGAGACAGACTATTGATGAAGTTTCTTTCTAATTGATATTTTTATCTCTATCCCTCTCCCTTCTTATCTCTCTAAAAATCATTAAAAACTTTTAAAAAAAATTTAAAAATTAGGCATCCTCAATATTACATTGAGTGAAAATGAAGCCAGACACAAAAGACCATATACTGTGTGATTCTATTACAGGAAATTCAAGGACAGGCAAAACTAACCTATGATGATAGAGATAGACAGAATAGAGGTGTGGGGTGGGGAGGGGGCAGCATATTGACTGGGAAGATGTATGTAGCAATCTTCCTGGTGGGGGATGTTGATAGTGAGGTTAGTTTGGGGTGGGGATAGGGATAGAAGGTATATGGGAAATTTCTGTAATATTCAGTCAGTTGTACTATGAACCTAAAACTGCTTTAAAAAATAAAACTATGCCCAGCTGGTTGAGTGTCGATTTTGAACCAGGAGTCATGGTTCGATCCCAGTCTGGGCACATGCCCAGGTTGGGTTACGGGCTCAATACACAGTGGGGGGCATGCAGGAGGCAGCTGATCAATGGTTCTCTATCATCATTGATGTTTCTATCTCTCTTTCCCTCTCCCTTCCTCTCTGAAATCAAGAAAAATATATTAAAATTTTTTAAATAATAAAAAATAAATTAAAACTATTTTTTATATTAATTTTTAGAGAGGAAGGGAGAGAGAGAGAGAGAGAGAAAGACATCAATTTGTGTTCCACTTATTTATGCATTCATTGGTTGATTTTTTTAAAAAGTTTTTTGTTGTTAATTCTTATCCAATATTTTCCATTGATTTTTAGAGAGTGGAAGGGAGGGGGAGAGACAGGGAGAGAGAAACATCTATGTGAAAGAGATACATCAATTGGTTGTCTCCCACAACCGAGGTAAGTATCTTTGTCCAGAATGGAACCCGGGACGCGGGGCAACGCTCTAGTCACTGAACCAAACTGACCATGGCCATGGGTTGATTCTTGTATGTACCCTGACTGGGGATCAAACTTACAACCTTGGCATATCAGGACGACGCTCTACCCAACTGAGCTACCCAGCCAGGGCAAATATAAAAATCTACTAGATGCCCGATGCACAAAATTCATGCAACGGGTTTGGCGCTTGCAGCCCCGGTTGCCCCAGCCAGCCCTCACAGCCTCGGCCGGCCCTCACAGCGCCAGCTTCCTCCGAAAGTCGTCCGGATGGTTGTTCTGCTGCTCGGTCTAATTAGCATGTTAGCTCTTCATTATATAGGATTTTAAAACTGCATTAGCACAATGACACATAATAAGTGTTCATCTTTTTTTTTTTTTTTTTTAAATATATTTTATCGATTCTTTACAGAGAGGAAGGGAGAGAGATAGTTAGAAACATCAATGATGAGAGAAACATCGATCAGCTGCCTCCTGCACATCTCCTACTGGGGATATGCCCGCAACCCAGGTATATGCCCTTGACCGGAATCGAACCTGGGACCTTTCAGTCCACAGGCCGACGCTCCATCCACTGAGCCAAACCGGCTTCGGCAATAAGTGTTCATCTTAAGTGCACATTATTATGATTACAATTATTCTATATGTCCTATAAAGTCCTGACATGCAATTATCCTATGATAGTAAATGGTACAACACAATAAAAAATATAAAAATATGCCTTGATTTTATTTTTACTTATCTCTTTTTAAAAAAATATATTTTATTGATTTTTTACAGAGAGGAAGGGAGAGGGATAGAGAGTTAGAAACATCAATCAGCTGCCTCCTGCACACTCCCTACTGGGGATGTGCCTGCAACCAAGGTACATGCCCTTGACCAGAATCAGACCTGGGACCCTTGAGTCTGCAGGCCGATGCTCTATCCGCTGAGCCAAGCCGGTTAGGGCTTACTTATCTCTTTATTTATTTATTTAGCTTTATTTCTATTTTACAATTTTTTCAAAATATATTTTTATTGATTTCAGAGAGGAAGGGAAAGGGACACAGAGAGAGAGAGAGAAACATCAATGAAGAGAGAGAGGGTCATTGATCAGCTGCTTGACCCCACACTGGGGGTCAAGCCCCACAACCCAGGCATATGCCCTGACTGGGAATTGAACCGTGACCTCCTGGTTCATAGGTCGACGCTCAACCACTGAGCCACACCAGCCAGACAGCCTTGTTTCTGTTTTAAATCCCTAGATTTAAACCCCCAAACATATATTGACAGAGAAGAAGGTAATGAACATTTATTGAGTAGTTACTACAGGGTGGGCAAAAGTAGGTTTACAGTTGTATGTCGAAATACAGTTTATTCCTATGTTATTATTTATTAATTATTATATTATTTTCCATTACCAACAACTGTAAACCCATTTTTGCTGCACCTTTATGTGTCAAGCAACTTTACATGTACTTTACCCATACCACCGTCACACCACCCTCTGAGGTCGGTAACTGCAGAGAGGCAGCACAATCTCTGCGTTTGGGCTGTGCGGTTTGAATAGTGGCCTTGCCACTTGTAAGCGGTGTGGCTTTGGGCAAGTTATTTACCCTCTTTGTGCCTCAGCTTTCCCATTTGCTTAAAAGAAAAATAAAATAAATGGTTTTTGTACCGATCTCATAGGAATGCCGTATGAAATGAATGAGTAAACACGTAAGACAGGGGCTGGCACATAGCAAGCCTTTTGTGTTTGCAGATGCTCTTCTAGAGATGTGGAAACTGGCCCTCGCTGGTTTTGCTCAGTGGCTAGAGCGCTGGCCTGCGGACCAAAGGATCCCAGCTTCAGTTCCGGTCAAGGGCAGGGACCTTGTTTGCAGGCTTCTCCCCAGCCCGGTGTGTTTTTCTAACGTCAATGTTTCTCGCTGTCTTTCCCTTTCTTCCACTCTCTTTAAAAGATCAGTGGGAAAATATCCTCTGGTGAGGGTTAACAAAAAAAAAAACGGGGCGGGGGGGGGGGGGAGATGTGGAAATTGAAGCACAGAGAAGTCACTTGCCCAGTGTCACACAGCTAGGAAGTGCAGATTTGGGATTTAAATTTGAGTATTCTCTTATAATAGTCTAGAGTAGACTCTAGAGGCCCGATGCACAAAATTCATGCAAGAGTAGGCCTTCCTTCCCCCAGCTTCCCTCTGGCCTCCGGGACCCCGGCTTCCCTCGCAGCCCTGGCTTCGTCAGGAAGGTCATCCGGAAGGATGCCAGGTCTAATTAGCATATTACCCTTTTATTATTATAGATAGACAAGTATATAGGCAATTACAAAGGGGATCCTTATCCTGAGCCCCATATCTTAGGCTCTGTCCCTCCAAATTCCACCCCCAGTCTTAGAGGAGGGGTGGGGGTGCCCGAGAGCTGCTAGTGAGTGAGGTCCAAGGACAGAGTGCTGAGCAGCGGGACAGGCAGCCTGCTGGCCAGAGGCTGAAGTGATCTAACCTGGCAGCTCAGGGTATTTTTAGGCCGCTGTGCCCTTGCCCCTGGGCTGGAAGCAGATTAGAGAAAAACAAAAATGAAATGACCTCTGCTTGGCCTGACCACTCCACCAAAAGGAAGAAGAGACTTTGAGAAAAAGCTAACCAGCCTTGGGTCTATTTTGCTCCCTCTTCTCTCAGCGGGTAGGAGCAAAGCCAACACCCCTAGTGGGGCTGGCACTGCTGCAAATACCTCACTTGGGACCAGGAATTTTCTCCCATCCACCCTCTCAAACTCACTGGCCACACGGCCCAAACCTACCCTCGTCACCATTGATTTACTTAACAAACATTTACATTCCAGGCTCTACTCTCAGCATTTTCTAATATTGATTCATTTAACTCTCAAACAGCCTCACTTTCACAGATGAGCAAATTGAGGTCACCGAGATTGATTAACCTGCCTGTGGCCATGAGAAGCCGAGTCAGGACTCAAACCAGGCAGTATGGTTCCGGAGAACAGACTTAACCTCCATGCTATGCCACTTCTCCAACGTCTGGCACCTTCCAGTGCTACAGGACACCAGGCACCACCCTCCTGAAGTAGCCCTGGCAGTCCCCTGACCACCCCCGTCCCCCGCACCACCACAGCTAAGGTTGCCCAAGTTACAGTGGGTATCTGTTATCCCAGAGTAATTATTAATAGAGGAATTGCTTGTCCACCCCACTCACCAGTTACCTCTGACCTGCTGCTCTGGGCTGCCCTAACAGAGGCTCTGGGACCTTCTCACACCGCCTCACCAAATTCCTCCAAGTAACCTGAGTCCAGGCTGAAGTTCTTACACAATTTTGCTGAAAGCCTGAGGGAATCAAGGAAAAATGAAACCCAGTCAGCTGCTCTCTCTGCACTGGCCATGCCCCTGCCCCGGGGGCCCCTTCTGGCTGCTTCTCTCCTCAGCACTTTGCTCTCATTTTAGTCAGAGGCCCTGACATGGGATCCTTTGTTCTCTGCCCAGAGTCTGGGAATCCTCACTTCCTAGGCCATGCCCCAGCCAGAGCAAGTAAACGCAGTCTCTTCAAAGATGCCTATTCCCTGCGCCCTCAGAACTCAGCAGTTAACATTTGCTTCCTCTGAGACCTAGGTTTCTTAGACAACAGAGGGCCCTGTGAAGTGTTTTTCCAAATAAAAGAGCAATCTTTGCCCAAAGGGTAACTCTAGTGCCATCAAAGAAATGGGCTCCTCTATATATTTGTTTAATCCTCACTTAAATATACTTTCTATTCATTTTAGAGAGAGGAAGGGAGAGAGAGAAACATTGATGTGAGAGATTAACAGCGATCGGTTGCCTCCCATACATGCACTGACCGGGGATCGAACCTGCAACCTAGGAATGTGGTTTGACCAGGAATCAAATCCGAGACCTTTTGGTGTATGGGATGACGTGTTAACTAACTGATCCACCGGGCCAGGACGAAATGGGCTCCTACAGAGAAGAGCTCTCCCTCTTCATTTCTTGACAAAACATAAGTAAGAGCTGTATACTGAGCAATGTACTCCTGTGGTATGAGGAATAGAGTGAAGAAATAAAATGCAGTCACTGTAGTCAAGCTGCTAATTTACTAGAATCAAGTAGCTTGAGGCACCAGGAAACAATTCTATTCTTGTTTCACCTTGCCTGGGATCTTAAACTTTTGAACTTTGCAGTCCTGCATCAATACCTAGATATCCATCAAGCTTCCAGATAACCCTCTGATTATCCCCAAAGGTCTAAGAAAAGAATGCTTATGGATCCGGACCACCTGACATCCATTCATTATCCAGGCCACTGGTCATTAAGGACCAGCCATAGGCTAAGAATGCAGGACAGAGTCTTCTCAAGGATGTGTACTTCTTACTATGGAACTCTCATTTTCCTTTCTTCTTGAGAACATTCTGGGTATCACCTAGTTGTGTTTGCAAACCCTAAGACTCTTTAATAAATTTTATTTATATATTTGTTTGTTTGTTTCCTTGTTTGTTTTAATCCTCACCATAGGACATGCTTACAGAGAAAGGAAGGGAGAGTGGGAGGGAGGGAAGACATGCTTACAGAGAAAGGAAGAGTGGGAGGGAGAGAGGGAGGAATGGGAGAGAGAGAAAGAGAGAGAGAGAGAGAGAGAAGAGAAATATCAATCGGCTGCCTTCTGTATGTGTCTCCACCAGGGACCGAACCCAGAACCCAGGTATGTGCCCTGACTGGGATGGAACTGGCAACCCTTCAGTGCACAGGACAATGCTCAACCAACTAAGCCACTCCAGCCAGGCTAAATATTTTTTCTTTTATTTCTAGTCAAAGCCTCCATACTGTTTTTGGGTTTGTTTGACAAGTATAATCACCAAATACTTATTTTGTCTCCCATTATCTTTTTAAATTCATTCAGTAGAGAAAGCTCTATCTCTGACCCTGGGTGAAAACTTGGATCTGATATCCCCAGAGGTGACGATTTATTTTGTGTGTCAGCTTGGCTAGGCCATGGGGTGCCCAGATATTTGGTCAAACACTATTCTGGGTCTTTCTGTGAGAGTATTTTGGGGTCAGATTAACATTTAAATTCGTGGACTTCGATTAAAGCAGATTGCCCTCATAATGTGGTTGGGCCTCACCCAATCAGCTGAAGGCCTGAATAGAACAAAAAGACCAGCTTTCCCTGAGCAAGAGAAAATTCTCCAGCAGATGGCCTTTGGACTTCATCTGCAACATCAGCTCTCCCTGGTAAAATAGCAGATGGCCTTCGGACTAAAACTGGAACTTCAGTTCTCCTGGGTCTCCAGTCTGCCAGCCCAGCTTACAGATTTTAGACTTGCCAGCTTTCATGATTGCATGAGCCAATTGCTTATGATAAATACTTCTCTCTCTCTCTCTTTCTCTCTCTCTCTCTCTCCACACACACACACACACACACACACACACACACACACACGGATATATGCCACATAACAATGTTTTGGTCAGTGATGGACTATATATTCGAAAGTAGTCTCATAAGATTATAATGGCCTAGAGGCCTGGTGCACGAATTTGTGCACATTAAAAGGAAATTAACTAGAAGAAATATTTTAATATCGCTATTCGCCCTTTCTCTATAATAGAAGTGTCAACCAAATTCACAATCGGCAATGACAGATGGAAACACACATGTGCGATTGGCGCCAGTGAGAGCTTTATATGTATTGGGCATGCACGAGTCAACTTAGCCTTTTATAGATATAGAATAAACTTGCTTAATTAGACCTGCTTTCTGATTTAGCTAAAGTTTTTCCAGCCCAGTGAAGCACCCCAACTTCTCTTTCAGGTAATTGTCAGCAACACAGCAGTAAATATCAACACAAAGCAGATTATTATTGTAGATCATGCAGGGAGAACAAAGGGTAAAATATTTAATTGCAGCAGTGTTTGACTATATTCTGCACAGTGAGAAAACCTGAAGTCATTTTCAAGGCCCACCATTTCTTACTTCTTTTCAGTCAGGTCAAGTTTTTAAACTTTCTAAATCTCCGTTTTCCGGATAATGAAAAGAAAATAGGATTCTACCAAGTCTCCTATCTACCTACTCCAGGACTTCTCTGAGGATCAAATGAGATGAGGCACAGGAAAACACTTCACAGAAATTTTGTTAAAGTGTAAAATGTTTACACCTGGCTATAAAGCAAGTTGTGTTCCTGGACTGAAGAAACTCAGATTTCCCCCATCTTTGGGACTTGTTGCTGTTCATTGTTGTCTGTTTAGTGTCTTTCCTAAACAAATTCTGTAAAGTCTGTAGTCTTTATCCTATGCGGCCACTAAAGTCTCTGCTTAGTTAGCTCAATAATCAGCTAATGGTAGGACGGAGGCTTCTTTAAACCTTAAGTCTCCTAGCCTTTTAAATTGATTTTAGCGAGAGAGACATGGATTTGTTGTTCCACTTATTTATACAGTCATTGGTTGATTCTTGTAAGTGCCCTGACTGGGAATGGAACCTGCAACCTTGACATATTGGGATGATGCTCTAACCAACTGAGCTACCAGGACAGGGTGTAAGTTTCCTAACCTTTGATAAGAGACTCTGTGTGTTTTGGGGCATGCTTTTCATGTTCTATCAGGCAGTTCACAACACTACCGTAGCTTCCACATTCTACTTAAGCAGAGCCTCAAGGTCAGCCAGAGGTGAGAGATTAGGGCTTTCTCAGGCATTTCCTGTCACGTGCACAACTCTGCCCATGTGCATGTGAAAGGGCGAGGGCTACGCCCTCTATCTTGCCCCGAATCCTCCATTTTTGGGCAGCAGCCTTAGCCATGTGTTCGGCCAGGAGCTTCTTCCCGGAAGCCCAAGCCTCTGCCAGCCACGCCCAGGATTTCTTTAAACTAACCAATGACAATCAAGGGACGCACGCCATAGATATGACCACATCCTGTGTAACAAGACACCGACTTGCACCCAGCCAATCGGCAGGGCCCGCAGTTCTCTCTCCTCCCCTTACTCCAACCCCCCTATGAAACCCCTCTTCCCACAGGGCTCTCGTGCTCCGTTGGCTGCATCGGCAAGTGTGGATGATGGGGGGGGGGGGGGGCGCGCCAAACTAGTTTGAATAAAGACTTCTGCTTTTGCCTCAGACTCGGCTGGCTCCCTGGTGGTCTATTGGGGATCTTGAAATCTGGGCATAACACATGGACTTCTAGATCCCCTAAAATATGTTGGAGCTTTTCAGATTTCTCTGTGGACATCTCATTCCCCAGCTTTCTTTTAAAATTTGTGGTCAGCTTCATCTGTGTCCCATCTGTTATCACTGCCTCAGGCAACTTCTATGTTAAATTATTGTTGCTGATTGTTTTCGACAAATGGCTCCGGGGAAAAGGCTGTTCACACTGACAGAGCTGAGTCAAGTCAAATAAAGACAAACCCTGGGAGTGGATTATTTCCAAGGACCTTCCAGACAAGTCAAATAATGACAACTCTCTGAAGATAGGACTTTTTAGGGAGTCCCAAACCCTTCTTCTCACTCCAGTGGCTGCTAAGCTGCTGGTTTTTATGGCTATCATAACTGTAAAACAGTTGGTTTTCAAGGCTATTGCAGAACTGGGACAAGAGGAATGGGATAGGATAAGTTAAAATGCCACAAAACTTGCAATTCTTAAAGTCCATTTTTTTCTCTCTCTTTTAAATAAATGTTCCTTGGGTGTTATAAGCCTTTGATTAATTTTCAGACTACATAAAAAGTTAATTTCATACCTGATCGGCATGGCTCAGCGGCTGAGCGTTGACGTATGAACCAGGAGGTCACGGTTTGATTTCCGGTCAGGGCACATGCCCGGGTTGTGGGCTTGATCCCCAGTGTGCAGGAGGCAGCCCAATGATTCTCTCTCATCACTGATGTTTCTATCTCTCTCTCCCTCTCCCTTCTTCTCTGAAATCAATTAAAAAATATGTTTTAAAATGAATGTGATGATTTTGCCAGTGTTCTCATAGGATTTATGGAGGAGTGGATTCTGGAAGTGCTCTTTCTCCCCCCCCCCCCCATCCCCCCAAAAAGACTTAGAAATTCAAAAATTTTAAATGTGCAGCCCAGCCCTGGCCAGTATGGCTCAGTTGATTAAAGAGAAAGAGAGATCAATTTGTTATTCCACTTATTTATGCTTTCATTGTGAAAGGAATTTTAGAGACAGGACAGGCAGTCAGGAGCTAAAGGGGGGTCCATTGGAGAGGAAGGCATAAGAGGGGGCTTGGAGACGCCAAAATGCTTATCTTACTTTCACAGAGGCTAGAGAAATGTTACAGGAGGGAAGCATATTTTCACAGAGAGTAGAGAAATGTTGCAAGATAAGGGGGAGAAGGAAAAGGGGGGACCAAGTGGGCTTTGACCTTTGAAACTGATACTATGTAGCAGAGTGACCAATGAGGAAACGGGGTGGGGTGGGGTGTGGGGCTCCTAAATTAAGGAAGTGTCCAATTAGAAAGAGTCATGTTCAGACAAAGAACTACAGCCTTTATCAACCCGGAGACAAAGAGACTCATAGATTTTAGATTTTTTTTTTTATTTTTTCTCATTAGAGGGAGAGAAAGCAGATTTTTCCTATTTGGGGACCCCTCCCAAAAAGAGTTTGTATATGCTCCCAATAAACGTCCACATTTTTATTAAAGAAATCTTTTAGTCCACAAATTTATCCTTCAACTTCATAGGACAAGGACCCACAGAAGAAGAATCTGCACCCTGAGCCCCACGTTTCAATTGATTGCTTTCTAATAAATTCATAAAATTCTCTTTGGGTTTGGACTTTCTTACGTCGACACAGTGTGGGTGTGTGAATGCACGTAAAAGTTTAAGGGTGTTGTATGAATGTGTGTGTGTGAATATTTGAGTGTATGTATAAGTATATGCGTGTGTGTGAATTAAATGTATGTGAGTCAGTGTGCACAAATATATCAGTATGTGTTTGTTCAAGTAAGTATATGTGTATGAATGAATATGAGTGGGAATATGTATAAATGCTTGAGTGTATATGTGTGTGAGCAGACTTAATATATATATATTTGAGTACATGGGTGCATGAGTATATGACTACATTATTGAATGTGCATTTAGATATATGAGTGTATAAGTATAACTGTGACTGTATGAGTGTGTATGTTTGCGTGTGTGTAACTACATATGTGGGTGAGTAAATGAGTGAATGTATGAGCATGTGGATATAAATGTTTGAGTGTGTAAAATATGAGCACATGTATATGTGTATGAGTACATGGGTCTGAGTGTTTACGTGTATGTGAGTGTGTGAGTGCATGTACAGAGGGTCTCTGGAGGTCTGGAGAAGCAAGCGAGTGCTTAATCACAGCTTGGAGAGAAAGCCCTGGTTCTCCCATGGGATGCGGAGCGCAGGTGGCCCCACACAGGGACTATCATGTCACACATGTCAGAAGTCCAACTGCCCGGTGCCAGCACCTCTGTTGGGCCCTAAGGGCCCTGGCCTTCTGCTCCTGGGGGGAGTGGGGGGCATAGCAGGGCTTCCAGGCATTCGTCTCATGGCTGTGGCCTTGTCTTCCCCTGAGAGTCAAAGAAGCATGGAGTTTTCAACTCACCTTTGCTAACTTGGTAATGTAGGCAGAGCATGTCTTATTGGCACCATTAAACTTTCCCCATTGGTCTCATTACAAAGTTATGAGGCAGGAAAGGCAGGTATGTTCTGGAGTTTGCTTTAAAAATCCTGTTCCTAAGTGAGGAATGATAGGGGAGGTCTCATGTCTTAGAACCAGACACTATGCTGAGGGCTTCGCATATACAGGGTGTCCCCCCAAATTGTATACACACTTTAACAGCTGACTGCTCAAGTTTGAAAATGAAATGTATTTTCATAAACATTGCCTTTGTAGTTATTCAAAGTGTGTGAATACATTTTTTGGGACACCCTGTATACAGTATTACCTCACTCAATCCTCCCAAAAGCCATTAGTAAGCCCCATTCAGAGTCAGACAGACCTGACTTCTAATAGCGATCCTGGGAGTGGTTAGCTGTGCAACCATGGAAACCAAGAGAGCCCCCTCTCAACCCAGTTGGAAGGGTGGCAGCCCTGTTCTCAGCCTTCAGGCCTCCACACAAACTTCACCTCATTCCCGCCCTCCATCATCTTCATCACATAATCCCGTGTATTTCCTTGATAACACAATCTGTAATTATCTTATTCTTTTATTAGTTTGTGATTGTTTCCACCTCCAAACTCCTCTGAGGCAGGTACTAAGTTTTCTGGTCTCACCTGCATCCACAGCACGTAACACAGCTCATGGCATGTGACATGTGGTTAGGTGCTCAATGAATAGCTCAAACTGACGGACAATGAATAAACTCATGTATATCCCACAGAAGTAAATCCCTCCTGGAGCCAGCTACACACTGCACCTCCTCTTTGCAAAGCTCAGGTGTGGTGTTTGCTGTCTTGAAATTTTACATCCACTGTATATGTGTATGTGTATGTGTATGAGTACATGGGTCTGAGTGTTTACATGTATGAGTGTGTATGTGAGTGTCAGATTTTAGAACTGTACACAATTCAATTATTTGAAAACTCCAATTGTTGAACTTGGGTCCCTAGTCCACCCAGTCACATTATTTTTGGACCTACAATGTCACCTACAGGCTATAGATAGATCTGCACCCTAGGAATGGCATTGGGGGTGCGGATCCCAGCTGATCAGGAATTTATAAAATGAGGCAGTGATTATAGAGGCTTCTGACAAGCAACCTGGTGATAAAAGATAGGAAACCTCTCTTCTCCCTCTGCTCACTTTCTTGAAGCATTAAATTCCTCTCAAGACTTCAATTCTCAGGTTCCCAGGGTCTCAGAATCCAACCAAACTCCCCTCCCTCCCTTTAAGCCTGCTTCCTCCCAAGCCTTCCCCATCACAGTAATTGCTCCAGCCCTAAACACTGGAGTCACCCGTTCTCCCACGTCCTGTTTCTAGTCCATCAGCAAACCCCATCTGCTTCATCTTTGAAAGCTGTCTGGAATCTGACCACTTCACACTATCTTCCCTGTTCTTTTTTTTAAAAAAAAATATTTTTATTGATTTCAGAGAGGAAGGGAGAGGGAGAGAAAGATAGAAATATCAACGATGAGAGGGAACCACTGATCGGCTGCCTCCCACATGCCCCCCCACTGAGGACTGAGCCCACAACCCTGGCATGTGCCCCTGACCAGAATCAAACCCAGGACACCCCAGCCCGCAGGCCGGCGCTCTATCCACTGAGCCAAACCGGCCAGGGCTGTATTCCCTGTTCTTACTCTGGTCTGAGCCAACATCATCTCTCACTAGAAAAGACACCTGCCTGAACATTTATTTAAAAAAGATATACAAATGGCCAGCAAGCACATGGAAAGATGCTCAACATTATTAGTCATTAGGGAAATACAAATCAAAGCCACAATGAGACACCACTTCAGATTCACTGGGATGGTTTTTATTTAAGAGAGAGAGAGAGAGAGAGAGAGAGAGAGAGAGAGAGAGAGAGAGAACAAGTGTTGGTGAGAAAATGGAGAAACTGGGACCCAATACTGGTGGGAATATAAACTGTGCAGCCACTGTGGAAAGCAGTTTGGAAAATGTTAAATATAGAATTTCTATGTGATCCAGGAATTCCACTTCTGGGTCTATACATGAAAGAACTGAAAGCAGGAAATCAAACAGAGATCAAAACCGGCTGTTGCTTTTCTGACAAATCTGGCTCCTGGACATGTCGTATTTGACCTGTATGGTGATATATGAACTTTGAATTAGTTGAGAACAATTAGAAATTGGGAAATTTCATCTAAAACCCAGATTTCTGGTCTTTTTTGAGAAATGAGTCTTCCTTTACTTACAACTTTGATTGGCTGGGCAAAATTGTGGTTACCCCCTTTAAGGGTTTCCTGTCACCATCTGGGGCTCAATCTAGGTAACTCCAAAGACATATATTAAAAATCTAAGCTTCTATGAAAATATTTCAGGAGGTGGGGTTTAGCATATAGCAACCCCAGGCTAGACTGGGCATTTGTCCCTTCCAGGAACTTAACCTCAAAAAGGACCACAAGTTTAACTGCAATTTTTATATTTGCCACCAGGGGGAAGCAAAACTGCAAAGTTGACCTGAGTCTTGCAGGTCCAGGATCAGCCCTCTGCTAGGACCTAGGGGTCAGGAGGCCTAAGAGGGCCTGGAGCTGAGGGGAAGGAAGTGGAAAGGAGATGGAGGAGAGAGGTGCTGGGCAATGTACCTGATTCAATGACCAACAACGAGGGGAGGCCAGAGGGGGAGAGGTTGTAGTGAGTGTGATCAGAGAATGCTTCTGGAAAAGGAGACTCTTGAATCAGGCCTTAAAGCCAGGCAACCCTAACTGGTTTGCTCAGTGGTTGGAACATTGGCCCACAGACCGAAGGGTCGAGTTTTCGATTCTCGATCAAGAGCATGTACCTCAGTTGCAGGTTCCCAAACCCTGGTTGCGTGCAGGAGGCAACCAATCGATGTGTCTCAGGTCGATGTTTCTCTTTCTCTCCTTCCCCCCTCCTCCCTCTCCTCCACTCTCTCTAGAAATCAATGAAAACAATATCCTCCAGTGAGAATTAAAAAAAAAAAAGCTAGGCAGGATTTGGACAGTAAAGGGAAAGGACCCTTAGGGAGGGAGGCATGGCTTGAGCAAAGGCATAGAAGGAGGCGAGGATTTGCACAGGGGAGGCAGCCTGGCTTGAGGCAGTAGGACAATTCTGAGATATCTCAAGCCATTGTTTTAGTCATGACTCATGGATACAAGTGACAGAAACCCACCTCAAACTGACTTAAGAAAGAAAAATTATTCTCTCACGTAACTAAAAAGTCCAGGAGAGAAAGCCTTTAGGTCTGGCGGCATGCAGGGACTCACATGATATTACTGTGCACCAGCTGCTCTCCATCTCTCGGCTCTGCCTATCCCCATGATGATTCCATTCCAGTCAATTCCCTTCTCCTGGTGGCAAGATGGCTAGCGAAG
The DNA here is from genome assembly GCF_964212035.1 of Myotis nattereri. Lineage (NCBI taxonomy): Eukaryota > Metazoa > Chordata > Mammalia > Chiroptera > Vespertilionidae > Myotis > Myotis nattereri. The sequence goes on from NC_138089.1 coordinate 28,545,459, forward strand.
TTCCAGACAGACCCTTAACACGTCCTAGCAACCACCAGGCAAGGAGAGAACTTCACTCCCAGTACTCCCACCAGGCATCCCAGGGGTTACTCTAATTGGCCTGGACTGTGTCATATGCCCATCCAGAAACTAGTTGCTGTAACTGTGGTTGACATAGTCTGAGTTACAGGCCACCTCTGGCATGAAGGGTAGATTCATCCAGCCAACCCCTTCACTGAGGGAGGTGGGGGGGTTCTCCAAAGGAAAAGCAAGGTGAGATGTTCTTTTCAGGAGACAGACCCACAGGTGCCGCACAGACAACAGGAGGAGGGGTCTCTATACCAGGTTCTTACCTCGAGGATGGTAAATAAAAAACTGTGGGGCAGTGAAGGGTGGGTTTATGTTGGTTGTCTGCTTATTTGTTTGTTTTGCTTATTAGATGTGAATGTCTGAGTAGCTGTTTTGAAGCCATGTCTATAGCGTCCATCCTGGCCAGGCCTCCGATGTACCTTACTTAGATAGCTGCAGCCTGAACTCATTCATTCAATAACTAGCTAGTGACATTCACCATGTGCTAGGCCCTGTGCCAGAAGCGGAGAGCATCACCATGAACAAGAGATAAAGTATTTGCTTTCCTGGAGCTTATAACCTGGTGAGACAAAGGGGTAAAAACAAGGAGATAACTAAATACATAACGTGCCCAGTGATGATTAAACGCTGTGAAGAATAACGCGAGGTAAGGGCAGGGTGATTGGTTCATATGTGTGTGCACGTGTGATGTTCCATACAGGATGGTCAGGGGGGGACTTGAAGGGGGTGAGGAGTGAGCCAAGCTGAGATTTGGGGTGAGCATTCCAGGCAAAGGCCCTGAGGCAGGAATGAGGTTGATATTTTCAAGGAATAACAAAAGCCCTCGTGGCTGTCAGTCGAGGAGACAGAGGTAGGAGGTGCAGGCTTGTGGGCCACTGTGAAGACTTTGGCTTTTACTCTCCCTAAAACGAAGAGCCCTGGAGGGTTCTGAGAAGCGGAGGAATATGATCTGACTTCAGTTTTTTTTAAAAAAAAAACATCTGGCAGCCAGATGGGAAATAAGCTACAGGGGGCAAGAGTGAAATCAGGGAGACGGTTGCAGTTGACCAGGTGGGTGACTGGATCAGGGTGATGGTGGGGGAAAAAGGTGAGATTCTGAATATATTCTGAAAGACAAGCCAGTAAGATTTGCTGATGGATTGGTCCTGGGGTGTAAGAGAAAGAGAGGTGTCATGAGTGACCCCAAAGTATTTTTGCTTGAGCAACTGTTAGGAAAGTTATCTTTTCAGAGACAGAAAGGCTGCAAGAGGAGCAGTCAGCAGATACTGAAAAGCTACTATGTGCCAGGGGTTATACCTGTGACCAAGCCAACCTTGTCCTGGAGTTTGGCAAGAGAGACAGACAATAACCACGGCACCAGTAAGTAAATGAGCAGATACCGGAGAGAGGAAGGCCATGCAGAAGGTTAGAAAAGGGTCTGCGTGTTATGCTCAGAGCAACCGGGAACCACTGGAGGGTTTTCAGCGGAGAGTGACAGGATCTGCTTTAGAAGGACCCTTCGCTGTCTTGTACAGAAACAGACTTTCAGGATTTGAGGAAACGGGAGGCCAGTGAGGAGGCTGCTGAAGGCTTCGAGGTGGGAGAGGTGATTTCACGTGGAAGAGCTTGGACAGAGGAATGGAGTCAGGAAACCAACCTTCACTCTCTGTGAGAGGTGCTTTAGGACACAGCGGCACCACTGTCCCTCTCCAGGGCCTTGGACAGGCACTGCACTCAGGGACTCTCAACCCCCAGCCCCTGCCACTTGATTAGTGACTGCCACTCAGCCATTAATTGCCACATCACCCTTCATTTCCCTACAATCAGCTCCATCTCGGTTTTTTTTTTATTTCCTTAGGAGCCACCCGCTTTTGCTCATATCCTGTTGGTCCAGACCCTTCGCCTATCAGTGCAGCCTGTCCCTCTGGCTGTGACTTTCCAAAGCTTTTCTTGGGGTAGCAGGGAGGGGCTCCCACCCTCGCCTCGTCCTGCAGCCCCATGTCTGCTTTTTACCACTTCATCCTCAAAACAAAACAAAAACTCCTGGCCGTCTCAATCTCTCTCCCTAAATCTCAGAGTCAAATCACACCCAATGTGTGCACTGCACTTTACAGCTGGCACCATCCACCCTCCCATTTCACAGCACAGAGAAGTGGGTCCTTTAGGGGAAAACCCACCAGGACAAAAGCCTGGCTTTACCGTTCCCCAACTCTTACTCTGGGCCACACCTGTCACCATTCAATGCCTCAGTTTCCTCAGCTGTGAAATTGGTATCACAGTCATTGTGGAGCACGTGAAGGGTTCGGCACAGGCCCTGGCAGGTAGGAGTTGCTCAGGAACCAGGGAGTGGAGTGAGGCCTCAGGAAATGCAGAAACTCATTATGGAAGAGGGGTCGGGTCTTTTTAAGGAGAACCAGGACCCGGTTTAGAGGCAGGGAGGTGCCAGGCCTGGGCACCTCTCAAGGCTGGGGTCACTGGGTGGGTAGCAATGCCACCAGCTACTCACCTTGCTCATTTCAGAGGCAGAGCACTATGGTTCTCAAAAACTTTGGCTCTAAAGCCAGACTACCAGGGTTCAAATCCCAAATCTACCACTTGCCAACTGGGCAATCTTGAGTCATGTGAAATTCCCAGAAGCAGCCTGGCCGGTGTGGCTCAGTGGTTCCAAGTCAACTCATGAACCAGGAGGTCACAGTTCAATTCCTGGTCAGGGTACATGCCAGAGTTATGGGCTCCATCCCCAGTAGGGGGCGTGCCAATCAATGATTCTCTCTCATCGTTGATGTTTCTCTGTCTCCCTCTCCCTTCCTCTCTCTGAAATAAATAAAAAACATATTTTTTAAAAAATTCCTAGAAGCAGAGCCTGAGTTGGGGAAGATGAGGTCTCAGGAGGAATCAATAAGGAGCTGAGGAAAACAATAGGACAGGGGAAGAAGTTGGGCGAAGATGTCAGCTTGCTAGGAGGTTAGCTTAGCCTGACCCAGAGAGGGAGGGCGGGGAACACTCTGAAGCAGGAGTAGCACTATGGAGTTGTCCCACCTGTGACAAAGTACCACAGACAGTGGCTTTAGCAACACAAGTTCATTGTCTCATGGTCCTGGTGGCCAGACAACTGAGAGCGAGGTGAAGGCAGAGCCTTGTTCCGGCTGAAACTTGTGTGGGGATGAGACGGATGGACGGGGGGTCCTCTCTTGCCTCCTCTAGTGTCTTGTGGTGGCCAGCAACCCTTGGCATCCCTAGGCTTGTAGCTGCATCTCTTCAGGTCTGCCTCCACTGTGACATGGCCATCTCCCGGTATGCCTCAGTTTCCGTGTCTCCTCTCCCCTTCTTCTAAGGACACCAGTCCTACTGGGTTAAGGGTGCATTGTATTGCAGTATGACTTCACCGTTAACTAAATAGGTATATGATGATCTTATTTCCAAATAATATCACATTCTGAGATATTGGGGCTTAGTACTTCAATATATCCTTTTTGGAGGGACACAGTTCAACCCTTAACAGGTTCCTTGTGGCAATGGGCCAGGCTTTTGTACCTACATGTTCAGACAATCATTGCCCAAGAATTGTTCCCTGTGGGGAGGACTTTTGGGGAGCTGCAGAAGATGAAGATAACTCCCATCAGCCAAAGACAATTGTCAGGAGAAGGGGGCAGTCAACACCCACAGCAGCTGGGGGATGGGTGTATTAGCCAGTGAAGGGGACCTGGGTGAGGCACCCACAGCATCTAGACAGGCAAAATTTTCAACCTCTCTATGCTGCTGTTTTCTCACTTGGAGAATAGGTGGTAGAGTGCCTGCACTGGGGAGAGGTGAGGACGAAAATAATTTGTGTTCTTAGAATATCACCTGGTGCCTGGTAAGTGCTTTGGAAATGTTAGCTTATTATTGGGCCCTGGTGGCTTTGGCAGGCTCTGAGAAGTAGCAGGGTTCATTCTCAGCTCACAGACTAGTCCCTACTCATCCTTCTGGCTGATTCCAAAAAAAAAAAACAACCCAGAAAAGTTTATTTACCATTAGCCAAAATGAAGAATGAGCCCTTCAGGACCATCCAATCCAGTCCTCCATAACCATTTCACAGAGGGGGAAACTGAGGCCAGCAAGGCGCTTACCCAAGTAATAAATGGGAGGCAATAGGGTGATTTGATTGTTAAGAGAAAGATTGTGGAATCAGACAGACTTGGCTCGAATTCCAGCTGAGTGACCTTGCATCAGTACCTCTGCCTCTCTGGGTCTCAGTTCCTTGTCTATAAAATGGGTCGTCGGTTGTCATTGCATCTATGGTTGAATATTAAGTGATGCTCTCTAATTATTAAATGTGAGCTCCTGTGTCACACCAATATACTAGTAATCATGAAACATGGGATGTACATGGCCATTCTGGAAGGAGGGAGGCTTCTTTTCCCAAGCCTCTAGGACAAGCATGTCAAATATTTTTGCGGCCCAGCCAATATGACAGTATGTAAGAAACGTTTTAATAAAAATTTCATAACTTAATTTTTATAATATCCTCTTATACATAATTATTAACAACAAACTACAATGTTTGCTAATGACATATTACCATAATCGTGTTGCATTCCATTTCCCTTATACATCTTATGCACAGGCGCACCATTTCTCTCCACTAATACTAGCAGCGAATATTTTAGCAGATGATTGCCACGTCATTAGTCTTGGACTGATTTGTTTGGTGTGCACCAGGAAACATTTCGCTTTTGGAGAACAAGAAAAATAGGTTTATTTGCATTATGCTTATTAGTTTGTGTGGTTATTCAGTGTCTGGAAAGTTAATGTGCAATAAAACATGAATTTTTTTTTAAATGTATCATTTTATGTTAACAATTACTCATTTATTTCAGCCCTTTGTATTCAGCATGTCTCTATCGAAATAAACCTACGTTTCTATGACAGTTGAAGCTTTTGGTTTTTTTGCGGCCCACATAAACTTCAGCCTTGTTTATTTGGCCCACGTTAGCCTTTGAGTCTGGCATGCTTGCTCTAGGATACCCTGGCCTGGGAGGTTCCAACCCCAACCCCTTCCCCCGGTTCAGGCTCTGCACACTGTCTCCTCTCTCAGCAGAAGCTTCTGTCTGGCCTGGGCTGTGGTCCCACCAGGAAATCGATACCAGTCAGGCAGCTGTCATCCGCTTCCCCAGCACCATCACGCTGCCTAATTGTATGGATGCTGTGCTGCCGCCAAGGCCTCATTCGTCAGAGCCATGTGGTCACAGCCGTGCTTGGCTGAGAGGTACATTCATTATGGAGACAGCTTTTATTGGGACTTTCAGAGGGACTGGGAACGAGAAGCGAAGCAAGCAGGCACTCCTCATCCCCGGGGTGCCACCGGCTTCTCATTCAGGCTGCTGATAATAACAGCCAGCGTTCACGTAGGGTTTACTCTGTGCCAGCCACCTTCCTAAGAGCGTTACCAATATCAACCCACAGCAGCTCGGTGAGGTAGGCACAGTTATTATCCTTGTCCCCATTTTACAGATGGAGCAACCGAGGCCCAGAGAAGTGAAGTGGCTTGTCCAAGTTCACTCAGATAATAAGTGGGGCCAGTAGCCCCAGGGCCTGTGGGTTTAGTCCCTGCTGTGGGGCCTCTCAGTGATAAAGATGGTGATACCACGGTATCCATAATAACAATAGCAGCTTCCATGGACTGCAAGTTAGCAGGAGCCAGATGTGGTGCAAACGTCCTTTTCACACCTACTTTATTTTACTCCACTCCAACACTGAGATAGGGATGAATGGCCCCATTTTATAAGGGGGCCAATTGGGCTGTAGGGGATGAAACACTGCCCATGGCCACACAGCAGATCAAGGAAAGGGCTATTTTGCCTTTAGCTTCTTCAACCAGGGTATGTCTGGCTCTCAGCCTAGGTCAGTGATGGTGAACCTATGCCACGCGTGTCAGAGGTGACACGCGAACTCATTTTTTTGGTTGATTTGTCTTTGTTAAATGGCATTTAAATATATAAAATAAATATCAAAAATATAAGTCTTTGTTTTACTATGGTTGCAAATATCAAAAAATTTCTATATGTGACACAGTACCAGAGTTAAGTTAGGGTTTTTTTGTTTTGTTTGTTTGTTTGTTTTTAAATATATTTTATTAATATTTTACAGAGAGGAAGGGAGAGAGACAGAGAGTCAGAAACATCGATGAGAGAGAAACATCGACCAGCTGCCTCCTGCACATCCCCCACTGGGGATATGCCCGCAACCCAGGTACATGCCCTTGACCGGAGTCGAACCCGGGACCCCTCAGTCCGCAGGCCGATGCTCTATCCACTGAGCCAAACTGGTCTCGGCAAAGTTAGGGTTTTTCAAAATGAGACACGCCGAGCTCAAAAGGTTCGCCATCACTGGTCTAGGTTCTTAACCATCCTCCTCTGCTGTCTGCCATTCACTGGCTGTGTGGCTTCAGGGAGGTCACTGCCCTTCTCTGGATCTCAGTGCGCTTTTAATTCATCAATGAGCCTTTTCTGAGTTCCCATGTGCCCAGACTGGAGTTGGGGGGCTGAGGAAGGTACAAAAGAGGGAGGGGATGCCATGTCTCTGCCCACAGGGTGTCAGATACCTGTTTCCAGCCCCGAGGCAGCATTTCTCCCAGCATTTGTGGGCATAGGCCACCTGCAGCACCATGGCTGGGGAGCTTGTTAGCAAGGCCAGTGCCAGCCCCAGGAATTCTGATTCAGGAGGCCTAGGGTGGGGCTTGGGAACCTGCATTTAAAGAAACCCCCAGGGCCCAGCGGTGTGGCTCAGTTGGTTGAGCATCGTGTCATGCACCAGGATGTCTCTGTTTGATTCCTGGTCAGGGCACATGCCTGGATTTTCAGGCTCAATCCCCAGTTTGGGGTGTGCAGGATCATGTTTCTCTCTCTCTCTCCCTCACCCTTCCTCTCTGTGAAATCAATAAAACAATATTTTTTAAAAAACAACTATTAAATAATGTTTAAACTAAAGGCACAAAACAGAAAACAACTCCCAGCGAGTGGTGGTGCACAGTGCCCACAGGCCTTGCTGAGTTAGATTTTGCATTCTCTGCTCTTAGTTCAAAAACCTTATGAAGAGGACACTTTCTCTATACAAACCTTCAAGAAGGTTATTCTGGTCATTTAACAAATTAATGCAAAACTAAATAAGTTTTTAAAGTGATAAAAGAGTACTTTTCAGGTTCAGGTTAAAACATTCAAACAGTTTAGGAAGGAGCGGTAATAACCTCCAGCTTCTTCTCTTCCAGTCTGCCTCCTGGAGCTGCCCAAAGAAAACCAGCTCCAAAAGCTTATTGATCACTTACTTGTGATCAGAGAGCCAGGCATTGGAGACAGCTGGGCCAGACAGACATGGTCCTGAAGAACCAATGACAATGACCTTGGCAGTTAACACTAACAGTGGACAGACCCTGATCCTGACCTTTATAATGGGCTATGGGGTGGTACTATGATTATAATCCCTTTTTATAAAAGAGGTGAGTTGAGCCCAGCCGGTGTGCCTGCAATGGTTGAGTACTGACCTGTGAACCCGGAGATCACAATTAGATTCCCGGTGAGGGATTATGCCCAGGTTGTGGGCTTGATCCCCAGGAGGGGGCATGCAGGAGGCAGCTAATCCATGATTCTCTCTCATAAAAAATTATTTTAGAGAGGAAGGGAGAGGGAGAAATAGAAACATCACTGATGAGAGAGAATCATTGATCGGCTGCCTCCTGCACGGCCTCCACTGGGAATCGAACCCGGAGCCCAGGCATGTGTCCTTGACCGGAATCAAACCTGGGACCCTTCAGTTCGCAGGCCGACGCTCTATCCATTGTGCCAAACCAGCTAAGGCTCATTGATGTTTCTTTTATCTCTCTCTCCCTCTCCCTTCCTCTCTGAAATCAATAAAAATATATTTTAAAAAATATGAATAAAAGAGGTGAATTGAGCTTATTGTCCAAACTATGATTTCCCAAAGTTTGTTCAAGTTCTGTCTGTATCAGAAGCACTTGGACCAGTCAAGTGCAGATTCCTGAGCTTCCACCCACTGGCTTCCTGGAGCAGGCCAGGAACCTGCATTTTTAAAATATGTTTTTATTGATTTCAGAGAGGAAGAGAGAGGGAGAGAGAGGTAGAAACATCATTGATGAAAGAGAATCATAGATCAGCTGCCTCCTGCACATCCCACACTGGGGATTGAGTCCACAACCCGGGTATGTGCCCTGACTGGGAATTGAACCATGACCTCCTGGTTCATAGGTCAAAGCCCAGCCACTGAGCCACGCCAGCCAGCAGGAGCCTGGATTGTTAAAGACACACGCCAGGTGTCTCTAGGCCGCTGCTCCGTTACGAGAACCACTCCCCGAGCTGTACTGGGAGGTGGGAGGATGAGAAGAACACAGAGGTGGTAGGACTTTAAGAGGGAAAGCAGCTCCGAAGAGGGGTACGGAGGGCAGAGTTGCAGCGTGGGCTGGGCTCACCCCACTGGGTTTCTCCCCAGCAGTGTGGCTGAGCCCCCATCCACATCTAACCTTCCTCACCATAAGGCGGCTAGTCCCTGAAAACCCTCCCTCCTTCCTGAGATATGCAACGATCCCACCCCCAGCCTCCAGGCCATCCCAGCTGCTTCTGTTATATCTTATTAGTCAAGTGGAACATTAATTAAATGTGAGAATAATAGAGGCAGAGATGGGGGGAAAATTGTAAAGCCAAGGAAGAAAAGAAGTCCCTTCACATGGCTCTGCAGTAGCTGGAACCCTTAATTGTGTGACAGTGAGAAAGGCTGTCACCCTGATATTCCCACTCTGCCAGTGACTCCAGGCAGCAGGCCTTTGAATGTGCGGGAGGGGCAGGGGGGCATCGCAAAGGTGAGCCCAGGGAGCCAGGAGAAAACGGAGTCCCTGAGCCACCACGGGGCTCTGTGAGGCAGGGGCACCAGGAGAGCCACCATACTGGGATAAACCATACCCCGTGGGCAAAGAATAAAGTCCAAACTGCCTCCCTCCACCCCATTCTCACCCTCCTGTTGGCTTCCCTGGTGAACTCTCCTTTGTTTCTCAAGCCCAGCCCCAAAGACCCCCACCTCTGAGAACAGAGTTAGTCCTTGCATTTCCCAGGCTGTGGCAGCTCTGAGAGCAGCTCTCCATCACAGTTCAGGTTCCCGTACCCATGTCTGTCCCCCCTCAGGGTTCTTACTTAGAACAAAGCCTGGCCCTGAGCAGGTGTTGATGAACATTTGTTGGAAGAACAATGGGTCTTGCCAAGACAAACCCCACATCCAGCCCGTATAGGTCAAGTAGACTAGAGTTAGACAAGTAGAACTTCTTAAAGTGATATTCAAGAGACCTTACTCTAACCCACCTCTTTATCAGGGCTTCTCAAGAATATGCCTGAGTCGCCTGTGTCAGAATCACCCTGGACTTAATAAGTCAGAATCTCAGGGGGTTTGAGGAGCCCCAGTCTGCAGACAGTGGGGAGAGTGGGAGGAGTTGGTGAGGGACAGGGAGTGCACTGGTGCCCAGATAGCAGACTCCCTGGAAACAATAGATACACCTCTCACCAACCCCCAGGGCTGTAGTTTCCTCCTTTGCCAAGCAGTTAAGTTATTAAATTAAACACAGTGCTCTTAATGAAACAATAGATTCATTACACGCTCTACTGCCTCCTAGCAAAGCCTCTAATTGACTCAGCCAACCTGGGAAGGCACTGAGAATACTCTCTGTGGTCCGCCCCCATCGGGCCAGAAGGGCTCCAAAGAGCACCTACCTGCTACCAAGGTCCTAGAGCTTCGCACACCCCGCCCTGGGAGAGTTGGAGTGGTGGTAGGGTGCAGGGTGAAATGGACCTGCACAAAGAGCTCCTTCCCCAGCCTGCCTTCATTCCCCGCTTGGTGCTCACACACCTGTGATGACTTGACAGGTGGGGCTTCCCAACCAGCCCCAGCCTGCAGGCTCTGGCCCCTCCCTGGCTAAGTTTCACAAAGGGGAGCTCTGTGCACCCTCACACTCCACACCTTTTGCACTTTCAGTCCTCTGTCCCTTGACTGTCCCTCCTCTCATTTCTCCAGCTGAAAAAATCCAATCCAAGGTATCTCCTCTGTAAGACTTGCCCTAACTATTTCCATACTTTGGGCAGAAGTAATTTCTTCCTCCACTATGTCCCACAATAACTTATCAGAATTATATGAATAGAAGATAACATTTACTGAGCACTTACTATATGTTGGGCCATCTGTTTTCTGTCTGAACCCTCACTGCTATAGGCCCCATATCCCACTCTTTCTGCCTGGTAAGGAAGTGGAAGAATTGGGAGTGGAGTGGGATGGCTTCTGAGATGGCCTCATGAGGTCCCTGAGTGCTCAATTTGGTGTGAGAAGCAGCAATATGATTCTCATATTCCTAGAAACATAGAGGTAGCCCAAGAGGCCCAGGCAAGGGGATGTTGCAATGAGGGCCCAGGGCTCAGTAGACCAATGACTGCAGAGCATGCAGGCACAAGGCAGGCTCAGGGGAGAGATAGTGTGACAGATTGTATTTGCAAGATGGCCACAAGCTGTCCCATTACCCAGGCATATATTGCAAAGAGATGTTGACACTCCTTTCATTGAGAGGTAGGACTTAAGTTCCCTCCCATTGAGTATAGCAAGTGACTATAGCACAAGGATGCCATGTGACTTCCTGATCTAGGCCATTGTAAAAGGTAAGTTTGGCCTGTTCTTTTGAGTCACTTACTCTAGGAACCCAGCCACCATGCTGTAAGGCAGAGATTTTCAACCTTTTTCATCTCAAGGCACACATAAACTAATTACTAAAATTCTGTGGCACATCAAAAAATATAAATTTCGACCGAAACCAGTTTGGCTCAGTGGATAGAGCGTCGGCCTGCGGACTGAGGGGTCCCGGGTTCAATTCTGGTCGGGGGCATGTGCCTGGGTTGCGGGCACAACCCAGGGGGGGATGTGCAGGAAGCGGCTGATCGATGTTTCTCTCTCATCGATGTTTCTGACTCTCTATCTCTCTCCCTTCCTCTCTGTAAAAAAATCAATAAAACATATTTTAAAAATATATATATATAAATTTCGCCTGACAAAAAACAGGTAAATTTTTTTATTGATTTACAAAATAAAACAATAATAGTAATTGCCTACACTTTTTGCTCCAAAATGACTTTTCTAAAAATCAGATGCCTATCCTTGTATGTAAGGATTTCTGGTACAAAGAATTAACCAATCAGATACAACCTTATTATGGGACATAACCAAAAAGATGCAACTCTAATATATATATATTTCAAGACAAGGCATTCACACTGGTTTGCTGGAAAGCTATTGTTTGCAGTGGTCATTTTTGTATTTTATTGAACTATCTAAGGGAGAAGAGATCAGTGCCCCTGACTAGATAGTCAAGTATTGATGTTTTAAAAATTCTTGTGGCCCAGCTGGCGTGGCTCTGTGGTTGAGCCTCGACCAACCTATGCACCAAGAGGTCGTGGTTCAATTCCCAGTCACAGCAAATGCCTGGGATGCAGGCTGGATCCCCAGTGGGAGGCATGCAAGAAGCAGCTGATCTATGATTCTCTCTCATCATTGATGTTTCTATCTCTCTCTCCCTCTCCCTTCCTCTCTGAAATCAATGAAAAAATATTTTTAAAAATTCTCGAGGCACACCAGTTGAAAATCGCTGCAGTAGGAGGCCCAGGTAACTTGGAAAGGTCATGTATCGGAAGGTGTTTCAGGCCCCAGCCCCAGCTAAGGTCCTAACCAACAGCCAACATCAGCTGATGAATGAGGCAGCCTGGCAGCCTTCAAGATACCTCCAACCTCAGCCACTGTCTGATTGCATCAGCACAGGAGACCCTGAGCAAGAACCACCTAGCTGAACGCTGCCAACTCCCACAACTGTCCAAGAGAATAATAAGATTGTTATTGTTGTAAGCCACTAAGTTTTGGGGTGATTCCTTATGCAACAATGGAAAACCAGCACAGATGGAGACTGCAGATGGGAATTGAGAAGTAAGGATGGGGAGATTCTGAAATGATCGAGTTAAGTTTCCACTTCTTGGCAGAAAGGGAGCTTGGGGTAAAGATGAAATTTCAATCTAGAAAATAACAATTTTGCATATTTGACTTTTAGACTGGAAGTCATAACTTTTATGCCAGCTGTGTGACCTTGGGCAAGTTACTTTCCCTCTCTGAGCTTCAATCTTGATAAGGGTAAGCTTCCCTCCTTGTGGAGTGGTGCTCCTTGTGTTTTAACTGCTGTCCTCCCTTATGGCTGAGCACAGGGGGCAGTACCCTGGCCATCTCCCTTGCCACCCTCCATCTCCACTTCAGGGTCTTTCTGACACCTGAACACTTGTATGCAGCTCCTAGGGACACATATGCTCTCCCTCCCTCCTTTCCTGGTGCTGGAGTGAGCCAGGAGCCAGGTGATCAATGGCCAGCCCTGCCTGGATGAGCTCTCTGCTCATTATAAGTGCCTGCCACCTCTGCCTCCCTCCTTTCCAAGGATAGCTCCGCAGGTACTTAATTCAGAGCAGGAATAAAGCAACCAGAAATCTGCTCTCCTCCCAACCCCCACCCTATTTACCCAGAGCAGGACACCTGGCTGCTCATACCGCCCCCCTCTGACAGGGCAGGGCCTGGATGGAGACACAGAACTTCCCCTCTGGAGGGTGATGAGGTTTCTGGACAGTCACCTCTCCTGCTGGTCAGCAGCCTAAACAATTATCATTAGTCCAGATAACAATGACCTGTTTATTGAGCACTGAATGTGTAATGATCAGACCCTTTACACATACATCTCAGTTGATTCCCACCAAATCCCTGAGGTAGGCACTATAATAAGGTCAATTTGATAGATGAGAAACTGAGGAGCAAATAGGTCACTTTTCTCGGGACGCAGTTGGGCTGGAATCAGACCAGACTGACTCCTCGGTCTCCCTGTGCTCAAGGGCTATCAAAATAGCCTCCAAATTCAAGCATCAACCTGTCCAGGGCTCCACGGAAAACATCCTGTGGTTCTGATGAAGAGATAGGCAAACAGACCTATTCATTCGTTCACTGGGCACCTATTAAGTACCAAGCTGTTTCAGGTGAAGGGATAGAGCAATAAACAGAAGGAAGTCCCTGCCCTCACAGGGGTTACAATCTACTGGCCCAGAGAGGTGCTGTCACTTGCCTGAAGTCCCACAGCTGGTAAGTAGCCCTATCTGTGGACCAACTAGAAGCAGAAGGGGTGGTCATGGGTAAAGGTCCCACCTGACAAGCCAGGGTCAGGCCAGCCAAGGCAAGGAGGGCAAGAACTACTTTGGTAACAGACCAGCTAGTGTTCTAATCCTACTACCGCCACGTCCTTACCTTGCAACCCTGGGAAGGCTGCCACACCTCTCTGAACCTCTGTTTCCTCCGGAGTGAATGGGATGGTGAGGCACGTAGTGGAGCTACTTGGGAGGGTAAAAAGAGATCTGGCAAGTGCTCATGACTGGCTCATCCTCTCCCCTTTTGGTGAGGGTTTCCGGCTTCTTCCACTTCCCCCTTGTGGGTCACACTGGCCATGGTCAACCCTAATGAACTTGAAAGGGATCTGGGCATCCTGTGTTCAGATTAACCACCTCTTCTCCTCATACTCTCAGTTCATTCCTGGAATCCTGGGGCACAGACTGGCAAGGCGTTGGTGCAGGTAGGCAGCTTAATGGTAAAAGGTTACAGCACACAAAGCACAAATTATATTAAAGAAGATTAAAAAGGACTCTGGCAGTGTCAGAATGGATTGTTTAATTGGCTGTGACCTGGGTTAGTCCCTTCTGGACCACTAGTCATTCTTTTGTTTAAAATATAGTTCATTGTGTTATTAATGGACTTTCCTTCCTGTTTGGTTTTAGAGAAGCAACAGATAGTGGGTGTCCTGCCCATGAAACCCCTTATTTGGCACTTGATATCATTGTCCCATTCAGTCCTCACGTCCCTCTGTGTGCCTTTGAGTATGTTTATCTCTGTATCTAGGACTCTGTGCGTCCATGTGTATCCTTGTTGTGTGTTTCTGTGTGTCTGTCTGTGTCTCTGTATGTCCCCATGTGTGTCTATATATCTTTGGTATCTTTGTGTCTTTGTATGTGTCCTTGTGAGTATCTGAGGCCCCATATTATTCTCCACCTGTGTACATCTGTGTGTGCTGAATGTGTGACATTTTCACCACCTTCCCAGCACCCAGGCCTTGCTCACTACATTCCATCTTAGGAGATGGCAACCCTGACTTCTGTCCAGCATGGACCAGCCTGGTGGCCGTGACCTGGCCAAGGCAGCTCAGCACTCAACCTTGCATTCCAAGCCCAGAGTGACTGTGTCAGGACTTTAAAAAATAATAATAATTAATTATGCCTGGCAGGCGTGGCTCAGTGGTTAAGCATTGACCTATGAACCAGGAGGTCATGGTTTGATTCCTGGTCAGGGCACGTCCCCGGGTTGTGGGCTCGATCCCCGATTTGGGGGCATATAGGAGGCAGATAATCAATGATTCTCTCTCATCATGGATGTTTTTATCTTTCCCTCTCCCTTCCTCTTTGAAATAAATTTTAAAAATTTAAATTAATTTATTAATTAAATTTATTGGGGTTGACATTGGCTAATATGATCATACAGGTTTCAGTGTGGGTTTCTATGTTAGAAGATCTGCATACTGCAGTGTGTCCCCACCTAAGTCAAATCTTCTCCAGTCACCATATATTAGGACCCCCTTGCTCCCACCCTCTCTCTCTCTGGCAACCACCACACTGCTGCTTGTGTTCATGAGTTTTAGGTTTATATCCCACATATGAGTGAAATCATGGTTCTTAGCTTTTTCTCACTGACTTCTTTCATTTAGCATAATGTTCTCAAGGTCCATCCACGTTGTTGCAAATGGCAGTGTCTCATCCTTTTGTATGGCTGAGGAGTACTCCATTGTGTTTATGTACCACATCTTCTTGTGCAGTCCTCTATCGCAGGACACTTTGGTTGTTTCCATATCTTGGCCACCGTGAATAATGCTGCAATGAACATAGGGATGCTTATATCTTTATGAATGCATCTTTTTGAGCTTTTCGGGTATATACCCAGGAGAGGGATGTAAAGGATGCTTGAAACCCATCATTGTGACAGCTGCAGTGAATCTATTTGTGACTTCCCTGGATACAAACTGAAAAATGACAGTCAGTTAATAGTGTAGGGAGGGCTTCTCTCTCTGCAAGACTCCAGCCAGAATTTATTAAAGTTTCTTTTTTTAATTTCTTTTAATTTCCCGGTTGAACTCATTGGTTCATCAATCATGGGGCGCCTTCAGTGTGAAGTGCGTCCTCAGTATTATCACACATCATCCGGCCACACCCGTCCATTAGAGCAGGCAGTGTCTTAATGTCCCATACCCACCCCAGTCTGTGTACCTGAAAAGATCAAGCTTATTGTTCATCAGGATGCGGTCACTGCATTCCTCTCTCTGCGTTGTGGAACATTGATTGTAATTGCTGGGCCTAGATTGTGGCAGAGAAGCTTGAGAGCATGTTTACAAGGAAAGGTCTTCAAGTTTATTAGGAACAGGGCATTTAGAAACCCCTTGTGCTAGATCTATCTGACCCTCCAGATCCACTCTCCCACCTTCCCCACCCTGCTCCAGCCTGGGAAGACAACTTTATCAATGGCTCCCTTAGCTCCTGGTTTTCTGTAGGGTTCGGTCAATGGTGATTCTCAGAAGATTTCAGAGTGTGGGAGAAAAAGGGGCCTGTAGTATTTAATCCCCTGGCTCCTTCTCTGTGGGGTCCCTCAACGGAAGGCCACAGCTTCTGTCAAGACCCTTTCTATCCAACCCCCTCTTACACTGGGTTCTGGCAACTGCAGCCTCCTCTTGCCCCTTTAGACTTAGAGGTAACGACAGGTCTCCCCTCACCTTCCCTGGGTACTGCACTACCCCCGTGCACCCTGCCCATATTTTTATAAATGGCCCTTTTATTAAATTATCCTCAAACTGTCCAATTTCAGGATGCCATGTATTTCCTGGCCGTACACTTTCTCCCAAGATCATAAGCATACATATTTTTGTTGTTTAAAAAATTTTAAATGAACTATATTTGTTTCTGATGACCGAAGTGCCCATTGGAGAAAAGTCAGAAAATAAAATACTGCCATTTATCAAGTACCTACTCTGTTTCAGGCAAGCACAATGCAAGGCACATTCCGCATTTCTTCACAACAGCCTGTGCGATACGTTTTACTGCCCCTGTGGTTCAGAGGTGACATTAGTCACACATCAAAGTAGTGGTGGGCCTAGGATTGGAAACCAGGTCTAGAAACCAGATCCCAGAGTCCTTTTTGTGGCCCTGCCCCCATCCTCAGAAGCCCTTGCTTATCTGAGCATCATTCATGACTGTCCTGAATAGCTCTCTGGCCCCAGAACCAATAAAGGGAAATCTGTTTGCTGCAGCCAGCTGGGTCCTCAGAGTAGCCCTGGAGATGTGCCCAATTTTGGCCTTTGGCATGGCCAGACCCAGCATGCTTGTGCTTGATGACTCTGCCCCACCTCTCTGCCCCAGCTGTGGGCTAGAGCTAAGAGCAGCCATTACTTGTGATTTCTCCCTCCAGAATCCATGCCCTAGATCTGTGTCCACAATTAAGTCCTGGCTAAGTGATGATGGAGGAATCAGAAACGGGGAGTGCGAGGTGGGTCCGCAGGTAGGGAGCGAGTCTTACACTCGGGCCGCTCCACTCCTCCACTCGCGCACGGTGTCCCTCCGGAGTGCCCTACCCACCCCTCTTCTCCAGCTTTCCTTATACAGTATTACTCATCCTTTAGGGTCCTCACCAGTCCCACCTCAAGTTTGACTAGACATCTCCAGTCCGTAGAGACAGCTTCCTACATGACACACCATTGGTGCTATGTGTTTCGGCACGTAATTGTTTTCGTTATTTATATTGTTTTTGCCTTGTCTCCCAGCTGCCCTGGAGCCCCATAGGGCAACATATGTTGGCTTCTATCTCAGTCACTCACTAATTCACTTACTCATTAATGGATTTAATCATGTATTTACTCATTCCTGGGCTCCTTCATTCACTTAATCACTTCAAGTATTATTATTCTTAAAAGCTTTCTGGCCTCCCTTTTGCTACATATGAGCCAGGGGAAATGAGCTGTCCTTTTGTAAGTCCAGTTCAGATGTTGTCCATAAGGCCAGGCCAAGTTCCATGACACTGACCTTGTGAATGAACTTGACCTTGCTTTGTCCTCTCAGAAGCTTATGAGACTTTGGGTCACTTCCCCATAAGAACACTTCTCAAGTGGAATTGGAGCTTCCCCTGTAAGGTGCACAATAACTCAAAAAGCAGATGGGTCTTGGTGAGCCAGCAGGCAGGAAAAGCTCCGGCATCCTGCCCCCTCCTGGCCAGCTACCTTTTCAACCTCTAAGAGGTTGTGTAACATTATGGTTAGGTGGTAGAGACCTTGTCTTCCGCCTGGTGACCTTGGGCAAGTTGTCCAACCTCCTGGGTTTCAGCTTTCTCTTCCGTAAAACGGGAATAACTATAATACCTACATCACTCAATTTTTATGAGTAATAATGCACTGAAAACACTTTGCATAAGGATTAATATGTAGTAAACAGTTAGTTGACTGAATATTTTTTTATTAGTAGTGTTTAAGCATTATTATCATCCTCATTTTACAAAAGGAAAACTAGAGATGTTAAGTAATGTTCGTAAGGCCCCTAGTGAATTAGTGGCTAAACTGGTTCTCACACAGAGTCCTTCAGAGTTTGAGGCATAGCCTAAAGCAAGGGAATTTTCTTTGTTATGTGGCCCCTCTCCCCACCCTGGCATGGGATAAGCCATAACCCAACCCTGGGTCCCTTCACCTCTTTGAGTTTTATCTGTTAGTCATTAGGTTTCAAGTGACAGAAAGAACAATTCAAATTGACTTAAACACAAAAGGAACTTAGCTCCATCCAGTCATATGTCCAAACAAAATCATGAAATACCAGTTACTTTCCACTTCCTGGGTCAATTAACTTTGTGGTGACATTCATAAGCAGAATCTTCCCAGGAGGTGGCAAAAATGGCCCCAGTGGTTCTGGGCGTACACCCCACAAATGCAGCAGGTAAAGAACACCTCTTTCCACATAGTTTCAGTAAAAGTTTCATCTTTGCGTCTCATTGGTCCAGCTTGGCCAGACATCTGTCCTTGAACCAAGCTGGGGAGATTCACACCCTGACTGGCCAGGCCTTGGTCCCAAGGTGGTGCCAGCCCCACACAAACCAGCAGGTTCGAAGGCAGGGGAGGGTGGTTCTCCTTTGTAAATCCAACTTCGTGTTAGAAGAATAGAAGGACTGGAGGTTGACCAGACAAAAATAATAGTCGCCCATACAAACAGGAATAAGAAGACTTTCTTCCAAGTTTCTTATGTGAATAATGTGCGATCCTTTAGAGAACACTTCTGGTACCTTTTAGGGCCCTAAGTGGGATTTTTTTTTCTTGTTGTCCTTGACATCCGTGAGACTCCATTGTATCCCCCTCCCCTTCCCAGTCCTCAGCATTCCCCTTCTAACCCCTTTCCTCCCTCCATCTCTGTTTCCTGAAATCACAGCCAGGATCTCATGAGATTGCAGTACAAAGGAGGAGGCCTTATCCGTGAGAACTGTAAGCAACAGAACCCAACTCTAGCTAACCCAGCTGAAAGGGGATTGATTGCTCCTCAGGAAGACCAAAGGCTAGAGGCCAATAGGAAAGCCTTGCAAGAGTCCAGGCAGCAGGAAATTTTCAACCATCTCATCCTAGTGCTGTCGCTGCTACTGGCACAAATGTCCCCCCAACAACTCTGGCATCTCTCCACCCTGTAGTCTAAGTCCCAGGAGAAAGTGGGTTCCGTAGGCCAAACTTGGGCCATATGCTGATCCCTCGTACTGGGCAGTGTGACTAGTAACCCATCAAGGCCACACAGGGCAGGGGTAAGGTTATTCCCCAGAAAGAAAGAGGGATCCTTATCCTGACTGGAAGTCAAAGGGTAGATGCAGGCAGCCAAAGGACTATGGTGTCCATTCCAGACCCCTAAGTGGGTTCTCATGAGGCAATGAGAAGGGACATTTGGAAGCTCAGGAGGGACAGTGGGCACCTTGTTGGGCCAGACTGAAGGTCTCTGCCAGCACCCACTAGGCCTCTCCTCCTCCACCTGTTGTCACCCTGACTCAGGGCCCAATGTTAGTAGCAGATTAATACCTACTCCCCCACTTGGAACTTTCAGGGTGTGTACTATGTGTATTCTGAGAACAAGCTCTAATTAACTCAGAACATCGGGATAGAACCTACTTGCGGCTGACAATGAGATAAATGTACCTAAATGAGCAAGGTGAATTGGAGTTGGTTTTCATTTTTCTTCTGTAATAAGAGAGGCGAAGGCAGGGGTGGGGACTTGTAATCTCTAGTGGGCCTGATAGATGAGGAGGTGTCTTATCCGCCAGCGACTGTCACCAGCCCTACCCCAGCCCAACCAAAGCACTTCCGTCCTCGCCAGAATTAGCATATATATCCTCTGGAGATGATCCAAAGATAAACTTCGAGACATTTCAAAAGTCAGAGTCTCACTTTCTCTACCATGGGCTTTGAGACATCAGATACTGGGTTGAAGGGTAGCTTCAGATTTTTTTTTATTCCTTCAAGATACTTTCTATTAAAAATAAAAGTTCCTTTAATTTAGTGAGAAAATGTAACCAAAACATAAAAAGAATTTTACAAAAGGAAAAACTAATTCTCTGTTTTCATCATCATCCTAACTCTTTAGCGGTTTTCATCTGCCTGTATTCCCTTCCAGTAGGGTAGAGTGGAAAAAGCTTTGGAATGACACATACTTGAGTTCAAATCCAAGTAAATTCCTTTCTTTCCTGGCTGTGTGACTTTGAATAAGTCACTTCACCTCTCTGAGCCTTTGTTTCTTTATTTTCTTTATTTATTTTTTGCAATTGAAAAAGTAAAATTTATGTATTTATTATTATTTTTAAATTAAATCTATTGGGGTGACATTGGTTACGATTATACAGATTTTAAGTGTACAATTCTATTATATGTGCCTTCATTTCTTTAAACAGGCAGGGTCGTTTTGACTTCATAGGGCTGTATGAATTGAGGAAATGTGTTTAGGGCTCCCAGGAGTTGGTTTCATTACACTAGTCCTTCTCTGCTGTCCCTCTCTAGTATTGATCTTCTCCTCAGCACCCACTGTGTGCTAAGCTCTGTGGAAGATGAACACACACTCTGCCCTCAAGGAGGTTCCTTCTGTTATGGTAACACATGTTATTTACCAGACGAACTAGCAGGAAACAGAGAATGGAAGAGTAAACAGGTAAGTATTGAAGGAACAGTGAGGATGTCCAATTCATGGGTAGAACATTAGATCTAGAGCCATGTTTCCTTCCTCGATGGGACCACCGATGACCAATTGGACTGAAGAGGATTACTAGACTCTTTCCCAAACTAAGCCACAATACATGTGCCACACATGTACACATTGAGCTGTAGACCTGGGCACACACACACATGCACACGTGCACACCAAGGCATAGATATGCGTGAATGTGTGCACACCATACACATAAACTGTCCATATGAACACACATGCAGAGATAGGTGGACAAACACATATGTGCACATGTCCGTGCCAGCTGAATACATCAGACAACACCCTCCAGAAATTTCTCCTTGCATCCAACTCCATGCCAGGCCTGTGAGATAGCGGAGTCCCCACAGCCCCCAGTGCCCTCCCTGAGCACGAGCTCCTCTCAGCAATATCCAGCTGGGCAGAAAATTGCTCTTTGGAAGCAATCTGGACCACACAGACCTGCAATTGGCCTCTAAGCATGAATGTAAGAACTCATAGGGGGCACAGGGTCTGGGTTGGTAGAAGCTAATGGCTTCAGCTGTCAGTCTAGAGTCTAGTCTGTGAGTGTGGAAGCCTGGCCTGGCCCTGAGCAGCCTCAATAGTCCATAGACAGTATCCATCTCCAAACCATGCTGCTCTGGGAGGAGGGCAGGGGACCAGGCTGCTCTGCTGAGGAAGGGGAGAGGAAGCAGGTCCTCAATCAGCTTGAGCTCACCTGCTTCCAGTTCTACTTGTCTTGACTCTCCCCATCCTACAGGGTCTGGCTTCTGCCCCTCTGCCTCCCTCTGCTTTCGCTGATGTCTCTGGCCTTCAGATCTCCCCTCGCTCACTTCTAAGACTGTTCCCTTGTTTGTCTGTATCTCCTTCTGGTAAATATTTTGACTCTTTAATGTGTTGTCCAGAGGTGATAGGGGGAGGCAATATTTGTGCTCTCTCGCCTCATAAGACAGGGCCAGGCAGCTTGTGCTCACTTGCTCGAGGCTGAAAGCACTTATTCATGTAGTCATTCATTTAGCAAATCTTTATTAAGTGTCATCTATGTGCCAGGAACTGGATAAACAGTAAGAAACAAGTAGCTGTCCACATGAAGCTGAGGTTCTGGTGTGAAAGGCAGATAACAAGGGATGAGGAAATACCCAATTGCACTCGATAAAGGCTGGAGGAAAAGAGAGTGTGGCCCAGCCAGTGTGGCTCCGTGGTTGAACGTTGACGTATGAGCCAGGAGGTCATGGTTCGATTGCCAGCCAGGGCACATGCCTGGGTTGCTGGCTCGATCCCCAGTGCGGGGTGTATAAGAGGCAGCCAATCAATGATTGTCTCTCATCATTGATGCTTCTATCTCTCTCTCCTTCTCCCTTCCTCTATGAAATCAATAAAAATATATTTTTTTAAAAATCCAACTTTAAAAAAAAGAGAAAGTGTGATGGGCATCTATTCCAGTCAGGGTGGTCAGAGAAAGCCTCAGGTATGCGCTTTCATCCCAAGTAACTCCAAGACTTGTCCAATAAACCATCCTTGACCCTACAGGCTGGATCTATGGCCCCACTCCAGGGCTTTTGAACACATGGTACATTGTAATGCAATTTATGTGGCACATTCTTCTCCCCTCCAAGACTGCTAACATCTTTAGAGCTGTGTTCCTGTCTGGATCCTCTCAGGGACCCTAAAACTCTACATGTTACTTGCTCCAGGAATGTTTATTAAATGAACAAATGAAAGGATGAATGAATGAATGAATGGGCATTTGCAGTAGGCTCTTAAGAATGAGTAAGTGGCCCATACGTGGCAGGCAGTAGGTAAGGAGGGGGGCCAAAACAAGAGGTGTGTAATTGCACAGAATGTTTGTAAGATGGGTTTCATTGGTTGATATTGGGGGCGGGTGGGAGTGGAGGGGGATCTGGACATGGAGTCGGAGAGAGCTGTCAGGAGAGAAGTCTAGATTGTACTAAAATTATAGAAACTTAAATGCTAGGCTAAGAATTTGATCCTACAAGCAGCATGGAACCATACAAGGTTTGTTCCCCCTATATTCCCCGACACCTATCACATTGCCTACAAGCAAGCAGTTTGGCACTCAATAAATGTATATGGAACTGAAGTGTCCTGGAGGAACTAGATTGAATTAACTCTTCTTTGCTGGAGGCTGAGCAGTGACCAAGGGTGGCCTAGATGGAATCAAAGTAGCAGCTGCCTAGAGTTGCCTGGAGTCCCTTTGGTCACCCTGCCCATCACGGTGTCTGAGATCCCTTCATTAGAGGGTCATTTCTCAGAGGCTTAATGTTAATTGGGGCTGGCTTACCCAAAGTTTCCCAGAAAATATGATACTCTTTTAACGGCGATTTATGGTCACCAAGACCAGAACAAGAACCTGCAGGTGAGGATGGCATGTGGGGTGAAAGATAGAACCCAGTCTTCCAGCCAGAGTTTGGTTACTTTTAGTTCCTTTAGAGAAAACCCGGATCCAGCCAGTGTGAGGGAAAGACACTGGGTAGGGCACTGGTCGTGAGGTTGTTGCTAATTCACTGAGGGATGCAGACAAGCCTTCCCTTCTCTGAGTCTCGGTTTCCTCATCCATGCAGTGGGTACATAGGAGACCTGTGTTGTTTTACCGGCTCAGCATTCAACTCCTCTTTTAGTAGGTGAACCCCTCTGGAGAAGCCCCTCAGTCCATGCTGTTTAAATGGGATTGACTCCACCCCCCAGCCCTAGGGTGGGCCAATCTGAATTATAGGGACCTGTCCAGGAATGAGCATGTGAACCAGGCTGGGCCAAGGAGAGCTGACCCTAGGACTTGTAGCAAAGAGAAGGACTCTTGTTTTTAGGGTTACTCAGCTGGGAAAATGCCATCCTGGGGATGCCTCTGGCCACTTCTCCACCTGTGAGGGTATTCAGCTTGAGAATGAAACTAGCTAGAGGAAAATAGAGATAACAAATGGAGAAAAGGGATAGGCTCCTCATGGCACCATTCCAGCCTCAGGATTCGGCCATCCGGCCGCTAGTCCTAAGTCTATGCTGCTGGTGACATCCCACTTTTATTTGGCCCATGCCAGTTCAGGTTGTGCTTTCTCTCACTTGCAGCTGGTAAGAGGGATCACCCAGGGAAGGGGCTCTTTCTGAGGACTGTGCAGTTTTCTGTGGAGAAGCTGATTGGGAGGCATATGCATATGGCCATGCACACTGCAGGGGACGAGGAGACCTGGGGAAGGTGCATGGGGCTAGAGCAGACTCATGTACTTCCCAGTCCGGCAGAGCAGGAGGAGAGCCCGAGAGGAGAGGTGGACAGAGCAGGGTGAGGGAGGCGGGGGCAAGGGTTTCATGGAGGCTTCTCAGTTGGCTGGGCTGTTTCCTTCTTGCCCCTGTACACTCCTCACTCACCAAGCAGCCAGAGGGATGGTCTGAGAGATTAAAGGAATCACATCTCTCCTCTACCTTAAACCCTCTATTTTCCCATTATCTTGAGAAAAAATTCAAACTCCTTACTCTCCATGGCAACAAGGCCCCATAGGATCTGACCCCTTCCCACCTTTTTCTTACACTGTACACCACCCCAACCCATAAGCGTTGTGCACCCTGGGTCTAGAACTATGCTTGACACCTGTGTATATACTGGAAATATTTGTTGAATAAAGAAGTAAATCAGTGATTGAAATGAGAACAGCAACATTTCCAATGGATTCGGCATCGATGAAATTGGTAGGTACGGGGGAATCTGTGGATTAGAGAGATTCCTGGAGTAGGTTTCTATGGGGAAAGGGCAGACAGGAAATGAACTCATCTTCCTGAATTCCTGGGATAGTTTTATGATCTTGGAGACAATAACAGCAGACTATAAAGGAGAGAACTGAGTATATAAAAGGTACCATTTCTTGTCATTAAAAAGCCACCATGTCGTATATACACAAACCTACACATCATAAAGTTGCATAGAACAAACTGCTCTCATGTGAGTGTGTGTGTACACACACACACACACACACAAGTAAAATTGGGGTAATGGGCAAAAGGTCAGAGGATTGTATCAGTGTCAATATCCTGGTTGTGATATTGTACTATATAGTTTTTCAAGATGTAACCATTAAGAGAAGCTGGGAGAAAAGTACCCATAATCTCTTTGTCTTATTTCTTACAATTGCATGTGAATCTATAATGATCTCAAAATTTTTAATTTAAAAAATACCATACAAAAAGAGGTGCTCTGACAATGGGGCTCAGTTGTTTGGGTGTCATCCTGTGCGGGGGGGAGGGGGGGGAGGATTGGTAAGTAGGGAGAAGGGGGCGGTGTTTCTGGTTCCATCCAGTCGGGGGCATGTGCAAATGCCTGGGTTTCAGGTTCGTCCCAGGTAGGGGTGCATGCTGGAGGTGGCCTATCGATGTTTCTCTCTCATGTCAGTGTTTCTCTCTACCTCCGCCTCCCTTTGTCTTTCTCTAAAATCAACAAAAACATATTAAAAAAAAAATTTAAAGGTAACCTGGGAGGGTCTGCTTCAGGCCCTTCGGTAGCTCAGGGCTGACAAAGAACAGGAAGCAGAGGGGCTTTGAGAGAGAACTTAGGGGAGACTGGGTCTGGAACATCAGAGTCCGCCCAGTAACTTAACAGGCCCCCAGCAGGAAGGTGTGTGTGTGTGTGTGTGTGTGTGTGTTTTGCAGTGGGGAAGGGAACTGGAAGTTAGAAATTAGTGCACAAACTCACCATTAAACTATCCCATTATTCATTTTCAAAAGCATAGCAGTATTAATCTGATAAGCAGCTAAAGTACAAACACATTTGTATTGTCAGAGAGAAAAAGTTAAAAAAACATATGTAACATAATGACTGAACTCTCAGCTCCCTGTTTTGTTGTTAATCTTTACCTGAGGATATGTTTTTATTGATTTTTTATTTTTTTTTAGAGAGAGAGAGAGAAATATTGATGTGAAAGAAAAACATCTATACAGTTGCCTCCCGTATGTGCTCTGCCCCGACTGGGGATCGAACCTGCACCTTTTTGGTATATGGGACAACTCTCCAATCAACTGAGTCACCTGGCCAGGGCTCAGCTCCCTGTTTTAAATGTGGGTTTTATTATTTTTTAGGCATGATGAGGCCAATTGATCAAGAGATCACTAGTATTGGAAAGGTAGTTTATTACTCACAGTTCCTAAGAGGAGGGGGCAAACCACACCATGCGGGGCCACATGGGGCAGCGCCAAGGTCCATCAGGAGGCAGAGGGAGCAGGGAGTGGGGGGAAAGATGGGCAAGAGCCTTACTGTGGTTTCTGCAGGAAGGAACAGGCCAGGTGGGATCAGAAGGTTCCGGATCATCTAGTTTCAATAATTTCAGTGAGCTCAGGGGCATAGGCGCTGTCCCTAGTTGCCTGATACCTGGCCCTGGGTGATTAGGGCAAGAAGATAGCAGCCTAGAGAGTGGTAGGGGTGTGGGCCCTAAATCGGTTTGTTTGCATATGAGTTCCTTACTTACCTCTAGGAACTGGCTAACTCTGGGAGTTGGCAGTCTCTCCAGAGTCAGCAAGACCCCAAAGGTCAAAGTATCAGAAAGACATGGTTAATACAGTGCTCAAGGTCTAGAGCAGGTCCTGTTACTAGGAGTTCAGTGAATATTTGTCGAGGGAAAGAAGAAAGGAAGAAAGGGAAAAAGAGAGGAAGGAGGGAGGGAGGGAGAGTTGGCTTGCTGAGCACACTTCAGATACCTCTATCATCCTCTCTGCTCCCTTGAGCTATCTGGGAACTCCATTTCCTCCTCCCATTCGCGTCCCCCGTCCCCCAATCTGTTTAGCAACTCTCCTCCCAACAGGCAACTCAAATTCCTGATTATAGAAGTGCATCAAATGGGTGCACCAGGAGGTGATGTTCCAGCTACCTCACCCTTTTCTATCCATCCACTATTATCACTCCTGAGCCTCAGACACAGATATTTATTTATTTATTTATTTATTTATTTATTTATTGGTGTTGTTTGTTGGTTTGTGGTTAGGTAAGGCTGCACAGACAAAAAAAATCAAACAGCGCTAAGCGAGCCCCCTTGCACTATCTTCCCCTGTCTGGGCTCCCCAGTTCTCCTTTGGTACTGTACTTGTGCACCCCAACAGAGTCTCTGCATTACCAGTCTGTCTCCCAGGCCACCACACAGATGTACATATTGTTGTCCACTCTGCTTTTTTTTCACTTTTTCCTGGAGCTTGTTCCATATCTGTACATGTGGAGAAGGTTCATTCTTCTGAAGCTGCAATAGTACCTCATAGTTTTACATGGAACCTAGTTGATTCAAGCAGGCGCCACCTGGTGGACAAATATCCAGGCTATTTCCAATTCTGGCTTTTTTAAAAAAATGTTTTTATTAATTTTATGGAGGAAGGGAGAGGGATAGAGAGATGGAAACATGTATGAGAGGGAAACATCAATCGTCTGCCTCCTGCATACCCCCTACTGGTGATCGAGCCAGAAACCTGGACATGTGCCCTGACTCAGAATCGAACCTGTGACCTCTTGGTTCAGGGGTCCACACTCAACCACTGAGCCACATCGGCCAGGCTGACCTCCAGTTGTGGCTTCAATAAACCAGGCTGCACGGAATACCCTGTGTACACATCCTCGTGCGTAGGTGTGGGTATCTATAGGATGAATTCTGAGAAATGGAATTGTCTTGTGGAGGGTACGCATGTGTTAAATTTCCAGGTTGCCGCCCAAAGAGGTTGTATCAATTTACACCTCCACCATTGTATGTGCAAAAAATAGCAGGTCTGTCTGATTAAATGCTTAGCTAGGTTGGCAATTCTTCAACTTCTGGAATCTGGCTGGAAGAGCAAGCCTGGGATTTCAGGTTTGCAAGCTGCCCCAGCCAATCACCTGAACGTGGGCACAAAGTACGCCTGGGAGCTGGGAAGCCCATCAGGCCAACTCGCCAGGCCTCAGTTTCTTCATGTAAAAATGAGGAGAGGACTTTTAGCTGGTCATCTGAAAATTCCCTCCCATCTCTGCCCTTCAGCGTTCTTCTGCCTCCCCAGGTCTCTGTGTGCCTATCTGTAAAGTGGGACTAAAGGCCTTTACCTTATTAATCTTGCCAGGTGATGTGAGGATGCAGTGAGGTGGTGGATGTGCTAGGAAGATTGGGTGCTCTACCAAGAGAAAGAATAATAGTTCAATGCTTTTGGAATTCCTTGCCAGACCACTAGCATGGTCTGGGCATACAAGCATTAGGCTGAAGAAATATGGGATATGGAGGCAGAATAATGTTAAGATTGTTCAGAGGTAGGAGATACCTTCACAGACATTGTTCTGTCAAAAATGTGGTTCACTCTACGTTGGGCCTGGCTAACTCCTGTGTCTCCAAAACCAACGAGGGAGCCATTAAATGCTTCAGGCTGGAGGCTGTGCCCAGGACTAGATGTAGCAGGGTTCTCTTCCAAGGTATCATGTGACTTTGGGGAGAGATTGGGGGACAAGCTCCTTGGCATCCGTGCTTTTCTCCTCCCAACATTCCCTCCCCTCCTTTGCTTGGGTAGAGTGGACCCCAACAGATTTCTGGTCCTGAGTCCACCACAAACTCCAGTGTCCCTTCCTAGTGACTGGGGCAACACATTGGGAGACAGTAGGGAGTGGTGGAGAGTATGGTGACCAGGGTCAGCCAGGCTCAACTCCAGCTGGCTGTTGTTAGGAGGAAGTGTAGGTCCACTCTTTTTTTAAAAATAAATTTTATTGATTTCAGAGAGGAAGGGAGAGGGAAAGAAAGAGAAACATCAATGATGGAAATCATTGACTGGCTGCCTCCTACATGCCCCCCCCCACTGGGATCGAGACCACAACCGCAACCAGGACATGTGCCCTGACCAGGAATCTAACCACGACCTCCTGGTTTATAGGTCAGTGTTCAACCACAGAGCCACACTGGCCAAGCAAGGTCCCCTCTTCTCCAAGAGATTTTCAAGAGAAGTCATAAATCCACGTTTTACCTAAGTTCTCCTGATTTTTAAATGTTGGTTATTCAGGTTTAAAAAATACCACCTGTGGGAATCACACAAAACAGTCTGTAAACGGGCGGTGGCCCACACACTACCAGCTTTGGTGTTCTGAAAACTGTCCCTTTCCCCACTTGTACAGACAAGAAAATTGAGGCCCAGAGAGGGGGAGGCATTTGCCAGAGGTGACTACCAAGATCAAAGCCCAGATCCCACTGTCCCCTAATTTCTCCCCCTCTCACTCTACCCCTTTTTTCCTCCTTTTCTCCCTCTCCTCTCCCTCTTTGCCTGGGTCTGTCTTTCTGTCTCTCTGATGTGTGTGGTGTGTATCTCTCTGGTTTTCTCTAGATGCATCTCTGTCTTTTTCTCTATCTCCTATTCTCTCCCACGCGTCTTTTTGTGTGTGATTCTCCGTGTCTCTGTGTGTCTTTGTCCCCTACTTAGACAACCGGCCTTAAGAGCTGGGTGCAGAAATGACCCCGCACCAGCAGCCCATCCTGCGGCGTGTGTCAGCTCGCTCTCCCTCCCGCCCCGCTGCCCCCGCCCCAGATTTCCGGCGGAGCTCGAAGGCGGGCGGGCGGGGTGCCCGCGGGGCCCGCTGCCGTCAGCGCCCCTTCCCGGTGGCCGCGACCCCTCCCCGCTGACCTCACCAGCGCCGCTGCGTCTCGCGGATATAAGCGCGGGTCCCGCGGAGCAGCGGGCGCCGGTGACCGGGACTCCTGACCCACCGCCTCTAGACCTTGAAACTCCGGACTCGAAGCCCCAGGATCCCGGACCGGTTCCGGGGAGCTCGTGCCGGACAGGTAACCACCTCCGTCCCTCTCCTCCCGCAGGCGGCGTCCAGGACAGCGGGCCCTTTCCTCCCGCCCTCCAGGGTGCCCCGGGAGAAGCCGCCGCATCTGTGCTCAGGTGGGGCGCTGCGTTCGTACCCCATCTTCCACGGCGCGGGCACCTGGCGGGGTCACCCCTGTGCACTCAGGTCCCTGCATCTGGGCGTCGCCGGGAAGACTCGCCACCCCACTCTGCCCGGCCGCCAGCAGCCGGTCCCGGCGCAACGAGGCAGGCGGGGCGTCGCGGGAGCGCCTGGGAGTGAGAACCGAAGCCCGACGTTAGAAACTGAATGTTCGCGTTGGGCTCTGGTAGCCGTAGCGTCTCAGTCTCGGCGCTAGAATAGAATGTTAGCGCTGGGATTCACGTTGAAATGGGGATCTTAGGGCCAGAATTGGATTCCTTAGCTTAGTCATACAAGCATTTTATCATTAGAAATAGGGAACGAGAACGCTGGCGGAATGCGGGCATTAAATGTGGCTCTGGGAACTTCGGGGGAATCAGCCTGCGCGGGGGCAGCGAGCACCCTGGCCGTCGGGCCGACGCCGTAGCCTTGGTTACACTTCTGCCGCGTGCGCCCGGGCGCAGGCTGCCCGGCTACGCCGCACACTGAGCGGCGGCCGCGGCGGGGTTCCCACGGCCTCGCGGGCAGGACTGGGCGCGGGCAGGCGCTCGGAGCAACTCTGTAGGTGAGGACACCTGCGGCCCCGGTTCGCTACTCCGGCCTCAGGGACCCGCTGGGACAGGAAAGGAGGAGGTGCAGCTCCCTGGGAGGGGGCGCAGCGCGCTTATGCTCTCTCTGTCCTCCAGCCGCCAGGATGCCTGGCCCTTGGTTGCTGCTCGCCCTGGCTTTGACCCTGACCCTGACCGGTGTCCCCGGAGGCCGCGCACAGCCCGAGGTGGACCAGCAGGAGGCTGCGATGGCTGCAGAGCACCCGGCCCTGAGGGACCTCCTGCGCCAGGCGGGGCACCTTCTCCTCCTCCGGGAGGACCTCCAGCGGCTGCAAGGGGACCAGGGAAATCGCGAATCAGGTGAG
This sequence comes from Myotis nattereri, assembly GCF_964212035.1. NCBI lineage: Eukaryota > Metazoa > Chordata > Mammalia > Chiroptera > Vespertilionidae > Myotis > Myotis nattereri. Next base: position 28,575,694 of record NC_138089.1, read on the forward strand.
AGGCGGGTCTGACCCGGGCTGCCCAGGCGAGATGAGGCTGAGGAGAGGGCTGAGGGGAAAGGCGGAGCAGAGGAGAGGGAGCGACTCGGTCATCCAGCCTGTTGCTCAGAAACTCTCATTGGCCGCACCCTCGGCCGGTCGTGAGTTGACCCTTTCCTGGGACCAGATTCCTCTTGCATCTCTGTCCTGGGAATACGTCACAGAAAGCATGCCCACAGTGGGGAAGATTCTGTGCTGGGAAGAAAGAGTCTGAGTGTTTACTACTTATGTTATGCCAGGCACTCACTGTTCTAAGCACTTCAAATACTTTGTCACACTATTTGACCTTCCTAACAACCTCTTAGATAGGAACTGTTATTACCCCTCATTTTACACAAAAGAAACCTGAGGCTCAGAGAAGTTAAGTGAGTTGCTTATGGTCACACAGCTAGGGAATGGCAGAGTTGGGACTGGAACCGGAAGTCATGCCTTTGACCATCTGTGAGAGTATATGTGTGGGTGAGTCCTGGGTGAGTGCTGCAGGAATTTCTACCTTGACTGGAGGAAGGCTAGAGTAGGCACTCAAGGGTCACGGGATCCCTCACTAGCTCTTTCCTTCCACAGAGTCCCAGAGCTTTCAGTCCAATGGGCTCTCTAAGCGTCAGCATCCAGGTAAAAGGGAGGAGGAGGCAGAAGAGGGAGTTGAAGAGGAGGAAGAAGAAGGAGGAGTTGTGGGGCCCCACAAACGGCAGCATCCAGGCCCATGGGAGAACGCAGCTGCGTGGTCAGTGGATGTGACCCCGCAGAAGCGGCAGCACCCTGGCCGGCGCTCCCTCTGGCTGGGGTATACTTTCACCAAGAGGCAGCACCCCGGCAGACGGCTGGTGGACCCCAAGGCCCAAAGGAGCTGGGAAGAGGAGGAGGAAGAAGAGGAGGAGGGAGAGCTGATGCCTGAGAAACGCCAGCATCCGGGCAAGAGAGCCTTGGGAGGCCCGTGTGGGCTCCAGGGAGACTGTGGTCAAGCCAGCCTCCTGCTGGGGCTCCTGGATGACCTGAGCAGGGGCCAGAGGCCTGAGGAGAAGCGACAGCACCCTGGACGGCGGGCGGCCTGGGCCAGGGAGCCCCTGCAGGAGTGAGCCCAGTTTCCTGTGAAGTCGAGTTTGGGGTCTAAGAATATCTTGAGTCCTGTGCACCCTACCCTTCTGTGACCCCTCTTCCCCTTCCCCTTAGATCCCTAATAATAAACCTGAGCCCCCCCCTCTATGCACATACCCAAACCCCTGGCTTTGCTTGCCCCCCTCCTTCAGGGACATGAAAAGGCCATCCCAGAAGCTAAAACCCCATATTACTTCATTTTGTATCACTGGCAAGGGGGCAGACCCCAGAGATCCTCGCCTACCCTGAAGGCCGGCTTCCATGCCTTAGTCCTGGCTAAGATGACCGATTTGTATCTTCTAAGGTATTCCCAGAGAGGGGCAGAGTGCCTCTGGGGCAAGCAGCCAGTGAGGGTGGGGTGCAATTGAAGTGGTGATGTCCAAATCTAGCTTCCCTCCCCCACCCCGTGTGTCAGGAGTTACCACATGTAAACTTTGCCCTCAGAATCCAGGATCTCCTTCCCTCCTTGGTTTTCTTGGGTGGTATTTTTTGTTTGTGTGGGTGGCGGCACCTGACCCACAGCTGTGTTCTGCTTGGGGGAAGCATTTTAGGTGGAGAACCCCTGCGGTGCTGTTTTGTGTGGTAGCTGCAGAGTGAATGTGTGTGGGATATGTAAACATTGCCCTGGAAGTTGTTGATAAACGTGTATGTGGGAATATGTAAACATCATCCTGGATGTTGCGGCTTGTATATAACCTGCTAGATACCTCCTCCTTGTCAATGATAATCCTCCTAATGATAATAAAACACATCTAGATAATCATGGAGCTCTGTGGTTGCGGTTCTGTCTTGGCTGATGTGGGGTTTCCCTTTTCAGCATTGAGAGGGGACCAGACTAAGAGCTCCCCAGCTCGGCTGAGAAGGGAACCTGGGACCCTGGGGACATGAAAAGTCTTCTCCACTGCCCCCACCTCAGAACAAGCTTGGGAGGTGAACAGGGACTCTGGAGCCCATTTGACACCCAGGGAAACTGAGGCCTAGAAAAAGGAAGGGCATTCTGGAAGACACAAAGCTGGCTGAGGTGGAGCTATAGGTCTTGGAGGCCACCTCAGGACCCTGCCTTGAGTTTGCCTGGTTTGGTGAGAGAGCTGGTCTGGTTTAGGTTTGTCATCAACATCGTTCTGTGGCAGGAATCAACAGTCTGTGTGACCTGGCAGGCAAAATGAAGACAAAAGCTATGATTGGGGACTCAAACCAGGCCTTCCTGGGGAAAGGGGCATTTTGCTTGAGCTTTGGAAGATAAAAGAAAAATAAATGTTTCCCAAACATTTCCTCTGGGGCCAGACATTAGGAAATGCATTTTGTAGGTGATATGTAAATGAATGAATGAATTGTCCATCATAGTCGCCCCTGTTTAGAGAAAAGGTAACTAAGAAAGAAGTAAAGTGACTTTTCTAAGTGACTTTTTCAGACTCTAATGAGTCTGAAACTTGGGGGTTGTTTGTACGGCTCTAATGCCCTATCATCTAACTTTTACCGTGTCCTGGATACGTCTCAAATCTACCCATTTACTTTCAGCTCCTCTGCTACCACCTGCTCCTGGCCTCCTCCTCCTTAGTTGTCACTTCAGACAACATTGTGGCATGCGGCACTGCATCCCACTCCTTCCTTGCAGCCATCACAGTTTGTCATTGTATCTGTCTTAGGTTGGGTTCCCCGAGCACCAGACCCTGAGATAGGATTTGCGTGCAAATAGTTTACTTGGAGGGTGATCCCAGGAAGCACTGGTCTGGAGGGAAGGAAGGAGGGAGGGAGGAAGGGAGGGAAGGAAGTGAATGGGCATGCATTAGAGAGCAGGTTTTTCTTGGGAAACCGTACTAATAGAACAGGACTCAGAGTTGTCCCACTCCACGGGGACAACTGATCAGGAGTTGAGGGCTGCTCTTGAGGATGTTAACTCCCTGGCACCTCTAGCTTGCCCTGTGTCCTGACCACAAGAAGGCCCTTAGGTGAAGAATCTCAGGAAAACATTGTGCGTACCACACAGGTGAGAACTGGGGGGATAGGGTGAGGTACTAGCAGCATCTGCCACAGTCTTCTTGGGTGATTTTTTCATAAGTGGTCCCTCCTTCACCAAACTGTGCTCCAGCATTGAGGACAGTAAACAATGTTGAGTGTGTGAATGAAGGCCACACAAGTGAGCAAAGGTGGAGCTGAGATTTGCCACCAGGTCTGCCTGATTCCTGGGCCCAAAAGGAAGGTGGTGTGGCAAATCCAAATGTTGTAGGTCACTATGCAGTCACTACAAACCTGTGAAGCTAGCCCCAAAGAGGGCCACACAGCTGACAGCTTATGTTGCAACCAAGTATAACATCTACCCAATTGCCTTTTAAAACCCTTCAGAGGGCACCAAACAGTTCTCTTCAGGCGCCGGTTTTCAGCTCTGCCATTTAGAACCTACTATGTGCTGGGTCCTATGCAAGGCATTCTCTACCCACCAATGGTACCCCCACTTTGTAGCTCAGGGAGGTAAAGAGACTTGCCTAAGCCGCATGTCTTGCATGGATAGCACCACTGGGCTCACCCTGGTTCTGTAAGACCCCAAGTCCAGTGGTCTCTCCTCTACCCCTGCTGTTCCTGACTCAGGCAGCTTTAAAGAGCTGGGGAGCATTTCTTCAAGGAGCTTCTCATGAATTCAGCAAAACTTTGCTATAAAACATCCCAATACCATGACTTCCTCTAATAGGTTCTTTAATCCTTTCTACAAACCTTATATTGATTAATTAACTGCAATCAGAGGACTGGTTTACTGAGAGTTCCTGCTCCGGCCTCTTGGGTGGCATGAGAACATGTGGGGCTTCTTACCTGAAGGATGTTGGCAATTAGAGTCCATTTCGATTGGCCAGTATGAGCTGACTGCCTTGGAGAACATCAATTAGCTGAGCGGTGAAATCGTGCTGAGAGTTATGGGTTACCAAGGGGACCCGTGGTCAATGCCAGAATTTAAGTGACTCTTATCTTTGGGGATCAGCTTTCCTGAATCGCGGCCACGTTCTGGGCCTGGTAATTATTGGCATGTTGATTAGGCTTCGGCCATTATGAGGAGTGACTTCCTAATCACCAGCTGCTGGGGAGGAGAGCTTCCCAGTAGCGACACAGGTACACCCAGCTGAGGTGCCAGAGGCCGGCAGGCACACCCAGGCACAGCTTCTTTGGGCCTGTGGCCAGAAAGATGGCACAGGGCACATGCTGGGCTCAGCCCAGTCTCCCTTGGGAGATGCACAGGGTCTCAGGGCAGCTCTGGGGAGCGCAGAACCCAGGCCATTCTAGAGTGGTTGAACATTATCTCGAAAGGGGTGCCTGGCCTAGGAAGGAAAAGGAGCCCTTACTAATGCCAGACTCAGAACTAATAATCATAACAGTGAGTGTTTACTGAGCACTTACTATGTGCCAAGCACTACTTTAACCACTCCTCAGGAAGCAAGTCATTCAGCCCTCTCTAGGAGGAAACTGAGGCACAGAGGTTAGGTGATTTTCCCACACATTTGAGGTTTATATCCAGACAGTTGAACAGCTGTAGAATGCTGGCTCTCATGCTTTATATACACCAGCACTTCTCAATGTTGCTCTGAAGACCCCTAGGATCCTAAGACCATTTTAGGGGATCTACAAGGTCTTCACTTTACTAACTACATAGCTGTGTGAAGCCAGGTTTCCTTCATCTACTTCAACCCAAATTAAATCTGTTAATTAAATGCAGAAGCACATAAGAGAATCCAGGTATATTCTACTGTCAGACATTTAAAAAAATTTGTAAACATGTAAACCAATTCCACTCTTCTCTCTAAATTGACTTTTTGAAAAAAGATTTTATTTATCTTAGCACATAATGGATCAGTTATTTTTTAAAATGTTTATTTTTATTGATTTCAGAGAGGAAGGGAAAGAGAGCGAGATAGAAACATCAATGATGAGAGAGAATAATTGATCAGCTGCCTCCTGCACGTTCCCCACTGGGTATGAAGCCCATAATCCGGGCAGGTGCCCTGACTGGGAATTGAACCGTGACCTCCTAGTACATAGGTTGACAGTCAATTGCTGAGCCAAACTGGCTAGGCAATTAGTTATTTATTTATTTTTTAAATCCTCATCTGAGGATATTTTTCCATTGATTTTTAGAGAGAGTGGAAGAGAGAGGGAAAGACAGAGAGAAATATTGATGTGCAAGAAACACATTGATTGGTTGCCTCCTGCATGAACCTCAGGGCCCATACTGGGGAGGAGCCTATAACCGAAGTACATGCCCTTGACCGGAATCGAATCCAGGACCCTCTGGTCTGCAGGCCAACACTCTATCCACTGAGCTAAACTGACTAGGGCCAATTAGTTATTTTTTAATGAACAAATAAACATTTTAGAAATTCTCATTTTAAGTTCTAATATGGGAAATATCAATAGCTATAATCCACATAAAAGTTCTTTGGGGGGTCCTTGATAATTTTTAAGAGCGTAAAGGGGTCCAGAGAGCAAGATTGAGAAGCGCTGCTATATACTATCATAAGGACTGACAGATAGCATTCCTGTGTGCTTGGCACTCTTCTAAGTACTTTATGTATTTTGACTTCTTTAGTCTTCACACCAGGAGGTAACCACTATAATTATCTCCACAGGAAAAATGAGGCACGAAGAGGTAGTCTCTTGCCCAAGACCATACAACTGGGACATAGCAGAGTTCAGACACCAACCCATGCCTCCAAGTTCCAGAGCCTATGCTCTTAGCCACGGTGTCGCGACCTACACGTTTATTCCACGTTTATATTCCACGTTTTCTCAGGTCATTTGTTTCTTTCTAATACAAGTTTTAGCAGTTTATATTTCACATTATTTTAGCATGTTTTCAAGTGGGTAATATTCCTTCCTTTCTCCCACCCTACCTTCTGCCAACCACTTGCTGGTATGTTGGGAAGGGCTCCAATCACTGTGTAGTGCAGTTTCCCTGTCACCCCTTCCTCCAAAGCCATAACCACTCTTGTCGATAACTGACATTTCTTTTCTTTTTAAAAAAATACATTTTATTGATTTTTTACAGAGAGGAAGGGAGAAGGATAGAGAGTTAGAAACATTGATGAGAAACATCGATCAGCTGCCTCCTGCACACGCCCTACTGGGGATGTGCCCGCAACTGAGGTACATGCCTTTTACCGGAATCGAACCTGGGACCCTTCAGTCTGCAGGCCGACGCTCTATCCACTGAGCCAAACCGGTTAGGGCAACTGACATTTCTTAAGGTCCAGCTGGACTCTTTTCTACCTCTGGTCATTGCTTGGTGAACTCCAGATACCGACTTCCTTGGCTTTTGGGATTTCCTGTTTGCCCTCCAGACCCCTCTTCTGCCCTGTCTGCACTGTCCCCTACCCACCCTCATGATTCCCCAGCCCCAAGCCCCAGCCCTTTTTCTGAGCTGCATTTATAATAAACTACCTGTAATGCTTTACTAGTTGATTCTCCTAGTGGCCAAGGGCGGGAGGGTCAGAACATGAGGCCCCAGTGAGTTTGGGCAGAGCCAGGATTAGGACCCTTGGGTCTCTGTGTTCCAAACCCTTAAGGGTGGTGGGCAGAAGTATGCTGTTGATATCAGGCAAACCAGGGTGGCCCCTGGCTCTGCCATTTTCAAGCCTAATGGTGTTAGGCAAATTATTTATACTCTCTACTCCCTAGTTTCCTCATCTCTAAGGAGGGCATAGAATAGATAATCACACCTGAACACCTACTTTCCTACCTTTCGGATAAATCATTTTTAAAAAGTCAGCTCTGATCATGTCACCTTTGAGCTGACAACCCTGAGCAACACTCCCCAGCCCTCTGGACAAAGGTCAAGTTCCTTGGTCTGTCATTCAGGCCCTTTGTGAAATGGATGCTGCATTGCTCCTGGCTCAGCTCCCACCACTCACCCCCTCCAGGCACACTGTGCAGACCAAACTATTTCTCTTCTTAGCCAATAAACTGCATCTTTGCCTGGAATTTTTTATGACCTGGAAAATCCCAGTTTTAGACTTAACTTAGGTACCTCTTCCTTCAGGAAATCTTCTTTACCTTCCACATTATATCAGGCAACTCCCCTGGGCTCCCATCTGCCAGAGCTGGATGGATCTAGCCCAGAATCCTAGGGTTTATCTAGTGCAGTGAATTTCAAAGCCTGGTCCAGCATCATCTGGAACTTGTGAGAAATGTAAATTCTTGGGCTCCACCTCCAGACCTACTGGATCGGATCAGAAACTCTAGGATTGGGACCCAGTGATTCGTGTTGTAAAAAGCCCTCCAGGAAGTTCTGACACTCAAGTTTGAGGACCACTGGTCGAATCCAGTCGTCTGGAACCATACTAGATGTAAGCGTTTGAAGTGCCGCATTTTATCAACTGCCACATGGCCCCAGCCCCAGCACCTGCTGCAAAAGGGAGGATCCTGGCTGAGTGGTTGGCTCCCCTGGGTGCCTGCAGCTAATGGAGTTGTTGTAATGGAGAATCTTCTCCACCATATCCCCTTCTCCCACTTGCTGGAGACACTCAACCAATTTCAAATTGTAACTTTCTTTTATTGGCAAAGAAGAAATTTCAGCACCTGTCTCATTTATTTCTCATCAACCTCTCATCTATCTCAATCCTTCCAGGCTGGGGCCTGCTGGGCTAGAGATGCAAACTTCCTGTTCAGGAAAGCTGTAAATTTCATGTGGCTCCTCTCAGACACGCAAGTGTTGTCTGGAAAAGTATTTCTTTTCTCCTCTTCTCTTGCCCAGGACCCCGCCCCTGTGGTTCAGAAAGCTGTGAGGGTCTCAGTAGTCCAAATGTTTTCTGAACCAGGTTCTCCTATGATTAGAAGAGTCGTGTGCCTCAATCCCCTGCCCTCCACTTCTGAAATCTACTAACCATTCATACTAGGAAGTTCTTGTGGTCATTGGCTCCAAACCAGCCTGTGACATACAGAGAACAAGTCGTTTAATTTCTGTTTTACAGTTCTGAGAACTAGCAAATGGCAGGCACGTAGTAGGCACTCAACAAATGTTAGTTTAGAAAACGAGTGAACGGGTGATTAATAATAACAAAATTTGACATTTGAAAATGAACATTTACTCCAAAGAATGTGTTAAGTGTTTCAGATATATTCCAACACCCAACAATCTTTATGGGATATATCCTGCTTTATTCCCATTTTCCACACGAGCTTTCCGTGTGGAAGCTCAGAGAGATTAAACAAGTTGCCTACCATCACATGGCAAATACGTCTTTGAACCCATGTGACCTAATTGTATAATTGGGGGCTCGCTTCCTGGATAGTCCCTTGAGTGCTGCTTTCTGAGAAGGCAGCTGTCACAGGAAGAAGCATCTAGCTCCTGAAGATTCATGATGAGTGGGGACAAGCCACCCATGCAGGGCCACACAGGGAAACACCAGAGGAACAGGGCCTCTAGCCTCTGAGTTGAAAAGAGATGCAGAGAGCAAAACAGTCAAGAGTGTCTGGCACACTCAGTACGTATCAAGTGTGAAAGGATTCGTGCTGAGTGTCCAGACGTAAACACAAATTCTAACAGCAGTTGCCTCTGCATTTGCACACTTGCATACATCACACGCACGCACACTCTCACATTGTTGTTTCCTGTTGTTTTACATAAATGCCCGCCCGGTCCCTCTACTCTGCTCTTTGGCCTACGATTCTTTTAACACCACAACCTGACATGACACCCTCAAGTTAGTCATCAGAGCTCTCCCCTGCTCTTTTTTTAATCAGTGCGAAGGTTGATACGTGGATGCATCATAATCATCTTGCATTCCCCTACTGATGGATATTAGGTTATTTTCAGTGCTTCCCCATTATGAATAATACCATGATGGGCAGTCTTGTTCCTGTCTTTGTGTAGATGTGAGCGTTTCTGTGGGACAAAACACATGAAAGTAAAAATTACTGGGGCAAAAGACACAGGCAGTTAAAATAGTAGATACTGCCAATTGCTCTACAAAAGGCTGTACTCAATTTATATTCCCCCTATAGGGCATGAGATTTGAGAGTACAGATTTCCCCACATAATTTCTAGCCCCGGATATTAATTTTTAATTAACCTATTTCTAAAATACATTCTACTTGATTCCAAAAGCGGTTTGAGGCAGATTTTTTTTTTTTATTATTCAAAGGTGCGTGAGGAAAGCGTTCTAAAATGGTGGTTAAGTTGTGTGGACTCTAAAGTCAAACTACTTAGATTCAAATCCCAGCAACAATACTTAAAGGCTGTGTGACTTTGGCAAGTTTCTTAACCTCTCTGTGCACTGGCTTCTTTGTGGCAGAATGAGAAGAAGAAGGGTGTGGTTTATGGCAGCCATAAAAACGTGCCGCTGAGGGTTTCAGGGATGGGGAGTGTCACTGACTGGCTCAGCGGCTCCCAGCCAGCGGCTGAGCGACTAAGCAACTGAGCAACAGGCCCCTTTCTGTGAAACAGAACTCCCCACAGACCTCATCTTACACCGTTCATTTCCTTTTTCTATTTCCTTGCCCCTCTTTATAAGGACCCTTGCAATTACATATAGGGTCCACCTGTATAATCCAGGATAATTTCCCCATCTCAAGGTCCTTAATTGAATCACATCTGCAAAGCCCTTTTTGCCATCTAAGGTAACATTCACAGGTCCCAGGGATGGGCATCTTGGGGGCCATTGCCAGCCTATCACACCACCCGCCTTTCCTCCTTTCTTCCAGGGGTCAGACTGCATCGTGCGTGGTCTGGAGACTCTCTCAGTCGCCTCCAGATAAAGTACAGGATATTCGGTTAAATTTGAATGACAGTAAACAACAAATAATTTAAAAATATATTTTTATTGATTTCAGAGAGGATGAGAGAGGGAGAGAGAAATAGAAACATCAAGGATAAGAGAGAATCATTGATTGGCTGCCTCCTGCACACCCCCTCCTGGGGATCTGGCCCACAATCCATGCCCTAACTGAGAATCCAACCGTGACCTCCTGGTTCATAGGTCGACACTCAACCACTGAACCATCCTGGCTGGACTAAATAATTTTCTTTCTTATATGTTTTTATTGATTTTACAGAGAGAGAGAGAGAGAGAGAGAGAGAGAGAGAGAGAGAGAGAGAGAACATTGATGTGAGAGAGAAACATCAATCGCTCTCTCCTGCATGCCTTCTACTGGGGATCAAGCCCGAAACCCAGGCATGTGTCCTGGCTGGGAATTGAACTGGCGACCTTTTGGTACATGGGACAATCCTCCACCAACTGAGCCACACCAGCCAGGACCAAATAAATTTTTTTTACAAATAATTTTTTAATGTGAGTATACATGGGACATTTTGCACAGGACATACTTATAGTAAAAAATTATTCATTGTTTATCTAACATTCCAATTTACTAGGTGTACCATATTTTTGTTTGCTTAGTCTGGTGACCTTACTTTATTTCCTTCCCCATTTTCCTTCACAGGCATTTTTCCCAATAAATCTCTTTCATGTCTAACTCCATATTCGTGTCTGCTTCTCAGAGGACCCTGAGTGAGAATTATATGAAAAAACATACAAAAAGATCACAAAATAATGATCTGGTCCCCAGGAAGCAAAGATTTGCTCTTAGCAGGTAGACACGGCCAAATATTACCAGCTGATGTGTGAGCCTAGGCCTGTCTAATTCCCTAGCCTGTGTGTCCTCACCCCCACCCTTATACTTATTAGGTGCTCAAATCCCATTTCATGAGAGATGTATGTATTTGTTTGCATGTTTGCAGACTATTTCTGAAGGACACCAAGGATTGGTGGTTGCCATGGAGAGCAAGTAAGAAAGGGAAATTCACTTTTCACTAAATGATCTCACCCACCTTTTGAATTTGTGCCATGTGAAAACTACATAATTTTAAACATGGTTTAAATTAAAAGTTCATAGCAGTTTTTTATATCTTGGAGACCCAAACTGTTCAGGAGGCCTGAGTCAGAAGCCACTGTACTGCCCAAGAACCCACATCACTCTTGAGATGCATTGGCTTGGAGGTAGCAAGAGCTCCCACCATCTCCTCTGTTCCTGAAGGTGCTTTTGCAAAGCCAAGTTCCTATGTCAATGCCAAACAATGACCTTTGATGCTAGATGACCCTAAGGACCTCCCCAATCATTCCAGTTCAGGGCTCTCCACCCACCTAAGTTCTTCTTTGGGAGGCAAGGAGATTGGCATGGAGGCAAGAAAATACCTCCCACCTTCTCTCACATTTCGCCCACCAGCGGCGGAGGAAGCAGGACTCACGTCAGGGAATTGGAGTCACAGAAGCTTAGCATTCAAAGACCCTTAAAGGTAAGGGAGGGTAGGAAAATTCTCCCTGTTTCCTCAGTCCATGCTTGCCTCCAGGGATGGGGATCTTATTCCCTCCGGAATGACCTTCTTAACCAGCACAGCTCTGCGAGGAAGAAAGTATTTGCTCTCTCTGAGCTGAGACCTGTGCCCTGTGAGTGCCCCATGATGTCCTATGAGTCCTTGCTCTGTCCTCTGGGCCCCTAGACCCCATTCGCTTGCTGCAAAGTTGCCCCCATGAAGCTTCCTTTGGCTCCTTTGGAGATTTCATGGCCTCCTACTTGCCCTGGGCACACTCAGCCTGGCTCTCTCACAGGGCCCAGCATCTAGGAATGGGATGGAAAGCCAAGATATCTTCAGAAAGCACCTTCTCAGCTGAAACTCAGAGAAACATTTGTTTTCTGGGTCTACCCTCGCTGACGCCAGAGGATAGTGGGTCTCCCATGACCCAAACACTGGGTGCCCCCACCCCAATTCTGCATCTCTTCTGCTTGGACAGGGCTGGACACTCTCAGACAAAGCTAGAGTTCTGAGATAGTCTAAGCATTTTCAGCATGTATGTGCTGTCCTTGACTTGGGAGAGGACCCCCATGCCTCCCTGTATGAGCAACCCCAGAGGGCAATCTCTATTCCCTGATCCCACACACTCCCTCCCAGATGTGGTAAATGTACCTCTGGTTCTGCAAAGAATGATTCTGAGTGGTACATGGGTCTAACTTTTAACAGTTTAGCATTTATTTTAAATGCATATTAAAGAAAACAAACAAGTACATCCAATCCATAATTTCATATCTGCACAGAATGTGGTTAAAATTTAAAAGTGAGTTGTGTTCAAAGTAAATAACACTCAGTTTGTAGACGGGGGAAATGGTACAGGAGGCACAGGGACAACTCAAAAGCTTGGAAATGCCCCTACCGCCTGTAAGAAGTGGGTCAAGAAGGGGAAACTGGTGCTTGGCACCTAGAAAGAGCCCGCCAGCAGTTGGCAGAGGAAGGCAGAGGCTCTCGGGCTGTGATTCTCAAACTAAGCTGAACATCAACCTCACAATGGGGAGCATTAAAAAATCCCGAGGCCTAGGTTGGTTCCAGATCAATCTGAGGGTGTGGGACCAGCATCATAAATTCCACCAGGGACAGTTGAGTGGGTCCCAGAGCTCCTCTGAGCCTCTCAGGAGAAGACAAATGTCGGGCGCCCCCTGGTGGCGGGAGGAGCCGCAAGGGCCCACTCTGGTGAGCTTTGCTGGGGGGCTTGGGGTCTCTCAGCTAAATGGGGTAAGAGCCTGGCCCGCTTATATAAGCTCTGCTCCAGGCTTCCTATTAACGGTTAGCAAGCGGAGGCTATTTAAAGCAGGCGGCTGGGAGGCATGTGGGAGGCCACCAGGTCTGGCGCAGGGGCTCAGGAAGCCGGCAGAGGATGACGGCCCAAATGCTGATCCTCCAAGTGCTGCCCAGGCCAAACAAAAATAGGAGGCGAAGGCAGCGAAGGCAGCGACCAGACAGCACCAAGGCATGGAGGAGGCTCTAATTAAAATGCTTAATGCACTTGGTGACGTTCCTATTTTTGTCGTAGCTAAAGGTTTACCCATCCTCAAGCACCAATCTTCTGCTTGTGAACTTGAAGGTCATTCATAATTTATCAATTTATTTTATTCAGCAAATAATTCCTGGGCCAGGTCCTATGTAAGGCACTGGAGGATAATAAAAATAACAATAGCTCACATTTATTGAGTGCTGACTTTGGGTCAGCTACTGTCTTAGGTGCTTTGCATGTATTAACTCATTCAATCCTCACACAGTCCTTTGAGGAGGGTCCTTATTACTCTCATTGGACAGGTTAGGGAATGGATGCACAGAGATGTTAAAGAACTTGTCCGAGATCTCACAGCTAGGACGTGACTGGCATGTGACTAAGAGAGCAGTCATTCCTTTGAGAAGCTCACAGTCTAGTGGAGTGACAAACCGGGGAAACATATAGGTACCTAGGGACTCACCATAGATGAAGTGCCACCTCTGTTTGGGATGGGGGGGTGGTGGTACAGGGGGGTTTGACAGTGCACCTGGCATCCTGAATTCAAGGCTCACAGTTCCAAGAAATAACCATAATGTTTTCAGGGCAAGAGAAGGGAGACCTGGGTGTTCTCTGTGTTTGTTCCACCATGAGGCAGGGTGGAGGGAAGGAGCCTGAAGACACCATGTGTTTGGCCCCCTCCCTGCTTCTCACATCAGCCTGTTCAGGAGGAACAACTGGAGGTAGAGAGGGCATAGAGGGGATAAATGGTGATGGGAAAATTTTTATTTTTTATTTTTTTATAAAAGAGGAACAACTGGTTTTCCCGATGACCTGTGTCCAGCCTGGGGCCTGCCCCAGTACACACCCTTCATGGGGAAAAGAAAATATGAGAGAGTCTTTCAGTCAAGAGGACCAAGATTCCCATACTGGCTCCACAAGTCACTTACCCTCTTGGCAGCTCAGCTCCGGATGTGTGAATTGGTGATTAACACCCACCTTGAAGGGTCATCATTTTATTCAGGATACAGCTAGGTGTTTGTGGTAGATTGAACACAAAAATAGTCACAGTAAAAAAAAGTCACAGTCTCTACCTGTTATGGGCTGAACTGTGTTCCCCCAAAAGTAATATGTTGAAATCCTAACTCCTGAGACATCAAAATGTGACTGTATTTGGAGATATGGTCTTTAAAGAGGTAATTACATTAAAATGAAGTCATTACAGTGGGCCCTAACACAATATGGTGTCCCTATGAGAAGAGAAAATTTGACACAGACATGCACAGAGGGAAGACCTTGTGAAGATACAGGGAGAAGACAGCCATCTGCAAGCCAAGCAAAGAGGCCTCAGAAGAAACCAACCCTGCTGACACCTTGATCTTGGACTTCTAGCTCCAGAACTTGGAGGGAATACATTTCTGTTGGTTCAGTCACTCAGTCTGTGGTACTTTGTTATGGTAGCCTGCAAATTGACACCTACCCCTTTGTGATTCCTCCCAGAAAGAGGTGGGTCTATTTCTCCATCCTTGGATCTAGGCTGGTCTTGTGACTTGCTTTGGCCAATAGAAGGCTAGAAGGCATTAGAAGTGACAGTGTGATGATTCTGAGCTTAGGCCTCAAGAGTTTATGCATGCTTCTGCTTGCTATCCGTTTATGAATAAACCTGGACTGGCCTGCTGGAAAATGAGAGACCACATGGAGGAGAGCTCATTTAATTTATTCCAGTCAAAACCACTCCAGACCAGTCAACTCCCAAACATGTGAGAAAGCCCGTTCTGACCTGCCTGGGTTGTGCTATTTTGATAGGTAACATTTATGCAGAGGCCTAAGGAGGTGAGGGAGAGAGGCATTTAGGAATCTGGGAGAAGGTGATTCCATGCACGGGACCAGCAGAGATGGAGCATCCACCTGTGAGAACAGGAGCAGGAGGCCCTTGTGCCTGTATACTGGGCCTGGGGAAGGTGCTGAGATGAGTCGGGGCGGGGGGGGGGGGGGGGGCGGGTTACAGGGCCAGGTATGCAAGGCCCTGTGGGCCATTGTGAGGACTTTGGTGGGAGCCATGGGAGTGTACTAGGCAGAGGAGGGACATGGGGAGCAGAGGCTGGGATTGGGGGGTGAGAACAGAGGCAGGGATTACAGGGAGGGGGCTACAGCAGTTATCCAGGTGAGAGACAGATGGGTGGCAGCAAGGTGAGGAGGGGTGGGCCTATTCTAGATCCATTTCAAAGCAAAAGCTGACAGGACCTGCTGATGGATTAGAAGTAAGCTGTGAGAGAAAGAGAGGGGTCAAAGATGACCTCAAGGGTTTGGGCTGGAGCACCTGCCATTTATTCGAATGAAAGAGCTGTGGAAAAAGCAGGCTTAGGGGTGGGTTCCCAAGGGAAAAGAGCCCTGCTGAAGGCACAAGATCAGTCCAGTGCCATGCCACCTGAGCTCCATACTGTCGTTGACTGCTCAGTTGAGCTCCTCCCTGCCAGAGAAAGGGGAATGGAGTCTTCAGTGCAGGGGCTTGGTAGGAGGAACTGACTCTCCCGGCCCAGGCCAGTGGGATGCTCACCCTCCTCTGCTAGACAGCAGGTGGGAGCCTTGGAAGGTATTAGACATGAACCAGCACAACCACCTTGGCTTTGAAAACCTAGAGTGTCTGCATGATTTTTATGTGGCCATATGGCGCCCCCTGGTGGCTAACTAGGCTTTTCATAGCCTTCTGCTCACCTTGCATACACAGCCCACAATGTGTTGTGAAAAGGAGGTCTCCCTCAGACACCAGCTCCCCGCCCCAGAGGCAATGACTATTACTAGTAGAGTTCGTGTTTCCTTCCAAAGGAGGTGCACTCGACATGATACTTACTGAGGATTTACTGTGTGCCAAGCACACTTAGCACTTTTGTCCTCTGAATCTCTTCTCAACGCCGAAGCCAGAGGTGAGATCCTGTTCTCCCCTTACTCCAAACTCTCTCCAGGCCCCCACTTCACTCAGAGTAAAGGCCAAAGTCCCTACAATATCCAGGACCTGCCCTCTCCCCTTGATCTCTTGGATCTTCCTTAACTCCCTCTCTTGCTCCCTCTGTTCCAGCTACATTGGCCTAATTACCATTTATTCTTGTGGTAAAATAAACACAATATAGTATTTATCATATTAACCATTTGCAAGTGTACAATTCAGTGGCATTAAATAAATTCACACTGTAGTATAACCAGCACCACTTTCTATACCAAATTTTTTTCCTCATCGTGTTCCCCCCCCCCCAAACTCTGTACCCATTAAACACCCACTTCCCTATCTCCCCTCCCCCAAGCCCATGGTAACCTCTATTCAATTTTCTGTCCCTGTAAACTTGCCTGTTCTAGGTACCTCATGTGAGTGAATCATACAGTATTTGTCCTTCTGTGTCTATCTTATTTTGCTAAGCATGATGGAAAAGGTCCAACCATGCTGTAGTGTATGCCCCAATTTCATTCTTTTTATGGCCAAATAATATTTCATTGCATTTTGTTTATCCAATTCATCCATTGGTGGACCCTGGGGGTGTTCCCACCTCTTGGCTATTGTGAACAATGCAGCTTTGCACGTGGGTGTTGGCCTCATTACTTGTTCTTCAACCGGCCGGGCACACCCCTGCCTTGAGAACTTTGCACTGGCTGTTCCCTCCGCATGGAATGTTCTTCCCCAAGAGCTCAACATGGCCAATTCCTCTCTGCCTTCAGTTCTCTGTCCATATGGTGTCTTCTCTGTGAGGCCCATTCTGGCCACCTTACTAAATACTGTGACCTGGCACTTCCCATCCCCTTTACTCAATTTTTTAAAAATTTTTTCTATAGCACTTACCACTTTATAATATACTATATAATGTACTTAGTATATTTATTTTTTAGTGTCTGTGTCTCGCCACTAGAATGTCAGCTGCATGAGGGCAGGAACGGCTGTCAGGTTTAGCTCAGGCACCCATGTAGGCAGGTGCTCAATACATAGGTTGTTGAATTAACTTAAAATCACAGGCCCAAGTCAACTTCTGAGTTACACATTTTAAATTGGAGTCACAAGACAAATGTGTTCGATGCTCTACACATCAAGCTCTCTTAAATGCCTTAAATATTTAAAATACCACATGTACAAATCTGGGTTAGAAGTGGGGTTAACTTCTCAACTGGCTGAGGAATGAGGAGATCTGAAGCTGCAGGCAACCAGTGTGATTTTTAAAAAATATGTTTTTATTGATTTTAGAGAGAGGAAGGGAGAGAGAAAAAAAGAAACGTTGATGTAAGAGAGAAATATCAATTAGTCGCTTCCCACATGCACCCCAAGTCCTACATGCACCCCAAGCACCCCAACCAGAGACCAAACCCCGCAACCCAGACATGTGCCCTGACTGGGAATCCAAATGGCAATTCTTCAGTAAACAGGGATGAAACTCAACCAACTGAGCCACACCAGCCAGGGCAACCAGTGTGACTTTTTCTCGTGACCTTGCTGAGCCTTTTTTTCTTGTCCCTGGCCCTGACCATCTTGTAGGCGTGTACAGCACAGCTGAGGGGGTGCGTGGGGGCAGAAATCTAGTTCATGACCAACTCATGAGGCATATGGTTTGAGTCCTGGCACGGGCTGCATGTGTTGGAAGGAGCCCCTCTAGGCTGGCAGTGGCACTGCTTTGTCAAAGGTGATGCTGGCCCATGACCTGCAGACTGGGCGGCCTTGCAGCTCACATTCCCCAAATAAATCCCATATTTCCTACTTTACAGGTCTTTTGAGGCTGCCACTCCCCACCCCACTGCCCCACTGGGTTCAATAAATGTAGTTACTATTTGATTCTATTCTCAGTTCCCATCTGGCAGGGCCATGACTCTCAAAGCTATTTATTTCCACGACACCAAAATGGATCCTCACACCTCCTATGGCAGTGTCTGACTCAGCTTGACACAACTGCCAAGGCATTGAATGACACCTCCCTTCGCTTTTCCTTCATTTAACAAACATTTACATAGCCCTTCCATGTGCCAGGCAGTGTTCTAGCACTTTCCAAATACTAACCTATTTAATCCTCCAGCCTAGGAGGTAGGTCCTGTTATTATCCATTTTTCATATGAGGAAACTAAAGCTCAGAGAATTTAAGTTGACTCACCCAGGATCACACAGCTACAGGGCTGGGGTTCAAACCCCATCAACTGGCTCTGGAGTCTGTGCTTATAACTGGCTCATGAAGCCTGGCTATCTCTGAACATTTTTCTTGTCTTTCTTTTCTCCCTCTTTCCTTTCTTGCTTCTCTCCCTCTCTTTCCTTTCCTTTCCTCCATTCTCTGCTTCCTTCCTGTCCCTGAGCAGCTGCCACCTGCTTCCCCTGGCCACCACCCAGCCTGGCACACCCTTTGTCAATTCTCTAGACCAGGCCCTGCCCTCCTGGGCCCTGCCAGTCCTTCCGTCAATACTCTCATTTCCCTGTGCCAGCGTATGAGGTATGCCAACCTCTACCCCCTCAACCCGTCTGCTCACGACTGCAGCAGCAGTTGGCAGAGGCCTGGGGAGCTGGGGTTTGGGCCAGCCTGGAGGGAAGCCAGATCTTCAGGGAGTTACATGCTGTGCTGCACACCTTCCCCTGACGTACACTTATCCACATCATGATTTCTCTTTCCTGCTCAGGGATTTTAATGTAATTCTTGTGCTGCTTGGGGAAAACTTGGATAATAGGGGGCCAGAAAGAGAGATATGGAGAGGGAGAGGGAGAGGGAGAGGGAGAGGGAAAGGGAGAGGGAGAGAGGGAGGGAGAGAGAGAGAGAGAGAGAGAGAGAGAGAGAGAGAGAGAGAGAGAGAGAACACTAAGCTGGAAGGCAAAGGTGAAGAGAGCCAGCTACCCAAGGTTCTGCTACTAGAAGTGGCTCGCTGCAGTGCTGGGAAAAAGGAGGAGTGCCTCAATAGCATCACTCTAAGTGTGAATTAATTTTTCTAAGTTTCTCAAAGGACACATGTCCTTCCCCATGACCAAGCCTCTGCATAGCCGTTCCCCTGGCCTGGAGGGCCCTCCAGACCATCTCTACCTGAGAGCTCTGCTCATGTGTTGCCGCCTCTGGGAAACCTTTCCTGAATTCCTACAGGGGATTTCCTCAGCCTCCCTTTGATGCCAGAGCATCTGCACACATGTGCGCCTCTCTCTCTCTCTCTCCCTCCCTCTCAATTGCCTTATGAACTGCTGTCTTCCCTGCCACCTATAGCCTCCTTGAAGACTGAGACCATCTTGCTGATGCCGATTCTCCTCACACCCTCTATCTCTATGCTTGGTACATGGTTGGTCCCTGGAAAATGCTAAGAGATACAGGAAGGCTCAAAGACCAGGCCTTCACAGAGGAAGGAAAAGAGGGGGTTATGCAAGTCTCAAGATGAGATGACTCTGGATACAGCACTTACCAGCTGTGTGACCTTGGGCAAGTCACTTAACCTTTCTGTGTCTCATATTCCTCACAAATAAAATGGGAACAATATTAGTCTGTACCACATAGGGTTGTATGAGCTAAGACATGTAAAGCACATAGAACAATGACTGGCATATGCAAATCACTGAGTAAACATTAGTTGCTGTTGTTCTAATTAAAATGAAACTAGTAACAGAATTGCCTAAAAATTTTAAGTAACAAAAGTGATTTTGATAAACTGTAAAGCACACAGGAAGGTCTTTGCCACCACCAGTTTAAAAAATCTCAGTCGAATAGCAGTGGCTGATCCAACATGATTTCCAGAATTAATTCCTAAGCTGCAGGCCACATTGCTACTTTTTTTTGAGAAAATGAAATGGTGAGTGTGACACTGGCTTTTCTAAATGATAGAACGACAGACAAAATCATGATGGTTTAATAAAAGGTTCATCACCTGGCTAAATGCATGGCCAGTTCTGGGACTTACCCAGCTCCAGACACTCAAGAAGGTGTTTTCACTCCCCAAGAACTGGCTACCAGGAGCCAAGGCAGGAGCTGGTGATAGAGGCAGAGCTGGGTCTGTTGTTTTGCTTTTGACAGGTTGGAAAGTCTCTTGTTTGTGCCTGTACACAAAGGCGAGTCACTGTCCCCTCTTGCCAACCCTGTAAAGTTAAAAAAAATTTTTTTGGGGGCTATCAGATTGAGGAAATAAAAGAGCACGAAAGTCTTTGGAAACCATTTTATCTGTACAGATGGGAAAGTTGAGGCCCAAGGAGGGGAAGAGACCTGTTGAAAGACACATGGTAATGTGTGGTCAGGGCTAGAACCCAGGGCCCAGGACCCCTAGCTCACTGCCCTTCCATTGGCAATTGCCTTCCCAAGTCTCAATGCTCCCCATGCTAAGAGCCCGTGTCCTTAAATGGAAGGTGATAGGGGCCCAGCAGAATCAGTGCTCCTGCTCAGAGGTAGAGCCACAATCCAGCTCCCCATCCCCAGCCTCTTCTGTCCCTGGCAACCACCAATCTGTTTTCTGTGTCTATGAGCTCAAGTTTTGTTTGTTTTTTAAAGATTCCACATATAAGTGAGATTGTATGGTATTTGTCTTTCGCTGTCTGACTTACTTCACTTAGCATAAATGCCTTCAAAGTCCATCCATGTTGTCCCAAATGTCAATCTTTTTTTGTGGCTGAATGATATTCATATATAAATATATATAATATATGTGTAAATATATATAATATATATGTATATATATATAATATATATGTATATATATATATTCTTTTTCCATTTATCCATTGATGAACACTTAGGTTGCTTCCATATCTTGGCTATTATAAATAACTAGAGGACCGGTGCACGGATTTGTGCACCGGTGGGTCCCTCACCCTGGTCTGCGGACATCCCCTGAGGGGTCCCGGATTGCAAGAGGGTACAGGCCAGGCCAAAGGACCCCACCATTGCACGATTGGGGCAAGGAGGGACTGCAGGAGGGCTCCAGGGTGTGTCCAGCCTGTCTAGTCTAGTCCCAATTGGCTGGACCCCAGCAGCAAGCTAACCTACTGGTTGGAGCGTCTGCCCCCTGGTGGTCAGTGCACATCATAGCAACTGGTTGAATGACTGGTCAGACACTTAGCATATTAGGCTTTTATTATGTAGATACTGCAATGAATGGGGGAGAGGGTAATATATATCTTTTTGAGTAGTGTTCTCATTTTCATCAACTAAATGCCCAGCAGTGGAATTGCTAGATCATATAGTTCTATTCTTAATTTTTTGAGGAACCTCCATACTGTTTTCAACAGTGATTATATCAATTTCCATGCCCACCAACATTGCACAAGTGTTCCCTTTTTCCACATCCGCCAACACTTATCTCTTGTGTTTTTTATAATAGCTGTTCTAACAGGTGTAAGGTGATATTTCACTGTAGATTTTTTTGGTTGTTTTGTTTGCTCTTTGTCCATGTGACAATTACACCATATGCTGTGCCCCCCCCCCCCAGTTTTATTGAGAAATAACTGACATACATCACTATGTAAGTTTAAGACATACAGCATGATATACATATACGTGATTTACCTATATTGTGAAATGATTACCATAACAGATTCAGCTAACATCCATCTTCTCTTATAGACACAATAAAAATAAAGCCAAAAAATGTTTTATCTCTTTGTGATGAAAACTCTTAGGGGTTACTCCTACCATACAGCAGTGTTAGCTACAGCCATCCTGTTACCCATGACACCCCTACTACTTATATATCTTATAACTGGAAGTTTGTACCTTTGGACCACCTTTCTCCAATTCTCCCTCCCCTAATGGTTTTGCTCTGCATTTGAAAATGCCAGATCTGAGCATACTGCACACCCTGCAGACGGATACTCCCTCTCGTTCTAGGTCCTCACTCTCCTGTGGCTCTAACACGGGTCTTTCTTTCCACTGAAGTATGGTACCAATTTGCCTTGTTTAACAATGGACAGGTTATTTTGATTTTCTGAATTATATAAATCATCCCATTTGATTAAATGCCTTATTGATTGTACTGTGAATATCCCATGGGTTGTGGTCATACTGGTCTTAGAAAGCACATTTTTCCTTCACCTGGGAAGGACGGCACAGCTATCCCAAGGTCAGAGGGCTCCCGTTAACGTATCCTTGTTGACTCAGTGTTTGGAGACCCAAAACTGTAATTTAGATAACATGCCTACGTTTACCCCAGGTTCCTCATTCCAGACCCGAGGGCTCTAGATAATGTGTTTCTGTCAATTCAGTGACCCCCGAGACCCAAAACTATAATTAACACGCTGCTTCTGCTTCTGTAAACTGCTTTTTGCGAGCCAGGTTCCTCATTCCAAACCCTGGGATGTAATCAATACCTTTGTGATTTTTTGCCTATATAACCTTGGATCTTCGACCATCTTGTTACTATGAGATTTGGGGAAGGGCCCCTCATAGTCCTGGTTTGCAATAAATGTGACTCTTTAATTCGACTTCTTGAGGCATCCTTCTGTGATTCGCGGGGTACATTACAACACCGCATCCTCTAACTCTCCAGAATATTCCTATTATCTCTAGCTCTCGGGAACTTTAATCGACGTGAATTAATTTAGAACTGTAGTTGGGGTTGGGGTAGGAGGTGTTAAGTCCCCACCCCACCCCTGCTGCCTCATTCATTGCACCCCCGGTTCAGTTTCCCCACCTGTTCAAGGGGAGGAGGGGGAGGGGCTGACTTGAACGCACTGAACGTGAGCACCTGGGAACGCCCAAACGTCTCCTTACGGCGCCTGCGCGGAAGCCGCCGGGCGCCCATCGAGGACTCGGAACTCCTCGCTCAGCCTGCCTTCCGGTTTCCGCGCCGCCGCAGGTGCTCCTGTCGAGCGCCGAGCCGCCGATGGAGATGGCGTCCGCGGCTGTGTGAGAAACTGTGGAGGCCCAGAGCCTGGGCGGAGACCTGGCCGGGCCTGCGAGCCCGCGGAAGCCCGACCGGGTACAGAGGGTTGGCCAGGCCTGACCCCAGGGGCGAGGGGCGCGGCTCCCTCAGGCGCGGGGACGGGCGGGCGCGCGGGTGTTGGATGGTGTGGCTGTGGTGGGTGTGCCGCGCCTGGTGGGCGATGTGGCTTTCGGGCCGCACGGTTCGCCCCTGGGTGCTTGCTTTGAGTGGGCGCTGCTGGGCTGTGTGGTTACGCGGGGCGTGTGCACTTGTGTTTGGTTGTGTGGCTGAGGGGCGGCGGTGTGTTGAGGCCTGAGTTTGTGTGGGGTCTGTGTGGTGTGTGGAGTTGTCATGTCTGCTCTGTGGGGTGAGTCTTCCGTGTGGTGTGTGGTTCTGCCGCCTGTGCCTACTCGTGTGGAGGCGGGTTTTGTGCGACGTTGAGGCCGTGGTGAACGCCGCTGTGTGATGTGTCGCCTGGTGGGCATGTGGCCGCGTAGCATTCGAGCTGGTGGGATAGGAGCCAGACGGCCGTGCGTTATTTTGAGGACGCGCATACGTTATGGTTGTGGGGTCTGGTTTGGGGCTTTGTGATAGAGCTTGGTTGGCGGTGATGTTTGGTCACAGGATCTTAGCGTTTCATCGAATTTCTTCGCGATTTGTGCCAGGCGCTGGGCTAGACCTTGCGGATGTGCTGCTGGGGAAAACTTCCGCCGTCTCTTTAGGCGGAGCTCAGTGCCGTGAAGCAGGGCAGGGGCTGCCCCGTCAGGTGGGAGGAGGCCCTGGCGACGGGCATTTCCTGAGACCCTGAGGCTGGGTTGAGGTGAAGGTTGTGTGTGTGACTCGCGGTCGTTCGGGGAGAGCGCCCCGGAAGGAAGGGGCTCTCGGGGTTAAAGCCCAGAGGACCCCCGGGCTGGGAGGGGACTGGGCTGAGATCTGCTTGTGTGCAGCCAGTCACGGGGCTTCTTCACCGGAAGGAAAACACAGGGGCCCGATGTGCCATTTGTTTATTTTCTGGGTCCCTGTCACCCTGCCCCGCTTCACCCGCCAGACAGTGTGTTCTCGTTCGTTCTCTCTCTCTCTCTCTCTCTCTCTCTCTCTCTCTCTCTCTCTCTCTCTGTCTCTCTCTCTCTGTCTCTCGGTTTCTGGCCTCGAGCTCTGCGGGAGGAATGTCTCTGCATTTGTGGAATGGTTTTGTCTGGGTTCTCCTTGTGGCCGGGTGTCTTTCTGAGGTGACATTGGAAGTGACTTTGCCATGGCCCAGTAAAACTGAGAAGGTAACTTGTTGAGCCTTAAATTGTTCAAGCACCAAGTCTTTTTGTTTTTTAAGTCTTTAAAATCGTTATTGTGTGGTTTTTATAAAATATATATTTTTATTGATTTCAGAGAGGACGGGAGAGGGAGAGATACAAACATCAGTGATGAGAGGATCATTGACCGGCTGCCTCCTGCACGTCCCCTCCTGGGGATCAACCCCGCAACCAGGCATGTGCCCTTGACGGGAATCGAACCCGGGACCCTTCAGACTGCAGGCCAATGCTCTATCCACTGAGCCAAACTGGCCAGGGCTGGTCTTTTTATTTTTGAGGCAGTGAGAACATTAGGCTGCCTGCTCAACTGTCACTTACTGGTTTATAAAATCTAGTAAGTTCACTGGAAAGAAAGTGCTGTACAAATAGAAAACACAAAATAGATTTTTCTTGCCCTGGCCAGAGTGGCTCAGTTGGTTGAGCATCGTCCCATGCACAGAGAGGTCACCAGTTCCATTCCCAGTCGGGGGCACATGCTGGGGTTTCAACTGATCCCCAGTAGGGGACATGCAGGAGGCAGCTGATCGAAGTTTCTCACATTGATGTTTCGCTCCCTCTCCCTTCCTCTCTAAAAAAAAAAAAAAAAATCAGTAAAAATGTTTTTTAAAAAGATTGTTCTTTTTTTAAAATATATTTTCTTGATTTTTTACAGAGAGGAATGGAGAGGGAGAGAGAGTTAGAAACATCGATCAGCTGCCTCCTGCAAACCCCCGATTGGGGATGTGCCCTCAACCAAGGAACATGCCCTTGACCGGAATCAAACCTGGGACCCTTCAGTCCCCAGGCCTACGCTCTATCCACTGAGCCAAAGCAGTGAGGGCAAGATTGTTCTTTTTGACCACTAGGTTTCTAATGCTCTCCTTACACTGATGTTGGGATTTTTGTTCAGTTTGGTTTTATTAGGGCAGACCCAATCTTTCTAATTGTTGTGTTTTTTTAACACAGGTGCAAGAGCTCGATGTTTGTGGTTGAATAAATGTTCAGGGTACAGAGAGTCAAAGGAATACTTCTGTTTGTTGATAAGTACTTCAGACATTTCCCCTGTGGCTATACACTTTCCTGACGTTAGACCATTTGGGACAAATGTTAGAGAATTGCCTTAGTATTGTGTTTGCTGTTGAAGTTGAATTTTCCTTTCTTAGCTTCAAGAATCTGTGTTTCCCACTTTATTGAGTTTCCATTGTCCTGTGATGTTCTCATATCTTAGGTTTTGTGTTTTCATCTAAGGATTTGAGAAAGCAGTTTGTGTTCTCAAACTTCTGCTGAGCAAACATTAAAGACCCTTATTGAATTGGGGCGGGGGGGATTCTCAATTCCTGCTAATTTGCCTGATTGACTTAACCCCCCTCTCTTATTTCCTTTCTCAAGGCTTCTCGTGTTCCAGAGAGGAAGCCCTGTCCACGGCCATGATGCCACTTCCCCATCATCTGTGTGCTGCTGGGTTAAGCTAATGCTGCGGGAGCCTTGTTCCTTGTGGAGGAGTCAGGCTGACTCTTGACATGAGGCCCCTGCATTGTGGGGGTTGAGAGGGATACTCCCATGGCTTCTCTGGATGACCCAGGGGAGGTGCGGGAAGGCTTCCTCTGCCCTTTGTGCCTGAAGGACCTGCAGTCATTCTATCAGCTCCAGACACATTATGAGGAAGAACACTCCGGGGAAGACCATGATGTCAAAGGGCAAATTAAAAGTAAGAGGGGAGGATCTTGCTTATCCCATTCTGTCAGTGGGAGCTTTAACTCATGGGATAATTTTCATCAGCTTCCATGTTGCCACCAGAACATGATAATCATAAATTAATAATAATAGTCACAAACATATATCTAGTGCTTACCATGTGCCAGGCATTGCTGAAAGTCTCCCTGTATATTAACTTCATTTAATCCTCTCAATAGCTATGTGCCTATGAACCCAGTTCTACTGATGAGGGTATCAGACACAGATTAGATAACTTGCCCTAAAGGCACACAATTGGGCAGAGCTAGGCTTTGAACCTAATAAACACAATTACTGTGCTCTGCTGCCTCCTGCTAGGCTGTTTAAATGATCTAACTGCCAGCCTATGAGGGTTTTGGAGTTGGATTCCTTTCCTTTGCTTTGAAAGTGGAGGCACATTACTGACTTACTGTCACAAATTCAAGCCTTCCTGCCATCCTTCTTTCTTCAACTAGACCTTGTCCCCGGCAGCCCAGGAAAAGGAAGGTCATAGTTGAAAAACAGAAAAACAACCTAAAAAGTTAAAACTTGGTTTTTGACCTTCCAAGGACTCAGGTCCTGGAGAGTTGCAGAAATAATTTTTCAAAGTAATTTTGACTATATGTAGTGTTCATTTCCTGGACTTCAGATTGAAATCCCTAAATACAATGCAGCTGCTCTGGAACTCACTTTTTAGTGATTCCGCTAACCTGCTTACAGCTGGTAGCATTTCTGAAGGCAATGAGACAAAGGATCTGGATGCTATATTCACAGATCTTTGTTGGGTGGGAGAAAGGAATGGTCATGTATTCCTAAGTGTACTTTGGCCTGCACACATGTGAATCCCATGCACTCTCCAATCAAAAGTCACACTCTGTGTCACATGTTTTCGTTCAGAAAAGAAGAGTTGCTGAAAACATTGACACTTATAACTTCTGTCCAAATACATTGCAATGTAAAACATTTTCAACATCCTGAGGCCTGTGATGGACCAGCTGGATTCTGACTGTAGAGGCTGGTGCAGAGTTATAACCATTAGGAACCCCCCCCCCCCAAAAAAAAACCCCACAAAAAACAACACCCAACTTTTGCACGTACAGTTCTCAGAGTTCTTTTACATACGTTATTTCATTTGACTCTCCTAGCAACCCTGCAACAAGGTGATTGGTCTCATTTTACAGAGAAAAAGTGAGGCTCAGAGATGCATAACTTATCCAGGGTCACAGAGGAATTGGCAGAGCTAGGCTTTGAACCCAGGTCTTCTATCACCTCTAAGTCTAATAATGCTGTTCCTTCCACATGGCATCACTGCATATACTGCAGCTGGAAAACAAACAAATTATCTAAATTTCCTTTGGACAACTGAAGGGCCTCCATGATTTTCTATGCGTGTCCAGATGTAGCATCAGCTGAACTGGGTCATATATTGTGATATCACTAATACTTCGGTGCTAGTGGGTAGAGAGGTTATAGAATGTCCTCAGATGTCTTTTATAATACCCCCTTTATTAGAGGAAAAATATTTAAGATTATTTAGGGAATAATAGATATGAGAATCTAGATAATACTAAATAGAGTGGAAATTTCGTTCCTTGTGAAAGAAACTTCAAAGTATTCACTTGTTTTTTCTCCTTCCACCACCTCCCTCCCCCCTCAGTCTCTACTAAGAGATTGAGTTAAGCATTCTTTAGTCAGGGAAGAATTCTTACTTATGTTGTAATTTTCTCTATTTCAGAATCAGGAAAATAAAGTTTTAAAGATGGATATCAGAGATTTTTGAGAAATTCTTTGAGAAGAGGAACACCTCTCCATTTGGTCTTTTGATTTTTTTAGAAATTTTATGACATTGCTAATTTAAGCAAATGAAATATTAAAACCAAAAGAGTGAACCGTGGTTTCAGGTTTTGGAGGCAGTTTAAATAAAATATAAACTTGTCATTACTAAAAAGTGGTCAGTGGGTTTGGGCTCCAGCCCCGTTTCAACTTCAGTTTAGCACATCTATATAGAAGAAAAGGTGGTTGAGAATTAACTTTGGCTTCTGCCTTGTAAGTGTTTTCTAAAATCATATGGGCTTGTTCTTAATTGGCCCCCCTTGAAGGGCTACACCTACCCTGGTGAGATCACCAGGTTTTTCTATGCCTCCTAAAGGCTACAGGGCGTGGTCGGCCTGTTTAATTCAATACAGTTTAGTCTTGTTTGCAAAAACGAGTTGATGTTTTCTAACTTCAGTTTCCTGTCTCCTAAACCCTTTGTTACATCAGGTACTTTCCTCTCTCCTGTTGTAAAGAACACTACTTGATATATTTTAGAGGGTGTCCTTTAGCTCTGGAGGACCTTATTTTTCCAGTTGGAGAAAGCCATACCAGAGTGACTGATAAAGAATCAGCTTATTAGCCTGAATGGACATGTCTATAACCTTGTTAATTTCACCCCCCCCAAGCCCCTCCATATCTGCATTTACATTTGAAAAGCTATGGGAGTGGTTTTGTTTGTTTGTTTTTTAAAATCCTCACCTGAAGATATTTTTCCCATTGATTGTTTTAGACAGAGTGGAGGGGAGGGAGGAGGTGGAGAAAGAGAGAGAGAGAGAGAAACATCAATTGGTTGCTTCCCACATGCACTGCGACCAGGGTGGGGGATAGAACCCACAACTGAGGTACTGCCCGTGACTGGGAATCAAACCATGTGGGCCAATGCTCTAACCACTGAGCAACCGGCCAGGGCTATGGTTATATTGTATTAAATCTGATATTTTCTACTTGATTCTAGTGGCAGAAACGGATAGCAGGCACCCAAGATTTAAGAGCATTATGAGAGCAACTTAGATTTGAGAATTCTTTTTTCCACCAGTTGACTGTTGTTCTATTTTGATAGCAGGTCCTCTCACCTCAACTGAGGTGGCTGAACTCCTTTCTGCAGAGGCACAGTTTTGAAATCAATGCTGGCTCGGAAGAACTGAGGCTCTTGTTTCAGACATGAGGTTTCCAGTTCTAACCCTGGTGCCTGTAAGCTCTGATCTTTTCCCCTCTTTGATGTCATGTCCTCATTTGTAAGTAGGGATATCACCTGCCTCATAATGTGAGCATGAACTGGCGTAAGGTATTTTTGAAAGTACTTTGCTAGCTCTAGCCGGTGTGGTCAGTGGTTAGAGCATCAATCCTCCCACCAAAGGGTTGTGGTTTTGATTCCTGGTCAAGGGTATGTACCTGGGTTGTAGGTTTGATCCCCTCCATGTGTGGGAAGCAAGCAATTGATGTCTCTCTCTTTTTTAAAAAATTATTTTTTAATATGTTTTTATTGATTTTTAGAGAGAGAGGGAGAGGGAGATAGAAATCTCGATAAGTCAGGCCAGTGTGGCTCAGTGGTTGAGCTTCAACCCATGAACCAGGAGGTCACAGTTTGATTCCCGTCGGGGCACACGCCTGGGTTGCAGGCTCAATCCCCAGTAGGGGGCATATAGGAGGCAGCTAACTGACAATTCTCTCTTATCATTGATGTTTCTGTCTCTCCTTCTCCCTTCCTCTCTCTAAAATCGATAGAAACATATTTTTAAAAAAAGAAACATCGTCAAACTGCAGCGGGAAGGCCGGGGAGGGTTGGGGGGCAGGAAGGAGGTGGGTAAGAGATCAACCGAAGGACTTGTATGCATGCATATAAGCATAACCAATGGACATAAGACACTGGGGGGTAGGGGAGGTCAGGGGATTGTCAAGGGCGGGAAAAAGAAAGGTCACATATGTAATACCCTTTGTAATACTTTAAGCAATAAAAAAAAAAAAGTAAAAAAAAAAAACATCAATGAGAGAGAAACATCAACATCTATAAAGCAATGGAAAAAATATCCTCGGGTGAGGATTAACCAAAAAAAAAAAAGAAGGAAAGAAAGTACTTTACTTTGTGCCTGGTACATATAAGGAATTAATTCAGGAAACATTCATTTTCTCTTTTTTACCACTAGATGTGTTGTGTTTTAAGTGTTATATCTGTTTCTTGAAGCTTTTTGTCAATATTATCACACATACATTTGGTAAGTGAGTAGAGGAAAAAGAATTCTATGTACAGTTCAGCATTATGAGAACACAGCTCAAGGATGATGGTTTGGCTGAATCTCATCCTGGAGGTAAACAAGAAGTGTTTAGTCATGAGTCCCTAGGGTAAATACATTAGTATTGATTTAAAAAACTTTAATTGAGGTTTAGTTTACACATAAGCTTTTAAGTATACAATTCGGGGAGTTTTGAAAATTGTATATCCTCATGTAACCACCTCTCCAATTAAGATATAGAAAAAAATATTTCCGTTACCCTGGTCCCCTCACTGAAATTGTTTTTAACACTTTCATTTAATTGGACTTCTTACATTTACTGCTAATACTGAGAAGTGAATAGATTGCTCTGGTATTTGTAGTATAGTGGTTGAATGCTTATTATTGTATTTTATTTGGGATCCAGAATTTTCTTGAGCATTTAAAAAAATATATCTTTATTGATTTCAGAGCAGAAGGGAGGGGAGGACAGAGATAGAAACATCAGTGATGAGAGAGAATCATTGATCTGCTGCCACCTGCAAGCCCCACATTGGGGATCGAGCCCACAACTCTTGCATGTGCCATTGACCAGAATTGAACCTGGGACCCTTCAGTCCACAGGCCGACGCTCTATCGGACACTGAGCCAAACCGGCTAGGACTTGAGCATTTTTTATACAAAGCATAATTATTTCTTTAACTCTTGTGTTTTAAGATCTCCCTCCACTCTTTACTGACTGTTTTTTATGGACTCATTTATGGTGTTTTTTTTCTATTTTTCAAGGTCTTGTTCAGAAGGCTAAAAAAGCAAAGAACAGGCTGTTAAAACGAGAAGGAGATGACCGAGCAGAGTCAGGGACCCAAGGATACGAGTCTTTCAGTTATGGAGGGGTTGATCCTTACATGTGGGAACCCCAAGAGCTTGGTAAGAAACTCTCTTCATTCATTCAGCAAATGTTTATTGAGCAAATGCTTATTGAGCATCTCTATGTTCTTGGTAATGTCTGAAGAGTTGGTTGAAGAGGCATCAGCAAACCAGAATGGTCTAAGCTTTTTGTGGACCTTATGTCTAGTGTAGTGAGAGGGAGAAAATGGACAAGAATGAGCTGAGCACCTCCCTTGTGTTAGGCACTGCATTAAATGCTTCCCATGGGTGCTCCCATGGGTGCTCTCATTTAACACTCATCACACCCCTTGGGTATCTGCCCAGGATCAGACACTGGAGTCGGGATCCACGTCTGTGACATCAATCCAGGCACAGATTCCACTGACTGGACTGTCTCCTCTCACATAGGACATTACCTGCCTACTGAGAGGCACTGGTTTGCGCAGTTAATTTTATGAAACACATAATTATGGTACCATATATTTTAAAAATAATCATCTTTTTTGAGTTGATGAAAATATTCTAAAATATGTTTTGGTAATAGTGGCACAACTCTGGATAAACTAAAAACAATTGAATTTGTACATTTGAATTGAGATGGTGAATTGTATGTATGTGACTAATATTTCAGTAAAACTGTTACCAAAAGATCATGCTGCACAGAGATGAACTAGTTAATCTTACATGTGCTTTTTTTTTTTTTTTAAATACATTTTATTGATTTTATACAGAGAGGAAGGGAGAGAGATAGAGAGTTAGAAACATCGATGGGAGAGAAACATCGATCAGCTGCCTCCTGCACATCTCCTACTGGGGATGTGCCCGCAACCCAGGTACATGCCCTTGACCGGAATTGAACCTGGGACCTTTCAGTCCGCAGGCTGACACTCTATCCACTGAGCCAAACCGGTTTCGGGTACATGTGCTTTTTTATATTTTCATATTCATTACCTTGTTCACCTTTCACCCAAAGCCTTGTGAGATAGAATGCATAGTGACGTTCATTCCCACTTATATATGAGGAAACAGGCTCTAAAAAGGGAAATACTTACCCAGGGTCATTTATCATATTCTTATAGTGCCACTACAGAATGTGTCTTTTTGAATGAAGAAAGTTCCAGAACTGCACTGTCCAATATGATAGCCACTAACTACTACTATATATAGATATTTAAATTTAAGTAAAATTAAATAAAATTAAAAGTGAGTTTTCCAGCCATACACTAGCCACATTTCAGATGCTCAATCTCCACATGTGGCTAGTGGCTACCATATTGGGAAGTAGAAACATTTTCATCAAGTCAGGAGAAAATGGCTTTAAAAATAATACTATACACATGTAATTATGAGTTATATCTGAAAGCCAATTAGAAACATGAAAGAGAAATTTCAGGTATGTGAATTATTTTACTTTTTTAAAAAAAATATATTTTATTGATTTTTTACAGAGAGAAAGGGAGAGAGATAGAGAGTCAGAAACATCGACGAGAGAGAAACATCGATCAGCTGACTCCTGCACACCCCCCAGTGGAGATGTGCCCGCAACCCAGGCACATGCCCTCCACCAGAACCGAACCTGGGACCCCCCAGTCCGCAGGCCGACGCTCTATCCACTGAGCCAAACCGGTTTCAGCTATTTTAGCTTTTTAAAAAATATGTTTTTTATTGATTTTAGAGAGGAAAGGAGAGAGAGAGAGAGAGAGAGAGAAATATCAATTGGCTGCCTCCTGCATGCCCCATACTGGGGATCGAGCCCACAACTCCAGGTATGTGCCATGACTGGAAATTGAACCTCTGACCTCTCAGTACATGGGAGAGCATTCAAACAACTGAGCCATACTGGCCAGGGCCTTATTAGCTTTTTTGATAACTTATTTCATGATAGCTAATGTTAAATTATCAGGGTGATTTTCTGAATAATTTGCCTGTTTCAATAGCTGAAGGAAGTCACAAATTTTGGGAAGGTTAAGCAAATGGCAAATTTTAGAAGTTAATATTTATAGTCACCCCTAAGAACACAAAAGTAAATTTTAATTAGAGTATGGTTAGAAAAGGAAATATACATGGATGCTTTCCTAGTTTTTGAATTTTTAGATTCTAAAATCCTAGAATTTTTACTTGTTTTTAAAATTTATTGAGGATAAGCAGCAAAGTAGAGAGGCTTCCTCAGAGAAATGACAAGTCATATATCTCTCACCTCCTCTCCTTCTAGGTGCTGTGAGAAGCCATCTTTCAGACTTTAAAAAACACCGAGCTGCCAGGATTGACCACTATGTTGTTGAAGTCAATAAATTAATAATCAGGTTGGAAAAGGTAAATTTTGCTGTTTTAAAACACCTTTTTTCTGCAAGTATATATTTTCTGGGGGAAAATTACATTTCTGCAGCATGTGTTATGTAGATTGTATATATTGGGTGCTGGCAGTGTCTGATGCTGGCAGAGCAATGCCTCACCTAGAGAGGTACAGAGAATGTAGGGACAGTTCTCGCTGGCTGGTTTACTGAAGGAAATAGCCCAGGTTGACAGACTTGCCACATAGCCAGTTTCCCTTTTCCTTCCTATGAACCCACCTGAACACTGCAAAACCTTTCTGTCTTCAGAGCCTTTCCGCTTCCTCTCTGGAGAAGCCTCTCGACCTTGCGTAATCACACAGTGGCGCATAGTGTGTGACACCATTTCTTGGCAAAGAGGAGCTGGTGACCAGGTCTCTGAGGAGAACTTGGTGTAGAAACATCTGGGCTGGGCCTTTTGTTCTCTGGTCTGACTGCGTGTCCCATGCCACGGTCACTCTGTTTTACTTTGACCCTAGAGATGCTTGTTGTATATAAGCTGGATTGTGTGGTGGGCATGGCAGCAAACACCGGTATAGTTGTTTTTTACGTTTTTTAAATTTAATCCTGACCCGAGGACATGCTTATTGATTTTTAAAGAGAAGGGAAGGGAGAGGGAAGAGAGAGAGAAATATCGATGTGAGAGCGGAACATCTATCGGTTGCCTTCCCCTATGCACCCCGACTAGGAATTGAACTCGCAATCCAG
Organism: Myotis nattereri; assembly: GCF_964212035.1. Taxonomy (NCBI): domain Eukaryota; kingdom Metazoa; phylum Chordata; class Mammalia; order Chiroptera; family Vespertilionidae; genus Myotis; species Myotis nattereri. The sequence goes on from NC_138089.1 coordinate 28,609,392, forward strand.
GTATGTGCCCTGACGGGGAATCGAACCTGCAACCTTTCAGTGTATGGGACAATACTCCAACTAACTGAGCCACACCGGCCAGGACCTGGTACAGTTCTTTATGTGTACTGTGAAGGAGGGAAATATGTGGCTAGGTTAGTTGTCCAGTAGGACTGTGGAGAATCAGGAGTTCTCCATTGCTTTCAGGAACCACCCCCATCACATCTTTGCCTTCCCCTGGTTAAGACTTAAAGGGCTAACTGACAATAAAGAGATTGAAAGTGGGTCATAGAAAGGGAGGTGCCTTCTAGATTATCCCATGTGAAATTGCACGTGACTTTGTGGGACTGGAGATGAGAGGTGAGACTTGAGAAATGCAGATATGGTCATTTCCGCTTAATGCCTCTTGCCTGTGAAAAGTGTATCCATCACCTGATGATTACATTTGGCACTATTTTCTCCTTGTCAGCTCACTGCATTTGACAGAACGAATGCCGAGTCAGCTAAGATCCGAGGTAACTCTAAGAACTTTGCTCACATTTATTTTATTTATCTTTCTCCATGACCGAATTTCTTTTTTAAATGGCTTGCTTTTTCATTTGTTTGGTTTTTGTTTTATTCTTTTCAAAGCAATAGAAAAGTCTGTGGTGCCTTGGGTCAACGACCAGGATGTCCCTTTTTGTCCAGACTGTGGGAATAAGTTTAGCATCCGTAACCGCCGCCACCACTGCCGGCTCTGCGGGTCTATAATGTGCAAGAAATGTATGGAGCTCATCAGCCTTCCCTTGGCAAGTAGGTAACATGGCAACGGGACCCTAGACCCTAATCTCTTCCCGAGACTAGCTTGTTTGTTAATTATTACTGGGTGATTTTTGAACTTTTTTTGTTTAAATTAGTGGTGTTTGGGATCTTTATTTATGCACTTGTTGATTCAATGAAGCCCAGAACAGGGTAGGCACTGTGCTAAGGGCCAGGGATGCAATGGTCTACAAAAAGGGTTAGCAAACTGTTTTTGTAAAGTTCAGATAGTAAATATTTTAGATTTTGTGGGCTCCATATGGTCTCTGGGACATTTCTTCTTTTTTTAAACAACTTTTTAAAATGTAAAAACCATACTTAGCTCAAGGGCCATACAAAAACAGGCTGGACTTGGCTTATAAGTCATGTTTGCCCACCTCTGGTCTATAAGGCATTGTTCATTCCCCCAAGGAGTTCAGCATCTAGCAGGGGATATAGACTCACAAGCAGATAATTGCTTTACAAGAGATGAGTACAATGAGAGAAGTTGCATCAGGCACTCAGGAGAAGCTGACCAAATCTTTATCAGCTTTGCATAGAAGTGGCAGATGAGGGGTTGAGAGGAGACTATAGGAGATGGTCTTAAAAATTGAGCAGCAGACTCATCCTTTTCTTTGAGATAAAAGTCACAAATGTTCATTGTCATATAGAACAGGCTGTAATGCCATAATACAAGAGACACTGAGTGTTGTGGAGGCTGGGGGAGAGCGAGAGCATGGCTCCTCAAGGTCAGAAAGTGATGTTCAAGAAGTGCCTTGAAAGATGACTAGGATTGCAAAGAGATGGGGCAGGAGGACATCCTGGGTAAACAGAACCAAAGGCATGGAATTTGGAAAGGCCCTGTGGAAGGTTAGTGGATGAGCAAACAGAATATTTGGGAGAGTGTGGAAGACATTGGAGAATTGTGGGAATGAAGCTACAAAGGTTAGGTGGAACCAGATGTCCAGAACTCTGAATCTCAGCTGGTTAGAAGTTGCTCAAGATGATCTTATGGGCTTTTGGCCAATTCTGGGACATTTGGGTGGTTTTGCAACCCTGGAGAGTTCCGCTGACCTTGCATATGCTATTGGCTATGGAGCATCTGGACAACATGGGGCAGAAGCAGATGCTTCCTCTGTCCAGCTCTGACATCCACCGGCACACATTACCTTGATACTTTCCCTTTCTCCTTGAGATCGACTCTCTGTCTCACCTGAGACTTTATAAGCTCACTGTTAGACACTGTTCACCTCTCTCCTCTTGGGTTAACTAACCAACATTTACTGGGCAGCTGCTGTGAATTGGCCCTGTAGTATATGTAGGGATTTAAGTATGAATAAGTCATTTTTACCCTGAAAGAGTCACAGATTCCTAGTGCAGCTCAGGGGTGTACATAACCTGTCATAGGGAGAAAAGTGAAAAGTTCTCCATGAGGGGCAACATGGTAAGAACTGATAGGAAAGGCAGATCATTTTTGCCTCGAGGACTATGGAAGGCCTTCCTGGAGGATATGCCTTTGAACTGAGCTTTGGAAGGTGTAGGAGTCAGGTGTTTGGGAGTGGGGAAGGCTGTCAGGACAGTCCAGGAAGAATGTGGGTTGTGTCTGAGGCGTGGCAAATGGAGGGGGCGGTAGGAGGTAAGGCTAGGCTAGGGCTGGGCCTTAGAACCTCAAAGACAGACTAGGTGGTCTGGCCCTCTCCTGGATGGCAATGGGAGTCCCTCCCGCCACAGAACCTGACCCCAGAGAGGCAGAGATATGGGTACTTCTTGCTTATAGGCAGAGCCTGCTCTTATCTCGCCAGCAGCATGGACTCCCCTCCTGTCGTGGGCAGTGGAGTGATTGGAGGCTTCAGGCTCACTGCTGCCTGTCCTGTGTTGTGCTTTACAGATAAGCTTACCAGTGCCAGCAAGGACTCTGTGAGCTCCCATACGAGCCCTAGCCAGTCACCCAACAGTGTCCATGGCTCCCGCCGGGGCAGCATCAGCAGTGTGAGCAGTGTGAGCTCTGTCCTGGATGAGAAGGATGATGACCGGATCCGCTGCTGTACCCATTGCAAGGGCACGCTGCTCAAGAGAGAGCAGCAGATTGACGAGAAGGAGCACATCCCCGACATTGTGAAGCTCTATGAGGTGACTTGCTGAGTACAGTCCTGGGTCTGATTCGAGAGGCAGATGGGGCTGCTCATTACATCCATGCCTGCAGATTTGGGAGGATGATCTGGAAAGTTGTTTCTTTGACTCATTTTTAGTTTTTGCTAAAGGGCTTCTGTGGCATGATTTCCTAACTTAGGGCCCTGGGTGAGTCACAGACACATCCTGGGTGTGTTGCCACAAACTTGTTCCCTCACTTTCTTGCCCTTTTGAAAACAGAGGTTGGAGGCTTTGGTGGCCCTGGGACAAGAGGAGAAAGGATTGTTGCCATGTGGTGTGGACAGGTTCTGTGAGTGAGGGTGGAAGCTGGAGCTGGTGGTGACAGTGGGCCAGGAGAGTCCTGTCCCCATTTAAGTCCATTCACATGCCTCAGTTCTAGAACACCTTTAGTAGATGCTACTTTGAGAGGAACATAGTGTAGTACAAACACATGAGATTTAGTGTCAGAGAGGCTGGCCTCCCAATGGCCAAGCTGAGGGGGTAGGGAGGGAAGTGGGAAGAGATGAGGGGAGGAGATGAGCCCTGGGAGAGGAGGCAACTCATGTGAAACTCTGAGCAGAGGAACAGTGTCTGGCTAATGGCACTGAAGGGTCCCTGTTAGCAGTTCTGCAGCTTATAATGGCTGTGTTTCTGGAACCACCATGAAAATATTCAAGTTACTAAAAATGGTGTTAATTAAACCCTATGCTGAGCTGCAGGTGCAGCCATTATCCATCCTTTATGTGGAGTTCATGACCTGATATCTCATTTTGTAAGTTGCCACTGCTTTTTGCTTCTGTCTTTTTTGAAGTAAGCCTTGGCGATGCCTTGTGCTGGTGTCTTCCCTTGGCAGAGAAAGTCCAACTAATTCAAGTAATTTAGAAATTCCCACCTAAAAACAACTAATCTTTTTCTCTGCCTCTGTAAACTCTGGCTTGTGTCTTGGAAGGCCTTGTTCCTCTTTCCTTCCTGCAAGATTTTGTGTTGGAAAGTAGGTCTGTGACTCAGGAAATGGATAACAGTAAAAAGAAACAAAAAAACCCACAAAAAATGCACTATCTGCATTTTTCTATTTTAGAAAACTATACAGTTTAAATATATCTTTGTTGATGCAGCATAACTTCTGGGTAGGCTTTTCTGTACCCTGAGAGCACCACTTACTCTTCTTTTTTGTTCTTAGAAACTACAGCTTTGCATGGAGAAAGTTGACCAAAAAGCTCCCGAGTACATCAGGATGGCAGCATCATTAAAGTAAGCTATTCCTCTCTTTTTCTGAACCACTGCTGACTTGTTTTAGGCATTATAGGTCAAATCTTTAGTAGCTGAAAAGGAAATCTTAACTCTGGCTGTGCTTTTCTTCTGTGACCGACCGCAGAGAATCTTTGTCATGTCTCTTTCCGTGTGGCACTGTTACCGTCCTCTGTAGCTACGTTGAGGGGACCCCAGCTACTCTGAATGAGCAAGTTGGGGAAGGGCCTCAGGCGACAGGCACCATTGCCAAGTGCAGCATCTGGAGGTGAGGAAGAGCAGTGTGTCTCCTGCTCATGCCTGGATAGATGCCACTTCAGGGTAACACTGAGGTGTCAGGGCTTAGAGCAGGCATTTCCTTTAGAGCAGGGGTTGGCAAATGCCAGCCCATAAGCCAAATCTAGCTAGCCATCTGTTGCTCCTGCTTTTTTTCTTGTTAATCCTCACCCAAGGATAGTTTTCCCTTGCTTTTAGCTAAAGTTGAAGGGAAGGAGAGAGGGAACAAGGGAACAGCGGGGAGAGAGAGAGAAACATCAGTGTGAGGGAGACATGTGGATTGGTTGCCTTCCACATGCACCTCAACTGGGGCGGGGATTGAACCTGTAACTGAGGTACATGCTCTTGACTGGAATTGAACCCATAATCCTTCAGTATGTGGGCCGACACTCTAAACACTGAGAAACACCAGCCAGGGCTAACTCTTTTTTATATGAAGATAAAATTCACGCATCATAAAATTCACTCCTTTAAAATATACAGTTCAGTAGTTTTTAGTATATTCACAAACATCACCACTGCATTAATTTTAAAACATTTTCGCCCTGCCCTGGCCGGTTTGGCTCAATGGATAAAGCATCGGCCTATGGACTGAAGGGTCCCGGGTTCGATTCCGGTCAAGGGCACATGCCCAGGTTGCAGGTTCAATCCCCAGTAGGGGGTGTGTAGGAGGCAGCCAATCAATGATTCTCATCATTGATATTTCTATCCCTCTCTCCCTCTCCCTTCCTCTCTGAAATCAATAAAAATATATTTAAAAATCACACACACACATTTTCGCCCTGACTGGTGTGGCTTAGTTGGTTGAGCATTATCCTGTGCACCAGAAGGTCACTGGTTCGATTCCTGGTCAGTGTAAATGCCCAGGTTGCCAGTTTGGTCCCCAGTTGGGATGCATATGGGAGGCAACCGATTGATGTTTCTCACATTGATGTTTCTCTCACTCTTCTTCTCCCTTCCTTACTCTAAAGTCAATTAAAAAAACTTTTTCATCATCCTGATAAGAAGCTCCCCACTTATTAGCAGTCATAGCTCATTCCCCCTCTCCCTTTATGGAAAAAAATTGCTGACTTTTCTTAAGAGCTTTGCTCCTTCTGAAGGGTAGTGATGTGTGAGCTAGAATTTGAGGTGCTACTATTAAGTCAGATCCCAGCAGTGTTTTCCCAGCCTTCAGAAGAAAAAATTAAGGTATTCAGTGTTTTCAGTTTGAGGATTGTCTGCCTTTGTTTTAAGTCTGTGTTGCCACCTGTCATTTTTGTAGTGATGCGTGTAGGATTAGATGTGCTTTGTTTAGAATATTTGGACACATACAGTGGCAATATTGTATAGTGGTTTCAAAAAACAAAGTGTGTCAGTGACCTTTATGATGTCAATGACCATGTTCTAAGCTCATAGTGGAACTTATATATAAAATTAACTTTTTTGTTTGTATAGTCCTTAAAGAGTTTCCTGACTCTTGAGTTTGTAAATCTTTGACTTACAAAACACGAAAGACTAAATCCAGTTGTTTTGTGGCAAAAACACTCCTTCTTTTACATCTCTTCCTGACTCTACTGTTGCTTTGGGTCTCTTCTTCCCTTCCCTGTTCTTTCCCCAATGTTTCCCAGCCCACAGGGAAGAGAATAGCAAAAAGGTAGGGAAACCATTGTAGGCCCTGTCCCAGTTTCCCTCCATCCTAACAACTAGATGTCTGCAGCCCCTGGCAGCAGACAGTGGAAGAGGAGCAAATCCTATTTCTTGAGCCCTCTCAGCCACCACTGTCCTATGGCCCCTTCCTCCTTATATTTGTACCTCCTAGACCCTGATTTTTCTCTTTCCATTCTTTAGCCAGAGCACTGTTTCTAAAGAACAGCAGGGAAATGAGCAAGAATTTCAGTCTGCCCTCTCTGTGAGCAGATTGGAAGCAGAACCCCAGGTGATTCTGACACATACCTCCCCCAAATGGAAAGTTCTTGGCATGGAGAATCCTTTTCCCCCTGGAGCTTTCTGGAATCCGCACCCCTCCTGTATCCCTGCCTATTGGTTTGACATTAGAGCAGGACTGTCTTCTACATGGACGTCAGCAAGGAGAGCTGTGTTCCTGGAAGTTTCATCTGGCACTCAGTGTTTTCCTCATGAAATTGTTACCAAGGGACTCCTCTCCCTGAGTTCTGTTGGTTTTTGCTTTGTGCCTCAGACACAATTATGGTTCATGGGCCTTCCTAGCCAGGTGGGAGCTACCATACTGAGCACATTTCCAAATGTCTAACTACTCCTTCTCTTAGAAAGGCTGGTTCTAAAGGGCTTTACATGCATTTCATTCTCTTACTCTTTCATTCAGTGGATAGTTATCAAGCACTAGCTCTATTCCTAGCACTAATTTAGGTGCTGGGGCTGCAGCAATGAACAGTGAAGACCATGTCCACTTTTGTGGAGCTTCATTTTTGTAGGAGCACAGGCCTTATCCAAGTAAACAAATAAGGAACAGGATAACTACAGATGTGATCGTTGCTCTGAGGGAAATGCGGTTGGTTGACATAATTGCAACCAGGGGAAGTGATTTCAGATTTGGGCCAACCTTGTTATTTTCCACATGACTTGGAGATATTGAAATAAAGCACAGGTTTTCTCAATTCTAGTCCAGTGTTCTTTTTTGCAGATTAAGTAGTGAAAGATAATGGAACAGTCTTACTGAATCCTCAAATTACAGCACACACCAACATTTTTCCAGCTAGGATTGTTTTATAGATGGTAAAATAGGTAAGCGCAGCAGTCCTTTCTGCTTATTTAACTTAAATTGCTGCTGCTTCAGAAGCGGGGTTGAGTGGCCAATGCTCAGGCTGGATTAATAGCTGCAAGATCTTCTGAAATGTTTCTCTTCTCAGTAAACTGATTAAGCTTGATCCATGTGCTAGTTACTGAGGACATAAAATGAAAAGCTACAATCACAGCACTTGGAATTTAAAAGTCTGGTGGGGGTGACAGATTTGTAAATGATCAATTCTAAGACCACACAATAACTGCTGTTGTTTCTCTGAGATGGAGTTAAACCGCTTCTGGCCTTCCCTGTTATCCCTTGCTCCACCCTGGGCAGAGTTCCTCCTCCTCCTTCTGGATTTGGAGTCAAAGTGCCTTTCTCATGTAGGGAGCAGTTGTTCATGAGACCCAAGAGCATGGGGCAATTGATGCAATGCTGGGCTGCATATCGCTATTGGGGATCTCTTGATCAGCTTTCCAGTTGTTCCTGTTGTGTCTGGGTAGCCTTTGAGTGAGAAAAGCCAAGTGTTTTTCACTCTGATGTAGTGTAACCAATTCATTTAGTAAACGACGTCATGCATCTTACTAGATATAGTGAAATTGTTTAGGGGAAGTAGGCCAAAGAAGGTTAAGTTGCATTTATTTTGGTGATGAGTTTAAGAGCTAGTCCTTGAGGCCTATGGTGTTTGCAAACTTTTGTACATTATGTGCAAAAGTCTGAAATGCCACTTGAAGAGAATTAACTGTGTGTCCCTTTGTGAGGCCTGAAATTTTAGAGTCCTCTTAGGCCAGCCGTGGGCAAACTACAGCCCGCGGGCTGGGTCCGGCCCATTTGAAATGAATAAAACTAAAAAAAAAAAAAAAGACCATACCCTTTTATGTAATGATGTTTACTTTGAATTTATATTAGTTCACACAAACACTCCATCTATGCTTTTGTTCCGGTCCTCCGGTCCAATTTAAGAACCCATTGTGGCCCTCGAGTCAAAAAGTTTGCCCACCTCTGTCTTAGGCTATACTCTGTAGTCCAGCGGTTGCCAACCGGTGGTTTGCGGACCACTGGTGGTCTGTGAGGTCCGAAAGGTGGGTGACCGCTGCTCTAGTCAGTGCGATGAAATGTGAAATGGCTTCTAAGTAGTATGATATTTGCTAGCAAATTGAAATAAAGATTCCAAGTGAATTCATTTTCTCAACTTTGATGCATGGACAGTTAATGATTATGCCATTAACATTTTGTTCTTGAAGAAAGTAAGTGTTCAAATTCTAATTAATATACATTTACTTAATTCATACATATTGGAGACCTTTGTTTTTCAGTCATTTTAAATGATGTTGAAAAATTGTTCAGTGTGTATCTATCTACACTAATAAAAGAGAAAGATGCAAATTGACCATACCTTTGTGATGCCCACCAGCCAATCAGGAGTGAGTATGCAGATTAACCCAACAAAGATGGTAGATTCATTTGCATACGCAGGTGCCCAGCGGCTGGAGGTGGGGCAAAATTGGGGGTTCCGCACTGCCTCAGCCGCTCCGGGCCTCTGGGCAGCATGGGAAGGTGGAAAGGCGGCTCGTGCATTGGGCCTCTAGTATGTGTGTGTGTGTGTGTGTGTGTGTGTGTGTGTGTGTGTGTGTGTATTAGTAAAAGCCTAAGCAACAGTTATGACCAAATGACTGGAACAATCAGTTGACCAGTCGCTATGATGTGCACTGACCACCAGGGGGCAGACGCTCAATGCAGGAGCTGCCCACTGGTGGTCAGTGCGCTCCCACAGCCAACCTCCCACAGCCCCTCCCCCTGGCCGGCTGGCACCCATGGGCCCCTGGTGCTAAACCATTTGTAGAGACCTGCTTCTGGGTCGGGGTTTCGTATGTAGAGAGCAATTCCCTCGCTGCAATCTATTGAAAGTCAGCCCTCAACACAAGGATTTGTCTTGCTCCTGTCTCTCCCTTCCCTGGGGGCCTCCCGCCCACTGCGGCAAGGGAAGGAAGAGGAGGGAGGTGGGGAACTGTGTGGTGGCGGGGCGCCTATGGCGGTGTCAGCGTCTGTTCCTTCTGCGCCCGGCCCGGCGACTGTCGCCTCCTCTTGCGACCCTGCTGGAGCCTTTGGGCCTGGGCTGGGATGAGGATCCGGGGGTGGGTGGCAGTGGGCGCTGCCCCTTTCCCAGGGGGTCTGAGGGCTGGCTCCCTCCTTGGGGCTGGCAGCCAACCTCCCACGGTCCTTCCTCCAGCTGGCCAACCTCTCACGGTCCCTCCCCCTACCCCCCATGCACGAATTCAGCCTCTAGTCTCCCTCTGTATAAAAGGCTAATATGCAACGTATCCCCTCGGGAGTTCAACTGGGAGAATGGGAGTTTGATCACTTGCTGTGATGTGCGCTGACCACCGGGGGGGAGGGGGGGTGTGGAACATGGTGGGTGACCAGTGGTGGCAGCGGGGTGCTGAAGGAGTGAGGGAAGGGGGAAGTGGGGAGGCAGGGGGAACTGTGTGGTGGTGGTGTGCAGGTGGCAAGGGAAGGAGGAGGTGGGGAGGCAGGGAACCTGATCAGCCCTGATCACCAGCCAGGCCTAGGGACCCTACCTGTACAAGAGTTTCGTGCACCGGGCCTCTAGTATAAGCCTGCCGGGGTCCAGCCCCAGCGGTCCAGGGGTTCCTAAAGGTGTGGACAGAGTCGGCGAAGAATGAAAGACACGGAGACAGCGTTCAGATGATCAGCATAGCTCTCTTTAGTCTCTGTGGATCTTCCTTGTGTCTGGCTGAGGCCACAGAGAGAGATCCCAAGGCAAGCTGAGCCTTTATTTTATAGTCAGAGGTAAACAAGGTAGTGGTTACCATAGTTACACTGTTCTTGTGAGTTTCACTTGTTTTGGCAGCACTTGCTGCATCTCCCTCAGCCCATTAGCTTCCCAGATAAGATCTAGGGAGCATTATAAGGTCAAGCCTAATTATGCTAAGGGGACTGTGCCCTCTAAGCTGGGACTTGTTTGTGACTTTGCCAACAGGTCAGTCCGAGGTTTAACCCTATAGCTGCTCCCCACATAAGCCATAAAAACAATTGGTAATGTGAAAATTAAACTCAGTTAATGTAACAGATTCAGTAGTCAGTAAGCTAATTTAGCTTTTCAAAGATAAGTTATATCTAAATCTTATGAAAGCCCAATTTATCTTAATGCAATTAAATATTAAATAATTCATGATAATTTTTCCACAGTAGAAATAAAATGACTCCTGGCTGTATATTTTCTGAAAATAAAAAATGTAAAAACTTAAAATAAAAATCTCTGATTTCTCCTTAGTGCTGGAGAGACAACCTATAGACTGGAACATGCCAATGACCTTCGGATAGAAGTGCAGAAAGTGTACGAGCTAATAGACGCTTTAAGGTAATGTTTGGTGATGTCTTACCTGCTGCCTTGAGTGGAGGAGGTGCTATTTTAATGAGGTAGTGGGTGACTAGCAGACCTGAACTTACCCGGAGTCCTGATGACAGCAGTATTTGTAATGATGAGGCTGAGGACAGTGTCAGCTTTGGCACTCAACACATCTCAGTAACTTTTGGTTAAGGATTTCTAGTATTCAGCATTATTATAAAGGAAGGTGAGTTTATTGAATACCAGCTGTGTGCCAGGAAATATCACTGGATATTTTCATAGAGTGCAACTCATTTATCCTATCAAAGTTACCCTGTGAAGTAGGGATCAGCACCCCATTTTATAGTGAGACAATGCACCACAGCTAGCACAAGTGGTGGAGCCAGGATTGGAGCCCAGATTCTTTCTTCAAATCAACAGCTACTTTTTAACTGTGGACTGGATGTTGGGGTTAAATCAGCCCTTTGCAATGTAGGAAGTACAATGACTCAGGGAAAGAACTGAGGTGAGGAATCCTTGTTCATCCGTACATGCAGGACTGGCTACGTAATTTGTGGGGCCTAGTGCAAAGTGAAAATGTAAGTTGTTCAAAATTGTAAGAATTTTAAGATAGTGACAGCAGAATATTAAACCAAGCACGCGGCTCTTCTAAGCACCAGACCCATGTGTGGTTGCTCATCACTCATCCTTGAAGCTGCCCCTGCACCCATGGTCAGCCCTCGATGGCCAAGTGTTTGTCATGTACCCTGTGCTGTGTTAGGGGCCTTGGATACAGCCAAAGGGTAAGAAACGGGCTTTGCCTTCAAGGACTTCGGTGGAGCCTCTAATCTGTCTCCTCCACAAATCTTCCCAGCAGGCAAGCCTGGCAGCTCAAAGACTTTGTTTCTGAGGCTGACAGCGCTGGTTACATTGATGTGTTTGTTCCAATTCAGTAAGAAGATCTTAACCTTAGGCTTGAACCAGGACCCTCCACCACATCCAAACACTTTGCGGCTGCAGAGGATGATCAGATACTCGGCTACACTTTTTGTGCAGGTAAAGCCATCCTGGGGTGGCAGAAACATTGCACTTGCCTCCCTGCTCTTCTACCTTTCAGGAGGCAGACCAAGTCACTGGCTTGTTCATTTCCTCTTGGACATGGATTACTTTTTAAGATTAAAAATGCATTATGCCATATTTAGAGAAAAATCTGGATTTCAAAGAAAAGTAAAAACTACTTTTAATCCTAATGTCCCCAATACCACCACCCATTATTCTGGTACATATATATTTTTTTCCTTTTACATTTATAATATAATTGTTATAATTAGTGTTTATTTGCACATTTGTGTCTTCTCTTTTTATCACTGAATTTTATATCATAGTACTTTTTTTACATGGTCCTCAAAGAGCTATCATTTGAATACTACTATAAAGTACTGCTTTGATATATGTACCATCCTTTATTTAATTATTCCCTTTTCATTGGACATTTGATAGATTTCCATTTTTTGCCATTATGAGTATTGCCTGTTGGATATATGTGTACATAGTATTTCTTCCTTGGGATAAGATCCTAAGGGACTTTTCCTGGGCCATTGGAAGGAAACAGCTGATTGTTCAAGGGCAGACTAAAGTTAGGTGGTTAGATCTGATTGTTTCTACCTCAGGAAGCGCCTCGGGGAGTCACATTTAACCACCTTTGGGCTCCATGAAAGAGAGACTTAATAAAGTCCTATTGGGTTAGTTTTCCAACATTGTATTGCAGAGAATCAGGCCTTTCTCCTTTTGATTAGTGGCTATATTCCAGTCATTTGGTGAGTGTTGCTGTGTACCAGGCAATGTTCTAGGTGCTGGGTATCCTGCCGTGAGCAAAAAGGCAACATTCCTGTTCTCACAAAGCGTCTGTTCTAGAGAGGGGGTTAGATGAGAAACAACTAAAATATACAGCTTACGTTGGAAAGTGCTGCGGACAAATACAAAGCCTGGAAAGGCTGGTGGGAAGCTCGGGTGGAGGCTTACACGTTTAGGCAGGTGGGCAGGGAGAAGGCTGCATGAGGAAGGTGAGAACTGGGATATCTGGTATTGGTCATTTCATAAGGGACAGGCAGGCCCATTTGCAAGCTGACTCTCTGACCCATTTAGGGGTTTAGTCTTTTTTTACTACTGCTAATTAATGTGACTGTCCAAGGATGGAATGGCTTAGCCTAAACGACTCTCGCCACAGGGCTAAGGTTCATTAAAGGTTTAAATGTAACATTGTCTATGAATCCCTGTAGGAAAAGTTGCTTGGTTTGATGTCACTGCCAACCCAAGAACAGTTTGAGGAACTAAAGAAAAGGAAGGAAGAGATGGAAAGGAAGAAGATGCTAGAGAAGCAGGTGAGTGAAGCTCAGGGATCCGGCATCGGGCTTCCTCTCTGGGGCTCTTTGAGCACAGAGGCTCCCCATGCTCCCAGGAGCTCCTGTGCGGTTGTGCACCAGAACTCTTGCTCTCTCTAGTTTCCATTTGTCTTCTGTTCTGTTCTGGCCTCACTCTCATCTGTAGACATCAGAATTGTTTGTTTTCCTCTGCAAGTCCTATTTTTCCTTCAGAGGTGCTACTGGTTTTCTTCTGTCCAGAGTACTATGGAGACTGACTGTCCTCCCTCCATTACAGGTTGCAGAGGACCCAAACATCAGGAAGTTCTTTGTAGAACACTTTGGAATATGCAGTATTCAATGTAATACTGTGTGAGTTTCTAGTGTAGATGAGTGCTTTAAGACAAGTGTATGGCCAGTGGATCTAAGATTGAGAAAATTTTATCCTTTAACTTACTAATATTTTATTTTTGAGAATCAGGGTTTGTCCCTCCTCTCCCCCTGAAACGAAAGCATGTTTTGATTTTAGCAGTTGGCTGTCTTAGTCCTGAGGTGGGCAGTTGGAGTCTCACAGGTACAGGAATAGTGAGACTGCAGAGGGCAGCTGGTTGTGTGGCTGCTGATGTCCTGGTGACTGTTTTTTCTCTTTGGTTCTGCTGTCTCCCTAGGCTTCCCTGGAGTCCCAGCGAAGGCTTGAGGAAAGGCGGAGTGACCTGCCATCTCGTGCCAATGGGGAGGTGGTGTACCTTCGAAGGGGCTCTGCCCCCTTGAGAAAGGCTGAGGGCTGGCTCCCCCTATCAGGAGGTCAGGGGCAGAGTGAAGACCTGGACCCCCTCCTCCAGCAGATCCACAACATCACATCATTTATAAAGCAGGCCAAGGCCGCAGGCCGGACAGATGAAGTGCGCACCCTGCAGGAGAACCTGCGGCAGTTGCAGGATGAGTATGACCAGCAGCAGACAGAGAAGGCCATCGAGCTGTCCCGCAAGCAGGCCGAGGAGGAGGACCTGCAGCGGGAACAGCTGCAGATGCTGTGTGAACGGGAGTGGGAGCGAGAAAGGGAGCAGTTCCAGGCGGCATCCTTGCACACACGGACCCGGTCCCTGGACTTCCGAGAAATCAGGCCTTTTCAGCTGGAGCCCAGCACAGAGCCTTGCACCCACCTTGCTCATGCTTTGGATCTGGGTTCTTCACCAGTTCAGAGCAGTGCAACTCCCAAGACCCCTTCACCCAGCTCTGCTCTTGAGCCTGTCAGAGTGTGGTCTGGGCCCCCAGCCCTTGGCCAGGAATTCTTGCCCCCGAGCACCATGTCACAGCAACGCGAGGTGCCCTCCCTAAATCCCTTTGAAGAGGAAGACTCCGCTAGCCCTACAGCGGAGGGCTCTACCAGCCCTCGTGCTGCAGAGCCTTCCTGTGGCCCTCCATCCCGCATCCTCAAAGAGTACAATCCTTTTGAGGAAGAGGAGGAAGAGGTAGCAGTGGCAGGGAATCCCTTCACTAACTCAAACAGCCCAGCACCCAACCCCTTCAGTGAGGAGGATGAGCGTCCTGTTCCTGGCAACCCCTTTGAGGAAGCCACCTGTACCAACCCCTTCGAGATGGACAGTGACAGTGGGCCAGAGGGCGAGGAGCCCATAGAGGAGGAGCTCCTCCTCCAGCAGATCGATAACATCAAGGCGTACATCTTTGATGCCAAGCAGTGCGGTCGCCTGGATGAGGTGGAGGTGCTGACAGAGAACCTGAGGGAGCTGAAGCGTACTCTGGCCAAACAGAAGCGGGGCTCTGACTGGCCACTGGGCAGGTAGAGCACCTTTGCGTCCAGGGGCCTGGCAGGAGCGGGTTGGTGGAATTGATGGGCAGGAGGCAGGATGAGAATTCAGATGCATACACGTTAGGGGAGGAAATCTGCTATTTCATGCTGTGTACTTGGAGGTTTTTTCACTACAATTGAAAAATAAATGGGATCTAGAACAGGAAGAATCAGCATTCATTTGCTGTTTTTCCTGGGCTTTTTTTTTTTTTAAATTGGCTTTTCCCTTTAGAAGGGACTTAAAATTTTCACTACTGAGATATAACTAAATGCATTTCTGTTGGGTCCTGGTGTGCACCTCGTGGGTCCATTTGTCCTGTCTAGTCTTTGGTCATTATGAGTATTATAGGGCAGCCTTATAGCAGGCCTTCCGTTAGCCAAGACTGACAAGGTGGATTCCTTTAAACCGCACTCTCCTCTGGCAGAAGCCTGACCTCTTTAGGCTGTGGGTTCCTTTCCCCGGATCTTCCTCTGCCCTGCTGGGTACATCCTGCCTGTGCAAAGGAAGGGGTCAGGTATGTTAGGAAGGGGCCAGTTTGGACCCAGGAGATCCCAGCACTTTTTTTTTAAGCGGGTGAAGAGGATGAGGTTTCACCAGGGTGTGTTTCCCTCTCAGTTTAAGTTCTCATTGGTCTCTTTTAGGAAGTTAAACTCCCAGTGCTGAGGTATCACTGTAGTCTGATCATGAGCTTTTTAGAAAATAGAGTGGTTAACTTTTTGGTTGATCAAGGTCGTATTATTTGGGAAAAGAGTCTCCATGCAAATGTTGTCTGTTATCTCTGACTACTGGAACAATTGTCTGACCCTGGAGAAATCTCCTTGAGCTTTGGCAAAATGACTTGTAGCTGGGATTTTTTTAGAGGCCTTGTCTGTAATGTAGGAATGAGTGATCAGGAGGCTTTCTTGGAACATTGTCAGATAGAAACTTCCGTAAGTCAAAGGTAAATCAAAATAATTTCCAAGGCTAGTTGATCAGCCTTCTTCCCTTTTTGTTCATCCTGTCTTGACCTGTGGCGCTGGTGAGATTTTTCTTCCCAATGTTTAGCATTAAAAAACTGAAATGTTTGAAGAAGCACAACCCAGGACCATTCTAGTAACACGGCAGTTCTTGAACTCTTCACCAACTAAGGACAAAAAGGGAAATTTGTTAATTTAGCTCTGGTGCTTTGGATTATGGGAACATAACCCTTAACTGACATCTGACATCATGATATCCAAGTGTGCTCAGCTTTGGGTAGAGTTCCTGTAATTACACTTGTTAATTAATGAACAATAACTGACCACTAGTCACTTTATACCCCTTAACTAACTCTGGGCCATACTCTCACTGGTTACTGATGTGAGAGCTAAACTTCATTTTGTTACATTCTGGGAAGACTCCTGTTGATCTTGGGAATGTTTGAAAAACATTGTGGTATAAAAATATTCTGTATTTGTGTTGACACTATTTACATTTCTTTAGCACCTGCTGGATCTTTGAGTTGAATGAAAAGGGGGTGTATAGGGATGTGGGAACGGGGAGTCAGTGGAAGGCTCTTTGCATTTGGGTTCTGTTCACAAAGGAACATGAGTGGTTACTAACGTCAGCCAGTACCAACCTTGCTGTCATGGTAGTTATGGGAAGTTGGCATTCAGGCATTTAAAACGCTGCCTCATACAGGCGTCATTTCTCCTTTGAGGTCCATGCCCTTCATGCTGTAATTCTGGAGGCTTCATGGGTGGCTGTATGCTCCTCCCTGCTCACTCTGTCCTTTCTCTCTGACTGAAGGGGAGGAAGGTCTCTGCCAAAAAGCAGGTAGTTCCTAAATGCTGCCAAAGCTGCTTTACATCATAATTACTTTCCTTATGAGAATATATCTCTTTCAATTAGCTGCTGGTTTCAATTAAGACTAGTTTACTAAACATACCCTTTCTTTGAAATCAACCGTAAGTAGCAATCTGTACGTAACTAAGCCTTGAGAACCACACATAGGAAACGTTTTTCAAACAAACAAACAAAAAAACCCGTACACAAACCCTCCTCCCTCCAAAACACTGAGTATCCTAGATCAAACTAAAACCCTCTGATATGATTGAATTCTTCTGTGGCCGTCCTCTGCCACAAATTCTTTAATCCTTCCATGGCCCTCTTCTCCTATAATCATAGACATGATAGCAGTTAGAATTCGCTATCCCTCAGCAGGACCATTTCCCAGAATTCACACAGGCACACGGTTGGATTTACAGAGGTGGGTTAACATCGGAAAAGACGGACTATGAATTATAATCACAACTTCAAGTTCTTGACTCATGTGGGTATTTCACCTCCTGCAGTCCTTCATCAGAAAACGAGCAAGTTCTTGATATAGCATTGGCAGATCTCCCAAAAACAGATCATATGTGGAAGAGACTTTGGCTTTTTCCTTTTATGCCTTGTTTGTATTTTTCCCTGTCTAATACACTAAGGATACTTATTCAGTGTATTTGCAACTCAATGTGTTTTTGTTGTTCAGACACTAAAATGTACCTGAGTCACCATGAGCCATGCGGTAGATTGAACATTTGCATAGTTAGCTTGGGACTCAAAGTGAGAAGCCGGTCTCTACCAGGTTAGAGTCTGTGGTGGCAGATTATGCTGGTCATCTGACAATGATGGAGACATTGATTTGCATGCACTGGGGCCTGGTATTGGAACCTTTTTTAAAAAATAAAATAACAAATATTAGTGGTTGGAGATGTGTATGTATATGTGCATGCGTGTTGCATGAGAGTCACCAGATAACATACCTTCCCCACTTTCTTCATGACCTGAGTATCAGAAGATAGCCCTAGCTCCTGTTTTACCTGTTGGCTTAAGGCCTCCAGACAGAATCAAGGTCACTGGGCTCTTACTGGGTAAATGTGAGTTCCAATTCTGCCCTATCCCCAGTTACTCCTACAGCGTTAATTAGATGAACCATTTCACACAAGCACAGTGTAAAACTTTACAATCCTATTATCCCCATGGAAGAAACAGGCCTAACAAGGTTGAGGACCCTTCCCGCTGCCATTTGTGCCAGGCCCTGCTGCAGTCACACAGTCTGCATTTAGGTCTTCTAGCAGGCCTGTGAGGTACTTACTCGGGTAGTCATCTGACAAATGAAGAAAAAGGTTGAAAGAGGTTAGCCTGGCTGGAGTCGCACTGCCAGTCAGGGCTGGAATGGGGATTTAAAGCCTGGTCTGCCTGACCCACATGGCCCTAAGTAGCAAGGAGGGTTTGATCTGGGCCAGGCACAGTGGGAATGCACAAGCATTGTGTCTGGCCCAAAGGTGGCAGGGATGGGCAGGTTAGAGCTGCTGAGTGGGTTTCTAATACTGATATCACTTGAGCCTTTGACATGGAACTTCCTAAGACCTGTATAGATTACTAAACCAGGAGGAGATAATATTTAGTGCTCACTGTGGGCCAGACAGAATGCTACATATTATGCATGGATTACCTCACTTGATCTTCCCAACAACCTCAGTTTACAGATGAAAAAATGAACGTGGTGAGATTAAGCAGGCTCAGGGTTATACCACTGGGATTCCAGCCCAGGTCTGTCTGACTCCAAAACCCACACTGCCCTGGCCTGCTTTGTATATGGACACTCATGTGTCTGGTGTGGGATGGGGTATTTCATCCATAGGAAGCGTTCCCTGTGGACTTTAAGGTCAAGGCTCTTCTGCCTAAAACTCTTCAGTGGCCTAGCACAGTTTAAAAAATCTGTCAGAACAAACTTCTGGTTTTAGTTCAGGCACACCAAGAGTTTGGAAGTTGTCATTCCTGTCCTAATAAGCAAAAGCTGGACAAACTGAAAATCACTGACTTTTCTTGGACCCTCAGAGAACTGACTTCGCAGGACAAATGGCCACCCCAAAATCTGGAAAGAGGTAAGTTCAGAGTCACAGCTGAGGTCTGCTTACTTGGAGCAAAGCCATTGGAACCATATATGTTAGGAACATTTTGACAAATTGCTGGGGCTGAGTGTTCCTGTGCTTTTAATCACATGGTTCTCCTGGTAACCAGCCCCCATCCCTTGGGGCTTTCCGAAAGTCACTTCATTTGCATAAACAGGTGTGTTTGAACTGGGGATTGTTACAACAAAAGATGCTCCTTTCACTTTTAACCAGAGCCATTTCAGGGAGAGGGACAGAATCCAGAGATTATGACAAAAGATGCTTCTGTCTCATTAAGAAAATTACAGGCTTTTAGGAGCTCTAGCTGGGAACGAGGAACAGTGGCCAAATATACATATCCTATGTAATAAAAGCCTAATATGCTAAGTGTCTGGTCTTCCTGTGACCGATCGACTGTTCAACCAATCAAAGCATAATATGTTAATGATATGCTAAGGCCGCTCAACTGCTCGCTAGCACGTGCACTGACCACCAGGGGGCAGACGACCAGCTGACCAGTTCCTATGGTGTGCACTGACCACCTGGGGGATCAACGCTCCAACCAGTAAGTTAGCTCTCTGCTGGGGTCCGGCCGATCAGAACTGGGCGAGACGGGGCCAGACATGTCCTGGAGCCCTCCTATGGTCCCTCCCTGGCCCCGATCATGCACCAGTGAGGTCCCTCGGCCTGGTGTGCACCCTCTTGCAATCCAGGACCCTTTGGAGGATGTCAGAGAGCTGGTTTTGGCCCAATCCCACAGACCACTCCCCTCAGGAGGGTGCCAGATGCAGGGCTCAGGGCTGGTGAGTGCTGCTGTGGAGGCACGAGCCTCCGTCGATCAGGACTGATTGGGCGCAAGCCTGCGGCAGGCACAGTGGGGCTAGGAGTGGTAGCAGCAGGTAGGAACTGCAGGTTGTGTTGGACAGCAGGTTTTGGCCCGATTCCTGCAGGCCACCCCGAGGGACTCCACCTGTACACAAATTTGTGCACCGGGCCTCTAGTATTGTATTGTATTATAACTAGAGGCCCAGTGCACGAATTCGTGCATGGGTGGGGTCCCTCAGCCTGGACAGTGATCAGGGCTGATCGAGGCCATCTTGCCCAGTCCTGATCAGGGCCAATTGGGGCCGGTTGGCCAGGGGGAGGGACTGTGGGAGATTGGTTGGATTCGGGAGGTTGGCTGTGGGAGCACACTGACCACCAGGGGACAGCTCCTACATGAAGCATCTGCCCCCTGTTGGTCAGTGCACATCATAGCAACCAGTCAACTGGTTGTTCGGTTGACCAGTCATAATGGTCGCTTAGGCTTTTATATATATGTAGGTATCACAGGGATAAGAAACATTTATGATGGTCACAGCCCAGGGACACAGGCCCACTAAAATACTGAGATTTTATTGTAAGACTATAGACCAATTTCTCTCTCTCCCCAACGGAGCTCTAGTAATAGCAGTGGGTTATAGCTAAGAGAGCTACAAAACACAAACTCTTTGAGGAGGACTATCTAAGGAAGCCCAAAGTCAAGAGGGGAGGTAAAAACAAAGATTAGAGGAATTTGAAGTCTCTAGCGCCTACAGCAAGCATGTCAAACTCGCAGCCTGCAGGCCGCATGTGGCCCACAATGAATATTTTTGTAGCCCAGCCAATATAACAGCATGTATGAAACGTTTTAATAAAAATTCCATAACTTAATTTTTACAATATCCTGTTATACATAATTAGTAATAACAAACTACAGTGTTCGCTAATTGACTGATTACTGTCATTGTGTTGCATTCATTTCCCTTACTCGTCTTACGTGCAGGTGCACCATTTCTCTCCACTCATACTAGCAGTGAATATTTTAGTAACCAATTGCCACGTCATTAGTCTTGTACTGACTTGTTTGGTGTGCACAACAGAAAATATTTCACTTTCGAAGTACAAGAAAAATAAGTTTGCATTACCCATATTAATTTTTGTGCAGTTACTCAGTGTCTGGTAAGTTAATGTTCAAGAAAAATACTAATTTTTATTAAAATGTATTATTTTAACGATTACTCATTTATTTCAGTCCTTTGTATTCAGCATGTCTCTATTGAAATAAACCTACATTTCTATGAAAATTGAAGCTTTTGTTTTTTTGCGGCCCACATAAAGTTAAACCTTGTTTATTTGGCTCATGTTTGCCTTTGAGTTTGACATGCTTGACCTACAGCTACAGCAAACATTAAACAGTTCAACCCCTAGTCAGATTATCATAAATCCACATACCAGAAGCTTTCTTAAACCTTGGTTCCTATTACCCAATACAGCCAATATTGTCTGACTTTCAACCAAAACAACAAGCATGCCAAAAAAGGCAAATAAAACAGAAAGTCTGATGAGACAAAGTATCAGATTCAGATATGACACAGATGTTGGAGTTGTCAGGGAATTTAACATTATGTTAAGGAGTCTAATGGTGAAAGTAAATAATATGCAAAAACTGATGGGTAATGTAAGCAGAGATAAGAAAACTCTTAAGAAATAGTCAAAAGGAAATGCTGGGGGGAAAAAACGAACAAAGAATGCCTCTGATGGGCTCATCAGTAAACAGGACACAGCTGAGGAAAGAACCCGTGAGCTTGAAGATAGGTCAACAGAAACTTCCCTACTGAAGTGTAAAAGAAAAAAAAGTATCAAAGACTCTGGGAAAATCTCAAAAGCTGTAAAATTGGGATACCAGAAGGAGAGAAAAAAATGAGAGAATGAAGAAGAAATATTTCAAACAATAATAGCTAAGAACGTTCCAAAATTAATGACAGTCACCAGTAACCAGAGATCCAGGAAGTTCATAGAATACTGGGCAGCATAAATGCCAAACATCTACACCTAAGTGTATGTTATTCGAACTGCAAAAACCGAAGACAGAGAAAATCTTGAAAGAAGCTAGAAGAAAAAACTATTTTACCTATAAAGAAACATAAAAAGTACAGCTGACTACTGGTCAGAAACTATGCAAAAAGACAGTGGAGTGAAAAATTTAAAGCATTGAAAGACTGCCCCCCTCCCCCCACGAGCCTAGAGTCCTATATCTGGCAAAATTATCCTTCAAAAGTGAAGGAGAAATAATGTTCTCAGATCAGTAACAGTAGTACTTCAGAAATGCATGTCATTCACGTTTGGCTTATGAAAAATATTGATGTCCAGAGATGTTAAGTGGTTAAATCTGGAAGGGGTATACCCAAAGTTTTCTTTTTCTTTTGCAAATCAGTTTTTTTAAGTCAATGTTAGATATTGCATAGTTCGAACCTTTCATTTTGAAACTGGAGAAGCTGAGAGAAAGAAAACTGACTTATTTGAGGTTGAATAGAAAGTTATTCCCCGATTTGGTATCGGAACTCAGCTCTCCTGATTTATGTTCTGCTGTAACTTTGTTGTCTGTGATTGAGTTTGATCCTATTTAAAAATATTTTTCCTTGTGGGGGAGAAGACGACTACATAGAAAACGAAACATTTCAGGAAGAGGGTGCTCTAAAGCGAATCTGGACGTGCTCCCACCCCCAACCCCGTCTCAAAGCACCGACAGCCCAGGACTACAAGTTCCAGGCTGCCCTGCGGCACCCGCGTTGGCTGCCGGGAGGAATCTCCTGTGAGTCTGCGCGGGAAGTGGAAACTGCGCGAAGGAGCTGCGGTGGAAGGTCCGCCGGCGGCGGCGTCTGTTGCTCTGGTCACTCCTCGCCGCTCGCTTCGCGGCTCGACCAGCGCAGCCATGCCCATGAAAGGCCGCTTCCCGATTCGCCGCACCCTGCAGTACCTGGGCCAGGGGGACGTGGTGTTCAAGGACACGGTGAAGGTCATGACGGTGAATTACAACACGCACGGGAAGCTGGGCGAAGGCGCCAGGTCAGTCCGCGCCCGTGAGGGCGTCCCCCGTGGTTGGAACAACGTGCTGGTAACGGGGAGACCCGGGACAGCGCTGAATTCTGGGTCTGGCCCCCGAGGTTGGTCCATGTGACAGAATTGGAGGCTGGAGCAGCTTGGCCACGCCGTGCCCGCTGAGGTCGGGAGCGGAGGACCAGCCTCCCTCCCACCTTCCTCCCGGGGGGAGGACAAGGCTAAACCGGGGAGCCACGGCCTCCATAACCGCCTGGGACCCCCAGGCCGGCGGTGGGGAGGGGGCGGGGGCGGCCGTCTGAGTGGAGCCCAGCCCAGGGGCGGCGGGCCAGTTCCGGTCCTTTTCCCACCTGCTGCTGGCTGTGGGCGCGTTGCTGTCGGTGTCCCAAACGGGGGTGGTGCTGATGCTCCAGGGCCGCCGCGGGGGTGCAGTGAGAGCGGTAACAGCTGCTGGGTGTATGTCTTACATGCGCCGCAGGCTCTGAAAGCTGCGTGTGTCTTCTCTTCATTGGTCTGCACAGAAACCCCGTTGTGCCCAGGAAATGCACAGAGAGGCTAGGCAACCTGCTGCCTCTGCTCCGGGGAGAATTTCAGATTTGTCAATAAGCCAGAAGTTCAGATTCATATGTAAACCTCTGGTGTTTAAAAGGCCAGCCACTCAAAATGAGTGTGCAAGTCCCATTCTCACCTGCTCAAGTATTTTAATGCCCTCTAGGTCAGAGGTTCTCAACCTTGGCTGCACATTAGAATCACCGGGGAATCTTTTTAAAATCCTGATTCCTCCGGAATGAGGCCCAGAAATCAGGATTTTAAAAAGATTCCCAGGTGATTCTAATGTGCAGCCAAGGTTGAGAACCACTGCTCTAGGTAAATAGGATACAGCCAGCCGTGTGTGTGTCTTGCTCCTAGTGGTAAGGCTTGCCTTTCCCACCTGTGCCCTTTTTGTAATTTCGTGCCCTTGGGTTTGAACCTGCCTGACCTGCACTTTCTAGCCCCACTTGCACTTTCTTTGCTTGTTCGTGTGACCTCAGCATTTCAGCTGTCCCTTCATTCCAAGTGCTAGTGGCCATAGTCTAGGGCTGTCTGCTGGGTGTGTGGGGAACTGGTTTGTTCACTGAGGGCTAAGTCCCTACTCACCTGTGCCAGGTGTTCTTGCCTTTAAGATGCAGTAAGAGAAGTAACAGCTGTTAGTATTTATTGAGTTCTGCATTTGCCCTGAGCCTCAGGATTTAGGTAGATTGGCTAATTTGATAGTGGCAGGACAGTGTAAAGAAGTCCAGATGCTAATCACAGCACTGGTGCTTTCACTTACTAGTTGTTGACTGAGGGCAGCTTACTTAATTTTTCTGACCGCCTTAGTTGTAAAACCCTGCCTGTGGGGATTTGAGAATAAAGTGCGGTGCTCAACTAGAAGTTGCCTATCGTTCTTAAGTCTCTGCCCATGCTGCAGCAAGAACCATTTAACGATCCTGTTGAATCTTTGTCCTCGTAGTTTAGGGTGTGAAAAATTCCCACGGGTATATGTCTTGGTTTATTTGCGATGTTGGGATTCTCTGCTGCGGGGCCGGAATTGAGGTTAAGCCTAGGAAGGTAAATTCAGTCTTTGAGCTTCTAGCCCTGTGTGCTCTCCTGGTCTTCAAGGCTTATAGGTAGCACCCTATTTCCACTTCCTCCCCTAGAAGCGGCAGCTTTCAACTTGAACCATTAGAGTTTTACCTCCATGTAGTTAAGTAACTTCGAGAGCTCCTTCTCACTTTCTTAGCTTTAGACATGATCGTACCTTGTCACGATGGAAGATGTGGGTTTAGCTCTTTCACTACCATTGCCACTGCCCACCCTCAACACATGTATACTGCTCGGCCCTCCCACTCCCCAGTCTTCCCAACATAGTCATTTCAGAATTTGGATAGAATATTCAACGTTTAAATTAATATGATTCTGAAAACACTACATACAATTGAGCCAAATAGAGTACTATAATTATTTTTCCTTTTTGTTTTTGTAAAGATTTTTGTTTTCCCTGGAATTAATAATTGTCATTGTTTTTCTTTCATTTTAACTCAGATTTTGCCCCAAGTATAGAAGTCTCCCCAAATAAATGGTCACATAGTCAGGCTTTCTGTTGATTCTGTCAAATTTATCTTCTTGAAAATAGACTTCAGGCTGCAGTCTGGACCACTTGTCTTACACTGTCATCTCTTTGGCATCAACATGGAAGCTCAGAGCACTAACTTGCCCTGGTCACACAGCTAGAAAATAGTAGTTGGGTGATTGTCCTTCTGTCCTATGTACCACTCACATCTTTCTGTCCTCTGGTGTATGGGGCAGGTTGCGAAGGGTGCATTTAAATTCAGATCATTTGGTCCCTGGCTGGTTTGGTTCAGTTGGTTGCACTGGAAGGTCATGGGTTTGATTCTCTGTCAGGGCATATACCTAGGTCGTGGGTTCCATCTCCAGTCGATGAGGTAACTGATCGATGAATCTCTCTCACATCTATCCCTCTCTACCTCCCCCTCCCTCCCTCCCCCACTTCCACCCTCTCTAAAGTCAATAAAAAATAAATAAATTCAGTTATTTGGGGAGCCTTTAATTAAGGGACTACTGACAAAGGTGTGGGGAGGATTGGGTAAAAGAAACCACAGGGAACAGTGCAATACTCCAGGTCTAGGCTAGCGGAAGTGAGGGGAAGTCAGAGAGGGCTGCTTTGCCTGGGACTCAGCCAGGGGACGAGCTGGTGAAATAAACACCGTGACTTTATTCCCTCCCAGTTTTGCCGGTGCTCCCTGTTGGCCAAATGCAACAGAATCCAGAGGGCAAGGAATCCTGTTTCCATAGCCCATGTAGATGAACCATTCAATGTGGAGAGTAGGTGGAGAGAGATCCAAACACACAGTTGTATTGTAATGATTCAGTCAGACCTCTGTTGAGGGGCATTTAAGTTTTTTCTGTTCCTCTGCTGTAACTAATAATGCTATAGTAAACCCCACCCATATCTTTACGTTCAAATGTGAAAATAACTAGAAGCAGTAGAAGAATTGAGTCAAGATTGATGCTTTTAAAATTTTGCTGGTTCCAAACTGACCTCTAAAGAGGTTAAACCAATTTATATTATACTCTTCAGTAAATGTTTCCTCACTTCTGTAACTTTTTTTTTTCAACCTTCACCTGAGGATATGTTTTATTAATTTAGAGTAAGAGGAAGGGAGAGAGAGAGAAACATTGATGTGAGAGAGACACATCGATTGGCTACCCCAACTGGGGATTGAACCCGAAACCTAAGTATGTGCCCAATGGGAATCCAACCTGCAACCATTTGGCATATGGGATGATGCTTTAACTAACTGAGCTACCCAGCCAAGGAACTTCTATAACTTTCAAAAAAATCTTTAGCAATCTAAGGGGTGAATGCAATTATATATATATATATATATATTTTTAAATATGGAACGCTTCACGAATTTGTCATCCTTGCGCAGGGGCCATGCTAATCTTCTCTGTATCGTTCCAATTTTAGTATATGTGCTGCCGAAGCGAGCACGGATACAATTATTATTTTTTTAAATATATTTTATTGATTTTTTACAGAGAGGAAGGGAGAGAGATAGAGAGTCAGAAACATCGATGAGAGAGAAACATCGACCAGCCGCCTCCTGCACATCCCCCACTGGGGATGTGCCCGCAACCCAGGTACATGCCCTTGACCGGAATCGAACCTGGGACCTTTCAGTCCGCAGGCCGACGCTCTATCCACTGAGCCAAACCGGTTTCGGCGGATACAATTATATTTTAATCTACATGACTATTGGAAAGATATTGAGAATCCCTTCATATGATGATAGGTTTTTTGGCTGTCTGCCTATTTGTGGCTTTTGCCCTATGTTCTTGTTGAACTGTAAATCTTAACTAATGATGGGTAAAACTCTGTGACAAGGAAATTCGATTTTTTTAGAGACAGACTGGCAGGGAGAGAGAGGGAGTGAGAGAGGAAGAGAGATTGAGATTTGTTGTTGCATTTGTTTATACATTTGTTGATTCTTATATGTGCCCTGACCGAGGATCAACCTGCAACCTTGGTGTATCGGGATGATGCTCTAACCAACAGAGCTACCTGGCCAGGACCTCATAAGTTTTAATGTAGTTACACTTATATTTTAAATCTTCTAAGTTGAAAGGTTTTTCCACTTCTAGATTATAAAAATATTCTATTATTTTTATTGTATATTTTTAAATTTTTGTACAATCTACATGAAGTATATATATTCAATGAATTCTACATATGAATACACCTGTGTAACCATCATTTAAATAAAGATCAAAGATATTCATAGTTCCATTTTAACATTTATACTTCTGCTTTGGTGAGTTTTAGGTTAGTGTGCAGTGTGAGGTAGGGATATAGATTTCTTTTCCCTCGGATGGCAAACCAGGAGTCTGAATACCCACACTCAGAGAACACACTAACATTCCTGAAAGCTGCTGCTTTTCTCAGCCTTTTTTGGGAGGCAGAGTCCTCTGAGAATCTGATGAAAGTTCCAGACCTTTTCCCTTTAAAAATGAATACACAGGTATGCAAAATTTTAGGTTAAAAACTCTTGTTTCATGGGCTTAATTTTTCCTCCTTTGCAGGAAATTTGTGTTTTTCAACATACCTCAAATCCAATACAAAAACCCTTGGGTGCAGATCATGATGTTTAAGAACATGACACCATCACCCTTCCTTCGATTCTATTTAGGTGAGTAAGGGGGCCTCTGCTGGGCTCCAGGACTGTTTCCTCCCATCCGTCCTTCCTTTCATAGCAGTCAGGTGACCTGAGGTACAAGCTCTTGTGAACTAACATTGCTCCTGTCACCTTGGTTTCAATGGCCATTGAGATCTGGATGCCTCTTCCCTCTCCTTTGCCAGACTTGTTTCCTGTTGCCTTCATATGCCTCACACCACACAGACTAATTTTTCAAAATTCCTTGCCACACCTTTGTTTATACCTTTGCTCATGCCAGCCCTCTGATGAAATCCCCTTTCTACTTTCTTTGCTTATTTAATTGAAAAAATAATCCTTTAAGACTCATCTTGAGCATCACCTCTCCCAGGAAACCTCCCCTCTCCTGTCTCCCAAAGCCCCTCTTAGGCTGGCCACATTCTCTTGAAAAGTATATGTCTGTGTGTGTCCACCTGGGACCAAGTGAACTTTATTCAGTTAAATATGGCTTAGCACCCAGAAGTCAGAAGACCAGAGATTTTGGTCCAGCTCTCAGTCATTCTGACCCTGAGCAAGAAACATTCCCATTGCTTTATTTCTTAAGTAAAGGCATAACATCTACCTTACATGGTTAAGAGAATCAAATGAAGTCTAGAATGGGAAATGCTTTGGGGAACAAAATAATGTTCTTCCCATTTTATTTCTGGCCCCAAATGGCCAGATTATTTAGCAAATATGCTAGGTACCCAGGTACTGTTTTAGGTACTTGGGTGTCAGGGAGCCATACAAAGATCTCTGCCCTTGTAGAGATAATACTCTAGCAGGAGAGAGAACAAGAAACTTAACAAGCCGAAACCGGTTTGGCTCGGTGGATAGAGCGTCGGCTTGCGGACTGAAGGGTCCCGGGTTCGATTACGGTCAAGGGCATGTGCCTGGGTTGCGGGCACGTCTCCGGTGGGAGATGTGCAGGGGGCAGCTGATCGATGTTTCTCTCTCATCGATGTTTCTGACTCTCTATCCCTCTCCCTTCCTCTCTGTAAAAAATCAATGAAGTATATAAAAAAAAAAAAAAAAAAAAAAAACTTAACAAGACAGTATGCTAGAAGGTAAGTGTGATGAAAAAAAATAGAGCAAGCTAAGTAGGTGAAGAGAGTAGGGGTGGTATGACAATTTTGTGTATATATTGTGTTTGCATTGAAAAAAATTTATTGAGGTATAATTTGCTCATAATAAATGCACAGGTTTAATGTGTATAGATTGATGAGTTCCTACAGTTGTGTTTTATGTCACCACTTTCCCAATGAAGATGAAGAATACTTACTTTTATTGATTAAAAATATATATATGTACTTGTTATCAAATGAGGATATTTTTTAGAGTGGAATGGAGGGGGAGAGACGGAGAGCAACATCGATGTGAGAGACACATCTATTCGTTGCCTCCTGGACGTTCCAGGACTGGCTCATGGGATCGAGCCTGCAACTGAGGTACATGCCCTTGACCAGAATCCAACCCACGACCCTTCAGTCCGTGGGCCGATGCTCTAGACACTGAGCAAACCAGCCAGTGCTTTAAATATATTTTTATTGATTTCAGAGAGGAAGGGAGAAGGGGAGAGAGAGAGAAAAACATCATTGATCAGCTGCCTCCTGTACACCCCCTACTGGAGACCGAACCCAAAACCCCAGGCATATGCTCTAACTGGCAATCGAACTGGGACCTCCTGGTTCATAGGTCGATGCTCAACCATTGAGCCACACCGGCTGGGCTATTTTTATTGATTTTAAATTTTTTACTTTTATTTTGAGAGAGACAGAGAGAAAAACATCGATTGGTTGCTTCTTGCATGCGCCCCTACCAGAGATTGAACTAGCAACCTAGGTATGTGCCCTGACCAGGAATCGAACCTACGCCTTCTGGTATACAGGATGATGCTCCATCCAACTGAACCACTCTGGCCAGGGCTCAAGAACATTTCTATTACTCCAGAAAGTTCTCTAGTGCTACTTTCAAGTTAATTCCCCATTCCACCAGAAGCAACCACTGTTACGATTTCTTTCACCATAGTTTATTGTTGTTTGTTTCAGAATTTCATATAAATAGAATCTCACAGTATGTACTTTGTGCCTGGCTTTTACTCATGTTTTTGTGACTTATCCATGTTATATGTATCAGTAGTTAATTCATTTTTCTTGCTAAGTAGTATTCCATTATAGGAATATACCACAGTTTATTTATCCATTCACCTGTTGATGAACACACGAGTTTTTATTAACTACCAAGACAGAAATATGAGATTAATTTATTAGAGATAAAAGAGGGGTGGGTAGGGAAAATCTTCATATGGCAAAGCAGGTCTGACATCTCGAAAAGGAAAGGGAAAAGGAAGGCGGTCTGGACAGGAGGCACCTAAGATGGTGGTGAAGCTCTTAGGAAGTCTGGGCCGGCCCCAGGGGAAGTCGTAGCTCCACTCGGAGCAGAGATGGCTAGGTCCTAGACCTAGGCCAAGGAGAGCCTGTGCGTGGCTCTGGTGGGTTCCCGAAACAGCAGCTGGGCTCTCAGCTGGCTGCTCCTTGCAGGAGGGCTTCCTCAAAGGAAGCTTTGAGTGGTGCGCCTCCCTGGCTGTGAAGGGTTGTTCCAGGTTTTGGCTACTAAGATAAGGTGCTTGTAGTATCTTCTCAACACAAGTTGTCTTTGTGGACCCAGGCGCTCAGCTCTTCAAAGCCTCTGCCTCATGCTGAAGAGATGGGTAATGTTCTTAGAAACTGCCTAATAGGTTTCCAAAATGATTGAGCCATCTCACCTCCAGGCAGTAGTTTGATTACATGGACCTTAAAATCAGAGAACCTCTCCGGCTGTAATCAGAGGCCATGTGACTATGAAGAATGGCCAGATATAAAACATTGCTGGCTTTGAAGATTGAGGAAGGGGTCATAACCAAAGAATGTGGTTGTGATTCCACTCATATGTAATGTTAGAACAGGCAAGTCCATAGAGACAAGACAGTGTTTGCTAGGGGATGGGATTGGGGTGGTGTGGGGTATAGGACATGACTGCTTAATTGGCAAAAGAGCTTCTGTTTGGGGTGATGAGAAAGTTCTGGAACTAGATAATGGTGATAGTTTTACATTAGTTTTACATTTTGAATGTACCAAAACCCACCAAACTATACACTTTAAAATGGTTAAAATGGTGATTTTTATGTCATGTAATTTACCATATACAAAAGAATTTTGGCCATTCCTGTGGGTTTTAATTGAAATTTTAATTTGCATTTTCTCATAACTTTTTATTAGCTATTCAAATCTGTTTTGTAAAGAGTATAATTGTGTCTTTTGTCCATTTAAAAATTTTCTGAACTCTCATCCTCTTTCACTGACCTATGTCTGTCCTTACACTAGTGCCGTCCTGATATCGCACACCTTGTTTTTTGTAGTCTTATAAGTGTTCAGATCAGGTAGCATAAGTCCAACTTTGTGCTTTTGCTCCCCACTCCCTTTGGCTAGTCTGGGTTCTTTGCATTTACATGTAAACTTTAAAATTGGGCAAGTTTCTGGAAAAAAGCTTGTTGGGATTTTGATTGGAATTACATTATAGATCATTTTGAGGCGTATGGATATTTTAACAATATTGAATTGAGTATGTTTTGTGACTATTGTAAATGGTATTTTTAAATACCATATTTCATTTCAGTTTTTTGGTTAGTATAGTTGATTTTTGTTGTTGCTAATCCTTACCCGGGGATATTTTTCCATTAACTTTTAGAGTGAGTGGAAGGGAGGGGGAGATAGAAACAGTGATTGGTTGCCTCCCACACGCATCCTGAGTAGGGCTCAGAATCGAGCCTGCAACGGCGTATATGCACTTGACCAGAATTGAACCTGGGACCCTTCAGTCCGTGGGCTGCCAAACCGGCTAGGGCTAATTGATTTTTCTATATGGAATGTGTCTTGCAACCTTGCTTATAAACACATTATAG
The DNA here is from genome assembly GCF_964212035.1 of Myotis nattereri. Lineage (NCBI taxonomy): Eukaryota > Metazoa > Chordata > Mammalia > Chiroptera > Vespertilionidae > Myotis > Myotis nattereri. Next base: position 28,640,489 of record NC_138089.1, read on the forward strand.
TTTATTTTCTAAATTCCTTAGAATTTTCTACATACACAATCTTGTCATCTGCAAATGCAGTTTTATTTCTTCCTTATCAATTTTTTTCTTTTTTTGTCTTAATTCATTGGCTCAATTGGCTGTAATGTTTTGCATTTTTACCAGTAATGTAAGAAAGGTTCCATTACTCTGCACCCTTACCAGTACTTAGTATTGCCCATTTAAAAAATTTTTAGCCACTCTTAATAGCTCATTGTTATGACTAATGACTAATTTTGGTTAAATGTTCATTCACATATTTTGTCCATTTTTTAGTTGATTGTCTTGAGTTTTGAGTTCTTTATATAGTTGACATACAAGTCTTATCAGATATATGCATTCTGTACATTATCTCCCAGTCTATTGCTTATGGTGCCTTTTGAAGAACAAAATTTTTGAATTTTAAATTCAGTGTATCAGGTTTTTTTCTATAATCACGTTTTTGATGGCATATTTTTGCCTAGGTTCTAAAGATTTTCAAGAAGTTGTAGGCCCCTGGTCCATTTTGAGTATTTTGTTTCTTTTTTTAATGTTGGGAGTAAAAGTCTAAATTCATTTATTTGCATGTGGCTATCCAATTGTCCCAGCACCATTTGTTTAAAGGACGATTTTTCCTCACTGAATTGTTTTGGCATCTTTGCTGAAAATCAATTGACCATAAATATAAAGGTTTATTTCTGGACTCAATTCTGTTCTATCACTCTGTAGTCTGTTTTTGACTTGATTACTGAAGCTTATAGTAAATTCGAAATTGGAAAATGAATGTCCTTCCTCCATTTTCTTTTCAAAATTGTTTTGCATGAATTTTAGGCTAAATTTATCAGTTTCTACACAAACACCTGCTGGGATTTTGATAGGGATTACATTGAATCTATAGACCAGTTTGGGGAGGATGGCCATGTTAATGACATTGAATCTTTCTATCCATGAACATGGAATTTTTCTATTAAAGTAGTATGTTTTTGTACATACCTAAAATTTATATCTGCTCATTATAAAGAAATATCGGAAAATAAGTGGTAGTATATAATGGGTTATGTAAACAAATATATTTACTTTATTGTTAAAATATTCCTCCTTAGCAAACAGCAGATGACCGTTTGAGGCTGCGGAACGCTCTTCTTTCTGTGCTTTCTGTTTTCAGATACTGGTGAGCAGGTTCTCGTGGATGTAGAGACCAAGAGCAATAGAGAGATCATGGAGCACATCAAGAAAATCCTGGGCAAGAATGAGTGAGTTGCTGGGGTTCACCTGGAGGGGAGCAGAGGTCTTAGCCCAGAGATTTTGAGAGAGGAAAGGGACAGGTTCTCTGACTGTGAGCCAGACACTCACCAGAGTGTGGGCTGGAGAGTCCGTTCCATCTGACTTGGCTGCTCACCAGACGTGTAACAGTAAGTCATCCATCCCTCCTGGTCAGTGGGAAGCTGAGATGCAGCTAAAATACTTGCACTGTGTGGCCAGAAACATACCCGTTTGGAGATGGTAGGTGACCAACCCTGGGGCCTGCCGTGACACATCCCTTTTCTCTCCATGGAGGAAAGAAGGGAAGGGAAAGAAGCGGAATATCTTTGAGAAGGCACCTGGAGGCATTTCCAGGCCCCTTTATTCTGATGGTCTCATTTGTCAGAAATGGGGCTGCCCCTAGCTGTCTTGAGGGCTGACTATTCCTGTGCTGGCCTGGCGTGAGTGTGCTTTCCAAGTGCCTTCTGCCCTGGGCCTGACACTGCTCACATCCTGAAGGCCTTCCCTGTGGAGGGCAGGGATAGGTTTGAGGAGTGAGAAGCGTGTTAGGAGACACAGGAGATCCCAGTCTCCCCGGCTGAGGGTGGCGCCCACTCCGAGAAGTTCTGTGCTTCGCAGAGGCTCAGAGCACTGTTGCCAACACCTTGTTGCTGTCTGTGCTCTTTGGCAGGGAAACCCTCAAGCAAGAAGAGCAGGAGAAAAAGGAGCTTTCTCATCCAGCCCACTTTGGACCTCGAAAGTATTGCCTGCGGGAGTGCATCTGTGAGGTGGAAGGGCAGGTGCCCTGCCCGGCCCTGGTGCCCTTACCCAAGGAGATGACAGGGAAGTACAAAGCAACTCTGAAAGCCAGTGCCCAGGACTAAGGCCCCAGGCCTGTGGGCGAGGGTTACCTTGGCCACAGGGAGATCCTGGTTCTGTCCCCAGAGACTCTGCCAATAAAATGCTCCTTAATTCCAGCAGCATGGTGTGTATCCAGTCTGCGAGGCACAGGAGGAAGGCCTGCATGGGAACAGGACTTTGGGATTAGGAAGGTGTAGGGCCACAGCCTATTGACATCTTGGTCTTGTGGCTTTTTCCCTGTCTCCACTGATTTCGACTCCTCTTCCAGATCCTACTCTGAAAATTCAGTTGAGTCTGGTTGGAGCTAGTTGTGGCTGGCAGTGTGGATGTTCCCCTCCATTCAGGCTCTCTGGGCATCTTTCAGAAATCCTGGGGCAAACCTTTGTGTAGTGCTCACTTTTAAATTAAAGCCAGCTGACCTTTTCCTCCTGAGGGACCTGGCTGTGGAAGCTGCCTGTTCACCTTCTTGCTTGTTCAAGTTTTTTTTTTCTTTAAATATATTTTTTTATTATTTTTTTTACAGAGAGGAAGGGAGGGATAGAGAGTTAGAAACATCAATGAGAGAGAAACGATCAGCTGCCTCCTGCACACCCCCTACTGGGGATGTACCTGCAACCAAGGTACATGCCCTTGACCAGAATCAAACCTGGGACCCTTCAGTCTGCAGGCCGACGCTCTATCCGCTGAGCCAAACAGATTAGGGCACTTGCTCAGTTCTTGAGTTAAAGTTTGGAAGAGGGTGTGAGGTGTTACTTAGTAGTTCTGCCTAGTAGTCCTTTCCTCCTTAGGACATGGATATTGCTGCTACTTGAGTTTTGCTGGTTTTAGCGCTTAGGAGACACCAAAGCCCTCTAGGGTCAGTTTAAGAATAGGTTTACTTAATCAAAAGTAAAGGACCAGCTGGAAACAGACCCGTGGAAACAGACCAGGAGACTTTGACCAATGGATGCAAGCAAGAAGGTGGGCTTATGGGGGGATGAGGACACATTTGTAATACCTTAACCAATAAAGAAATTAAAGATTAAAAAAAAAAAAAAAAGGTGGGCTTACAAGAGCAGGTTTAAGGTCTGAGTTCCTCTCTGATGGGAGCTTTGGTCAAGGCATAACACTTGCTGTAAAATGGGAATAAGGGCATTACTCCATGAGGTAAGTTAGTTATGGGAAATGAATGTGAAACTAAAATGTGTGTTTTGTTGTTAATCCTCACCCAAGGATATTTTTTCCCCCATTGATTTTTAGAGAGTGGAAGGGAGGGGGGAGAGAGAAACATCGATGTGAGAGAGACACATCGATTGATTGGTTGCCTCCCACATGTTCCCCAACTGGCCGGGTATCCAGCCTGCAACGCAGGTCATGCCCTTGACCAGAATCAAACCCGGGACCTTTCAGCACACAGCTGTTACTCTTTCCACTGAGCCAAACTGGAAAGGGTAAATGTGTTTTATTTGAATGTTGGGAGATTATCCCATTAAATTGAGAAACCTGGCTCTTTTCACATCTGATGCTCAGGTTATGGTTTCCTGTGGTTTTGCACCAGACCTGTGTTCAGGGTGATAGCCTTGGAGGGATTAAGAAGGGGAGGTCTGTTTGGGTCTAATGTGTAACTGGCAGGTTTACTTCAATTTTCTTTAATTGAAATTCAAAATCTTGGTGCCCTCTCCCCATCACCATTTTGAAGGGTGGCTAGAAAAATTTATCCTTCATTCTAATCCCTAGTTTCAATTCCTGCAGTGTTTCTAACAATCCCACCTGCTGACTGTAGCATGGCCTTCACACCAGCTGATTGGACTTCCTACTGGGCCTCCAAGCCTTTTCCGAGAGTTTGTTCCTTTTGGTTTGTCTCCACAGCTGGTGAGACAAAGGGCCTTAGGGAAGTATTCCTTCCCTACTTGGTCCACAGGGCCCAGAAAGGTAGCTAGCCAGGATTGCCCCAAACCAAGCTAGTGACCCTTCTTTAGAGAGAGAATGAATGTCCAGTGCCTGATGGGAAAGCACCACCATTACTGTTTTTTCATGGGCTATTTCATAGACAGATAATGATTCATGAAACGAACACCACTAGGGGGCATTATCTCTTTAAACAGTTATCTTCCATTTCCTACTTCAACAGTGATAAAAGATTTTAAAATTTACAGAAATGGGAGGAACTTATTGGAGATGATTGCTATGAGGATTTTTATAATTCATCTAGTTTCTTAATTTTATTCACATAACCAATGCTCGCCAGAGGTTTTCAACCTTGTTCTGCTGAAGTGACCAATTTCCTTTTCCTTTTGAAAGCTATTTGGCTGCCAGTGGGTTCTGCCAAGAATCTTGACTTTGGACCTCAGAATCCTCATCTGTAAAATGCGTCAGATGACTTCTGAAACTTTAAGAATATGTCTGCTCTGGTCCGAGACCTGGCTCTGTGTCTGTGATGGCAGTCTGTGAGTTTTGGCAACCCAAGCCCTGTTCCAGAAACAAGTCCAGTGAGCCATCAATGGATGGGGCTAAGTCACTTTTGGCTAAGGTGAGATGAGAGCTACAGGGTTCTGACTACAGTGGGGCCTTGACTTATGAGTGTCCCGACTAACGAGTTTTTTGAGATACCAGCTGTCTCTCGGCCGATTTTTTGCATTGAGTTGACAGAGTAATTTGAGTTAACGAGCTCGGTCTCGGAACGAATTAAACTCGTAAGTCAAGGCCCCACTGTACTAAGGTGTGTCCTCACCACCTACTCGGTGTTTAGGTGAGGGCGCTCTGGGGACTCCTGGTGGTCAGGCATTATTGTTATTACTATTGTGAGGAGAAAGGATAAACAAGATGCACATTAGTCTTTAATTAACTTTTAATAGTATAAACCTCATTTAGGTAGTAGTATTAAGCCACAACAATGCCACATTGAAACAGCATTTAATAAAATGCATAAAGCTAATTCATGCACTGCAATACTCTATATACAAACACAACAATGCAAATTCTTCTTCAAGACTGAAGACATTGATTAGATATAAAATTCAATTAAAAAAGAACATGCTATTTTAAATGCCATCACATAAAGCTGATTTCAAGCTACAGCTTTTAACAGGTTTTAAACCTGGAATTAAAATGTAATGGCATAAACAATATTTTCTATATTGAGAAGGGCAGAGGGTACAGAAACGGTCCCAAGAAAATCTAACACCCAAGTTTTCCTTTAATGTCTTTTAAAAGGGCTGGTAATACTTAGCTACATTTTAACAGTTCCAAACTACAGGTAAAAACTATGGTTTGTACTATGAAAAATGTGCAGCTTTTCAGTTATAAAACTAGTTGAACACTGGTTTACAAGATAATTGGGGGGATATAGAAAAATATTCCAGCACTTGAGTTGTACGTGGCAGCAGCAATTGAGTCCATGAATGCTCTTGTTAAAATGACAACTGATTATACTTTCCTAGAGAAAAGCCAATTATTTTTCATGTAAAGTCTATTTCCAAATGTTATCCAAATATTAAGCTTTACCACAACCTGACAATTGATAAATGTTGCTGAGCATTTTTTCAGCATTTTTATAGCACTTTTTTTTCTATTATATATAGTATACATTTTGAAACACCAAAATTATTGGCTTAATCAAAAGTATAGCTGGGCATTAAAAATATCTCAGATTTTCCCTTTAAACTGTTTAGTTTTAGATTGCTGCTATTAGCCCCAAATGAAAAGTTTTATTTTAAAGATTCACTTAGAGACTGTCAAGCTTCCATTTGTATTATTTGAATTGGAAAGCTACCTTCAATAGTGATTGTCACGACAGGCAAGGACATGGGAAAGGTGACAATCACTGCTGGGCGGCCAGTGAAGCAACAGGAGCTTTACAACACAGATGGGGAAGCTGGAGGCTGAATGGCCCAGTCTCACAAAAGGCACTGAGTACTATGGTCTCAATGAAGTGTTTTCAAACATTTCAATAGATTAAAAAAAAACCCACCACCACCACCTGTGGATTATGTTTTTGCAGTTATCCAGTGATCTCTTCCAGCAGGCCAGCTTCCAGCCTTCCCATCAGTCAGGCCCCTGTGCTTACCAGGTCCATGAGCAACTACAGCTGGGCTGGGGCCTGGCTCCTGAGCGCTGTGTTTCAGTTTAAAGTCCGATTTAGGGGGGAAATTCACCAGAGTAGAGCTGGACATTTGGCATCTGTAGCTTTAAGGGCATGCATATCCATATTAAAATGCAATTTTTATCTGAGATTTTAAAATCATAATTTAGAGAAAGTCAGTGGATTTCATTTGCATGCTATAGTTGGAGAAGTAATTTAAGATTTGTAACTTATGCCATAAAGTTAGCCATCAACAATTATGCTTATTTTTAAAGAATGCTTGGTCGGTTGTCTCCCCCCCACAACTTGCGTTAGATGGGAATTTGTTTAGCCACAGTGCAGCGCCCACCGTCTGCTGAGTCCAGAGCAAGTGGGGAAAATTGGGAGCCAGGCCCCATGACACAGACCATTCTGAAACTGATCACATGACAAGGAGTCCAGGGAAGGCCCACAGCTTGACCTACCAAGTTCCTTCCAGTTAGGCCAGAAAGAGGTGACAACTAGGTTAAAGATCCCCACCTAGTTTCTGGACGTTAGGATAAACTGTCTTCCAGCTTCCTAGCCATTGTCTCACACTGGAGAATACATAGCAATGTCATTGTTAGGACCTTTCTGTCTGGAACTTTCCCTGGTACAAAGTGAACATTTTAACTTCATGGCCTTCCTCAGCCAGACACACCCAAAGGAAAATGGAGTTAAAATCTTGGCAAATCCATCCTGCTGAGGGATCTTGGAGTACCCACATCAATTTAGTAACTCTTATCATAGATTCTCTTTAAAACAAGGAGAGTTTGGATACGTGGCTACATGTCTGTATACATAATATACACCTATGTACACATACACACTATATATATACACTGTACATATATAGAAGATATAAACACATGTACATTCATTTAGTCATACAAGTCGGTAATCTGTACACACACAATGTGCTAAGGGGAGCTCAGGGCTAGACACACAGTTGTGCCACACTGGTGGGAGGCACATGGCGAGGTCCAAAGCCCTGTGTACAAGAGATCCAAACCCACTCTGTCTTCAATTACAAATTCACATCAAAGTTAAACATTTTCAAAGAGCCTGCAATCTAGGGAATGGACATGGGACAAAAGCATGGGTCACCTGCCCTGCCTGCTCAGACTTTCCAGGATCTGAAGGGCACTGACCTCCCAAGTTAAAGGTGAATATCAGAAGATGACACTTTTCATGACCTGGGCTCAGAGAAGGGTTCAAATGTCCCACCTATAGCTCCACTGCACATAAGGCAATTTCCACTGAAAAGGAGGCCATGTACTTCCGAACTCTAACTAACCAGGTCACAGTACTTGGATCCACAGCAAAGGGCTGCTTGTCAGGCAGAGTGCAGGTAGGGAGTGAGACGACTCTGCTGGAAACTACCCCAAAGGATTAGGATGTGATTTTCCCAGAATAAAAGCAGTAGATACAGCCAGAGAACCTTCTAATTCTTGGCTCCCTGCCAATTTGCTTGGCTCCCCAAACAAGCAAAACTGCTAAGTAAGCTATAGTGTGTTGCTATACATTTGGGAGCGTAGAGTAGACATGCCCATTGCTATCACCATGACTGGTGGCAACTGCCTCAAAACAGAGTCCACATTTAATACTGACACTGACAAGCTAGAAAATCCCTCGAGGGATATTATATAACACATCTTACAAGTGACTACACCTGAAATTAAATATAAAAACCAAAAAAGAACCCCAACCACAGAGATCAGACAATAAATAATGTAATCCCCAATAAACACAAAAATCTCAAATTAGGAAGGCGGTAACATACTGCCTTAAAAATACTCTCCAGGAATAACTTGGAAAGTATTATTTGCATGAGTAATTTGGTCTTTTTCTAAGTCTCTTCCTGTCTTTTTATTTTATTTTATTATTATTATATACATAAAGAACTCCACAAATTTCAACAATACATAACTGTCCAACATTATCTGAGATACCACTGGAAAAGAGCCACAAAGCAACCGTGTATGTCTGTCCCCACCTCCCTTAGCCAGTGTAGCCTCCCCCATTGAGGGAGGACTGGCTAAGTCAGCAGAAGGGTATGTGTGAATAGCTACATGGCAAAGAATTTAACTCCTACCTTATTTCACTGAGATTCAGCAGGCAGAGGTCTGGTCTACTTCACTAAATCTAGAGTTTGAAAGCCTTGTGAAAGTTGAGCCCAAATATCTGCTTAGGATCCCTTTAAATAATCTTGACTTTGCGTTTCTTTTAACCAATCTGACAAGAGATGGAATAGACCTGTAAAAAACTTGAAGTGATTTGGGGCAGCGACAGTTCAGGTTGTGTGGGACCCGATCCTGAAGGAACAGGCCACTTCAGAGTAAGGCCAAGAGGATATGGGAAACTAAAGAGGAGTGCACAAACCCCAAAATGGTCCATGGAAATCAGCCACCACAAGCAAAGGGACTCAAGGAAAAGGACCAGGTTAGAACCAGCAGCCTCCTAACTAAAATGACTTTTCTCAGGGGCTATCTTGCTAGGGGTATGACACTTCCCTATCCAAGTGTTCCCTGTCCTCCTCCTGATTATCACCTTCTCTTCCCAACCTATCTAAGAAGTGGGTTTGTCAGGACTGCAGCCTAGGTCTTGGCTAAGCTGCCCCAATATCTTAAGGCAACCAGAAACTAAAGCCTGATAGATACAGGACTCCACAGGGCCTGCCCCTGGGAATGTGGGAGTTGGCCAGTGCGAACCTTCTCACCAACACAGAACTCAGATCTGAAAGATGTAACACAATATACATTTTCAGGGAGCCACTCTATGATCAACAAACATGCTTATATTTAAAAAGAGAAAAATAGACAATTAGCTGTGTAAGATGCATGAACATGCTTCAAAATGCCCTCTGCTAAAATCCCTCACAAGCAGAAATGATACAAACTTGCCCTAACTCCATTTGTCTTGGCCAATTTTTGGTCTTAATTTTAAAATTTAAATCACTCAAAGTTAGAAAACCAAACATTTAAGATGGTGACATTATCCTTTCCATCATTTTATAATGGGCACACTTCACTATTCTCCAAAATTTGCAAGATATTAACTAGAATTGAACTGTTCCCACTTAATCCTCAATAATGACTTTCATAAAGTGCTGCTAACACTTCAGGTTAAAGCATCCCATTTTGCCGTAAGCCTGTGGCTGGCTTGCCCAACACCCATGCAACATCTTGTGAAGTGCCTACTATGACTAAGGGCCCAGACCAGGGAGTGCCTGGGAGGCAGGGAGTGCCCAGGGATCTTTTTGGAGATCTGATCAAAAGATTAAAGAGATGCAAGCTTAACCTTAATTGTAGTTGCTTATTCTGATATACACAAAAAAGAAAATGCAAAGTACTTGACTCAGTCTTGGGCACACCACTTTTCCCAAAGGAAATACTCACTGCAACTCACATCCATGGGAATTTATGGGTGCACTTCTCTAGATAGAACTTCCTTATAACCATATTCTGTCCTTGTATACGATGGTTGCTCTAAGTTATGAGAAAGGAGATAAGTGGGAATTAAGGGTTATTTTTTAAGGAGCAGGCAGCCTGCTTCGGCATCCGTTACCTAAATGCTCCAGGGTTTTTGCTGGCACACACCTAGGGGAATCAAAGTGCACGGTGGGCCAGTGCCATTCAAAAACTTGCCAACAGAGATACTGGGTCTGGAGACATTTTAGAAAACCCTGATATTTAAGGTCAACAGAGAACCCTTCCATTCAGCTTCACCACCACTGCCCTAGCCAGGAAGCAAGATCCTGTACACATACTCCACCCCCATAGTAGTTCTGAACTGCAGGAACACAGGCCCATAGAGTCACTTGGAATAGAAATCCCGGAGAGGAACCTTCACATTCCAGGAAGGCCATGTCCCTCTATCTGAAAACTGCAGCCACCCAGATTGTATTTAGGAAGTACTACTGTCAAGGGTTCAAAATGCTGAATTGCACTTTTTGGTCAGAAAGCTCCAACTGCCATAGTGTAGGTAATTTGGGGATGTTAATTACTGCAGGAATTGGCAATGTCTAACTGGTTGCAATCCAATTCTGAGAATCAGGCACCTGAAGATGCCTGTCAGACCAGGACCAGACACCAGGGAATCTGACGAGCATCAATCAGCTCTTTGACTGAGGAAGCTTTTGGTTTGGGCCACCACCAACTGTGCTAGCACACTCCCACTTACTGCATGATACAGATAAGCCACATTTTCATTTGCTCACAGGAATTCAGTTCAATACCACCAAAGTATGCATATAATTAGGAATGATGCCTTTTCTTAAACATAAATGATTGTCTCCTATACCCTATTGCATTTTCACAGAAATTATTAGCATTTCGGCAAAAGACGTATACTGTTTTCCATTTGCCCTGCACATAGACAAGATGTTGCTAACATTACGTATCGGTAAGAAGTGCTTAGAAAGTGCTAATATTATTACCCTGGTAATTAGTAGCTATTAATTCCAAGGACATTTTTAATATATACACACTACTGTTTTCTTAGGTTCTTTTAGTTTTAATACTAGTCTCTGACATTATAAAACTTTGTTTTTTGCCCTTTGAGAATTTCTAAATACAAATTGAGTTAAAAGATTGTTTCAAAATCTACTGCTTCATCAAAAGGCATTAAAACATTTCTTATGGCAGGAAAGGATCCTACTAGTCTTTTAGTTGCTATTGCCTGGGATTAACAGATACAAAGGAACCAGGTAGGAAATGATGGACATACTGGAAATATTTGCACATACCAAAATACTACTACTTCCATTTTCTTTCTCTCTGAGCGGTCCCGGGAGGCCATTTCTGCTCCTCAGCAAGTGTGTGGTGTGCACTATAGACTGGCTCCGGTGATCTGGCCATTGTACTCTGCCGTCTCCATCTTGAGGATGTAGGGAATTATGCTGTCTATCGAAACGTTGCCAATGAGACCAGTAAAAAAAAGTTCTTCTGTTATGTTGGAACTCATCAGCCTGAGTGCTGGCAGGCGGACAAGAATCCGGGCCAATCTGTAAGAAGGAGGGTCATTAGAGAAAGGAAGGTTCACTGCCCTTCAGACTTCATCCTGGACAGGCTCTCAGGGGCCCTATCGGCTCAGAATTGAACCTAACAATAGATCCATCCACTATCCACCTCTTCTTTTTCTGATTTTAGCAGTTCCTCTTGTAGGAGTTCATGAGAAAAAAAGTTTAAAAACTGCAAAGATGTATGTACACATAATGTTCTCTTCATTGTTTGGTGGGGGTGGAGCTCTCTACCCCCAACCAAAAGAAAAATGTGGAAATCTATCAACAGAGGACAGGTTAAAAAAATGTTGTCTTCATATAATGGATCAAGACATACTCATTAAAAAGGGTAATAAAGCCCTAGCTGATTTGTCTCAGTGGATAGAGTGTCAGCCTGTGGACTGAAGGGTCCTGGGGTCGATTCTGGCCAAGGGCACATGCCTGGGTTGCGGGTTCTATCCCCAGTGAGGGATGTGCAGGAGGCAGCCGATCAATTCTTTCTCATCATGGATGTTTCTATCGCTTCCCTCTCCCTTCCTCTCTGAAATATATATTAAAAACAAAAAACAAACAAAAAAACAAAAATCTTTAAAAAAAATTAAAAAAGGGTAATAAAGATCCACAGCCCGGCCAGCATGGCTCAGTGGTTAAGCCTCAATCTAAGAACCTGGAGGTCACAGTTCGATTCTAGGTCAAGGCACATGCCTGGGTTGCAGGCTCGATCCCCCATGTGTGGTGTGCAGGAGGCAGCCAATCAATGATTTTCTCTCATCACTGATGTTTCTCTCTCTCCCTCTCACCTTTCCTCTCTGAAATCAATAAAAATATATATTAAAAAAAAGATCCATATTCATTAAGTCCATGACATGTAGTTGAATAAAAACTCGAAAGGAGGTTGTGAAGCAACAAGTACAGCACAGTTGCACTTGTATTTATTTGTGCACACATGCATAAATGGTACTCAGGAGGATATGTACCAAGAATGCTAATGGTTAGCCTCTGGGTATTGGGATTTAGAGTGATCTTACATATTAAAACTTTTCCTATATTGCCCTAGTTTCCAGTATTTAACATTATAATCTATATGTATAAAAGCCTAAGCAACCATCTGACTGATAGCTATGATGTGCAATGACCACCAGGGGGCAGGTGCTTCAACTGGTAGCTATGACTTGCTATGACCACCAGGGGACAGATGCTCAACACAGAAGCTGCCAAGTTGCGGTGACTGGGCAGCTGCAATTCTTGGGTGACGCACCCGGAACCAGAGAGGAGGGAGCCCAATTCTGTGGTGTGTCACCCGAGAACTGCCCTCTCGCAATCCAGGACCCCTCCGGGTATATTGGAGAGCTGGTTTCAGTCCAATTCCCAAAGGCCAGGCCAAGGGACCCTGTGCACTGGGCCTCTAGTTTAAAATAAAACAGTAAAATTGTTTTTCTTTTGAAGAAACCCTGGATGGGAGGGCACACCATGACCTTGCCATGGGGCCATGGGCCACTGTCTAAAGTCACTCCATAGCCACTGCACAAAGTCTGGAAAAAACCTACATTCTCATCAGCAGGAAATGTTACATTACAGCATTTCCTCAGCCTTGGAAAATGATGAAGAATATGTATACTCATTGAATATTAAATTTTAAAAAATGGTTACCAAACCTTACTTTATATTTTATGATTCCAATTACAGGTACATACAAAACTTCTGGAAGTAAATACATAAAATGGTAATCTAGACCAAGAGTGGGAAAACTTTTTGACTCGAGGGCCACAATGGGTTCTTAAACTGGACCGGAGGGCCGGAACAAAAGCATAGATGGAGTGTTTGTGTGAACATTATAAATTCAAAGTAAACATCATTACATAAAAGGATATGGTCTTTTTTTTTTTTTAGTTTTATTCATTTCAAACGGGCCGTAGTTTGCCCACGGCTGATCTAGACAGTGGTATTTACAGAGTAAAAAAAATGTCTTTTTGCTTTTCAGAATGTTCTAATCTTTTCCTACAGTGAACATGCTTTTTGTGTCTGTGTGTTTTTAATTTTAAATAGCTTTATTAACTATTCAAATACTTTCCCTTTACAATGAAATTTCCACCGGAAGGAGATTCCATTTTATGTTTGTTTTTAAAAGGGAAAAGACATTCATATTATGAAAGTAGCATTCCAGGACCATCCATTCACCCAGCACCGCAAGTCTTGCAGGGCACACAAAGGTGTAAGGGGACACCACCACAGGCCTGGAGAGGCTGACCAGCTGCAAGGTGTCAGGAAGTTAGCAAAAGCAAATCAAGGAGGACTTCCTGGAGCATGCCACATCTCAGCTGGGCCTCCTTAAGATTAAGAGGCTGGCTAAGCTGTCTGTCAGCAGAGATGCAAAGAATGGAAAGGAATGAGAGGGTATTTCAGGAGGAAAAATGGTATGAGAAAAAGGATAAGGATGGGAAAATAAAAAAGTGACGTATAAACAGGGTATAAAGCATTCTACTAGGGCTGTTTCTTTGGGAAATGTCTTTGAGTGGGGTTCTGAATTCTATGAGAAAGCCTCCCTTATCTCACTTTTAGTCCCAAATCACCTGGCTTGCCTGCCCCCTTCTCCTCCTGGGTCCCTGACTGGACAAGGAGTGATTCAGGATTTTTTCAGAACATCTACTTTCAAAGACCAGAGAGTTGCTATTGTCAAGGTGATACTAGCATACTGTGGTGGAGTAGTCTCTTTGGGGGACATTTTGCCTTCATGCCTGGCTGGATGTATAAGTTCTGAGTATGGTGCATTACTTGACAGTCCCAGTCTGTGTGTATTGAGGCTCAAGATATTCTAGATTCATGGTGAGGTCTTCAGTGATCCCAGTAGAAAATGGATTCTGCTTTGGCAAAAGCTGCCTGTGGGCCATGGAGGTGTGCCTAAAGCAGAGGGAGAGACTCTGCCAGCAGGGCCAGCCATAGGCCTTCCCCCTCCCGCCTCCAATCACAGAGAAATTTCACCCTTTATCTGTGGGTGAAATTACTATTTTACACAACTTGCTCACTCACTGCTTTATAGGGGTCAGGTTTGGTTTCAGTTAATGCAAACTTTTCTTCCAAGTCCTCTAGCATTGCCTCTGGAGTGGCTGCGGATCAGAGGAGCAGAGCTTCCAACTGTTCTGGACAAGGAGTGTCTCCAGGACTCATGCCTCACACATGTCAGCCCCAGAAGAGACCACAGAGCATCGGCTCTAACCCCCAAATCACAGAGGAGAAACCCAATGTCCTGACACCCACCATTACCCAGCAACGATGGGATGGCCTGATATCTTGACCCTCCCTGCCTGGCACTGTCCACATTCCATTCCCACCTATGAAATGCAGGAACTAAGGTGTGATGACATGGAGGCTTTACCAGCTGCTAGAAATAGGAAGGCTAACAATTTATATTTGCAACTACAGATCCAGCTGCATTCCTCTACACCCTGAGCAAGAGCATATGCCTGTGTGTCTCACCGGTAGGTGTCTTCTGAGTAGGTTTTCTGGACATAGTCCTGCAACTCCATCTGTGCCTTTTCTTGGAACTTTTCAATCTGGCTTGTGCTAGTCAAACCTGGATGATCTGAAAAGAGAAAAGTGCCCCCAAATTGCCCTCTGTATTCGGAAAGCCTCACGGATTGCTTAGAACTTATTTTTAATCAAACTTCTCACAAATTTCTCAAGCACAATAGAATGAACTCTGAAGGCTGATCAATAGAATGAACTCTGAAGGTTGGGATAGTGTTTAGAACACTGGATTTTCCTATGCTCAGCCAAGGCCTGGAGGTGCCCAGGAGGGAGCTGAGCTCCTGAGTAGTATTCCAGCCTCAGCAGCCCCAACTACTGGTTCTGGATATTTGACTTTCTACCACTCTAAAAAACATCAGTTTTAAAACTATCGCATGAAATTAGAAATTTATTTTCTAATATCTAGAAAACTGTTTTCTAGATATTTAATTACATAATTTCCCCATTTTCACTAGCTAGTTTGTTGTTTGTGAGTGGAGGGCAGGGAAGAAAGGGAAAAGTTAAGCTGTTTTACAACCCCATCTGTTCAACACAATGGTAAGGACATCAGTCACCCAAGTGACCTCTCAGGAGGCTCCGAGGGGAAGTGAGTGAGGCCAGCCCATCTGTTTTACTTCCCACCAACAATTCCTGCTGCCTCTTCTTCACCTGCTGTGACCATACCTTGTCATGTGCCCTGTAGCAACTGCTGCTACTGCCCTCCACAGAGACTATGGGTAAACTTGTGCAGTTTCAATTTATATTGCTAACATAACCTGAAAGTTGGCAAAGAGCAAACAAATCAAAAAAGACATAGGATGGTAGAACCCTATTTTGTATGCCCTTGCCTGGCCAATGGTTTAATTAGATTACAGATTAAATCTATTTCGTATATCAAGCCATTTCTTTGGGACTGTAAAGGCAAGAATTAAAAGAATGTATGTATTTACCTAAGTTAACAAAGCATACCTATTGTGAGTACAGTCAGTCACAATCTGGCAGGGCTCTCTACACCACTGACATCTTTACAACAATTCATGTTAACAAACATCATTTTAACAAACATCATTAGACACAGGTGGAAAACATGCGCCACCACCGCGTATCTTACCGGGGCTAAAGAGAACTATGGCTTTAAGGTATGCATACTCATAGCCGTCTATATCCAGCTTTGCCATACTGTTACAGAACTCCTGAAGTTTCCAGATGTGCTCCATGACTTGCTTTATCCGGTCACCAGAAAGTTTATCTAGAAATCAATATCACAGATCCCCTAAGAAAGGCTGGTAATAATAATAATACAAGGTTCTTTGAGGGGAAAGAGAACTTCACGTTTTTGTTTTTTTAAAAAAATGTTATTTTATTGATTTCAGAGAGGAAGGGAGAAGGAGAGAGAGATAGAAACATCGATGAGAGGGAATCACTGATTGGCTGCCTCCTGCACACTCCTACTGGGGATCAAGCCCGCAACCAGGGGATGTGCCCTTGACCGGAACTGAACCCGGGACCCTTAGGTGCACAGGCCGATGCTTATCCACTGAACCAAATCAGCTAGGGCTAACTTCATGTTTTAATTTAAAAATCAGTTATCTCAAGATGGTCAAGAGCTGCATTTTACGTTGAAGGTGAAATGACAACCGGTATCCCAATTCTACTCTGTTATATATTTTGCTTCAATAATGAACCCCTAGACCTGCAGTTCTCCCTGGCCCAACCCTAGGCAGCACCTTTGGCGTATAGTATAAATTGGTAATTCCTTTTATTCCGTGCTTAAGTCCCATTTGTGTGTTCTTATCAATGGTTAGGTTTTCTAAGTGTCTGCAGGCATTTAATAAATATTTACCTACCTAAAATGTTGACTTTTTTACTTGTCAAAACAATTCTATATGTTATCTGACTTAGTCCTCATGACAACATTTTGCTGAGGGGTATCAGCATCATACTCAGCTAAAAAGAAAAAAAAGAACTAAAAGCTCATTTGTAAAGAGATCTAACTTAAATTCAATAAAATGTTGTAGGGTTTTTTAAAAAACCCCTTTTTATAACTATTTCAAAGGATTAACTACAAAAACAAAGGTGTGACTAGGTGAAGTCACATTGCTAGATATCAAACACCTGGAATGCTCAGTTACAAGTACAGTTGAATTCCCACTCAGCTGCAAGTGTAGACTGTCAGTGTTAGGTTAGTCTCGAATCCTGGTTGTGCTCTTCAGTGTGTTGAGGACACACAGCATGTCGACAGATTGCACTAGATGTCTCCCAGTTCTGACACACTGAGATCTGTCCACCAAATGTTAGATGGTTGCCACAGATCTTAGAAGAGAGTCATTTGTTCATTCACAAGGAACTGGGTGAGGTAACTGTCCTGGAACAGGAGGTCTGCATGACCTATGTTGGTGCCTCAAATGTTCTATTTGCTGTTTCATTTGGGGCAAGCCAGGGACCTTACCATATGTAACACAGATAATAGTTTCTACTTTATAGGGTTGTGAAGCTATGTGAAATATTACATACGAAAGGGTAACCTGTTAATGAAGATGAAACATAAGCTGTGATTATTCTGAAAATATCACTACATGTCTATGTAGCAGGAAGTTGCCAACTTTTTTCAATTATCTTCTCCCCTCCCCCTTTCATATTCATTACATGAAAAACAGGCAATCACGCAGAAATTTAAATATGCTGACTAGTAAAGTTCTTATGACTTAAAAGTTAAACCTCCCTCAGCCTATGGATGGTGTTGGATACTAAGACTAGCCAATTTGTGATGGGCCAGCCTAGATGGGAGACATACTCCCCCACGTCCCGCCCTACCTTCCTGGATGCTGTTCTGCAGGTGGTTGACAATGGCCGCAAGGATAGTGGACAGACTCATGACCTGGGCACACTGGGCCAGACCGAGGGTGAAGAGCTCATTCCAGCAGGCCCGTACCAGGCTGGTGTTGCAGTCCTGCCTGGGGACACAGAGGTGAGGGTGGGTGCGGGTGTGAGTTGGCACTTCTCCAAACCCCAGCATGCCCCAAACAAGTGGATTCAGCAAGTGTGTATTGAAGGTCTATGGTATATTCAGGATCATTTTCTAAGAACACCACTGTATAAGAATCTCTAAACTAAGTCTCTCTGAGGATAAACTATCCACTCTCTTAAAAAAGATTCTTTGAATGTAAGTTAGTGCCTCTGTCGTGAGAGGATGCAGCAATTAAAGGACTAAGAGCCGAGTGTAGACTCTGGAGGAGACCCTACATCTAGGCACCGGAACTGAGGGCCTGCAAACCCTGCAAAGGAGGAGCTGACACTGTAGTAGGGAGGAGGTCAGTTTTCATCCCTGCCTTGGGTAATTTACACTTAGGATGATATGGCAGGTGCATTGCAAAACAATATGTCCGTATCTCAGATGCCCCCATATGCAGCATGTCCCTACTTGTCTCCAGATTTTAGGATGACTCCTGATTCTATTCCACTCCATCCCTAGCTGCTAGTTCTAAGTCCTTAGCACATGGAGGAAGCTTGATAAAGATTTAAGGAACACTGCAACATTAGCATCCATGGTCCCCGGCTACAGGTCCACTGGCTATATTTAATAAAAAAATCAGGTCATAGGAACAAACTGGAAGGGCCCTCAGAAATCTTCCAGACCATTCCTAGAGAGGGGAAGACCCTTGCTGGAGATACAGAGAGAAAAAGGCCACTTACCCAAGTGCCTGAAAAGCTGGGATTGACCTGGCCCAGTGCATGGAGAGGAAAAGCAGGCGGGATGCGGACTCACAGATGTAGTGCACATTGAGGTACTCTGGCATTGGGCTGGGCATTGTTAGCTGGAGAAGAGAAGGTACAGAGCACAGGAGGTAACAGAGGGACAGGGGATGGCTTGGTTTGTCAATACAAACCCCTGTTGCATTTCAACATCATGGCAGCCAGAGACACCATCTCTGATGTTGAAGCTTCTGAGTGGACCCATCTATGATGGGGACCACCCCCCAACCCAGCTTACCCATACTGATACATACTTTTCAATTCTTGCCTCAAATAAATTATTTGTTCTAAGGCAAATCCACTTTGAGTCATAGGTTAAAGTCTAAATCAAATTGGGAAAAAGGGGTCAAATTGCTGGATTAGAAGACACTTGGTAGGTGGCCTCAAGGCAACTGTAAGTAAGAGCTGAGCAGAAACCTAGAGGCAGGAGGAGGATATCCCACCACCAGAATGTCAGGCCTGGGCTCCAGGAGCTCCACTGTCTACAAGGAGCTCTACTGCCTCTGAAGCTTGAATCTCACTGGTAATCTGTGTCCTCAGTACATTGGGCAATTATAAGCACGGTCCTAACCTTCCTAAGTGACTGGCAAGATCTCTCTAGTAAAGAATGCTGGGGAACAGAAAGACTCACTCTAGAGAACTAGTGATTAAGAGGGCCTCATGGAAGCTGGGAGTGTCCTATAGAAGAAAGGCCAGTGGAGGAGAGGATAGGGAAGACCTATGAGGGCATCACAGCACCCATCAAGGATACCAGATATCTACTTTCTGTAATTCTAGAGGGTAAATGGTCAGGACCCAATGGGTGGGCATGAGGACTGGCTGCCTGCTGTTGGAGCAGACCAACGGGCCTGCCTCAGCCTGTACTGGAGCCAGGCCATTATCAGAAGGTGGAGGCAGAGCAGTCAGCTAATAGGCCCTAGCCTATCAGGGTTACCTTCAGAGCCAAATGCCACTGTGAACAAAGGATGAGTGAAAGTGCTTTGTAATGGGGATACAGTTCTAGAATATAATATCCCAATCAAACGCCACAATATGGAAATGAGCTTACTCCAAGGTTTGATTTTTAAACTGAGACCAGCTTTGGGACAAAGCTCCTCTGCTAGTAGACTGGGGGCACATGGTTAGGCTTAACACACTCACCTTAAATGTGACGTGAGTGTCTGAAAGGAGAGGGCCTTCAACCTCAATGATGGGTGTGGATTGGTCTCTGCTGATGACATGGATACTCCCTCCTCCACTGGTGTCTATCCCATCTGCCAGGCTTGGAGGCGAGGAGCTGTCTGTGGTATTAAGTGCTTTAGCTAAGGTATCAAATGCCCTGTGAGCAAAATTGAAGCAAGTATTATAAATCCACAGCTTTTAGGGAAAATGAACTCTAGCTGAGACATAATTTAGAAAAACAATGCATTGGGGAAAGATACTTATATTCTACCTGCTGAGAGAAAGGATAACAATGAAAGCTTCTATGCATTGCCTATACATCACTTCGGGCAGTAATCTATGTATTATTACTTTTACATGTAATTTTTATTTTTTACAACTATTCTCCAAAGCAGAATTCTCTCCATTTCATAGATGTGAAAACTGAGGCTTAGAGATATTAACTTTCCAAGACTGCCCACAGAGCAAGTGGCAGAACCAGACCCTATCTCCTTTCCACGGGATCAGATCTCAGTTTTGCTATCAGACCACAAGTGAACATAAGAACCAGCACACTTGTGTGACCCATGAACCAGAAGGTTACAGTTTGATTACTGGTCAGGGCACATGCCGGGATTGGGGGCTCGGTCCCCAGTAGAGGGCAGCCAATCCATGATTCTCTTTCATCATTAATGTTTCTCTCTCTTCCTCTCCCTTCTCTGAAGTCAATATAATGCATTAAAAAAAAAAAAAGGCTAAAACAGAACTGTGAAAAGGGAATGAGCTATTAATATCCAGGCATAATAAATAATGACTAAAGAGTAACATTTGTCCACTGAAGAGTTTTCCCCTGCTTGCACTGAGTTACTCAATGTCCTTTTTCATTGTCTGGAATGAAAAGCAACTTTGATTGTGAAAGGAGACAGATGTTCAGGGGAACTGTGACAATTTTACAATCCTTGATTAAATACAGGGTGAGTGTTAAAAATGCTGCCACCCACCCTCACAATGCAGTGACTGAGTGTGCATGTCAGGAGGGGAGCCTATACCCTCATGGGTTCATACCGAGTAATCTCACTTGCAGACTGGTCCTCTGGTTGCACTTCCGAAGTGTCACCATTGTTAAGGGATTCACTTAGGTTGGCAAGGGAGGTTACTACATTTGCTAGTGTGCCCAGAGCTCCCTGGCTTGTTTCAGCCTATTAAACAAAAAAAATAGTAACATTAAAAGATGAACACACACATGATGAATATGCATACACAATGACTCTCAGGCTACTGAAGGCATAATGTTGGTTTAAAAACAGCTTCAAAGGGGGGTATGACTACAACAGGGGAGTATGAGGAAGATCTTTTTGGTGATGGATTTGTTCTACATCTTGATTGTGGTGGTAGTTACACAATCTATACAGGATAAAATGAAAGATCAAAAAGATAAACAATATCATAAAAATTAAAACCTTTGTGCTTCAATAGACATTACCAAGAAAGTAAAAATACACCCCCTCCCTCACATACACAAGACAAGTATTTGCAAATCATACATCTGATAATAGTTTAGTTGCCAGAATATCTAACAGACTCTTGCAACTCAATAATAAAAAGAAAAAGAAACCAGTTAAAAAATAAGCAAAGGATTTAAGTTGGCATTTCTTAGAAGAAGACATACAAATAGCCATAAGCACATGAAAAGAGGTTCAACATCACTGGAAATGTAAATCAAAATCACAATGAGCTACTACTTCACACCCACTAACACAGCTATAATAAAACAGATAAGTGTTGGGGAGGATGTGGAGAAACTGGAACCCTCACCCACAGCTAGTTGGAACGTAAAATGATATAGTCACCGAAAAATAGTCTGGCAGTTCCTCTAAGTTTAAACACAGTTACCATATGACCAGCAATTCCACTTCTAGACATGTACATAAGAGAAATAAAAACATGCACAAAAAACCTTGTACACAAATGTTAATAAGCAGCACTATTCACAACAGACAAAACGTAGGAACAACCCAAATGTTCATCAGCTGATTAATAGATAAACTGAATGTAGTATAGCCATTTAAAGGCACGTTATTTACCAATAAAGAGGCACAACAGAACAGTTGCTGTGAAATCCCTTGGTAGTCAGGAGTTTTAAGGTTATTTGATCCTTCCTTTCAGTTTTACAGCCCAGCCTGAAGACCACTAGGTAGAGGACATCTCTCTATGCCAGTAATGGCTCTAATTTTTGCCTTTTCTTTCCCCAAAAAGGATGCTCCTTAATGTACAGAGTGTGCACATTGATGTGCATGTGAACACATGAGAAGGTAGTCTGCAGGCCCAGCTCTGACTCTAAGGGCAGCAGTGCCAGTAGTGCTCTGTTACCGAGTTACTCCTTTCAGGGAAGAAAATCGGACCTCAGCCCTGGCTGGCTGCCACTTCATTACCTGGGTCAAGATGAGAAAGACAATGGATTCCCTTGCCTGGATAAAACCCTCCTCTTTAGTTATCTTTATAAATTAGCCAGTTCTCTCTCTCTCTTTCTGTTTCTCTCTCTCGGATTGACAAACATTCCCTATGACTTATTTATCCTAACAGTTTTAGAATTGTTAAAATCCTGGCTGAACTTCCTCCTGCAGATCATTTAGAGCAAGCATGTCAAACTTGAGGCCCGAGGGCCACATGTGGCCCACAACAAATACTCATTAACGATGACTCACTTATTTCAGCCCTTTGTATTTAGCATGTCTATCAAAATAAACCTATGTTTCTATGAAAATTGAAGCTTTTTTTTTTTTTTGCATAACTTAACTTAACATAAACTTAAAACTTGTTTATTTGGCCCGCGTTAGTCTTTGAGTTTGGTATGCTTGATCTAGAGGCTTTTGTAAGGCCATCTTAGGATAAGTAGCTGGTTCTTCAGCATGCCAGTAGCTTGTCAATGTGTGTACCAGGGGGTGAACATCTTAACACATTTTGTACCGCTCACGAGTGTTCTCATTTTTCACGCCCATGGAAAAAGGAGCGAATCTAGATACGTATGTAAATTTTGTTTGGTCCCTCTTCATAGAGGAAAATGTTTTACGCAGTACCATACATTAAAAAAGTACTAGGAACTTTAATTGTTTAATTGTTTTTGTAAATAAAAATGTTATAATTATTGAAAAACAACACCTAAAGTGCATTATGATGATTTAAATAACATGCAGTTTGCCCAAAAACGTGTGGTCTCTGGCGTATGTCTTAGAGATTTCTATGCGGTACGCAATGTGTTAATAGAGAAGAGAACCTTAGAACTTTCACCAAATTGAACTCTAGACCGTGTTATGACTATGACTAGCCAGCCCTGAGTTTCTGAAAGCCATCAGCATCCCTAAAACAAATCACTGGGGGCTAAGTCACAAGTAAACTGAGAAGCAGAAGGTCATGCTTCCAATGTGGTCTCTAAAGGCCAAGAAGAAGACGGTGCACACATTTAGAAAAGCAGTCTGCACTGCAACATAAAAATGGAGGAGAAGGCATATAACATCACCTTGGAATCTGTGGCCAGGAGAACAGTACCATCCTCACGTATCAAAGGTTGCTGGATGTTCACAAGCATCCCTGGATCAAGAAGACCTGTTTGTCTATTTAAAACATAAAGAAACCCAGAGTAGCTTCCAACATTTAATGCAGTATGATCATGCTATATTTCCCTGTCTCTTCCACATCTGCAGGGCTGTCTGAGTAAAAGAAAAGCTCTAACTAGACTCAGACACTAAGTGACTGAACAACCCCTTTTTCTCTGCAATGAGATGTGCACACAGCTGGGTCTATAGCCTGAGACAGGATGACACACAGACGCACATCCACAGGGCTTGCTTCTGTACTGACTGGGGACTTTGGCTGCTCTGCCAAATAATGTTAACTTGATCTTCAGAATATCACTAAAGCATTCTCAATTCTAGTTCTTTCGGTGATACCCTTGGATTTCTTGTTTTCCTGCTCTCTGTTCCTTTTAAATGAAGTTCAATAGGTTACATTAAAAAGAACATATAAATTAACTTGTGGCACTTATCTGGGCCCACATCTGGGACTTAGGCCTTTTGTCTGTACTACAAAAAAATCCCAATCTGGAATTCCACAACTGTTTTCCTGTATGAATAATGCCAAACTGCAAGACATAATCTGAGCCCTTGAAAAATTCTGACCCCATCAGCCATCCTCAGGACTGTACAGAGGTTTGAGTGAAGCAGCTCCAAAAGGGGTGGAATGAGGCAAGACAAAGTTGATGGCTTTCCAGGCAGGTGGGGAGACATATAAGCCCCCTTTCCAAAAAACACCAGTGCCTCCTCTGATCAGCAACAAAGGCTGATGGTAGTTTTACCCTTTGTCAAAACAGAGACTAACCTCGCTCCATCTTTATCTGCTACAAATGTGGGAGTGGCAATCAGAGGACTTCTCAGGTCTTTCCGGATATAGATTTTCTCAGTTGAAGCAGCACAATTGCTTGGTTTCTCCCGCTGTACATCAAAGGGCTTCCGTTCACTCTGTACAGCTTAAATCACAATAATTCATATTTAGAGGAAAGATTTGAATCAATAAAAATCATAGTCTTACTTAGAAAGTCAAGCTCAATTTTCATAGTGGACTTTTTAGCCAAAGGAGCTTTAAAGGTTCAAAGCCAAGCAATGCCATGCCAAATCTAAAGGCAGGAAAAGAGCTCAAGATGGTGGGCACTGCCTACAAGGAACTGCAGCCTAGCATCTACATGGCCTTGTGAGGGTCCATCCTGAGCCCTCTGGGTTTTCACGTCTTTTTTTTTTTCTTTAATCCTCACCCCAGAATATTTTTCCATTGCTTTTTAGAGAGTGGAAGACAGAGGGAAAGAGAGAGAGAAATATCGATGTGAAAGAAATACATTGATTAGTTGTCTCCTGCACAAGCCCCAACCAGGGCCTGGGCCGGGGAGGAACCTGCAACTGAGGTAGGTGTCCTTGACCGGAATCGAACCCGGGACCTTTTGGTCTACAGGCCAACGCTCTATCCACTGAGCCAAATGGGCTAGGGCTGGGTTTTCACTTTATACTTGCTAACAAAAGGGACTCTCTCCAGGGTGAGAAACACTCGTCTTCAAGTGGGTCTTCAACAGAGAGCTTGTCCAATGCTACACATTGTAGAGGAACAACTCTATGTCCACCTCCAGTATGCATGACTTCTGCAAAGTGTGTGTTGTCAATTTTCTATCACCCTAGCAACTTCTCCCTTCAGTAATCTGGTATAAGAATAGGTATACATGCCAGAAACAACTGAAAAATAATGACCTTTTTATTAAAAGAAAGACTAAACTCCAAATCCAATATGTAAGGTAAAGGGTTCTCTTTCAAAGAGGAGGCCCCTTTGGCTTAGAGAACCTACATGTCTTCCCCAGGCCTCACAGTTCCTAAGGGGCAGAGCTAGAGTTTGATCTGGTATCAGCTTTACTACAAAGCCTGTGTTTACCCCACTCCACATTGCTGCCTCCTGATTTACTGGGAGTAGGTTTCCACATACACGGGAACTGACCAATCCCAGCAGTGTCAGTACTGAAACACACCACGTTGAGCCCGAAGGTAAACCAAAATGAAGTGTGAGTGGATTTTTTCTTCTTAGTATTTTAAAGCCAGACAAAGAAACCTTAGTTAACAGACTAATGCTTACTTTCTCCCTCCTTGTTAACTCACGTGGTTTCTTTAATACTGTTACTCACATTCCATTTTCATGCCCATCTCTAAGCATTTTTTCAGCCGGCAAAACTGACAGCGGTTCCGGTGGTGCTTATTGATGATGCAGTCTTGGTTGCTCCGACAGCTGTAGGTCAAATTTTTCCTTACGCTCCTTTTGAAGAAACCTTTGCAGCCTTCACAACTGACAGCCCCATAGTGACGGCCTGAGAGGATAGAGTGTATGAAGCAGTTTTACCAAGAAAAGAGGTGACCCGTCACAGGCCCTATTTTTAATGTATGTCTACCAAAGTGACTGGTGTGCAGTCAGAGGCCCAGTCTTAGCATTAAGCATTAGTAATTAGAAGTTAGCGAGTCTTTCACGTGATTTCTCTATAATCTTTACAGGAGCCCTAGAAGGTCATGATGAAAAAATTTAAGCTCAGACAGATGATGTGACACCTGGTAAATGGCATGTGCTTAATGCTCTTAGTACATGAAGGACCTACCATACAGTAGGAGCTCGGGGGATGGCTGAATTGTACTGTCCTCTGCACATACCCTGGTCTTGGCTCTGCAGACGTAAGCTTGCAAAGCTACTCAGCTCCCCTGTCCTGCCAAGAGTGGCAGGTAGCAAACACATGCATGTGGTATTTTAGCACACAGGGTCTCACTCCTGTATTTATTCCCCCTGTGTAAACCATGTCCTGGGCCCTACACCTCCCCTGGAGGAAGTGGAATGATGAGAGGAATTATGAGGACTGTGACTGAGCAGATTCAAGGTGAAGGAAGGTTGCCATGTAGTTCACTTGGGTTAACTAGTCAGATGCTTTTGGAAACTTAGTCCTAGAAATACACTTATTACACAGCTTTTTCTAATCTTGGTTACTGTGATGTCTCTAACCCTTACTTACCAATGACACTAAGAGCCCCCACCTCAGTTTACCCTTCTTAGTTCACAAAGTGCTTCCACAGGCATTGTAACTCATTTGTTCCCAGCTGGGACTGACCATAGTTGTTTTATTTTTTTAAAATTGAATTTATTGGGGTGACACTGGTTTATAAAATCATATCGGTTTCAGGTATACAATTCTCTAATACATCACCTACATAATGTATTGTGTGTTCACCACAATAAGTCTCCTTCCATCACCACATAGTTCAGTCTTATGTAACCTAATGTCTTAGCTACTGCTGGGAGGACACGTTTCATGGGATCATCATTTATAGCAGCTACAGAGCATCCTATTGTCCTAAGCTCTAGCACTTGGAGCCATTCCCCAACAGTATACTTGGAGGGTCTCCATTTTGTGCCTTTAAGAACAGTTGTGCTAAAACTGTTACCTACCATGTAGGCATCATTTTTCCTTTTTTACAGGGTATTTCCTTAGGCTTTCTAACTCTTAGAGTGATCTCCAATATCTGGAGACAATGGCAGTATGAGCCTGTGACTAGGCTGTTTCTTTAAGCCCAGAAAGAGAGTGACAAATGGGGAAGCCCAAAAGATTCCATGCCCTTTTCCTTATGTTCATGCTTCATTCATTTGTTCAAAAGTTTGCAGTGGGTAGGGATACAGTGATGGAGGGGTCTGACAAAAAGAGCACATTCTGGTGGGCAAGACAGGCCTGTAAAAACCAATTATAAGAGAATGTAACAAATGCTCAGTGAGGTCTGTTTTATAAAAGGGGGATGAGGACAGAGGCAACACAGGTGAAAGCTTCAAAGGGGTGAAATGGGCTGGATTTACCAGGATAAGGGGTAGGAGCAGAGCCAGGACACCCCTGATAGGGCAAATCGTGTCACAAGCTGCAAGGGAAACTGGAGCTTCTACAGATTCTTGCCTAGAGCTGTCTTCCTAAGAGGCTTGGTCCAGACTCCTTTTTAAAACAAACAAACAAAAGAACAAACCAAAACAAAAAACCAAACAAATAAGAAACCAGAACCACAAAGTTTCTCAAGTTCCTCTAAATTTTGTGACCACAGAATAAAGTGGAACTAAGCAGTTACCACAAAACTCAGACCTGAGCCCCTAGCAGCACTGGAACTGGACCTTTATTAAATACTAGAGGCCTGGTGCATGGCATTCGTGCACTGGGGGTGGGGGTGGTGTGGTGTCCCTCAGTCCTGCCTGCACCCTTTAGCAGTTCGGGAACCCTCAGTTGGACATCCCTAGGGCTGCCGCGAGGAGGGAGAGGCTCCTGCCACCGCTGCTGCACTTGCCAGTCATGAGCCTGGCTTAAGGCTAAGTGGGCCTCCACATCCCCCTTCCCCGCCGTGGGAGCGCACTGACCGCCAGGGGGTAGCTCCTGCGTTGAGCGTCTGCCCCCCTGGTGGTCAGTGTAGTGACAGGTCATTCCACCTTTCTGTTGATTTGCATATAACCCTTTTATTACATAGGATTCCTCTATTCCTCCCTGCCTGCCTCACTTATCTTCTACAGCCTTCAGTGTTAGCAGACCAAAGTCTAAACTTTTGGGCTAGACATCTTCTCCATTTTCCTGGTACCCATACGCCCAGGAGCTCTTCCCCAAAGACACTGTGGGTGTGGGCATCAAACTGAGCCCTGGCTGGAATGCCCTTCTGTTTTACCTCACGTAGGCACAGTCAACCTCCAAGGTTCACAGATGTGACTCTAGGGGCCTTTCCTGACCCTGGGACTCCAGCCAGGATCACATGCTCCCTTCTCCTGCATTTTAGCAGTTTATCATACTGGGTTACAGTGAATGGATGACAGAGATAGTTTATAGGATGAAGGGGGACTAAATAACACATTTTGTCAAACAGCAAAGCACTCTGCAAATACTGACTAGATTAAGGAAGTGATTACTTTCTTAGTAGCACATACATATTCAAAGCTCAACCATGATTTACAAATCACAGAAATAGTTTCCTGACTTTTTTGATCCTAATAATTTGACAAACTGATTTGCTTACATATATTACCCAGTAAGAAAAGTGGAGTTCCTGGCTTGAACCTACAACTCTATAGAAAATGTTCTCTCTCCATTACCCCTCACCCCCAGTCTGGGCCGCGATGTGCACCTAGCGTGACGCAGGGTCACTTACCAGAGGCTTTGTCCCCACAGACCACACAGTACTCCACCACCTGGGGCCGCTGGGCCTCCGCCTTCCCAAGCAAACGCTCCACAGACGCAGAGTCTGTGACGATCTAAGAAGAATCAGGACACAAGCAGGGCGGAGATGAAAAATCAGACTGCTAAGCAAAGTGATGCTTAACTATAAATTCCTCATCTTGAGTTTCTATGCAGGAGAGCTGATTTGGCCAGAACTGGGAAAATTCCACCTGACAACTTAATCTGACACCCAGAATGGCCCTGCTGCTCATCTGAACTGCACCTCTTCTTCAGGAGGTAGGGGTCTGGGGGGTTCGACAGGGTCAAGCATTGGTTTTCACCGATCTGCTCTCCTATCTGGCTACCACAGTTACCCAGACGGGGCCATGTGGGGAATCACATATAGAAGCCTCAACATAAAGACATTGAAGGTGTTTTTGGCTGCCTCTATTCCCACCAAATAGCTTGAAAATATGCAGAGATGTACATTTGGCAGAGAAATAATCAAGCTTTATTAGTTATAAGCAGGTCTCCTATTGAGGCATCTGGGAGTAAAATAACTAGAAAAGGTGACCTCCAAAACCTGCTATTTCTCCTTTATTTGTAGGTGACTTTCTGGGTGACAAATAGTGCTACTAGTCTTGAAGAATACTGTAACTGATACCAATATGAGAAAGTGAAAAATAGCTGTTATTAAATAATGTACCAAATAATGTACCATGATATATGTATGGTGGAAATATATACAGAAATCATTATATAGAATGACCTTTTGTAAAACATGCAGCAAAATCAATAGCCATCCTTTCACAAACAAGGAGTAGTCTAAATTAGCAGTGAGGAATTCTGATTTCAGATTATCAGAATGTACTGTGGGAAAGCAAGTTTGCGGCAGTATTTACTAACTGTACTATGAGTTTCTCAAAAGCACAATTCTGAAAGTTGAACAAATTGGTATTCTAAACCCAGCTTTATCAGAAGAAAAAAAATCCTTTCCTTCCTTAATTTTCTCCATAGTAGAAAGTCTATCCCCAAAACACACAAATTCTTAGCAGCATTATTTGCAATAGCCAAAAGGTAAAAGCAACCCAAGTATCCATCAACAGATGACTGGATAAACAAAATTTGATATATACATATAATGGAATATTATTCAGCCTTAAAAAGGAAAGAGATTCTGACACCTACTATGACATGGACAAATCTTGAAAACATGCTAGGTAAAATAAGACATTCACAAAAGGACAAATATTACAGGATTCCACTTACATGAGGTCCTTAGAGTAGTCAAATTCATAGAGACAGAAAATAGAATGGTGGTTGCCAGAGGTTGGGGGTGGGAAAGGTGGAATGGGAAGTCAGTGGTTAATGGGCACAGTTTCAGTTTGGGAAGATGAAAGAGTTCTGTGGATGGATGGTTGGATGGTGGTAGTAGTTGCACAACAATGTGAACGTAGTTAATGCCACTGAACTGTACATATGAAAATAATTAAGATGGTAAATTTTGTTCTATTTTACCACAAATTTTTAAAAATTTAAAAACAAACAAAAACATGTAATTCCTATTTAACCCTGACAAAACATACTCCATGCTTGTCCACCATGGGACACTGCCCTCAAGTGTCTGTTCCTTTAATTGCTATGCTTGGAAATTCAGTGTTTCCCAACAACCCTGCTTTCCTTCAAGCCCTTGCTCTTCTCCTTTCTGTATCTTCCCCTGACCCTATCCCACCTTGCCAGAGTAGGGAGAAGCAGGGCAGAGGTGGAGATGAGAACTGAGGGTCCCAGAGGTTCACAGGAATAAATCAGGATACAATGAAGAGCTGGACCAGGCCTGACCATCTGGACAAGGATGAAGTAAGAATTAGAACAAGTTGTCCTTGTCTGACTGTGGTCAGCCCAAAGTGGTATCCCTAAAATATCCTGGGCCAAGGGCTGCCACCGTGTGGCCTTTGTTAACTAAGTGGCCTCAGTGCCAGCTCACTCATGACAGTCTCCTGTGTGCCACTGATTTTTCCTGGCTTAACTTCCATCCCATCTGAGCACTGTAGTTGGCTGCCTGCTGGGCTTGCCATTCATTTGCTGACGTTTTACTTTAGCCAAAGCAGCAACTTGCCATGTTTGCCAGTCCCCAAAGCATCTTTTAGAAACAGATTTGGCCTCCAAGGCAGAGCAGAGGTTACAGTCAGGAACAAGTCCAGTAGCAGAAATGCATAAATGAATGCTCTGTCAACAGGCCTTACCTGTATCCTGCCAGGGACGAGGTTGTCTGAGGTGGTGAATATGAGCTGCTTGGCACTGGATGTCTCTGGGGAAGCCAGGATCACCTTCCCAGTTCCAGCTCCATCTGGGCTGGTCAAGATGAACTGCTGCTTGGGGGATCCAGAGGTGTCCACTGCGGTGACTATCTGGATCTTCTGTCCTGTCTGCTGGTCTGTCACAATCTACAAGACACAACATGGAGGTTACTCTCACGGAGCATTGTGCGACTTGAGCACCTGCACGTGGTGCTCAAAGTAGTGATTGCCCAACGCTGTCCTGGAGTCAATGCTGGTCAAAGATGCAGTTTCACCAGTGCATGGTGAAGTGAGAAAAATAAAACACAACAGTGAACTTTTCAGAATACAATTTTCATAAAGCTAAAGTTTTTCATAAAACTTTATTCCAGGATGGTATCATTCCCACTATTTTAGAATGAAAATGCCCTTTAGGGGTGAGAAGAAGGGTAATTAGGTGAAGATGGTCAAAAGGCCTAAGTTTCCAGTTATAAGAGAAGTAAGTCTTGGGAATTTAATGCACAACATAATGACTACAGTTAACTTTGCTATATGGTGTATTTGAAAGATATTAAGAGAATATATCCTAAGAGTTCTCATTGCAAGAAAAAAGTACATTTTTTCTTTTTCTTTTTTCTGTATCTATATGTGATGATGGATGTTAACTAAACTTATTGTGGTAATCATAATAAGGGGCTGTCTTGGCAACGGCTGTGCCCTCCCCCGAGCTGTTTCCTGTAAGGGTGGGGTTTGAGGCAGGAACCTGCCCTGGGAGCTTGGAGGCATATCTTTGTGTGCCACGCCAGCACGGCCAGGGGTGAACCTGAGTGGGGTGGCTGAAAGGCTTAGAAAAGACAGACAAGAGAATGAAAGCCAGGTCTCGGTTGGACACTGTTTCTCTGAGAGACAGCGACCATGCCCACAGCCATGCCTTTATTTTATAGCAGATGCTATGAGGCAAAGTAAGGGCGTGACCAAGATGTTTACAACATTCTCCTGGGTTTCAATCCTACTCAACAACATGCATCTGAACTCTATCAAGCCTACATCACTCAGGCGCATGGGGCCACGTGTTCGGACCATAGGTTCAAGCTTACTGCTATAGCTGTTGGCTATAACTGTGCTGGGGGGGCCCTGCCCTCCAAGCTGGGACTTGCATGTGGCAATGAGAGGACTGTGACCTCTCATCAGTCCAAGGCTTGAACCTGTCCAAAACACTGTAGGGGCTCCCCACAATAAAGTTTTAATTCTGTTTCTTTGTTACTAACGTTGTGGTCCCACCCCATAACAAAGAAACAATTTCCAGAGGATGAGGCCCAGGAATCAGGTTTTTAAAAAGATTCCCAGGTGATTCTAATGTGCAGCCAAGGTTGAGAACCACTGCTATAGATAATATTAAAAATATATCTAAACGTGCAATTCTTTGTCCAAAAAATGAGCATGTTCAAAAATTAAAAGAAGAAAATCTGGATATACTTGATGGAGATTTTCACACATATTTAACTGATGATTCCATTGATTCCACAGATGATGCTGAAAAGGAAAATTTTCCCATCAAATTTCTTAATAGTATTACTCCTTCCGGAATGCTGTCTCATAAATTAAAATTGAAAGTGGGTGCAATCATCATGCTATTGAGAAATCTCAATAATAAATGGAGTCTTTGTAAAGTACCAGATTTATTATCAAAAGATTACGACCTAACATTATCGAAGCAGAAGTATTAACAGGATCTGCAGAGGAAGAGGCGATTCTGATTCCAAGAATTAATTTGTCCCCATCTGACACTGGCCTCCCATTTAAATTGATTCTACGATGGTTTCCCATGATGCCAGCATTTGTGATGACTATTAATAAGTCACAAGGACAAACTCTAGACAAAGTAGGCATATTCCTACCTGAACCCGTTTTTGCACATGGTCAGTTATATGTTGTTTTCTCTCGAGTATGAAGAGCATGTGATGTTACAGTTAAAGTTCTAAGTACTTCATCACAAGGGAAATTAGTCAAGCACTCTGAAAGTGTTTTCACTCTTAATGTGGTGTTCAAGGAGATATTAGAATAAGTTTAATCACTTTATCAGTCACTGTTTGCATCACTGTTGTTTTTATATCATGTTTCTGTTGTTTTCATATCATGTTTTTGTTGTTTTTATATGATGCCTCTGTTGTTGTTATATCCTTTTATTACTGTTTATTTATTAATAAATTTATATATTATTTTCATATACATTTTACTAATTTCCTTTCATCTCTCACACTTCTATTGTAGAGAAAGGGCAAAGAGCAACATTAAAATATCTCTGCTAATTAATTCCCTTTTAAAAAAATACTGATTTTTTACGGAGAGGAAGGGAGAAGGATAGAGAGTTAGAAACATCAATGAGAGAGAAACATTGATCAGCTGCCTCCTGCACACTCCCCACTGGGGATGTGCCTGCAACCAAGGTACATGCCCTTGACCAGAATCGAATCCGGGACACTTGAGTCTGCAGGCTGATGCTCTATCCACTGAGCCAAACCGGTTAGGGCAATTAATTCCCTTTTAATGTGCACGAATTTCATGCACCGGGCTACTAGTAGTTCCTATAACAAGAGTAACTTCTCTTATTCCCACTCATCAGGTTCTTTAAAGCTGTTCTAGACCCTTGCCCTGCTCTCTCCCAGGATAAGTGCCCAGCTGAGAGCACTGTCCACCTTCTCCCTGAGGACACCAACAGTCTCTCACTTCAAACAGGAGTCTTGGGGTTGTTGTGTCGGGGCCTCGGGCAAGGGGAGATGTGCTGCATATCTGGCTGCAACTCAGTTTCCTATAGCATATACATGGGCAGGTCTGGAATCTATGCCATATCTTTTTTTTTTTTTATATATATTTTATTGATTTTTTACAGAGAGGAAGGGAGAGAGATAGAGAGTTAGAAACATTGATGAGAGAGAAACACCGATCAGCTGTCTCCTGCACACCACCCAGTGGGGATATGCCTGCAACCAAGGTACATGCCCTTGACCGGAATTGAACCTGGGACCTTTCAGTCCGCAGGCAGACGCTCTATCCACTGAGCCAAACCGGTTTCGGCTGTGCCATATCTTGATAGATGTTGTTACTTGTGACATAGAATTCCATGGTTAGACAGGAAATTCACAGAGTCTAATACAAGAGCTTTGTTAACTATTTGATATGGAAAATCAGACAATGCTGGCTGTTTCAAAAGAAAACGGCATGAGTTCAATAAATTATTTACAAACATTTAAAAATATTTTTGTTTATTCTCCCTTCCGAAGACATTTACATTTTCCATTCAGAGAGATGAAAAAGCTAGAAATGTAAGCAGAAAAACATAATCCCTAAATATCCCATTGGAACCCTAAGGTGATGACCATTAAGCAAACCAAGACATCGCTAACATACATGAGCAGGTGGACTCCTGTTTAATGAGACCAAGGAAATACCAAATTAAGAAGATGCATCCAGCCCTAACCGGTTTGGCTCAGTGGCTAGAGCGTCAGCCTGTGGACTCAAGGGTCCCAGGTTCGATTCTGGTCAAGGGCATGTATGTACCTTGGTTGCAGGCACATCCCCAGTGGGGAGCGTGCAGGAGGCAGCTGATCAGTGTTTCTCTCTCATCGATGATTCTAACTCTCTATCCCTCTTCCTTCCTCTCTGTAAAAAAATCAATAAAATATATTAAAAAAAAAGATGCATCCAAACTCATTAACATTTAGACAATCCTTTGGAGGAATGAAGGAGAGGAGAGGTATTGTGGGTTGAATCATGTCCCCCCAAAAGTTCTGACCCCCTGGACCTGTGAATGTAACCCTATTTGAAAACGGGGCCTTTGCAGATGTAATCAAGTTAGTATGAGGTCACAGTGGAAATAGAATGGGCCCTAAATCCAATGATTGATGTCCTTATAAGAAGGCCATGTGATGACAGAGCCAGAGATTCCCATAAGCCCTGTGGTTTCGATTGCACAATTATGAATAGTGTAGGAAATTTTAGAAATGCATTATGTCATATGATAGCAGAGCTGACTATATTTTACTAGCCCAAGGTCCTGTCTAGTTCTGCTCCCACAGGACCTTAATGTGAAGTGACACAATGCTATTTTCCACACTCTGTTCTAGCCAGGGTGGGCTCATCACTTCTGTTGTAAAGAAGAGCCTGCAAATGGACCACCTGAAGGCAAAAACCAGCCACTGGATAACTTTTGTTTGGCTTCCCAAAGTTTAAAAATTTAAAAAACTGGTTACCAACGTCTAAAAATAGAATATTTCCCAGAAAAATCAGATCTATAGTTCTCCTGACAAACTGGAAGCTCTGGCCATCCGGGCCCAATTCCTCCATGGCATAGGCTGGCTGGGTTTAACTGCCTATTTAGATCTTTAGAGCCAGAGGCACAAGCTCTTTGGTTCATCTCAATCCCTACACTTTGGCAACTTGGACCTGTAAACACCTGAGTTTGTGATTCTGAGATAGGGCTTTGCAGCTAGAGCCATAGATGAAATGCTTGCTGTACTGCTTTCTAATTGTATCAATGTGAAGCATTTATATGAGCCTTCTGAGCCTCTGTTTACATATCTATGAAAAAGGATTACTAGAAAAGTGAAATAATATGATGTTTGTGGAAGTACTTGGTACACTGCCCAGAACATAACAGGATCTTGATAAAAGTATTTCCTCCCTCTGAGCTCTCACATACTTCTCTCCTCACTTGTCTTGTCTTAGCCTTTCAGCTCATCAAGTCTCTCTCTCCCAGTGGGAAAAATCAAGATTTTCTATGGCTCCCTCACTCTTTCATTAATTTCTCAACTACTTAAAGGTTCTAATCTGTGCCAGGTGCTTTGCTAGATTACAGGCATTATGGAAATGGCTACTGCTCTCATGATGCTTTTAAGTGGAAAAGACTGGCAAAACAAATAAGTAAAAGGATCAACTCGTTAATAACTTCAGTTTATGCTAGATATTATGAGGGAAAAGATCAGGCTGGGGTAAGAAAGAATAACACAGGCACTTAACTTTAGAAAGAGAGGTCAGGGAAGGCCTCTGTGAGGAAGTGGCATTTAAAATAAGATTCAAGGCTGAGAAGAAGGGAGCCAGATAAAGATTTAGGGAAAATGTTCCAAGTAACATGAAATGTTCTGGCATACAGAAAGCCTTAAGAGGAAGGAACTCTTAGAACTGATCTTAGGCCCAAGGACAATGAAGAGCAACCCAAGGAGCCCAGAAAAGGATATGGGCTGACCCTGCTGGGAGTTTGAGCCACTCAAGGGGGTTTTCCCTCCTAAAACCAGGTCTTCAAGTTTTCTTATACTATTTAATATTTACCTTATACAACTTATATATACATACACACACATCCATGCATACATACCTACCATACACATACATGTGTAAATAAGTATATAAATATATATAAAATTTGTCAGATCGTTATAGGTCAGGACATATTAGAGCATAACAAAGGACGATAGCAAACATGATTAAATTAAAAGAAATCTGTTTAAAAATATTTTTGACCTATGCAAAAAGGTAAATCAATCTTTTACCTAAATATAAATTTTAACTCATATGAATAGTTAAGTGTTGCTCATAGGCAATGATCAAACAAATAACTTCTCCATTTAGCCCCTTACAAAATTTAGGTGGTAAGTAATTTTTTAAAACATATTTTTATTGATTTCAGAGAGGGAGAGTGAGAGTGAGATAGAAACATCAATGATGACAGAGAATCATTGATCGACTGCCTTCTGCATGCCCCCTACTGAGGATCCAGCCCACAACCCAGACATGTGCCCTGACCAGAAATCGAATGGTGACCTCCTGGTTCACAGGTTGACACTCAACTACTGAGCCACACCAATCAGGCTCAATAAAAATATATTTTAAAAAACCTGTTAGAATAATCTTTTGTGTTTCTATCAGAAAGAGAAATTAAGAAAACAATCCCATTTACAGTTGCATAAAAAAAAAATACCTAGGAATAAATTTAACCAAGGAGGTGAAAGACCTGTATACTAAAAACTATAAGACATTAATAAAAGAAAATGAAGACATAAATAAATCAAAGATATTCCATGCTCATGAACTAGAAGAATTAATATTGTTAAATACTCATTTACCATATACTCTCACTTATATGTGGAATCTTAGAAACAAAACAAAACAAACAAAAACCCCCTACAAACTCAGGTACAGAACACAGATTGGTGACTGCCAGAAGCAGGAATGGGGGGTGAGCAAAATGGGTGAAGGTGGCCAAAAGGTATTATAAATTTGCAGTTATAAAATAAGTAAGTCACAGAAATGTAATGTACAGCATGGTGACTAGTTAATAATACTGTATTGTATATTTGAAAGTTGCTGAGTACATCCTAAAAGTTCTTGTTGCAAGAAAAAAATGTAACTATGTATGATGATGAACTAGATTTATTATTGTGATCATTTCCCAATACATACAAATATCAAATCATTATGTTGCACACCTGAAAACTAGTATGTTATATGTCAATAACAGTGTCCCCTGAACAACACTCAATGTTGTTTCCTTATAGTGTTGATGAGATGCTATAGGAATTTGTTTATATCAATTAGCCTGTGATAAATTGGTTTTGTTACACATTGTTTCACTTAAAAGTTTAAGAACCTACTGACGATGTTAAGTAAGGACTTATGGTATACCTCAACAAAAAAAATTGACACAGGATACTCCCTTTTTCTCAGCAATCCTACTTTGAGAAATCGATCATACAGAAATACTTTCACATGTGCTAAATTAAGCAGGTTATTCTTTGCAGCATCCATGGGGCATCAAATTGCCATTCAAGAGAAGGAAGTTCTATGTGTATCACACAAAACCATCTCCAAAAGATGTTAAGGAAAAAGAGTAAGGTGCAGAAAGTGTGGGCAGAATGTTGACACATGTTTAAAAATATGCTGCATGTATTTATACAAGTGCTTGTAGGTTCATATGTAGAGCCTGTTTGAAAGAATAAGTAAGTAATGTGTTACCGGTGGCTACCTTTAGGGAGACACTTGGGGAAGGGGAGGAAAGAAGACTCATCTTTTACTCTTACTCTGTTTGGTGTTTTTGTTATGGCATGCATCTATTACCCATTCAAAACCTACAAACAAGCAACAGCTACTATCAGTACCTGAGAGGGGCCACTAGAACCTCAGAGTGAGAAAGAAAACAGCAGATGGTTGTGGATGTAGAAATGACAGAGAACAGGTAAGGGAAGCTCAAAGAAGGAATACATAGGAATTAAGAGCTAGTAGAAGGGAAAATTAAGCAACATGGGGTGCTTTAAGAGCTCAAGATGCCTTCCCCAGGGGACCATTATAAAGACTGAAAAATTAAATATCCTATCTAATAAAAGAGAAACATGGTAATTAGCCGTACGTCTGCTACCCTTCCCATTGGCTAATCAGGGCGATATGCAAATTAACTGCCAGCCAAGATGGCGGCCAGCAGCCAGGCAGCTTGAAGCTAACATGAGGCTTGCTTGCTTCAGTGATGGACGACTCCAACGTTCCCCACCAGCCTTGCCGGCCTCTGAGCTTGCAGTTTGAAACATTGTTACAAATATAGAAGCTAAACAAAATCCCAGAAACCTGATTTCAGGCTGCTGGGATCTCAGAGCTGGAGTTGATACAGTGTTTCGATTATAGAACCCAAACAAACCAGATACCTGCTTTCAGCAGCAGAGGCCTCAGAGCTGGAGCCACAGCTAAAGCTGGCCCAGAATAAAAAAAAGAAAAAGAAAAAAAGGAGCAGTTGGGAGCTTCAGTCACCTGCCAGCCTGAAAACAGCCCTCAGCCCCTCACCCAGAATGGCCAGGCACCCCAGTGGGGATCCCCACCCTGAAGGGTGTGTGACCAGCTGCAAACAGCCATCATCCCCTCACCCACACTGGCCAGGCACCCCAGTGGGGACCCCCACCCTGATCCAGGACACCCTTCAGAGCAAACCAGCCGGCCCCCACCCATGCACCAGGCCTCTATCCTATATAGTAAAAGGGTAATATGCCTCCCAGCACCGGGATCAGCGGAGCTGAGAGGCCTCCCGGCACCGGGATCAGCGTGACAGGGGGCAGCGCCACAACCTCCCTATCCACCCTGCTCTGTTCGTGACAGGGGAAGGCGCCCCAACCCCCTGATCAGCCCTGCTCTGTGCCTGATAGGGGGGAGCTCCCCAACCCCCTGATCGCCCTGCGGCTCTGTGTGTGGCAGGGTGCGGCGTCCCAACCCCCTGATCGGCCCTGCTCTGTGTGTGACAGGTTGCGGCACCCCAACCCCCCCCCCCCCCAAGGGCCCTGCTCTGTGTGTGACGGGGTAGAGCCATAACCTCCCCATCAGCCCTGCCCTGAGTGTGAGAGTGGCGGCGCTCCAACCCCCTGATCGGCCCTGCTCTGTGGGTGATAGAGGGCGGCGCCCCAACCCCCCGCCACGGGCCCTGCTCTGTGTGTGATGGGGTAGAGCCATAACCTCCCCATCGGCCCTACCCTGAGTGTGACAGTGGCGACACCCCAACCCCTTGATCGGCCCTGCTCTGTGGGTGATAGGGGGCGGCGCCCCAACCCCCTGATCCACCCTGCTCTGTGCGTGACAGGGGGTGGTGCCCCAACTCCCCTATCGGCCCTACTCTGTGAATGACAGGGGGAGCTTCTCAACCCCCTGATGGGCCCTGCTCTGTGCGTGACAGGGGGGAGCTCCCCAACCCCCTGATCGACCCTGCTCTGTGCATGACAGGGTACAGAGCCCCAACCCTCCTGATGGGCCCTGCTCTGTGAGTGACAGGGGGCAGCGCCCCAACCCCCTGATTGGCCCTGCTCTATGCGTGACAGGGGGTGGCACCGCAACCTCCCCATTGACCCTGCCTTGAGTGTGACAGGGGGCGGTGCCCCACCCCCCAATCAGCCCTACTCTGAGCATGACTGAGGGTGGCATCGCAACTTCCCGATCCGCCCTGCTCTGTGCATGACAGGGGGCGGTGCCCCAACTCCCCAATCGGCCCTGCTCTGAGCCGGACCAGGGGCTGCACCTAGGGATTGGGCCTGCCCTCTGCCACCCGGGAGCAGGCCTAAGCCAGTAGGTCGTTATCTCCCGAGGGGTCCCAGACTGCGAGAGGGCACAGGCCGGGCTGAAGGACTCACCCCTGCCCCCCGAGTGCACAAATTTTTGTGCACCAGGCCTCTAGTATATATATAAATAGCAGAATCCCTTCCTAATAAAATTTGAAACCTCAATATATAGAGCAGATAAAAGAAGTATTAAATGAATTTTGTAAGCTCAAATTTAAATATTTCCTTAGGTCAAACAATGAGTAAAATGATGCTCTCCTGAAAAACACAAACTTGAAATGGGGAGTATGATCTCAGGAAAACCTTAAAAACACAAAGGTGGCAAGAGAAGCTTTATACCACGGTCTGCCCCAAAGAGAATAAACATGGCAGTACAAGTGAGTGCACTGGTGATCTCTGGTGTGTCAACTTTGGAACATGACACATTCAAGTGTTTTTCTTTTAATCTATCACAATCACTTTGAAAGCTGGATTAAAAAAATAAAATTTGAACCTAATGTTTATGTAATCTGAGAAGCAATAAAGAACACAATTTGAAAACCACCTGGAAAGATGTGCATATGATGAAAACCTGTGAGATTTAGTGAGAAGCCACTTTGTGATTCAATGGCCTAGGCTATAAGCTTCATTCTCAGATAAGTGGTGTTCCCTTATGGCTTTTCTTTATTCTTTTTAAAATAAATGATTTTAAAGAAAGAAGGAAGGAGAGGATGAAAGGAAGGAGGGAAGGAATGCCGTAGACCAATTCCAGCATGTCATAATTTCAAGAGTTTCATCAAAAGGTTGATGAGACTTGGGGACTCAACAGGGTTGAGTCACACATGTAGTCACCTGCATCTGGGAATGGCTTAAGGCATTTCCCCAAACCTGAATAGGATACATTAAATTGATTGTGGCTGCCAGACAGTTAAAAGGCATCTTAAACTACATGTTATTGTCTCCTACTGGCCAAACACCTGAACAGCCGTGGGCTAATTCCCCCATTCTGACAATGGACTCTGTACCAAACCCTGACCCTTTTAAGTGTATATCTCTGCCTTGTCTCAGGACAAATTGTGTTAATAAAAAGCATGGGGTCCTGGGGACGGAGAGAACCTAAGACCTTAGATTTAAGATCTTGGCTCTTAGCTCCTTTAGTTAAGCTCCTCTGACCCCCAATGCCTTTCAAAATTATATTTCGTCTCCGGATTCTTTATTAGTCTCTGGATTCCTATTTAATCTATGCACAGTCCCTTCTCCAGATTCCTGAACCCTTCTTGGTGCTGGGACAAGAACCCTGGCATGAAGGAGAGAGAGGGAGAGAGAGAAACATCAATGTGAGAGAGATCTGCAAGCAACAAACCCTGACCAAGGACTGAACCCGCAACCCGGGAATATGCCCTGACTGGGAATGGAACTGGGATCTTTTGGTGCATGGGAAGATGCTCAACCAACTGAGCCACACTGGTCAGGTCCCCTTAATCCCCCATCTTCTCCCACAGTTCCCACCCTAGATTGCTGTACCCCCCCCCCCAAAAAAAAACAATAGCTCTCAATCTCAGCCTCTCCCACTTTGAGGAATGCCACCCTTCTCACTTTGCCCCAAAGCCCTTTTACAGCCATTAGAATAACATGATACTGATGAACACAAGTCTGTGTTTCAAGCTCACTTTCCATTGGCCTGCATAACTAGATATGTTGGTCTTGTGTTGACTACCACACCTTAATTAGTATCATCATTATTAAAATCAGTAATATAAATTCTGGAATGGGAAAATATAGCTATAAAGGACTTGACTAGGACAACTGATGACATTTTAGCATATAGACTATGGATCAGATAATGGCATATTTCAACATTATATTTCAGGATTTTGATAATTACTGTGATTATGTAAGAGAATGTCTTTGTTCTTATAAGTACTGAACTATCCAGGACAAAGAGGCGTGATGTCTTCAATTCTCAAGTGATTCAGCAAATATATACATACACACACCCAGAATGTTACAGAAAACAATTGGTGAATCTAGAAAAAGGGTATAATGGGTTTCCATGTACTATTTTCCATAGTTTAAAATTATACAACAATAAAATAAAAAACTGTAACTAAGCTGCTAACATTTATTGATGTTTGCCTTCTATAGGATTAAATAAATTATCTCATTTGATCCTTTAAAAATTCTATAAATTAGGCACTATTTTTGGTGTTATTTTACATCTATACATACAGATTATTGAAACTTTCCTCAGGGTCACATAGCTGAGGGGAGACAAGATTTTACCCTAAGTCTGTTCCATTCAGAGTCAAAGCTCTTAAATATTGCCTTTATAGTATAATCTTTTTCTCTCAACCTTATCACAGAAGCTAGAAGCTACAATTTGGGTTCCAAGCATTGTTATTCATTAAAACATCATAGTTCTTATTGTCTTCCCAGATCTCAGGGCATGTGGGAATCATCACTGAAGTCAGGGCTAGAAATGAAATTTCATCAAAGCCATCAGCACCAACAGCAAGAACCGAGAAATTATCCTGTAACGTTAATTTTTCTTTTTTTAATATATATTTTTATTGATATTTTACAGAGAGGAAGGGAGAGGGATAAGAGTTAGAAACATCGATGCAAGAGAAACATCGATCAGCTGCCTCCCATACCCCCCTCCCCCACTGGGGATGTGCCCACAACCAAGGTACATGCCCTTGACCAGAATTGAACCTGAGACCCTTCAGTCTGCAGGCCGACGCTCTATCCACTGAGCTAAACCAGTCAGGGCTACATTAATTTTTCTTAAAACAAAAAAACCCCCAAACCTTAAAATGCAGTCAATTCAGTTGCACTTAGGTATGTCCAAATTTTTAGCAATAAAAAGATTTTCAATTATATTTACTATACATAAAAATCATGCTAATGGGTTATCTTCCTTAGAGAGACTGAAAGTTCAATGCCAGGGAACTAATCTACAAGACCTTACTGC
Source organism: Myotis nattereri (assembly GCF_964212035.1). NCBI lineage: Eukaryota > Metazoa > Chordata > Mammalia > Chiroptera > Vespertilionidae > Myotis > Myotis nattereri. The sequence continues at coordinate 28,683,115 of NC_138089.1, forward strand.
ACTCCAGTCAGGACAGCAATGTCACCATGACCCGCACACCAGGCAATGGAAATAGTCTGACTGTATATGGAACAGGTTGCTAGAATGGCCCTTAGACAGATTCTACTTATACCAATACAGGGAAAATGTACACTCTCTTGAAATATACATTAGCTACTGAGAGTCTCCTGGGAAACCCTTTATGTTCTTATCTGCCCTCAGATGGATGTAGGACCATGATGTAATAGCCATGGTTAAATGCAAAGTTAGGTACTTTCCCAGTAAGGAGAATTATGTAGACGGGATCCTAACACCCACTATAGAAAACTTTAAAAGACCCAATTTTTTAAAAATATTTTTTTAAATTGATTTTTAGAGAGAGAGGAAGGGAGAAGGATAGAGTGATAGAAACACCGATGAGAGAGAAACATTATCAATCAGCTGTCTTGCCCCCTATTGAGGGGCTGAGCCCAAAACCCCAAGCAAATCGAACCAGCATGGGTCATGGGTCAATGCTCAACCACTAAGCCACACTGGTCTGGCTAAAAGACCCATTTTGAAGTCTACAATCAGCAAATAAAAACAAGTAAAAGAGAAAAAAATAATTTAGCTATATAAAGTCCTAATTCTGGTCAATAGTAAAGCATTAATGTCAGGCGATTACTTCTGAATTTCCAAACACTCAAATATGTGTTTTCTACTTGGGGTAAAGTTAAAATAATGACAAGCATAAGAATTCTTGTAATTATGATAAAATATTATGCAATACAGACATAAGCGGAATGTAATTTTTAACTTATTTCATTTATTAGAGCTCTTCTATGCTTAGTTTATAATACAGTCCATAAAATCACTTTTACGAGTGAGCAAAAACTATAGAAATTATCTAGTTACTCTATCATATTGTTCACTTGTACTGAGCTTAACCGTAAATGAAAACAATTCTTTAATACCTATTCACTCAAATACCTGTCCACTCTGATATCCTTTTAAACTCATGTTATGTAATAATGTTTTCTTTCCTGCCATTCATCTCTGTTCATGATTTTTTGGTTCGGTCTTTTGATTCAGCTTATTGAAATAATTATGAATCTTTAACCTAAGTTGATCCTACTTTTGATACTTATATCTTCTCTTTGTCCAGTCGGCCAGAGGTAGCTGTGTTCAGAGTCCTGGCTAAGACTGAACTTCCCATAAGTGAATATTATTTAGTTAATAACAACAACAATACTGGTAATAATAGTTATTATATAATCTTAGTACATACTAAACATTAATAGGTTCCTGGCATTGTTCTAAGCACTTTACAAGCAATATACCATTGACTCCGCACAATAACCTTATAAGTATTACTACTACTACTACTACTACTACTACTACTAGAGGCCTGGTGCACGAAACTCGTGCATGGGGGGCGGGGAGAGGTGTCCCTCAGCCCGGCCGGCACCCTTTCCAATCTCGGACTCCTCAGGGAATGTCTGACTGCCGGTTTAGGTGCAATCCCTGTGGGGTAGGACCTGAACCGGCAGTCAGACATCCCTCTCGCAATCCAGGATGACCGGCTCCTAACCACTCACCTGCCTGCCTGCCTAATGCCCCCAACTGCCCACCCCTGCCAGCCTCGTCACCAAATGCCCTCTCCTGAAGGCCTGGTCGCCCCCAACTGCCCTCCCTGCAGGCCTGGTTGACCCCAATGGCCCTCCCCTGCTGGTCTGATTGCCCCTAACTGCCTCTGCGTCAGCCCCCACCACCATGGCTTTGTCCGGAAGGAAGTCAGACATCTAGAAGATAGCCGGTTGATCCGGTCTAATTAGCATATTACCCTTTTATTAGTATAGATTATTATTATTGTTATATACATTTTCTAAATGAGACATGGCACTGAAAAGTTAATTTTCTAGATTAAACAAAAAACTATAAAGTGGGGCACTGGATTTGACTTCAAGTAGGAGCCCATATTCTTAACCAGTAGGACATATTATTACCTCTCAATTTGGACGCACATAACATAATAAAATGAAACTTCATTCCAATAGTTTGAAGTAAGTTTATAGACTTTTATATTAAAAGTTAATTTACTAGCCCTGGTTGGGTAACTTGGTTGGTTAGAGTGTCATCTTGTATACCAAAAGGTTGTGGGTTCGATTCCCGGTTGGGGCACATATGGAAGGCAGTATTTCTCTCTCAGGTCAATGTCTCCCCACCGCCGCCCCCCGTCTTCTCAAATCAATAAAAAACACATCCTCAAGTGAGAATTTAAAAAAAAAGTTAGTTCAAATAAATGTAAACTTCCTTTGTTTTTTTAAAGAATAAAGTTGTACTATACTTGATGCCCAAGACTCAACTCCTTAGTGAAACCTTTAGGCAGGTGGCTAGAACCAAGTGGGACTGGTGCAGGTACCTGGATGCGCTGAGGTGAGGCTACCGCAGAGTCCGTGGAGATTATCTGGATGCGTGGGGAGGGGCTGGTCATCCCTGGAGATTCTGGCCGAGAAGTCTGTGTACGTGGTACCTGTGGGCAAAAAGTGGGCTAGATCACAAGGGGGCTCAGAAAGATGCCCAGTGGTGGCCTAGGGACCATGCCTTTTGCTTTCACAGTGGCCTTGAGTGATTAACTAATGTAGTTCTAGAATGGACACAGGATGATAAAGGAATCAATGAGATATTGGCACAGGATGGTACAAAGAAAATACAATCGTAAAATAGCTGTTTCTAATGTTGTACATGCAAGGGAGGAGGTGGGGGGAGGAATTTTCAAGTCTGCTCTGCACAATTTTAACACAATAGAAAGCTACCAAAATAGATTTTTAAAGATGATCTTTGAATTTTTTCACTGTCTCCAAAGCTACCTATAAAACACTCCTTCAGATGAGTTTCCAGAAGGAATGCTCTAGTAACACTGTAGAAGATGGCAAACAGAACCATGTAACACTGAAAACTATTGGGATTAGTACCCATGAAAGAGTCCTGGCAACCTCCAGCCCCACTTCTACGTATATACTCAAGAGAAAGGCAAACATATGTCCACACAAAAATCTGTAAAAAATGTTCACATACTATTATTCATAGTAGCTCAAAAGTAGAAACAAATCAAATGTCTATCAACTGATGAATAAATAAAATGTAGCATATATCCATGCAATAAAAAGGAATGTAGTACTGATACATTTGACAGCATTGATTATATCAGTCACAAAAGACCATATATTCACCCTGGCTGGTTTGGCTCAATGGATAGAGTATCGGCCTGTGGACCAAAGGGTCCCAGGTTTGATTCTGGTTAAGGGCACGTACCTTGGTTGCAGGCTCCTCCCTAGCCCAGGCCCTGGTCTGGGCACGTGCAGGAGGCAACCAATCAATGTGTTTCTCTCACATCAGTATTTCTCTCTCTCTTTTCCTCTCTCCCCCACTCTCCCTAAAAATCAATGAAAAAATATCCTCAGGTGGGGACTAACAACAACAAAAATAAAAAATAAATACTAGTAAGTAAAACATTAAAAAAAAAAGACCATATATTCTATGAATTCATTTATATAAAATGTCCAGAACAGGCAAAACAATCAGAATTGAAAGTAGGTTAGTGGTTGCCAAGGTCTGAGGGGATAGAGGAAGGGGGATTAACTGCTAATAGGTATAAAGTTTCTTTCTGGGGTGATGAAAAATTTTGGGAATTAGATAGTGGTGGTAGCTGTCAACTTTATGGTTATACTACAATGTATAATTTAAAAGGATGAATTTTATGGAAAGTTAAAATATCCTTTTTTAAAAATATATTTTATTGATTTTTTACAGAGAGGAAGGGAGAGAGACAGAGAGCCAGAAACATCGATGAGAGAGAAACAACGACCAACTGCCTCCTGCACATCTCCCACTGGGGATGTGCCCGCAACCCAGGCACATGCCCCTGACCGGAATCAAACCTGGGACCCTTCAGTCCACAGGCCGACACTCCATCCACTGAGCCAAACTGGCTTTGGCAAGTTAATATATCTTAATTTTATAAAGGATATCATGATTAATTACTGGGTTAAGTTATAAAGATATTTTCTTTCATAAGCATTAATTTTACCAACAAAAATTCACAATAACAGAATCCAACATTCTCATAGGGATTTTCACTTTACAAAATGCTTCATATAAATTCTCTCCTGGTTAAGAGATAAGCAGAATAGACACAAACTATTTTAGAGAAGGTATGATAAGGCTCAAATCCTGGAGAATACATTTTTCAGAATCCATGTACATGCATTTGCTAGCTGTTTACTATTTGTAATTAAGAAAAAGTAATTGGCCAGTCACTTCATTAGAGTACACTTATTAATTCCTTCTTTAATAACGAACATTTAGAATTTTGGATGAGTCTTTTATTACTCTGAAAATTAAGAGTTCTTTTTTTACAGTCTCATAATATTCCATTGTGCAAATGTACCACAACTTTTTTGTCCACTCATGTACTGATGGGCACTTGAGCTGTTTCCAGATCTTAGCTATTATAAATTGTGCTATGAACATAGGGGTGCATACATTCTTTCTGATTGGTGTTTTGGATTTCTTAGGATATATTCCTATTAGTGGGATCATTGGGTCAAATGGCAGTTCCATATTTACTTCTTTGAGGAAACTCCTTACTTTTTTTTATAGTGGCTGTACCAGCCTGCATTTCCATTGATATCTTCTTTTTTAAAAATGTTTTTACTGATTTTTAGAGAGAGCGAAGAAAAGAGGGATAGAGAGGTAGAAACATCAATGAGGAGAGAGAAACATACTCTCCAGGTCCCTCCATGCTGTCTCAAAGGGTAAGAGATCCTTCATTTTTACTGCTGCATAGTATTCCACGGTGTAAATGTACCACAGCTTTTCTATCCACTCATCTACTGATGGGCACTTGAGTTGCTTCCATGATCTTAGCTATTGTAAATAATGCTATGAACATAGGTGTGCATATATTCTTTCTGATTGGTATTTCTGGCTTCTTAGGATATATGCCCAAAAGTGGGATTGTGGATCAAACAGCAGTTTCATTTTTAATTTTTTGAGGAAATTCATTTATTCAATCTAGTAGTTTTTTTGTGGAGTCTTTAGGTTTTTCTATGTACAATATTACGTCATCTGTGAACAATGTCCATTTTAGTTCCTCCTTTCCCATTTGGATTCCTTATTTTTCTTTTCTTGTCTGATCACTGTTACTAGGATTTCCAGTACTATGTTGAATAAGAATGGTGAAAGCAGCCCTGATCGGTTTGGCTCAGTGGATAGAGCCTCGGCCTGTGGACTGAAGGGTCCTGGGTTCGATTCCAGTCAAGGGCATGTACCTTAGTTGTGGGCACATCCCCAGTTGGGGGTGTGCAGGAGGCAGCTGGTTGATATTTCTCTCTCATCAATGTTTCTAACTCTGTATCCCTCTCCCTTCCTCTCTGTAAAAAAATCAGTAAAATATATTAACAAAAAAATGGTGAAAGCAGACATCCCTGTCTTCTTGCTCCTCATCTTAAGGGAAATGCTTTTTAAGTTTTGCCCACTGAGTATGTTGGCTGTAGGTTTGTCATATATGGCCTTTATTATGTTGAGGTATGATCTATTTCCACTTTGCTGAGTCTTTATAAAAAATTGGAGCTGGATTTCATCAAATGCTTTTTCTATGACTATTGCTACGGTCATGTGATTTTTATCCTTCATTTTATTTATGTGATGTATCATGTTTAATGACTTATAAGTATTGTACCAGCCTTGTGACTTTGGAATAAATCTCACTTGGTCATGCTGTATGATCTTTTAAATGTATTGCTGGATCCAATTTACTAATATTTTGTTGAGGATTTAAGCCTTTATGTTCACCAGCGATATTGGCCTGACTTTTCGTTCCTCATTGTGTTTTTATCTGGTTTTGGAATTAGGATAATGCTGGCCTTGTAAAGAGCTTGGAAATCTTCCTTCCTCTCGAATTTTTGGGAATAGTGTGAGAAGTGTTAATTTTTATCTGAATGTTTGGTAAAATTTGCCTGTGAAGCCATCCGGTCCAGGATGTTTGTTTGCTGGAAGTTTTTTGTATTACTGCTTTAATTTCATTAGTTGTTACTGTACTACTCAGGTTTTGATTCTTCCCGAGTTCTGAAAGGTTGTCTGTTTCTAGAAATTTGTCTATTTCACCCAGGTTGTCCAATTTGTTAGCATGTAGTTGTTCATAGTTTTGTGTGCGTTGTTGTTTTTTAACAATCATCTGTATTTCTGTGATGTCAACTGTTATTTTGGCTCTTTCATTTCTCATTTTGTTTACTTGGGTTCTTTCTTTGTTTCTTGGTGAGTCTGGGTAAAGGTTATCTTTTCAAAGAACCAGCTCTTGGTTTCACTGATCTTTTCTATTTTTTTTTTAAGTCTCTATGTCATTTATTTCTGCTCTAATCTTTATTATATCCTTCTTCGTACTTACTCTGGGCTTTTCTTGTTATCCTTCTAATTGTTATAGTTGTAGGGTTACATTGTTTATTTGAGGTGTTTCCTCATAGGCCTGTAATGCTATGAACTTCCCTCTCAAGACTGTTTTCAGTGTCCCATAGATTTTGGGTTGTGTGCTCATTTTCATTTGTTTCCAGGAGGTTTTTAAAATTTCTTCCTCAATGTCATTCGTAACCCATTCATTGTTTAATAACATACTATTTAGCCTCCATGTGTTGGAATGTTTTTTGAGGTTGGTTTTTAAAAAATGTATTTTTATGGATTTCAGAGGAAGGGAGAGATAGAAACATCAATGGTGAGAATCATTGATTGGCTGCCTCCTGCATGACCCACACTGGGGGATCAAGCCCACAACCCAGGCATGTACCCTGACCAGGAATCGAACTGTGACCTCCTGGTTCATAGATCAACACTCAACCACAGCCACACTGCCAGCTGGGATTGAGTGTTTTTATTGTAGTTGATTTCTAGTTTCATGCCATTGTGATCCAAGAAGATGCTTGATAGGATTTCAGTCTTCTTGAATTTGTTGACTTCTTTTGTGTCATAATATGTGGTCTTTGAGAATATTTCATGTGCACTTGAGAAGAATGTATTCTGCTGCTTTGGGAAGAAATGTTCTGTAGATATCAATTAAATCCATCTGATGTAGAGTGCCATTTAAAGTCTCTGTTTCTTCCCGATTTTTTTTGTCTGGAAGATCTATCCAGTGATGTCAGTGGGGTGTTAAAGTCCCCTACTTTGACTGTATTGCTTTCAATCTCTCCATTGAAGTCCACCAAAAGTTTTTTTCCTAATATATTTATATGCTCCTCTATTGTGTGCATGTATGTTTACAAGAATCATATTTTCTTGTTGGATTGATCCCTTTAGTATTATGTGTGACCTTCTTTGTCCCTTTTATGGCCTTTGTTCTGAAGTCTATTTTGTCAGAAATGAGTATTGCTACCCCAATGTTTTTTTCATTTCCATTTGCATGAAATATTTTTTCCCATCCCTTCATTTTTGCTCTGAACTTGGTCTCTTCCAGACAGCATATATATGGGTCATGTTTTCCTATCCATTCAGCTATCCTATGTCTTCTGATTGGATCATTCATCCATTTACACTTAAGGTTATTATTGATTGCATTCCTTTTTTCCCTTTATACCTATGTTCCTCTCTCTCTCTCGATTTCTTCCTCCTAAAGTAGTCCCTTTAACATTTCTTGCAATGCTAGTTTGATGGTAATGTACTAATGTACTCATTTAGCTTTTTTTTTTTTTTTTTAAGCTGGGAAGCTCTTTATTTCACCTTCAATTTCAAATGATAGTCTTGCTGGATAGAGTAGTCTTGGATTTGGGTTCTAGCTTTTCATTACTTTGCATACAGTCAAACCTCAATTCTCAACTGTATCCCATCTCAAACAATTGGCTTCTCAACTGAACTCTTTCACGCTGATACCTGCATGATCTAACATACTATTTAGCCTCCATGTGTTGGAATGTTTTTTGAGGTTGGTTTTTAAAAAATGTATTTTTATGGATTTCAGAGGAAGGGAGAGATAGAAACATCAATGGTGAGAATGCCTTGAAAGTCACATGCCTTTCAAGCAACAAAGGAGAGAATGTGCATGTATGAGTCAATTTACCGCTAAATCTCAAGTTAATAACTCAGAAAATTGTTCGGTGAACATTTTCATGTTGTTTTTTTTGCTTTTGTTGTCATTTTATTATTAAAAATGTACAGTACATCACCATTTTTATTGTACATTTCATGTTTTTTAGTTCTAAAGTGTTTATTTATAGATTAAACAGTACATTAGACATATACTATATATAAGATTAAAATGGTATCATTTAGGGGTCTGGAATGGATTAATTCAATTTACATTATTTCTAACGGGAAAAATTATTCGGTTTTTGAACAGCCTTCCGGACCCAATTAAGTTAAAAAACCTAGGTTCCACTGTATTTCATGGCAATCCCACCTGGCCTGAAGTGTTTTTGTTGGGAAATCAGCTGACAGTCTAATGGGAACTCCCTTATAGGTAACTTTCTGTCTCTCTCTTGCTGCCTTTAAGATTATTCTTTGTCTTTAACTTTTGTCATTTTAATTATGATATCTCTTGGTGTGGGTCTTTGTGTTCATCTTGATTGGTACTCTCTGTGCTCCCTCAACTTGTGTAACTTCCTTCACCAGATTAGGGAAGTTTTCTGTCATTATTTCTTTAAACAGGTTCTCTATTTCTTGCTCGCTTTCTTTTCTTTCTGGTATCCCTACAATGAGGATGTTGGTACATTTCATGTTGTCCCAAAGTTCCATTAAACTACCCTCCTGCTTTTTAATTATTTTTTCTTTTAGCTGCTCTAATTGGGTGGTGGTGGTGTTTTTATCCCGTCTTCCAAGTCACTGATTTGATCCTTTGCTTCATTCAATGTACTTTTAATTCTCTCCAGTGTATTCTTGATTTCAGATATGGTATTTTTCATTTCCGACTGGTTCTTGTTCATGGTCTCTATTTCCTTTTTCATGCTGTTGTAGTTCTTATTAAGCTCCTTCTAATTCTCGCTAAGTTCCTTGAGCATCCCTATAACCATTACTTTGAACTCTATATCTGATAAATTACTTGCCTCCATTTCATTTAGCTTTTTCTGGAGTTTCCTCCTTTTCTTTCATTTGGGGGTTTGTCTCCCCATTTAAGCTACCTCTTTGTGTTTCTATGTATTAGATAGAGTTGCTATGCCTCCAAGTCTTCGTGGGGTGGCCTTATGTAGTAAAGTGTTCTGTGAGACCCAGGAGTGAAATCTCCTTGATCTCCTGAGTCTGATGCTCTAGAAATGTCCCTGGTATGGAATATGTGGGCCCTCCTAATGTAATTGGATTTTGATTGCTGTTGGTCTGGTCATGTGTGGAATCAACCCTCAGGCTCACTGACTGTGAGGCTCAACTCTGACCATGTGCAAGTTGCTGTATAGGTGCAGTCTCGATGTGGCTTTTACAGTCCTTGGTTAAAAGTCTCCTTTTTATATAGTTAACTAGATGCCTGGTGTCCCTTGGCCTGGCCTGTAGGGATTGGGCTGACATTCTCCCAAGGGGTCCTGGATTGCAAGAGGATGGTTCTTGGGTGATGCACCCTGGAATCGGGCTCCCTCCTCTCTGGTTCCAGGTGTGTCACCTGAGAACTGCAGCTGCCAAGTCACTGCAACTCGGCAGCTCTTACATTGAGCGTCTGCCCCCTGGTGCATAGCTACAGGACAGAGTGTCTGCCCCCTGGTGGTAATTGGGTGTCAAAGCTACCGGCTGGTCGCTTAGGCTTTTATATATATGTAGAAGATATTTCAGAGTGATTGTTTCTCAATTTAGCTGTAACTTCCAATTTGGTTCTGGTAGGCACTGTGAGCAAGATCCCCCTACTCAGCTGCCATCTTCCTGGAGTTCCTTCTTATGCAAAGTGAACAGCACTGTGGTTTTTTAAGATGTCTATGCCATTCTTCTGAATTCAAATGGGTGGAGAAGAATCACTGCCATGAAGAAATTTGGACTCACTCCTTCTGAGCTCCAGTGTGGGGATAGCAGCTTGAAAGGCACCACAGAGAAAATGGGGAGGAATGCTCAGGGTCTACACAAAGCTCATGGGTCCCCTGGCGGCAGAGTCATACTGTTGTCCTGCTCCTGGCCCCTGTACCCAAACCTGTTGCCTATTGCAGAGCTGTTATCTGCCCGACCCAAAACAGTGGTGGCAATTGTAGTTCAAGTATCTCATCAAAGCTTCACGTGGAGGATGTGAGGCGTGTGCCAAGCTGGCTCTTCCACCCTGCCCAGAACTCCAACCTGCCAATCTATTAGAAGTTTGAAAACAATCAACAGGCTATGGAATCCAACAGACATGAACTCTGAAACATGTAGTGTCACCTTTAGCAAGTCACATAAACACTCTAAACTTCAGCTCCCTCAAATTCAACGTAGACATACTATTACTACTTTATGTGACTACTGAGAGGGTTAATGAATAATATGTTAAGTATTAATTCCATTCAGTAGGTAGTAGCTATTAATACTATCACAAACTTCCTGAAATTTTTCTAAAGCCTGAATTATAAACAGAGTATGTGTTTTGTTACATGTGATAAATTATACTAGTGAGGCTCTCCTTGAACAGAAAACTCTTTTTATTTTCTTATTATAAAAAAATATTAGCCCTAGCTGGTTTGACTCAATGGATAGAGTGTTGGCCTGTGGACTGAAGGGTTCCAGGATTGATTCTGGTCAGGGACACATGCCTGGCTTGTGGGCTCGGTCCCCGGTGTGAGGCATGCAGGAGGCAGCCAATCGATTCTCCCTCATCAATGTTTCTCTCTCTCTCTCTCTCTCTCTCTCTCTCTCTCCCTTCCTCTCGGAAATCAATAAAAAAAATAATAATATTAAACCCTACTTCACATCATATAAAAATTAGAAAAAAAAATAGGTGTAAATCTTCATGATCTTTGATTAGGCATTGATTTCTTAGCCAATATACTTAAAGGACAATAAACAATAGAAAAACTGCCCTAGCTGGTTTGGCTCAGTGGATAAGTGTAGACCTGTGGACTGAAGGCTTCCGGGTTCGATACTGGCCAAGGGCACATGGCTGCGTTGTGGACTCGATCCCCAGTGGGAGTGTGTGTGTGCAGGAGGCAGTCGATCAATGATTCTCTCTCATCACTGTTGTTTCTATCTCTCTCTCCCTTCCTCTCTAAAATCAATACAAATATATTTTAAAAAAACACTGGGTCAAATGGAAGTTCCAGTTTTAATTTTTTGAGGAAACACCATACTGTTTACAGAGTGCCTATAGCAGTCTGCATTCCCACCAGCTGTGGAAGAGGGTTCCTTTTTCTCTGTATCCTCTCCAGCACTCGTTTGTTGATTTATTGATGATAGCCATTCTGACAGGTGTGAGAGGGTACCTCATTGTTGTTTTGATTTGCATCTCTCAGATGATTAGCGACTTTGAGCATGTTTTCATATGTCTCTTGACCTTCTGTATGTCCTCTTTCAAAAAGTGTCTATCTAGGGCCTTTGCCCATTTTTTTGATTGGATTGTTTATCTTCCTTTTGTTAAGTTTAATGAGTTCCCTATAAATTTTGGGGATTAAACCCTTATCAGAGATAACATTGGCAAATACGTCCTCCCATGCAGTGGGCTTTCTTGTTGTTTTGTTGATGGTTTCTTTCAATGTGCAGAAGCTTTTTATTTTGATGTAGTCCCATTTGTTTATTTTCTCCTTAGTTTCCATTGCCCTAAGAGCTGTTTGGTAAAGATGTTGCTATGACAAATGTCTGCTATTTTGCTGCCTATGGCTTCTTTTAGGATTTTTATGCTTTCCCGTCTTACGTTTAAGTCCTTTATCCATTTTGAGTTTATTTTTGTATGGTGTAAGTTGGTGGTCTAGTTTCATTTTTTTGCATATATCTGTCCAATTTTCCCAACACCATTTATTGAAGAGACTCAGTGATCCCACTTCTAGGAATAGATCCCAAGAAAACAGAAACACCAATCAGAAAGGATATATGCACCCCTATGTTCATAGCAGCACAATTTACAATAGCTTAGATTTGGAAACAGTCTAAGTGCGTATCAGTAGATGAGTGGATTAGAAAACTGTGGTACATCTACACAATGGAATACTACGTTGCTGTAAAAAAGAAGTAATTCTTACCATTTGCAACAGCATGGATGGAACTGGAGAGCATCATGCTAAGCACAATAAGCAGTCAGAGAGAGATAAATATCACACAATCTCATTCATTTGTGGAATATAATGAACAACATAAACTGATGAACAAAAATAGAACCATAGTCAATAGAAGCATTGAACAGACTGCAATCTATGAGGGAAGGTGGGGGGTAAAGGGTAAGAGATCAACTAAAGGACTTGTATACGTGCATAAGAACATAACCAATGGACATAGACGGGGGAAGGGTGAGGGCATGTGCTGGGGGTGGGGGCGGCCAGGGAGAAGTCAATGGGGTAAAAGGAGACTTATGTAATACTTTAAACAATAAAGAACTTAAATTAAAAACAAAACAAAAACAATAGAAAAAGTAGGTAAGATGTACCTTGTCAAAATTGAAAACTTTTGTGCTTAAAAGGATACTATATAGAAAGTGATTAAAAATCCAGGGAGTGGGAGAAAATATTTGCAAATCATATATCTGACAAGGGACTTATATTGACACTATATAAAGAACTCTTATAGCCCTAGCTGGTTTGGCTCAGTGGATGGAGCATCGGCCTGCAGACTGAAAGGCTGAAAGGTCCCAGGTTCGATTCCAGTCAAGAGCATATACCTTGGTTGCGGGCACATCCCCAGTGGGGGCTGTGCAGGAGGCAGCTGATTGATGTTTCTCTCTCATCAATGTTTCTTACTCTCTATCCCTCTCCCTTCCTCTTTGTAAAAAAAACCCAATAAAATATATTTTTTAAAAAAGAAAAAAACTCTTATAATTCAATTACAATACTATTTAAAAGAATTTTAAAATGATGAAGAAGATGAATAGACATTTCTCCAAAGATGATATACATATGCCCAATAACTCCATGAAAAGATGCTCAACATCTTTAGCCATTACAGAAATTCAAATCAAAATCACATTAAGCCCTAGCCAGTTTGGATCAGTGGCTAGAGCGTCGACCTGCGGACTGAAGGGTCCCAGGTTTGATTCTGGTCAAGGGCACATGCCTGGGTTGCGGGCTCAGTCCAACATGCAGGAGGCAGCCAATCAATGATTCCCTCTTATCACTGATGTTTTTATCTCTCTCTCTCCCTCTCTGAAATCAATAAAAATTAAAAATTATTTAAAAATCGATCAAAAAAAAGATACCACTTCATACACATTAGGATGGTTATAATAAAAAAGAAAGATTAAGTTTGGCAAGGATGTGGAGAAACTGGAACTCTCTTTCATTGCTGATGGAAATATACAATAGTATAGACAGTTTGGAAAACCGTTCTTCAAATGCTTACACAGAATTGTCATGTGATTCAGCACTTCTAGGTAGATACAGCAGAGAAATGAAAACATGTCATACAAAAACCTGCACATGAATATTCATAGCAGCATTATTCCTATTAGCCAAAAAAGAGAAACCACCCAATGACTATCTACAAATGAACAAACAAATGTGGTATACATATACAACAGAATCTACATATATAAAAGCCTAATATGCAAATTGTACCTGCGGTAGTTCAACTGGGAAACTGATCGCTTGTTATGACATGCACTGACCACCAGGGAGCGGTGTGAAATGAAGAAAGGCCCCAGCCGGCAGCCAGCAAAGGGAGGCCCTGGCTGGCAGCTGGAAGGCCCCGATTGGCCCAGATCACCGGCCAGGCCTAGGGACCCTACCCATGCACGAATTTTGTGCACCAGGCTTCTATTATTATCATAAAAAGAAATGAAGTATTGATTAATGCTACATCATCAATAAACCTTGAAAACATTATGCTGAGTGAAAGCAAACTAAACACAAAAGGCCACATATTGAATGATTCCATTTATATAAAATGTCCAGAATAGGCAAGGTGATAAAAAAGCCAGAAGTAAATTAGTGGTTGCCTATCGTTGAGGGAATAGGGAATTGTGGGTGGGGGAGGAGTGGGGGTTGGGAAACCTAAGAGATGTAAGGTACCTTTGGTATAATGAAAAATGTTTTGGAGTTAGTGGTGATGGTACACAACCTTATAAATATATTAAAAGCCACATAATGTACAATTTAAATAGGTAAATTGTATGGTATGTGAATTATTCTATACTAGTGGCCCGGTGCATGAAATTCATGCACATTAAAAGGGAATTAATTAGAGGAAATATTTTAATATTGCTATTTGCCCTTTCTCTATAATAGAAGTGTCAGAGATGAAAGAAAATTAGTAAAACGTATATGAAAATCTCCCTCCTGTCAGAGTCTGGGGCATGCTGCGGGACCCAGAGTCAAGTCCCCGCCCACCCCTGTGCACCCTGAAATCGCTCAAGACCCAGACCCGGCTGGCCCCACCCCCATCAAGCCCCGCCGGGTGGGGGGGCGCAGCCTCAGGTCCCCTGGCCCGGTGCCAGGCGGGGGGCATGGCATGGCCTCAGGTCTCCCAGCCCTGTGCCGGGGCAAGGGGCACGGCCTCAGGTGCCCTGGTCCTGGGATGGGGGGCATGGCCTCAGGTCCCCTGATGCAAGGGTGTGAGGACCATTTGCATATTAGCTCTTTATTACATCCTATATAATAAAAGGCTAATATGCAAATCAACCAAATGGCAGAACGAGTGGTTACTATGACACTGACTGACCACCAGGGGGCAGATGTTCAATGCAGGAGCTGGCCCTTGGTGGTCAATGTGCTCCCACAGGGGGAGTGCCGCTCATCCAGAAGCCAGACTCACGGCTGGTGAGTGCAGCAGGGGTGGCGGAGCCTCTCCCACTTCTGCAGCAGCGCTAAGGATGTCCTACTGACACGGGGAGTGGGCACAGGCCGGGCTGAGGGACCCCCACCCCGAGTGCACAAATTTTGTGCACCAGGCCTCTAGTAGGATAATAAAAGCCTAACATGCTAAGTGTCCAGTCGTCCATTCAACCAATCAAAGCGTAATATGCTAATGATATGCTAAGGCCGCTCAACCACGCACTATGATGTGCACTGACCACCAGGGGACACAGTCAACCAGTTGCTATGACATGCACTGACCACCAGGGGGCAGACGCTCCGACAGGTAGGTTAGCGTACTGCTGGGGTCCGGCCAATTAGGACTGGTGAGATGGGCCAGACACGCCCTGGAGCCCTCCTGCAGTCCCTCCCCAAATGGCCAACATCCGTATCCCTCCCTGGTCCTGATAGTGCACCAGTGGGGTCTCCCAGCCTGGCCTTCACCCTCTTGCAATCCTGGACCCCTCAGGGGATGTTGTAGAGCTGATTTCGGACTGATCCCGCAGGCCAGACAGAGGGACCCCACTGGTACATGAATTTGTGCACTGGGCCTATAGTATTTTAATAAAGCTCTTAACATTTTTTTTAAAAAAAGAAGGGCCCTGACTGGTTTGGCTCAGTGGATGGAGCGTCAGCCTGCGGACTCAAGGGTCCCAGGTTCGATTCCGGTCAAGGGCATGTACCTTGGTTGCTGGCACATCCCCAGTGGGAGGTGTGCAGGAGGCAGCTGATCGATGTTTCTCTCTCATCGATGTTTCTAACTATCCCTCACCCTTCCTCTCCGTAAAAAATCAATAAAATATTTAAAAAAAAAAAAAAAAAAAAAAAAAAAAAAGAAGGAACAAATAAATTATGCAATCCAAGGTGTAAAAGTAGTCAGGAGAGAGGTCAACTTAGGGAGGGCAGGAAATTCTATTTTGTTCTTAACCTGGGTGGTGTTTTTAACCATGGTAATGTTCTCTCTGATAATTCAGTGTGTTATACACCTATAAATTATGAACTTATGTATCTTATACTACAATAGAAAGTTTATTTGAAAGTATTAAAAAAATATTCCAGGCGAATCTCTATGGACCCAGACTCATACGGGAGAAGCGGGACTGTCTGGCAGCGGTCGGAACTCGAGGGCAGCTTTCTCTCGGAGGGGCTGGAAGGGATTTCCAGGATACTGAGAAGCAGAGACGCCATACTGCTAGCCCCACCCTGTTGACCCCGTGGGACCCGCCCCGCCCAAGCCCTGCAGGGAGGCTTTTGCTGGATAGCCTCAGGCAAAGGCTAGATGAGCACCTCCCTAGAGATCCAGGAGCCAGGAAACCCAGAGGTCAGAGTGGGACCATCCAGTTTGCAGCTCCATGGAACCATAGAAGACACACTCAGGGGGCAGACTCAGTGAGCACCAAAGCCCCATTGAAGCAAGTCTTGCCCCAGAGGGGTGTCTCCAGCACAGAAGTTCTCCCACAGCAGACACAGCTGATTCTCACAGCCAATTGGCCTGGAGGTCAATTCCTCTCAGTGATACCTACAACAATCAAGGCTTAACTACAACAAGACTGTGCACAAAGACCACAAGGGGGTGCACCAAGAGTGTCCTCCTCAGGTAATTGGGGAGGCTGAACCACTGGGCCCTAGAGGACACTTAGCACAGAAAACCACTTTATCAACACAGGGAAGCATAAAAAAATGCAGAGACAAAGAAAAAGGACACAAATGACAGAAATGGAGGAAAGCAAACTACTGGATATAGAGTTCAAAACCACACTTTTAAGGTTTTTCAAGAATTTTCTAGAAACTGCCGATAAACTTAATGAGATCGACAAGAAATCTAATGAGACCCTCAAGGTTGTGATAAAGGACCAACTAGAAATTAAGCATACACTGACTGAAATAAAGAATATTATACAGACTCCCAACAGCAGACTAGAGGATTGCAAGAATCAAGTCAACGATTTGAAATACGAAGAAGCAAAAAACACCCAACCGGAAAAGCAAAATGAAGAATCCAAAAACACGAAGATAGTGTAAGGAGCCTCTGGGACAGTTTCAAGCATACCAACATCTGAATTATAGGGGTGCCAGAAGAAGAGAGAAAGATATTGAAAACCTATTTGAAGAAATAATGACAGAAAACTTTCCCTATCTGGTGAAAGAAATAGACTTACAAGTCCAGGAAGTGCAGAGAACCCCAAACAAAAGGAATCCAAAGAGGACCACACCAAGACACATCATAATTAAAATGCCAAGAGCAAAAGACAAAGAGAGAATCTTAAAAGCAGCAAGAGAAAGAAAGTCAGTTACCTACAAGGGAGTACCCATATGACTGTCAGTTGATTTCTCAACAGAAACTTTGCAGGCCAGAAGGAAGTGGCAAGAAATATTCAAAGTGATGAATGCCAAGAACCTACAACCAAGATTACTTTATCCAGCAAAGCTATCATTCAGAAGTAAAGGTCAGATAAAGAGCTTCACAGATAAGAAAAAGCTAAAGGAGTTCATCACCACCAAACCAGTATTATATGAAATGCTGAAAGGTATCCTTTAAGAAGAGGAAGAAGAAGAAAAAGGTAAAGATACAAATTATGAACAACAAATACTCATCTATCAACAAGTGAACCTGAAAATCAAGTGAATAATCTGATGAACAGAATGAACTGGTGATTATAATAGAATCAGGGGCATAGAAAAGGAGTGGACTGGCTATTCTTGGGGGGGCAAGGGGTGAGGGGGATGCGGGAAGAGACTGGACAAAAATCGTACACCTATGGATGAGGACAGTGGGTGGGGAGTGAGGGAGGAGGGTGGGGTGGGAACTGGGTAGAGGGGAGTTATGGGGGGAAAAAGGGGGAACAAATGTAATAATCTGAACAATAAAGCTTTAATTAATAATAAAAAATTAAAAGAAAAAACAATATTCCACAGGACTCAAAGGAGCTTTCTAAACAGTAAGCCAAAAGTGACCTTGGCCATACTTCACTGGAACCTGCTGAGCCTTGACCCTGTGCCACTCTGGAGCTGTGTGCTGGGTACACAGAGCATTCTAAAGTTGGTCTTGCCTTCAAGTTATCTGGGAGTGGGTGGAGTGGGGTGGGGATGGAAGGCCAAAAGGGAAAAAGTGTGGGTTGGGCACTTAGACTGCTATTTGTCAGCTTTGCAATTCTGCCTGAGCTACAGTTTATAATCTCCGGGATTCTGGCTCCCTCACCTGTTAAGGGATACACTTGCAAATTTTATAATTCCTTTTATATGAGAAGCCCAAAACCCTCAACAAATTTGCCTGAGAAGGGACATGGGTCAAGTTGGCGTGGGCTACAGGCTGCCTGTAACTCAGTAATAAATGTAGACTGGGTGAACAGCCTTAAATATTCCTGGGATTCAGCAAAGGGATGCTATGATGGGACCTCTGAAAAATTTTTGTAGCTGTGTAGATTAGAGCCTAATATTATGAACAGGTATTAAGGTAGGAAATGGGCACATACTAAGTTGTGGGTTTGATCCCTGGTCAAGGCGCATACTGGAGGCATCCAACTGATGTTTCTCTCTCACATCAAGGCTTCTTTCTCTCTCTCCTTCTCTCCTCCCCTTCTCTCCTCTTTCTCTAAATATCCTTGGGTAAGGATTTAAAAATAAGTAAATAAATACAAATAATAAATAAGAGAAATCTACATAATATATTAAAAATATTAGCTGAATTTCTGACTACTTGAAGGGTTTGCTTTCCATTTTTTCCTGCCTACCTTTTCAGTACCTGATGACAGTCTTAGCCTACTTTCTACTTTCTTCAACCTCCTCAAGTTGCAAAGGACAGGGCAGGATCTTTTAGTTCACGATGAAGTACAAATGTCCACCCAGGTGTGTGTTATATGTTGGCCAGAGTACTTGCACTCTGACCAGGAAACTGCTGGTCCAAAGGACTACTAACTGCCAGTCCAAAGGACTCAATTAAGCTATGAGCCAGCTTGGTAAAAATAAGTATGTTTAGCTGCAGGTCTTCAAGGCCTGGTCTGTGACTCATGCTTAAAGGGTAAAATCAGCTGTGTCACTTCAACATTCTTTCTAACATTAACCATGCTTGCTTCAATACACAAATGTTTACTGGCTAAGACAGTTTTACTAAAACCCTGCTCCTCTGGCCAGACCGTCCTGATCCCTCAGTTTGGTATACATGTTCCACACTGAGCTCCTAGAGCTCCTGCATCATAGCACTCTCCCCAGGGAACTTATTGTAACTGCCTGTTGAAGCCTACCCTGGGGGGCATGAGGGTATATTTACTATTTCTCCTTTTACTCCCAAAGCCAGGCACATATTAGGCCCACAATGACTGCTTAGTCAGTGAACACTTTAAACTTCGGGAATAAATAAGAAGTCTTTACAGTACTCAGTCCTGGGACTCTGCCTACCCCTTTCTTTGTTTTACTCTACTCTTGTGCCTGTCTGCTAATTAGATATTCTATCAGTACCACGCAACACCTGCCTTGGAAGTTTATTATATATAAACCAGTCAGTGGTCGCCTTTCGGACCTCAGGGACCACTGGTTGGCGACCGTTGATTATAAACCAAGGAATACTGGCTTCCATTGACACACCTGGGATTATGAGGTTGATGGGAAAATTCATACATTTTCAACATGGAGAACCTTCTCTATTCATCATAATATAACACTGCCTTGGTAGCATTTTTAAAGGAAATAATCCTCAGGAAATTTTTCTATAGTTTACACACAGTCATTTGCTAAAAGATGAAAAGAATGCCCAAAGACAGCACTGGCTATTGAGCAAATATTTAAAAAAAGAGTTTCTAAACTGTAATTTATTTTGGATTTTGGCTGCAACATTCCCCTAAGTTATTAATAGGGCAACAAAGTTCACACACTCTGAAAAAAAAACAGATTGTGCAGGCCTAATATGTTACAAATATCAATCAGGAACTTCCGACTTCTCCTTAACATCCCCAGTGAAAAAATGAACAATGTAACCCGTAAATGCCTAAGTGGGTAAATGGTTTCAGGTAGAGGACACCTCTATCCTGAACTGAAATGTACTACATCCTCCTTTTATTTTTAATTTCAAAAGATCATTAAATAACAAGTGTAATGAAAGGTCAATGGACAAAGAGTTAAACCCTCTTTGTGCTGCAACTTGAATCACAGAGAGAAGAATCCACAGGAAGCTGCTGTTCTTTAAAATGCTTACCCCTTACCTCACAGAGGATTAAAACCTTATAATGTCCATGTGCCACATTCATAAAGAGTTACTTTTCTTGAAGACTGGCAAATCCAGCTCTTCTTTATTAGTATAAAGTCAATGAAAGAATCAAAGCAGAATACTATAAATCAGCCCCATTCATAACAAAATTAATTAACCAATTCTTCAATTTTCCAGGTGATAATATGTTTAAAAAAGATGAAACTACAGCCCTAAATTTACTGGCACAAAAACAAAGATCCAAAGTCAACAACTACTACCTGTAGTTATGTAAAACAATGTTTTTAAGAGCAATATGGTTCACAAACTGTTCATAGGCAGATTAACCTGCTGAAGACAATAATAAACAAGCAAATGGCTTTTGACCCCCTGAATTTACCCAGCACACTCAAAAGAATATGCCTATAAAGAAGTAATCTGCTAGGTGCTAAGCACAGTAGACACTAAAATGAATTCCTTCAAATAGGTGTCTAAATCCACTGCAATTTATCAACTGCTCGAAAAACAAGTGAAATACACTACATTACAAGCAGGCTTCCCTACAGTAACAGAGAGAAGGAGAAAAGGCTTGTTTTCTTCAGGACCCTTACACTTACCATGCTAAAGAATCCCTGCAGTTTAATTTACATTTTTCCTCAGCAATCTTCCAGACCAGAGGGTCCAACCCAAATGACGAGGGGTTGGTTGGGGAACTCACAGGCATTTGCTTTCAAATTGCCACTGCAGATTCCATTCACTAAAATCTGACAAGGCTGTATAAAGATGCCCTTTCCATGACCCTGCTCTGCTGAAGGTCAAGAACACTATCACTTCTTGTAACTAAGGAAGCAAAATTGTCATGTTCCCGCTGTTTCACCAGCTGCTGAAGCAGTCTGTCTAACAATATGATTAATTTGCTTCTAGAGAAGATGTAGTTGGCTTTACAAAGTTCTCCCTTCACCTGCATTGTTACCTTTGCTAAATGCTCCCAACCCCTTTCCTTTAAAGACCACCTCAACTGAGAGCTCTTAAGAATGTTACCATGGAGTCCAACAAATTCAAAATAGTTTTAAAACTTTAAGGAGTGGAGGAAGATTTGGAGAACTTAGAAATACCACATTCTACATACAGCATTTTCAACTTCACAATATATTAAGCTAATATTTTTAGATAGGGTCCTTGCAAATTCCTTATTCATTCAAAGGGAAGGCAACAACATAACAGTCTACATTACATACAAAAACACCCACAAGAAAAACAGCACTGGGCTCATTTAATAAACATTTGACTACATCGCCTCAACATGTGAATACAGGTCAGAGTTCTAGCCTCTGCAGCCTCCCATTCTCGCAGGAGGATGAGCATAGGCAGTGCAAAGACAGCACTGTAACAGGCCATGGAATGGCTTCAAGTCTAAGCTTCACCCTTCCAGTAAGGCCACAGAGCAGCGGTTCTCAACCTGTGGGTCGCGACCCCTTTGGCGGTCGACCAACCCTTTCACAGGGGTTGCCTAAGATCATCCTGCATATCAGATATTTACATTACGATTCATAACAGTAGCAACATTACAGTTATGAAGTAGCAACGAAAATAATTTTATGGTTGGGTCACAACATGAGGAACTGAACTGTATTTAAAGGGTCAGAAGGTTGAGAACCACTGCCATAGAGGAAAGGGAGCTCCTGAAGTCACAGTGAATTAGAGGTGGGGCTGGAACTAATACCCAGATTCTTTGGCTGCCGGCCAAGAGCACTTGCCACTAAAGCCAACCTGTAGCCTCCTGTTTGACATGGAGACGCACCTGTTTTAACACCTTAACTAACATGAAACAAATACTAGTCAGTCAACAAAACAAATGAAAGTCTGGGGACAGGTGGGAAGAGTTTATGGATATTTACTTTTATATAGGATGGGGAATTTAGAGAGGAAGGAAACTAAAATAATAAGATCTCCACACTGCTACAAGTTTGTATGTGTACTAACTTAAAATAAACTAAGTTAAGAGAATATGTCATCCATTTTTCAAATTCTAGCACAAACCTAGGCTCCCAACCCGAAGGGAAAAATTAATCAAGAGGGGGGAAAAAAAGAAATGATTCTCCTCTTTTAAAAATGGGAGATTACAGTCCCTCCCTACCTCAAGTATTTAAAGATCTAAAAAACATTACACTCTATTCACTAAGTACAACTAATAAATGATGTATAAAAGGAAAGATTAATCCAAGTAAACAAAACGCTCCAAGGTCCAACTGTTGAGGTCAATAGGTCTGCTCTTCTTATCATAAAAATTTGTTCATGCCCTCTGACCTGGTAATTCTACTTCTGGGAATCCACCTTACACGAACTATCATAAATACTGAAAGGGCTCTATCAGTGTGTAGTCCTAAATTACTTTTCTAGGGAACACAGTAATTCCCTCTCTCAGGGAATCCATATGAGGCAGATCCTACCTCCAATTGTAGAAGCAGAAAATGCCAGATACTTCCAGGTCTGGTATCTCTTGAAGGGCAGGGGGTCAAATCAGATGCAAGAGCCTGAGACTATGCACTGGCAGCAGGAATGTTAAGATAGGAGGAGGGTCTTAAGGTTTGCCCCATTCTTACTAAATGTTATTTCTTACTAATGTTAAAATGTAGCACAGTATTTTGCAGATGCAGCTGTAAATAGGATGAGCTGACAGTAACTCAACAAGATAAATGAGGCCAAGAAATCAACCAACAAATAACTAACCAAGTAGTGTATATAAGTGATAGCTAAGCCTTTCTTCAGGAAGACAGAGTTTTGGATAGTCTCCTTTACTTGCTAAAGTAAATAAAACCACCTTGCGACAACCACATCTCTTTTTTTGAATAGAGCACCCCAAGTGGGGAACACCTTGAGTTCAGTAAGAAGAGCCTCAAGTCTGGCCTCAGCAGTGTGGTGTGCACCTAGAGCTTTATCAGACAGGTGCTTCAGTAAGATCTGGGTATGGTTCCTAGCTACAAAGCTATTTATCTAGCCCTCTTGGTAACTATCAAGTTATCCATCCATCTTTCCTCACATATATTTTAACTCAAATTTTTTTTAAGAATCCCATTTCTTCCTTATTCTAACACTACTTTTATTCCAGTTCCACTGTTCATATTTCATCTACAAAAAAACTTCATCTTCTTACTACTCTTACAGTCACAGCTTATTTAAGTATGTACAACCATCTGACTTCTCTATTATATCTTCTATGATAGCTGTGTCTGATCATTTACACGAAATACACATTACTTTATAATAAACTGCTTTCCGTTTGCTTCTCTTGCACATACTTATTGTACTATATTGATTTTTAAAATATATTTGTGTTTGAGTGGTTATATTCCCAATGAGTATTATTTTGGTATAGTGAACGGGTCATTAAAAATACTGCAATAAAAGGGAGGCACTGGTTCCAAAGGAACCAAAAAACCCCTAAAAGAGTCACACAATGTATATTCAATAAATGCTTGCTGAATAAACTACTGACCTAATCAATGGCCCAGCTACGTCTTGCATATAAGGCTATATGATTGCTAAAAATCTGTTTAAAAAACAAAAGCAAAAAAAAAAGAATAAAAATTTTTAAAAAAGCAAAAACTTTGAAGATACAATTAAACCCAGATAGCTTTCTATTCAGCAATTCTATTTTTAGTCTAGAGAAATACACTCACAAGTAAGCCCAAGGAGGCATCATATACAATTTATGTTCAAGAAAGTTTGGAAAACTTAAATGTTGAGACCATCATATTTAGTGTGATTTTTAAAAATTTTATGTTAAATTTAAAAACCTATATATTTCTATAGTTACATATACATGAGCATAAATACTTAGGAAGGTGACACACCAAACTTAAAGTAAAAAAACTTTCTAAGAATTGTTACCATACAAACCAGATTCTCTGATCACACTATGATTAAAGTTAAAAAAATTAGAAGAAAATTATAAATATAAAATCTAGTTATAAAACTTCCAGAGAAAACCAGGAGAAAATGTTTGTGACATTAGGTTATGTAAAGATGTAAAAATATGACATCAAAAGCATGATTCATAAAATAAAAAATTGATAAAGTAAACTTCACCAAAATAGAAAAAAATCTGTTCTTCAAAAATACTGTTAAGAGAATGAAAAGATAAGTCACAGATTGGGAGAAAACATTTGGAAACCATATACCTCATGTATCCAGAATATATAAAGAATTCTCAAAACTCAGTAAGAAAGCAATCACCTCACAAATGAAAGAACAGAAGAAATCTCCAGAAAAAGAACTAAGTGAAATGGAAGCAAGCAAACTACTAGATACAGAGTTCAAAACAATTACTATAAGGATGCTCACAGACCTTAATGATAACTTCAAGGATCTTAGTGAGAATTTCAAGGAAATTAGTGAGAACATCAGAGACATGAAAAAGGACCAGTAAGAAATGAAGGATACACAGAGGAGAAGGGGAAGGAGAAGGAAGGGTTGGGGGGAACAGGGGGAAAGATAAAAAATATCAACACTAAAATGGCAATAAATATCTATCTATCAACAACTGAATCTAAAAAACAAAATAAATGAACAAGGAATCTAATGAACAAAATAAATTGATGACTAAAGTAGAACCAGATGCATGGAAATATGGAATAGACTGATGAATCTCAGAGGGAAGGGGTGGGGGCGGGGGAAGAGAGCTGGAAGAGATTTACCAAAGAACTTATATGCATATATGCATTACCTATGACACAAACAATAGGGTGGTGAAGGCCTGGGGTGAAGTGGGAACCAAGTGACAGGGGACAAGGGGGTAAAAAGGGGAACATCTGTAAAACATAACCAAGGAAGTAAAAGAGCTGTACACTGAAAACCACAAAACACTGCTAAAAGAAATTAAAGACATAAATAAATGGAAAAACATCTTGTGTTCATGGATTGGAAGATTTAATATTTTAAAGATGTCAACATCGCATAAAGCTATGTACAGACTCAATGTAATCCCTATTAAAATGCCAACAATGTTGTTTTATAAAATAGAAAAATCCATCCTAACCTTTATATGGAATCTCAAGGGACCCAAACTGCTAAAACTTACTCCAAAGCTACAGTAATCAAATCACTATGGTAGAGATATAAAGGCAGAAATATAGACCAATGTAATAGAATAGAAAGCTCAAAACCTTGAGGATATTATGCAAGTAAAATAAACTAGTTGGGAAAAAACACACAAGTTCTATATGATTCCATTTATATGAGGTATAAAAGTAGTCAAACCCTAACCGGTTTGGCTCAGTGGATAGAGCATTGGCCTGTGGACTCAAGGGTCCCAGGTTCGATTCCGGTCAAGGTCATGTACCTTAGTTACGGGCATGTCCCCAGTGGGGAGTGTGCAGGAGGCAGCTGATCGATGTTTCTCTCTCATCAATGTTTCTGACTCTCTCTATCCCTCTCCCTTCCTCTCTGTAAAAAATCAATAAAATATATATTTAAAAAAAAAAAAAAGTAGTCAAAGTCATAGAAAGTAGAATGGTGGTTGTCAAGGGCTAGGGACCGGGAAATGGAGAATTTTGTTTAATAAATATAGTTTCAGTTTTACAAAATAAAAGGGTTGTGGAGATCCATTGCACAACAATATGAGTATAAGTAACACTATTGAGCTGCATATTTAAAAATGATTAAGCCCTAGCCCTGACTGGTTTGGCTCAACGGATAGAGCATCGGCCTACGGACTAAAGGGTCCCGGGTTCGATTCCGATCAAGGGCATGTACCCTGGTTGCAGGCACATCCCCAGTGGGGGGTGTGCGGGAGGCAGCTGATTGTTATTTCTGACTTTCTCTCCCTTCCTCTCTGTAAAAAATCAGTAAAATATATTTTTTTAAAAATGATTAAGCCCTGGCCGGTGTGATTCAATGGTTAGAGCACTGGACTGCTCACTGAAGGGTCTTGGGTTCAATTCCCAGTCAAGGGCAGGTACTTGGGTTGCAGGTTCAATCCCAGTCCTGGTGGGGTGCATGCAGGAGGCAACTAATCAGTATGTCTGTCTTACATAGATATTTCTCCCTCCTTCCTTTCCACTCTGTCTATAAATCCACGGAAAACACATCCTTGGGTGAGGATTAACAACAATAAAACACACACACACACACACACACACACACACACCCAAGAACCAGGAAATAGTAAGTGTTGGTATTGAAAACAGTATGGCAGTTCCTAAAAAAATTCAACATAAAATTACCATATGATCCAGCAATTCCACTTCTGGGTGTATACCCAAAAGAATGGAAAGAGTGAAATTTAAAAGGTATTTGTACACCCATATTCATAACAGCATTCCCCCCCCCCCTTTTTTTTAAGAGAAAAAGAGGAATGGGGGGAGAGAGAGAGAAACATCAGTGGGATGCCTCCTATATGCTCCCTGATCCAGGATGGAGCTCCTGACCTGGGCATGTGCCCTGACCAGGAATTGAACCAATGATCTTTCCATGCATGGGACAATGCTCAACCAACTGAGCCATACTGGCCAGGGCTGTCACAGCATTTTTTGCAAAAGAATCAAGAGGTTAACGCAACCCAGGTGTCCATGGATGGATAAACTGATAAACAAAATGTGGTATACAGATACAATGGAATATTTTTCAGTCTTAAAAGGTAAGAAAATTCTGATATATGTTACAATGTGGATCAACCTTGAGAACATTATGCTAAGTTTGTCACAAAATGACAAATATTCTATAATTCCATTTATATGAGGTACCTAGAGTAGTCAAATTAAGAAAGTAAAAATAGTGGTTGCCAATGGCTGGAGATGAGAGTTAGTGTTTAAAGGATACAGAGTTTCAGTTTGGGAAGATGAAAAAGTCCTGAAGATGGATGGTGGTGATGTTTGCAAAATAATGTCATATGTGAACTGCACATTTAAAAATGGTTATAATGATAAATCTTACAGTTTATACAATAAAAAAAAACCAACAACTCCCACCTGGCCAGGTAGCTCAGTTGGTTAGAGCGTATTGTCGCAATACCTCAAGGTTGCGGATTCAACCCTCGGTCAAGGGCATATATAAAAGTCAACCAATGAATGCATAAATAAGTGGAACAAATTGATGTTTCTTTCTCTCTCTTCCCCTTCCTCTCTTTCTAAAATCAACTAAAAGAACAAACAAAATACTCTCTCCCAAAAAAGGACAATGTCTTACACTGATTTAAAAAACAAAACAGAGTAAGAATATTTTTATAAATAAAAAGTTAAATACCAGAAGAGATCAATTTAGAGAGGGAGACTTGGGGATAAAAAGAAGGTGGGGTGGTTCAGGAGCTTGCCTCTCTAATTCAAGCCAAACATAGTATTGGCCAACTTTTAAATCTATGTGTATGTATACTTTGACAAGAAAATGAAAATTTGAATGTCCAGTTTGTAAGAGGGCAGAATAATAAAATTTAACGCAATGAGTTACATCTTTCCAGAATACTGGAAACTTGAAACCTGAGCGATGACTTTGCTTTCTCCTGCTTAAGGATGTAGCCTTGCCAATACTGACTTTCGTTCAGTAACTGAAAAAGCCCTATGTTTTTAAATATTCCCTTATATGGCACATTAAGTTTTATGCAATGGTGATGCAAGCCCTGATGATAAAAAGAGTAATGGGGTTGTAAGAATTTGGCTATTTTCTCAGTGATGACAGAACCTTCCTGTTCAAAGAACATCTGATGGCTTTGAGCCCCTTACACAGCCCAGGGACCAGGGACTAATCTTGCCAAGATATGTAAAGTCACCTCACTTCCATTGTGGAAAAATAAAAAGCAACTTATACTTTGGGTCTATGAGTGGTTTCTTTCTGCCAATCAGTAAGTGACTCAAAGTGCTCCAACTCTTAATCCTAAATTTCTCCTGACTCAAAACATTTTATAGAGCTGAATAGTATCTTTACTTTATTTAGGCAATGATGAAGAAATACACTTTATATGTACTTGTCTGTGTGTGTCTGTTTTAAATTTCCAGTGAGAGAGGGAAATCTTAAATGTTTAAAGAATACTGAAGCCCTTCACAAAATTTATTTCATTTATGTAAAGCAAAATTCTACTGTTAGATATGATCAATCTCCCACTGCTTTAATTACAAATTCTCATCTGTCAACTATCCTTTTTTTAAAAAAACTAACCATATTGTTCTTTATCTATAGTCAATTCCACAGTGCATAGATTTAGCAAAACCCCAAATTCGATGCTTCTGGTACTCCGTGATCATGAAAAGAATCAATTAATTTTTTTAAAAATAAGAGTGCTATTGACTCTTACAAAGTGTTACAATAAAAATCTGGAAAATGAAAAAAAAATCTGGAAAATGAAGGTATAAAGACAATTGTGCAAATCCAGAAAACTAATTATACTATTAGCATTAAGGATATTTTAAAAAATTGACTTATTGTATAGTGGTTAAAAGCTGGGCTCTGAAGTCACTCAGATAAGTGTTTGAAACCTGGCAAAATAAATCTCTCAGTTTCTTCTTATTTAAAGTGAGGAAAATAATAATGCTTTCCTTATAGTGTTAGTGGAAGTATTAAATGAGAAAATGAGCTTAGCACAATACCTGGCATACTGTATCATATAGCACATGGCATATAACTATAGTTAAACATTAGATATATTTACAAAGTTGAAATCAGACTGAACAGGGGTGGGAAAAAGTAGGTTTACAGTTGTATGTGAAATGTATTATTCATTATAATATTATTTATTTGTATTATTTCCATATGACTGTAAATCTACTTTTATTCACCCCTTATGTACAGCTACATACTGCACAACAACATTTAAGTCAACAATGGGCCATATATACAATGGTGGTCCAATATAATTATAGTGGAGCTGAAAAATTCCTATTGCTTAGTGACTGTATTATTCACATGTTTGTGGGGATACTGGTGAAAACAAAGCTACTGTGCTGCCAGCTGAATAAAAGTTTAGCACACACAATTTATACAGTATACTAGAGGCCCAGTGCACAAATTTGTGCACACTGAAAGGAAATTAATTATAAGAAATATTTTAATATCACTATTCATCCTTTGTAATAGAAGTGTCAACCAAATTCATGATCGCCAATGACAGATTGAAACACACGTGTATGACTGGCACCAGTGAGAGCTTTATATGTATCACGCATGCCGGAGTCAACTTAGCCATTTATATATACACTAGAGGTCCAGTGCAAGAAATTCATGCACTTGTGGGGGTGGGGGTGGGGTGTCCCTCTCCCTTAGCCCGGCCTGCACATTCTCGCAGTCCAGGAGCCCTCGGGGGATATCTGAGTGGGGCTAAGCCAGCAGTTGGACATCCTTAGCGCTACTGCGGAGACAGGAGAGGCTCCCACCACCACTGTTGCGCTCGCCAGCCATGAGCCCAGCTCAGGGCTTCTGGTTGAGCAGCACTCCTGTGGGAGCGCACTGACCACCAGGGGGCAGCTCCTGCATTGAGCGTCTGCACCCTGGTGGTCAGTGAGCGTGATAGTGACCGGTCGTTCTGCCTTTCAGTCAATTTGCATATTAGCTTTTTATTATATAGGATAGAATAAACTTGCTTAATTAGACCTGCTTTCTGATTTGGCTAAACTTTTTCCAGCCCAGTGAAGCACCACAACTTCTCTTTCAGGTAACTGAGCAACATAGCAGTAAATATCAATACGAAGCAGATTATTATCGTAGATCATGCAGGGAGAACAAAGGGTAAAATATTTAACTGCAGCAGTGTTTGACTATATTCTGTGCAGTGAGAAAACTTGACGTCATTTTCAAGGTCCACCATTTCTTCTTTTCAGTGGAGTCAAGTTTCTAAATTTTCTAAATCTCCGTTTTCTGGCTAATGAAAAGAAAATAGGATTCTACCAAGTCTCCTATCTACCTACTCCAGGACTTCTGTGAGGATCAAATGAGATGAGGCACGGGAAAATGTTTCACAAATATTTGGTTGAACTGTAAAATGTTTGCACCTGGCTATAAAGCAAGTTGTGTTCCTGGGCTGAAGAAGCTCCAAGGAGGCTAGTCGCTAGGGAGAGGAAGCTGGGCGTGCTATGTGACATTATTACCCGGCGCCCACAGCCACATTTCTGGGCTGGGCTTGGCTGTGGGCCACATTTTGCACCATGGGGTCTTGGCAGCTTTGGCTGCGATTTGGTGGGATGTCGCTCTGGGGTGGTGGCGGGGCCTATGTCCCACTTGGGGGTAGCCGAGTATTGCTTTATGGGCGCCAGGTCCACGGTGCTGTTTCTCTGTAAATGGCCAGTGCATGTCACAGCAGCTCCTGGGTTGAGTGTCTGCCCCGTGGTGGTCAGTGTGCATCTTAGTGACCAGATGGACGAACACTTAGCATATTAGCCTTTTATATATATAGATAATACCTGATAATGATAATAAGCAACTGTTAATGGTTTATGTATTTACTATACTATACTTAATTTATTTATATATATATGTATATATGTATGTGTGTGTGTGTGTATGTATATATACTGATTGATTGATTTCAGAGAGGAAGGAAGAGGGAAAGAGATAGAAATATCAATGATGATAGAGAATCATTGATTGGCTGCCTCCTACATGCCCTCTACTGGGGATCAAGCCTGCAACTTGGGCCCTTGACCAGAATCGAACCTGGGACCTTTCAGTCTGCAGGCTGACGCTCTACCCATTGAACCAAACCAGCTAGGGCTATACTATACTTTTTTTTATACTATACTTTTTATCATTATTTTAGAGTATACTGTGTTTTTGGTTGTTGTTAATCCTCATTTGATATTTTTCCCATTGCTTTTCAGAGAGAGTGAAAGGGACGAAGGGAGGGGAAAGAGAGAAAAAGAGAAACATTGATGTGAGAGAGACATATCTACCAGCTGCCTCTAGTATGCGCTGGAGGGCAAGAGCGAATTTGCAACCCAGGCACATGCCCTTGATCGGGAATTGAACAAGAGACCCTTCAGTGTGCAGGCCAGTGTTCTTACCACTTAGCACCCGGCCAGGGCTAGACTGTACTCTTTACTTCAGCCTCATACACCTCATGTTTACCGTATCTCTTGATTGCATAATTTTCTTTTGTTTAATTTTATGTTGTTTTGTACAGTAAGTAACATGCTGTACAGACTTGTGGTCTAGAAGCAATAGGGTATACCAGCAATTTTCAGCCTGTGTGCCATGAGAAGTTTTAAACATGCAATACCTGACTATTTAGTCAAGGGCACTAACTTCTTTTCCTTTAGACTGTCAAATAAAAAAATGACAACAGCCAACACAATAGCCATTGGGTGTGAATCAAAATTATTCATGTTTTGTTTTGTTTTTTGCCAGATCTGCAAAATATATATTTTTTGGTGTGCCACAGAATTTTAGTAATTAGTAATTAGTTTATGTGCCATGAGATGAAAAAGGTTGAAAAATGCTGACCTACACCATGTAGTAAGTTGGCTATTACCACCTAGGTTTATGTAGGTAGATTCTATAATCTTTGTACAACAAAATTGCTTAACAGTGAATTTCTTAAAACATATCCCCATTGTTAAGTGGCACGTGATTGTAGCTTCAAAGTTATTAAGCTCAAAATTTCAAAGAAAACACACATACACCTATCCCTCAAAATAATAGCAAGGAAATTTAAGGAATATTTTAAGTAGGAAGATTGCTTTTGTACTCCTATTAAGAATGCCTTCTCTTATTTTGGAAATCTCCTAAAACTGCACTGGGTAACATTAACAACCTAAAATTGCCATGGGTAACAATAGTTGCACTATGTTAATACTATATAAAACTCCATTTCCTGAAGGAAATAACGTACCTGACCAAAAATTTTAGGTAAGGTAGCAAATTTTCTGAATACATACACAAAATATATTAATGTATAAGTTACTATAGGTTACTAAACGTTTCCCCTAAAGAATTAATGATGACCTTTTTACAGCAGTGATCCACAACTAATCTCCAAATCATCCTAAATTGGAAACTATATTAAATGCAAAATAACCCTAAATATTTGAAAAAAACACACAATGGTTTTCAAGAAAATTATTCCTATCAGAAACTAAAGCAACAAATAACCACAAGCATTTTGATAGTTGATAGGCCTTTCAAAAATATAATACTAAAAAAATGTGTGAAATCCATCTATTATCATAGTTAGTTAATATTAATCATTATTTGTTGGAGGAAGGGAATGATTAGTTACACTGTTGCCTTTAAGTTCGTGGTTGATCTAAAATCTGAAAAATCTGCTCACTACTTTTATTGGTTTAAACAGGTATGTGTGCACTTAGTTTTTATTTTTAAAAATCCTTTCTTTAAGTGTATATTTTTTGAAAAATTTGCATTTTTACCCTAGAAATATGAATACTGATTCAAAAATATAAATCTGAATCCTCCTAATCGCTCCTAGTTGCAACATGATGCATGGTTTATTGGAAGAAGTGAAACAGAACTGAATCAGTGTGCCCTTAGCCAATTACTTGCCTTTGAGCCTTGCTTTCCTCACTTATGAAATGGGAATAATGATCATCCTAAACTTGTATGGTTGTTGTGATGATTGAAGACTATTCATAGGACCTGGTACAGAGTGAAAAGATCTGGCACTATTTCCCTCTTTTACACCTCAAGTTGCCTGAACATACCTAGCTACTTCATGACTTTTTATAGGTTTCTGACTTCTACCACCCCACTTCCTTGGGTCAGTCTGACAAATGTTTACTTGTCAGTCAAGACCCACTTCCAGGATCACCTTCCTCCCATGGAACTGTACTTCTCACCCTGCTTTATAATTACTTTTTAACCCATTCCTGAGAATGCTAAAGGAAGGACCAATGGCTCAGTCATCTCCATATTTCTCAGCACTAAGCAAAATCTCCAGTACAAGGTAGATGGTCAATAATGACTGCAGAATGCACATAATTGGGTTTTCCACCATACTATGATATTAGCTAAGTACCAAATGTGAAATAAACTAAGACAGAACCTTGGGGTTAAAGCTGTACCCACATGTTTGATAAGCATCAGATTCTTTTAGTTTTCAAGGTGAAATTTTTTAAAGTCACCTACTGTATGCAGCTAGGCCACCCCATTCATGCAAAAGGATAGTAGGAGTAAATGTTCTTGTCATTTTCATTTTTTCTTCCATGGCAGCATCATCCTGCTTTGGATTTAGATTACATCCTGACTTCATTGGGACTGTTTTCAAACAACAGAGCACACTGATGTACTTTCCTATCAAAAGCAAGGGTGCCAGCTATCGTGCTAGCCCCTGTCACTCACCTCAGCCACCTGCTGGGTCCCCACTCTGTGCTGAACCAGCCCCTCCATATTTGTAGCCATGGTGAAGCAAGATCATTAGAGAACCTGTTTGGAAAGATGCAGCAACTTCTATCAGCTGGGGAGAAACCAGGCTACTTGAAAAATATCAGCAATCAAAATTCATCTTTGGTAATGTTTTGTACAGATTTTTCCCTCTATAGAAAACAAGGCTAAGCATATCTGGATATGCTGCACCAAATTCTTCAATGGCAGGTACCAAATTTAATTAGCATAAACAATATTAGCAAAGTGTCAAATGTGGAATGAACTAAGACAGAACCTTGGAATTAAAGCTGTACTTTCAATTTGGAAACAAGACTTCCCTTGGTAAATACAGACAAAGATGGATTTGGAACTTTAATTATCAGGTCTCTTGGGTTGTAACAGCTTGGTTCACCTCTCAGGGAGATGGGAATCACACCTTTTTGTTTAGCTCCCTGCAACATTATGCTGAATAAGTGGCTATCTGAGAAAGGCGTGGTCAACTTTGAATACAGAGCAGTAGATTGCTATCATCAACTATACTTCTGTTACTATTGGCAGTTTGAGAACCCTACCCAGGTGCTAACACACCTCACTCTTAAGTGAAAAGGCAAATACTATCATTAACAAAGAAAAAAGTAAGTAGACTGCATTACTAAAGTGGGCGAAGAACATGGTACCCATACACTTATCATTTATATTTTAAGTCTTCATTAAATTAGAAAAACAAGACAATTCAGCTTCCTATTCATAGAATAACAACAACAGTGTGACCATTTGTAAAAATTGAGGAAGATCATCTAAAGACCAAAAATTGTGCTAGTCTCCTGGGCCAGGATCATTTGCGTACTAGCATTTTTGATGTAACAGACCTACTGGTCTCTTCAGGTCATAAAACATAGCTACCCTGAATAGTCCCTAAACCCATGCCATTAGAATACTCTACCACAAAGAATTCAGGATAAAGAAATTCCACTCTATATCTAATTCCTTGACAAATCAGAAAGACTTCATTATTGACTGCACAGGTCCCATGATTAACAGGAGAACAAAGTTCTGGTATTTATTTCCAGCATTTACATATAAAAACTATATGGTACTACTGAATGTATAACATACACAAATGCATACACATTTCATTTGTTTGGCCCTTCCTCAATCACAAATTAGACTACTTCACAATGTAATTTTATAAACACTTTCCTGTAGTTCTTACCTAAGATATTATCCTATATAATAAAAGCCCAGTGACCAAATGGCGGAACGACCGGTGGACCAGTCGTTATGATGCGTACTGACCACCAGGGGGCAGATGCTCAATGCAGGTGGTCAGTGTGCTCCCACAGTGGGAGCAGCCACTCAGAGGGCGGGTCCACAGCTGCTCAGCTGACCGATCCCCACAGGCCATGCCCCCACCAGTGCATGAATCCCGCACACTGGGCCTCTAAGTAGTACTTATAAGCACTGATCTCTATCAAGCCTTTCCACTCTCTGGTGACTTCCTATATCATTCTGTCCACTATTAGACAGTTCCTTCTATGATCATAATTCCCCTTCATATTACTTTATTGCCAACATGGTAATGAGAGAGATAGAAGCATGAAACTGTGATTGATAAATATAAAATAATTGGCCCCTGCCTTCAAGGAGACAACATCCTGTAAGAGCAGGTACTGCACCAACTGCCACAAGGATACCAGGTCACCAGTGTCAGTAATTCATCTTCACATAACAGTACATGATCTGAAATTACAGAGGTAGTGTTTCTGGTTATTTATTCTTTTTAATAAGTAGTTAAGACTTTTAACTTTTCTTTACTTTTCATTGTTTCTAGAAGAAAAATCATAGAGAAACACTCTGATCTTTTCCCCTAGTTATAGTTTAGTTCCAACTAAAAGAAATAGAGGGAAAAAAATCATTTCACACGTATCAGAAAAGTTTCTTAACAACTTGACTGTTGATAAAAACACAATTATTGCATGTGAAAAGTCTACAGAGTTCCTTCTTTTTCTATAAAATCAGAGGTCTCAAAAGAACTCTCTAAGGAATAAAGTGGATAAAGATAGCCAATAGGTATTATATAAGAAATAAAATCTAAACATGCAGCTGCAACTATTAATTTTACCACTTTTAGGTGTTACAAGCATTTCTGTTGCTGTTATTAACAGCTGTTTGATGCAAGAAATTTATGAATTTGAATATCAGAAATATCAATTGGGAATATTATTATTTACTATAGAAATAAGAGTACTAGAAAGACATATCTATTGGGTTTCCCTAAAAGAGGTAGCTTAAGCCTTCAAGTTTTGAGTTGAAGTGGATTTAACAGATGACTGACGGCCTGATAAAGATGACTTAGTAACTCAGAAAATTGTCTGTAATGACTCACTTGAACACTAAATTTATAGGCCAATCAACCTCACATAGGACTTGGGGGCTCCAAGATACTGCTAACGACCAATGATTCTAGATGTTAGGTCACAAAGGAAGATGTAGTAATTAACATGTTTAGTTTAGAAAAGTTAAATATTAATTCTTTATTGATTACATAAATTATAAATATCTTCTGCTATGTAGCACATCTATTTACTTTATGGTGTCTTTTGATGAACAGCAGTTCTTAAATTTAATAAGGCTGAATATTTATATATTTATTTATATATATTTATTAATATATATGTATAATATTTATATATTTAATAAGGCTGTCAATATTTTCTTTTATAATCTGTACTTTTATGTTTTATTTATAAAAATCCTATCCTACCTGAAGGTCAAAAGTATAATGTTATGCCCTGGCGGGTGTGGCTCAATCAGTTGCAGTGGTTCTCAACCTGTGGGTCGCAGCCCCTTTGGGGGGGGGTCGAACGACCCTTTCACAGGGGTCGCCTAAGACCATCTGCATATCAGATATTTACATTACGATTCATAACAGTAGCAAAATTACAGTTATGAAGTAGCAACGAAAATAATTTTATGGTTGGGGGACACCACAACATGAGGAACTGTGTTAAAGGGTTGTGGCATTAGGAAGGTTGGGAACCAGAGTTAGAGCATCATCCCATGCACCGAGGGGTCGTGGATTCAATTCCCAGTCAGGGCACATACCTAGGTTGCGGGCTCAACCCCTGGTTGGGGCACGTGCACCCGATCGACATTTCTCTCTCTCTCTCTCTCCCTCCCTCCCTCCCCTTTTCCCTTCCTCTCTCTCTAAAATCAATAAAAACATATCCTTGGGTGAGGATTTTTTTAAAAGTATAATGTTATGTATTATAAATGTTAAAGAGTTTTGTCCCTCACATTTAAGTCCTCAATCCATCTGCAAATTGATTTTTGAGTTTGATGGGAAGAATCCATTTTTCCCCCCATTGTATGGATAATCAATTTTCCAGGACCATTTCTAAACAACCTATCCTTTTTGCCTACCATATCTCAGGCTGTATGTGTGGATGTAATTCTAGGTTCCCTATTCTATTCCACTACTGTTCTACTTATCTTTCTCCATGCCACTACCATTATCTTATTACTGCAGCTTTATAATAAACCTTGCTCTGTTAGGGCAAGTGCACCCCTCCCCCCCCCCCCCCCCCACACACACACATTTTGCTCTCTTGCCCATACCAACTTCCTTAATTATCTCAAACACTCATGACCCGGAGCAGCAACCTTTCTTTATAACTTAAATTCTTACAATTCTTGATCTCACTCTTGGTTTTCTGCCTCCAAAGCAGCTTCAGGCATCATCAACAGCAGTTTTGGAACTGCTTAAAAATGAACAAGGAGGAATGTGCACCTTCAGGAAAAATAAGCAAAGACAAAGAGTGAGAATAACATTGAGAGAGGTATTGAAAGAGAAATTATGAAAAGCAAGTGCTTTCAATAAAGATTTAAATCCAGTGAAAGCAGATAAGTGAGACGGTAATTTCAAAAAATATTTTCCATTTCATCATTTTTGAAAATATGCTAAGTCGCAAACCATATTTTATTCTCATATATAAATAAGAAAGAGGGCCTTCTTTCAGGATATCACAATGAAAGACATCAGGGAAAATATTTAACTCAAGTGCATAGGTTAAAAAAAAAGAAAAAAGATAATGCCAGAGGGTAAGATTCTCACCTGAGAGCTTCTCTTACTGCTACCACAGAAATAGGTAATCCTAGACAGAAAGACCACATAGTAGGAAGGAAAGGTAGAGCACTTTGACAATGGTTGTCAATTAGGGGGCATCCCCCTAAAATGAGAAACTCCAGGGAACAATGTATTGTGCCCACATGTAGTTTGAAAAACCAGTCACTAGCACAATATAATTTTGCATTTGAAGTCTGAAAAAACAAACAAACAACCTACTGTTTTGATACTACAAACTGGAAAAAAAAACACTTAAAAACAACCTTCTTGGCTGGTGGAGCTAAGCATGGTAATACTGAGAGTAACTGACATTTCCTGAATGATTACACCAGGAACTGTACTTACAAGCACTGTGAACAAAACATTATTTTTCTTGGTACAGAAACTTGAGGTCTTCAAAGGTTGGTCCTTGACCTATTCGGCTCCCTAACCCTTGAAGATTGCTCCCGCACACAAATAATGTTCCCGGAAAAGACCAAATAGCTTAAGTAAAAAAAGAAACTGCTACAGAATATTTTTCAACGGTAATTTTAAGCTAATCAAGTTGAAGAACTACCAATCCTTTTTAAGCAACTGCTGTGAAATAGTAAATGAATTGACTGCTGAGAATTAACAATGACAATAATAAAAGGAGGAGAAAGTCTTTGTCCTTGAAGAATTTTAGAAAGAAACCAATAAAAGCTATGCAGTGTTAAGTGCTACAATGAATATCCAAAGGAAGAAGCATCTCGCTCTGCTTGTGGTAGTTTTATAGGAGAGAAGCTGGGTCTTGAAGGAAGAGTAGAAATTCAATAAGCAAAGAGGAGAATGGAGAGAGTTCTAAGCAGAGATGACAGCTCATACAAACTGGTAGGTATGAAAGAGAACGACATATTTGAGGAACAGTAGGAAATCTGGTGGGGGATTATTGGAGAGGTCAGGGGAGGAGAGAGGCTGATACGATAGGTAACAGAGAACTATCAGAGGTTTGGCAGAAAAATGAAGTAATCACATCTGGATCTTAGAAAATTCCTTTAGGCAACAACGTGATGATAAAAAAGGAGAGACTACAAATGGAGAGCCAGTTAGAAAGTGGTGGCAACAAAGACTATTATGAAGTATGAAGGCATCGTCTTAAACTTAACTTAAATGTGAGTTTTTCCTGTATTGCACATGTATGACAACAGGGCACAGTACATAAAAACTATAATACAAACCA
Organism: Myotis nattereri; assembly: GCF_964212035.1. Taxonomy (NCBI): domain Eukaryota; kingdom Metazoa; phylum Chordata; class Mammalia; order Chiroptera; family Vespertilionidae; genus Myotis; species Myotis nattereri. The sequence continues at coordinate 28,721,787 of NC_138089.1, forward strand.
TAGGATGATGGAAGTAAAACTATTATTGCTTGTCTTTATGCAAGCGTAGGTTTTATAACATATTCTTTCAACTACAATGAGATCAGTATCACCCTTTTAGTAACAAACAAGTAGAGAAAACTATGGTGACTGAATAAGCTCTTCTAGGCTCACAAAAAGTGTACAGCTGACCAAACTTTGCAACCAAGGTTTCCTTTGTGAAGCAGAGCTACAAACCCCACTGCAGTGAAAGCTGGGCTCTGACTGTGAACACCTGAATACCCAGTAAGTCACCAGGACAGCTCAGCTATGTTCTCCACAGGGGCAGGCTTAGGAGCCAGGGTCTCAAATAACAATAAACAAGCCCTGGGACAAGGAAACTCTGTCTTTATTGATAGGAATGGGTGAGCCTTCCTTTCCCTTCACAATCAACTGATTCATATTATCCATATTTATGTATTGCATGGCCCATAATTATATAACATTAAAAAATATCTACTGTCTTGATAGTTTCTCATCTAAACAAATATACTGGGTTGTAAGGCTTTGGCACTAAGTCGATCTTTCTGATACTAAACCACATGAGGTTATTGTGAAGATTAGATCTTAAATATGTATGTAAGAGCCTAACTCAATGCCAGGCACATAACAGACATACAATACATGGAAGCTACTATTGGTGCAAGGAGATGGTGCCACTTTTACTTTCTCAAAGAAATTTGATGCTGAAACCGGTTTGGCTCAGTGGATAGAGCATCGGCCTGCGGACTGAAAGGTCCCAGGTTCGATTCCGGTCAAGGGCATGTACCTGCGTTGCGGGCGCATCCCCAGTGGGAGATGTGCAGGAGGCAGCTGATCGATGTTTCTCTTTCATCGATGTTTCTAACTCTCTATCTCTCTCCCTTCCTCTCTGTAAAAAGTCAATAAAATATATATTAAAAAAAAAAGAAATCTGAAAGCAATAACTCAAATTTTTTTTAAAATATATTTTATTGATTTTTTACAGAGAGGAAGGGAGAGAGATAGAGAGTTAGAAACATCGATGAGAGAGAAACATCGACCAGCTGCCTCCTGCACATCCCCCACTGGGGATATGCCCGCAACCCAGGTACATGCCCTTGACCGGAATCGAACCCGGGACCCCTCAGTCCGCAGGCCGACGTTCTATCCACTGAGCCAAACCGGTCTCGGCGCAATAACTCAAATTTATACAATGTGTATTACACTTAGAAATAGGTCTCTCATTTTGACATAAGATCCACATGAAATTAACTATATTTACATGCATCATATGCTCACATAGCATTTGTAATTCATTGTTAAATTGTATTAACTGGGCAAAATGAAAGGACTAAATTAAGATAAATCTCACAAATATTTAAAAATAAACCAATACCTAATAACTATTTTCAAAATACTGCATGGGTAATAGAACTTCTTGATAGGTCCAAGATATTCAGTGTAATCTCTGTTATGCTGTGACTGTCAAGAGTCTTTTTTTCTTTTTATTGATTTCAGAGAGGAAGGGAGAGGAAGAGAGAGATAGAAACATCAATGAGGAGAGAGAATCACTGATTGGCTGCCTCCTGCACGCCCCAGTGGGGATTGAGCCCACAACCAGGGCATGTGCCCTGACTGGGAATCGAACTGTGACCTCCTGGTTCATAGGTCAACGCTCAACCACTAAGCAACACCAGTTGGGCTGTCAGAGTCTTTTTATTCATACTCATGGGAAAATAAAAACTGAAGAATCTAGATAGCCTGAAAGAGGATTTTAAAAAAGAGAGAAACACATAGCTAAAGATTTGAAATCATAGATCAAGACTTGAAACCAGGATATGGTAATCAAGTGGCAGATTTAATATAATAAAATGTTCATCAAAAGAAAGGCTCATGGGGATACCTCTAAGGCAGGGCTGGGCAAACTTTTTGACTGAGGGCCACAATGGGTTCTTAAACTGGACCGGAGGGCCGGAACAAAAGCATGGATGGAGTGTTTGTGTGAACTAATATAAATTCAAAGTAAACATCATTACATAAATGGGTACGGTCTTTTTTTTTTTTAGGTTTATTCATCCCGCGGGCCGTAGTTTGCCCACGGCTGCTCTAAGGTCAAGTTCAGATATACATCCTGCCACTTCAATCAGAAACCCTGCCACTACTTAAACTCAAAGATTACTTGCTTTTAGGTCAGGTGATTCCCTGCCCTACACAAGAAACTTATTACAAGTCTGGGCTACAAGAAAGGGACAGCAATGATATATGTGTGCTAGGGGGTGCGAGGTGAGGTGGTAAACATTGAACAGTGGGGAAAGAAGTGGTTCTCATCTATGGAGTTCTCATGTTACCAGAGCAGTGCTACAACTTTCTGCGCGTCTTCCTGTAAAAAAAAAAAAAAAAATCATTGCACACTGCATGATTTTCCTCACCTTTCTAGGGGCCTAAGTGTAAGGGTGATAAAAACTCTCTTCATTTCTATTAGTGTGAGCCAGGGACAGATGGATGGAAGGAAAGCAGGACAGACTTCCTCAGAATTTACAATGTGCCTTATATAAAAGGAGGCATCATTTAATCCTTAAAATACCTTCTGATTAGGTATTATTAGCACTACCAATACATACAGAAAAAAAAAAACAGATTCAGAAGTTTAATCAACTTGTTTCAAGTCTTCCAGGCCACTCTGACTCTAAGAACACAACATCCCCTCTATATCAGTATCCTTCAAAATAATTTCCCAGAAAAAGTCAAGCGGAAGGAATCTTTTAAAGTGACAGGAGAGCAGCAAGGAAACAAATTGCTTGAATCAATAAGCTAGATCATTTAATAACTAGTTTATACAATCACTAATTCCTAAATACAGCAGGTCCTTGAATACTGTTATTTTATTATAACGTTGATGAGATACCCTAGAAACTTAACTCTTGTTTATATCCAGTAGCCTATGGTAAAACTGGTTTCATTACATGTTTCACTTAAAGTCACATAATCCATTGACAACATTTTTAGTATGTGCCTTTTGCTGCAATGCTATCTTTCCTTCATTTGAAAATTTCCTTTTTTAAAAAACAATCTTTTACTTTAGAAAAGAAACAAACTTAAATTTAATTTTTAAAAAATCTGCATTGCATTAAGTAACAAACATGTTCTGATTACCAGTCTTTTCAGCCAAGGGCTGACCTAAACTCTGTGCTTTCAACCATGGTAAAGGTGATTTTTCAATTCCAGGTTTACTTAACCTAGTGAAAAGATGTATTATTGCAGAAGCAATAAGGGAGGGTGAGAGAAAGAGAATGAGAGTGGTACAGAGGCAGGCAGTTATTGAAAGTGCATGTGTGGGCAGATAGTAAGAAACTTTTTTTTTTGCTTACCTTTTTTTTTTCTATCAACACGTGAACAATAAAGGTAAGTAAGATGGCTCCCAGTAAAACCATGAAGTCTTCAAGTTTGAGTCTAGCACTGCCAGCTTCTCCTCCTCACTCTTCAGTAGCATTCACCCAATTTTCTAGGCCTCAATACCTTCTTTCACATCTTCCACTAATCCAAACAGGACAGAATGATACCCTCTTTTACACTTGGAATGAAACTCCTCCCTATCAACTTATTAACATTTCCAGAGCTTAGAATAATTATGGAATGAAAGGTTTTACCTCCTATGTAAGGACTTCAGGCCTCTTACAGTGGGAGAGTTAATTTTTATTGTCCCTAAAAATCACACTTTCCCCCTGAGGTTAGCTTTCATCATTATAGGCTACCTGGAGTCCAGGAGTGAAGCAAAAACAACAGTTGAGTGTCTGAGCTAGCCTATTTCTTTCTCAACCTAATAATTCACTTCCCATACCTCTGCTCCAAGACTCCAGATGCCAGGGGTATGCATCTGCTCCTTCTCTCCTTGTAATAATGCCTATGCCAATGCCCTCATCTGAACTGTCATCCTTTCTATCCACTACCACTCATTATTGGGAGCTATGCTAGTTGAGTTGCAATTTCCAAACAGTCATGACTTTTGGTACAGAGCTCCTGTTGCTTAAAACTCTCTAGCACTCAAGGCCCCTGAAGAGAGGATGGGGAACAGGTAGCAGAAATAGATGGCAAGGGATATGGGGAAGAAATGGCAGGGATGGGAGGGAATTACAAAGAGAATCTCAGCCTCCAGTCATGTTAGGTTGCAAGTGAGACTCCAACAAATAAGAGCTTATCTTTTACAATGTGCGACAGGAACACGAATGTGTACATCACGTTAAAGATGATAATCACACATGGAGGAAAAGTCAACATTATTTAAGTTTCTCATTACCAGTAATAAAGTAAAAAGAGCTAAACAAAACTCTTGCAAAGTGTTGCATCAGGTGTGACGCTGGACTTGAGCTCTAAGATGGATTCCTTCACAGATTCCTCCTGTGTGGTACTGATTAAAGGGAACTAGTATCTGCTCTAGGACGTGCTTTGGGACTGAAGGAGCATATGACAAACAGGTAAGAGAACTCAAAGATAAAAACCCCAAATGAGAGCCCTCAATATGTGGAGACACTAAGACAGCTAGACACAAAAGGCCAGTGGTTCAGTACCAAGGTTGAAGGGCGTCTGCTCTACACAGGTCCACCTGCCTTGTTCTATGTAACCTGGACAAGTGACTCCTACTCTTGGCCCCAATCTCAGTGTTGGTTCCCACCTCCCCATTTTAAAAGTGGGAAATCTATAAGCCTCAGATAGGCTACCCACTCAAGGTTCCAGAGACAGGCGTTGAACTGTTACTTGACTTCTTGGAGACAAATGTTAAGATTTTCCGGAATTCCTCAAAAAGTAAGATTATTACACATACGGATTTTATTTTCTGTAAAGGCATGTTCATGAGAACAAAATTTCAAGGTCATCTTAAATACAACTGTTGGAAGCAATAAATAAGTATTTTCATGTTGTAAAACAACATTAAACTCTCAGTTCTTTAGTTACCCTGAGTAATTAATTCAAGGAATCAAAATTGTTGAACAAGTGGTACCAAAAATTCCTGTAACAGGATAGAAGAATCCAAAACCAAAGATTTAAATAAAAGTGTGACTGCTAATTGGTTTTAAAATATTATAACATTTTATTTTTAAAATCAGTATTATATAGCCCTGGCCAGTGTGGCTCAATTGGTTGAGCCATGTCCCATGCACCGAAAGTTCAGCGGTGTGATTCCAGTCTGGGCACATGGGGTTGCAGGCTCCATCCCCAGTAGGGGTGTGTGCAGGAGGCAACTGATGAATGTTTCTCTGTATCATTGATTTTTTTCTCTATCTCCCTTCTCTCTCTGAAATAAAAAATAAAAACACATAAAAAGTAAGTAGTATGTAAAATAAGTCAGCAAAAATGGTCTATTTACCAGACTTTCAGGTGGAAGCTTAACATATACTTTGCAAAGTAAGCTTTTAAACTTGGGAAAGCAATTAAAAGGTTATTCTTCAATAATTCTGTTACATGAATCCATTTATCTTTGGAAGAATAAATATTTAAAATTAATGGCTACATCAAAATAAAAAGCTTCTGCACAGCTAAGGAAAGCATCAACAAAATGAAGAGGGATCCCACTGTATGGGAGAACATATTTGCAAATGATACATCTAATATGGGATAAATTTCCAAAATATATAAAGAACTCATACAACTTAACAAAAGGAAGATAAATAATCCAATGAAAAAATGGGCAAAGGACCTAAATGGACACTTTTGCAAAGCAGACATGTAGATGGCCAAGAGACATAAGAAAAAATGTTCAAAATCACTCATCACCAGAGAGACGCAACTTAAAACGACAATGATGTATCACCTCACACCTGCCAGAATGGCTAGCACCAACAAATCAACAAACAAGCGCTGGCGAGGATGTGGAGAAAAGGGAACCCTAGTACACTGCTGGTGGGAATGCAGACTGGTGCAGCCACTATGAAGAATAGTATGGAGTTTCCTCAAAAAATTAAAAATGGAACTGTCATTTGACCCAGTGATCCCACTTCCAGGAATATACCCTAAGAATCCTGAAACAGCAATCAGAAAGAATACATGCACCCCTATGTTCACAGCAGAGCTATTTATAATAGCTAAGATGTGGAAACAGCTCAAGTGCCCATCAGCAGATGAGTCCATAAAAAAGCTGTGGCAGATTTACATAATGAAATACTATGCAGCTGTAAAAAAGCAGGATCTCTTACCCTCTGAGACAGCATGGAGGAACCTGGAGACTATTATCCTAAATGAAATAAGCCAGCAGAGAAAGACAAGTACCACATGATCTCACTTACATGTGGAATCTAATGAACAAAATAAATTGATGAACAAAGTAGATCCAGAGACATGGAAGCATGGAACAGACTGATGAACCTCAGAGGGAAGGCAGGAAGAGACTAACCAAAGAACTTACATGCATAACCTATGGACACAGACAATAATATGGTGAAGGCCTGCAGGGAGGGAGGGTGGGGAGTGTTAGAGCAGAGTGGAGGGGGCCAATCATGTTAAAAGGGACATCTGTAATACTTTCAACAATAAAGATAAATTTTTTAAAAATAAAAATGACCACACTTTCAGCTCTCATCTCCCTGCAAACCTACTTCTCTTCCCTGTGATAGAGAAACAAAGACTAGCATTTTTAATTTCAAGAAAATCATATTGGTGCTTTGTTTCTTCATTTAAAGCAGTGGTTCTCAACCTTCTGGCCCTTTAAATACAGTTCCTCATGTTGTGACCCAACAATAAAATTATTTTCGTTGCTACTTCATAACTGTAATGTTGCTACTGTTATGAATCGTAATGTAAATATCTGATATGCAGGATGGTCTTAGGCAACCCCTGTGAAAGGGTCGTTCGACTGCCAAAGGGGTTGCAACCCACAGGTTGAGAACCGCTGAGTTAAAGTAAATGACATCGTTATATTTGGACTATTTGTTTATTAATGAGTTCCATATGAACTCATCAACTTTCATTAATTTACTTTGTAATTCAGTTTATTATTATCTATTTCTGGTCTTTAAAAAGAACTAAACATAAAATCAACATATAAGTGGGTAAAAAGAAATTCATGTCTCCAGTCAGTGCCATCTGTGAGGGGCCACTTTCTAAAATCATCCAAATACTGTAATAGACATTTTATTGCTGGCACTGCTATCTGAATTGCCAAACAAGCCCCCACAAAAAGTTACCATTAATGAGCAGTAACTTAGTTACCAGTGATATCATAAATTATCAATTAATTCACTCAACAAATAGTGCCAGGCACTCTGCTAAGTGCTGGAAATATAATGAACAAAATAATTCCTGCTCTCATGCAGTTTACCTCAAGGTAAGGGGAACACATATCAATCAATCATATAATGGAGTATAATTACAAAGTGAGACTAAGGTTATAATGGAAAAATACAGTGTAGTAAAAGAATCTGATCTAGATTGGCACTGGGCATCAGAGAGGGTTACCCTGAGGAAGTGATGCTTGAGCTGAGATCTGCAGGACTAGGGTATGTATGTGTGTGGTGTGTGTGTATGGGGGTGGGGGGGTGGGGGGGTGGAAGAGGGCTTGTGAGGATTTCAGGCTGAGGGGACAGCATGTGAAAGGGCCTGGGGTTAAGGTGAGTCACGGTTGAAGTTGAAGGCAAGCCAGTGTGTTTAGAGCACAGGGGGTCAGGGGTACAGCCATAAGAAAATGATGGAACATCTTAGAAAGTTTAAAACAGCAGGAAAAGGACCTCCACAATTACATCGGTTCTAGTGGGGTAAGAACAACATAATGCTTGTAAGAGTCTTGTAAATCGTAAAGTACCCCATACTTTTTGCTAGACTATTGGTTCCATTTGTTTTCTAAACAAATTTTTGGTCTGGATGCCAATTAATAACCAAAAGCAGAACAGTCAAAACTAGAACCCCAGTGTTCCAATCCAGTGTTTTGCCCCTATACCACATGACTAAAAATTTCACCATTTATATCCTTTAATTCCAATTATTAGTATTTACTATGTGCAAGGCGCTTTATTTACTTTGACCCATTTAATCCTCAATTCTAGAAGGTTCTATGATTGTCCAGATGAGGACAGTAAGGCTCAAAAACGTTAAGTAACTTACCCAAAGTCACACAGCTAGTAAATGCTGACACTGTTAACCAACACAGTAATTAGCTTTGGCTTAAAACATTTTGTGTGTGTGTGTGTATATATGGGGATGAGAGAGGGAGAAAACAGAACTTGTGTATAGAATCACATTCACACGTTTTAGTCATCTCTGTATTCCAGTCTGGCACCTAATTCCGGAGGCAAATACCTGATGAACTGAAGATGGATATAAGGGGCTGACAAAGGATTTGAATCTGTGATTTTCTGAGGTTTCCCTCCCAAGTCATATATTTATCAGCAATTCATTTATGGCTGTATTTTCCCTGACTCTTTCTTTTTCATTGTTAAATTGAAGATTTACTATTACCTTTGTCATATTTCACAGACTTTAGCCTGGAGGTAGAGCAGAATAATAGAAAGAACAACAAAGTAGTTCTAACCAATTTACAGCCTGTTCCCAATCACACCAAATGCTTTCCTTCCTTTACACCTGGGCCGCTACACCTGTGGTTCGTGTTTTTTTGTTTTGTTTTGTTCTCCCCCCTCCCCCGCCCCCTTAGGTTCCTTGGTTCAAGCACCACCTTACAGAGGCCTTCTCTGACCACCCAATCTAAATTTGTCTCCTCATATCTTCTTTAATTCAGTTTCATTTCTTTTCTGGAATTTGCCATTCTCTGAAATCGTATTTTTATTTGCCTATTCACCCCCATCCCCAATTCTAAGAGGGGAGAGAGGCCTTGTCTAGCTAGTTCTCTGGATGTATCCCCAGTGCCCCAAACTAAGCAAACAAGCATTTAATGAGTGAGAAGAGAATTACCTGATTCACCTGTGTTCTCTCAAGCCCTCAATACATTTAAGCTTTCCATTCCTGGCGCTTCTACACCCGATTTTCAACAATAACACCATTTTTACATCACTCTGGGGTTCACAAAGTAGCCTTGACTCCATTTTCCGAGTAGAGCACTCAACGGTCCTGAGAAGGGAGGTCCGGCCTGGCAAGAACGCCCATTCTCCCCGTTTTATAATCTATGAAGTTGAGCCTCAAGATTCGCCCGCGGCTGCGCCGGAAATACAGGAAAGAGCCGGGCCCTGAACGGTGTCCAGCCTGCGAAAAGTCTTCCCCACGAGTCAGCGACGTGGACTCACGATGCTTCGCCGCCTTTATCACTATTGCTCGGCATCACCCATCCTGGACGCGCTCCAGGCCCAGGGAAACCGCGCGGCCCCCCGCCGGTTCTCCGGTGCTCCCGGCTCCCGCCCAGGCCGCGCCCCCATGACCCCGGAGCCCACGCTGCGCCCCGCCCCTGCTCCCGCCCTGCCAGGATTCCAGCGCCCCGCGGGGACCGCCCTCTCCCGCCCGAGCCAATCAGCAGAGCTTCGGAGGAAGGAGCGCAGGTCCCGGCCCTCCTGTGTGGGCACCAATTGGTCGGCAAAGCCGTCGCTCACGAGGCGGCACTCCGTACCCGCCTGCCACACTCCCCTTCAGAAAAAACGGCGGTTGGGCCGAGGCGGCCGCCAACGGCACACGAGGAGCGGAGGGGCGAGGAGTCAGGGAGTGAGGGAAGGAGGGACCACAGGGATGAGGAAGCTGACAAGGAGGAGGGAAGTCCGGCCCAGCCAGAGCCCTCTCCATCGAGAACAAAATGGCGGCGCTGGCGAAGGGCCAGCTGTGAGGCGGGGCCGCGGCCATTCCCCCTTTTCTGTCCCCACCCTCGCGCCGGCCAGGCCGGTCAGGGGGGGCCCGCTCGCTGCTCCCGGCGCGGGCGGGGAGGGGAAGGGAGCGGCCCGGCCCACTATGCAAAGCGTCCCGCGCCGCCGCTGCCGCCCCGTGGCAAAGGTAAAAAGGTCGGGTTCAGCCGCCGACACGGCGCCTCCATGTCCGCGCGCCAGGCCCGCCCCCTCCGCCGCCGGCCCGACCCCGCCCCGGCCCCTTTTTCAATTTTACCTCAGGATTTGGCGCCAAAGCGGCTTCGGAGCAGGTCCCGTGTCTGCGACGGGCGGCCCCCGGCGCGGAGGGCAGGGCGTGGGGAGGCCGGGCTCCCGGCGTCGGCGGATGGCGGGAGCCCGGGGCCGCAGGCTCGTGGGGCAGCGGACCCGAGACGAGACGCCGAGGTAAAAGCGGGGGCGGGCCCGGGGGCGCCGCCGGGGTCGCGGGGAAGGGGGGGTTTGTTATTGTTTTTGTCAGTGAAAGGTCAGAGTTCGTGACCCCGGTGCCGCTGCCGCCGCCGCCCGCGCGCTGGTAGGAGGAGGGCGAATGTTCTTCTTCCTCTTCCCAGCGCCAGCCTCGCTGCGGCCGCGGGGGGCGGGCGAGCACGCGATTGGCTGAGCCGCGCGCGCGCACCGGAACGCCGCGGCCGGCACTGCTTCCTCCGGCCCCTGGCGGGCCGGGCGGCGGCGGCGGCGCGGGGCGGATGCTTGGGGATGCGCTGTCGGTCCCGAGGCCTGGAGACGGGACTCGGTCGACACTGCGGTCAGACGAAAATGGAAATTAAACGGCGCGCCGCCACTGTGCTTAGGGTAAAGGGCCGCTTGGTCGTCTTAAAGACCTGGGGACGCGGGACCCCGTTATTCAGGTGCAAGCACGCCCCTCGGGGGAGCGGAGCGGAGCGGGGCGGGGGCTGCGTTCTGGCCGTGACCGCCTCCGCCGAGGCCTCCCGCCGAGCTGATGGAAGCAGCAGTCGCACCGCAGAGCGACTGTAGGTCGGAAGAAGGGGGTGGTTTATTGCGTGGGTTTGGGCCCTACTGCACATATACGACTTTTTATTTAGGTTTTAAAGGTCCGAGGATGCACCAGCTTCTGGTAGGATCAGATAAAGTGTTGAAACCCTTCGCTACCTATTATTTGGCGTCTCTTAGTGACCGTGGGATCTTTCCCTCGCGGTCTGGAGCTTGTAAACGATGGTACAGGAGGATGGGCAGCCCCGGCCGTGCGTGTGGCTCATGCTGACAGCGGCCTCCCGTGCACCTGAGAGGTCGGGGCACGTGCAGGGGGCAACCAGTGGATGTTTCTTTCTCCCGCTCCCTGAAATAAGTAAATCAATAAAATCAGTAAAAATCTTCTGGTGAGGATTAAGAAAAAAAGAAGTATATATAAAGCAACTCTTTGCAAAATAGGTTAGGTAGATAAAGGAAGTTGCTTCTCTTGACCCTGTGAATCCCTTAGATATTTCTCTTAATTTATGGTTTTGACTTGCTTTGGAGGGTGCAGACCACTGAAGTGTTTAGGCTGGACTCTCCTCGATCATCATTCTTTGTAGGCCAGCGATCCTCTGCTGATTGATTTGTTTTCTTGCACTTTTCTTGTCTATTATGAATGAATACTGTCTCCAAGATGGATAGGTTAACCTTTTAAACAGCCATTTGGGCTTTTATCAGGTTGACCCCAACTTTGAGTATTTTGTCCTTAATCTTACAATATTTCTACTTGATAGGAAATGCTTTAAACACATCGATTTTCCCTTCTTCCTTGTTGTCACCTTGCAAGAAAGTAAGTGGGAAAAACAATTAAATTTTGTAATTTCATGGTAACATATTCCTGAAGCTGGAAGGGGCCTCAAGAGATGATATGGTCAAATCCTCTTATGGCAGGAAGATTTTACAGGAGAGAAGGATAAGGACCAGAAAGTCAAGTGATAGGCCTAAGGTAACAGTATTGTAATGGGCCATGCTTGTAACCACGAACTGCTTTGCAATTTTGTGTTCTTTTTCAAAAATTAAGTTTTTAATATTAAATATTGCTTCTAGATATAGTGTAAAAATTCACCCACTGGTGAATTTTGGGGTTTTAATTGCAAACACATAATTGTACTAGATTTTGAAATGAATACTAAACAATAATTAATGTTTATAAGATGGTGTATATTTCCAATGCCCAGATGCTACCAGTGTAGTAAGTGAAGCCAGGGCTCTGATCTGGTTTGACATTAAGGCTTATGCTGTAAACTATGCTGCATCAGTGTACCCTGTTTATGATAGTACTCAGTAAATTCTCAGTTAAAGGTTAGTTGTTTAATATTAATAATCTTGACCCACTTGAGCGGCTTTTCTTCTCCTGAAAACAGATGCACATGTAAACACAGATAGCAAATAATACCAGCAGGTAACAAACCTCTGCAGCTGAGGTTGGCACTGCCATAGTGCCATATTTCGCTCTATTGTGTTTTTGCTAGAAATCTTTTTAATAAGAACTCTCTTTAAATAAGACCTCTTTGTAACACTTGATGGATACTAAATCACAAAAATTATTCAAGTTGTATTATTCTATATAATAAAAGGCTAATATGCAGAACAACCGGTCACTATGATGCACACTGACCATCAGAGGGCAGATACTCAATGCAGGAGCTGCCCCCTGGTGGTCAGTGCGCTCCCACAGGGGGAGCTCTACTTAGCCAGAAGCTGGGCTCACAGCTGGGACTGTCGTGGCAGCGTGGGGAGCAGGCCTAAGCCTTCAGTCAGACATCACCCAAAGGCTCCCAGACTGCGAGAGGGCGCAGGCCAGGCTGAGGGACACACTCCACCCCCTCAGTGCATGAATTTCGTGCACCAGGCCTCTAGTACTATACATATTTGTTGTTAACCCTCACCCAAGGATACTGTTTCCTCATTGATTTTTAGAGAGCATGGAAGGGAGTCACAGAGAGTGAGAAACATCAATGTGAGAGAGACACATGGATTGGTTGTCTCCCAAATGTGTCCCATCTGGGTGGGGACAAATCTCAATTCAGGTCCTTGCCCTTGACTGGGAATCAAACCCTCAATCCTTCAGTGGGAGGACCAACACTTGTCACTGAGCCACATTGGCCAGAGAGTCAAGAACCCTTTATTTTAAAGGTTGAGAAAGCACTGTTGATACAAATGTGGATATTTCCTAATAATTGACAGTGAGAAAAAGTATAGCTAGCCCTCGCCAGTGTGCTAAATGGTTTGAGTACCGGCCTCTGCACCAAGGTGCACAAACCTGGATTACAGATTCCATCTGACTGGGTCCTGGAGGCAGCCAATCGATGTTTCTCTCGTTCTTCCCTCTTCTTCCCTCCCTCCCTTTCTCCTTCTCTCTCTAAAAATCAGTGGAAAAAATAACCTCTGGTGAGGATTAACAAAAATACATACATACATATATACATACATAAATAGTTCTTGACTGGAGAATTGCCAGGCCCCCAGTGGTTCTGAAGCAATAAGCTTTGGGTGGGGCCTGGCATCAGCATTTCTGCTGAGCCTGAATCACTGACCTAATTTCAAAAATATTAAATGGCTATAAAACAAACAAAAAAACACACAAAACTTTTTGTTTCACCTTTTGAAATGCAGGTTAGGATAATTTTTCTTTTTAACTACTTGACCATGCCTGAAGATTATTCATTCACAGGGACAGGGGACTCCTCTGGAGTGATAACATATCTGCCCTTGTGTGGCACCTACCCGGACTATGAGCTCTGTATCAAGATGTGCCTTGTCCTTCTCTATCTCAGCCCTTACCATGGTCCCTAGTACAAAGTGATATGAAGTGGACATTATTGAAAAAATGCTTTTCCCAGCAACAGTATATAGCAGTATTCATATTGTCCCATCTTTTTGGTTTTGTGTTTTGTTTTGTTTTTACAAATGAATTCCATGAAAACAAGTTTTGGAGGCTTCTGGCTCCTTGTACAGTGGTCTTTGATGAGACCCATGTGTTCCCTCTGTGGTCATCTGGGAAGGTCTTTTTTTTTTTCCTTACACACACTTAACTAGGCTGTTCTGCAGTCAATCATTAATTGACTTGCCTTTGAACTTTTAGAGGGCAGGAACTACTATATCATGAAGTTTCATTTTGTACCTAGCACAGAGTAAATAAACATGTTTTGCCATCCAAGGGTATTTTAAATTTGCATTTAAAAGATAAATGTTGAGCTCTGGCCAGTACGTTAAGTGGTTAGAGCATCAGCCTGTGGACTGAAGGGTCAGGGGTTCGATTCCAGTCAAGAGCATGTACCTTGGTTGCAGGCTAGATCCCTGGCTTCAGGTCAGGGTGCATGCAGGAGGCAACCTATCATTGTGTCTCTCTCACATCGATGTTTCTCTCTGTGTCTCCCCCTCCCTTCCACTCTCTCTCTGAAAATCAATGGAAAAAAAATTCTCAAGTGAGAATTAACAAAAAAAAATGTTGAGTCGATGAAAATCAAGTTAAGTTACTATTATCAAGGAGAGATTTATTTACTGGTAAGGGCATTGCTTTTGTGATAGCATTAATAATAGTTTTCCTTTTTTTTTCCCCCCCTAAATGACAGCAACGGGCACTTATAAGAGACGGACCAGGGAAGGTATGTCTACTTGTTTATCGTAGATTAAAATCATAGACGAAACAGTGGATCTGACAGGCACGCGCAAGCCAGGTCCAGACATTGAAATATTCAATCCATCATTTACATCTTGTAAATAATAAATCCACTGTGGTTTACATACAATGTTTAATGCCCGACGAATTAATTCAAGATACTGGTGGAGGTGTTGAACCAGAACCATTAGCCCTCCATCCTCATTGACTTCCCTGGACCATTCTGTTTCTCCTCTCCTGGATTGTCCTGAATGTAGAGGAAACTTCTCTCTCTATAGCTTCTAAGCAATCCAGTGCACTTACAACCACAAGTTTAAATAGAGATTCTAACACCGGGCATACAGCTGGACAGAGATCAGAAGATCTATAAGGTTTGCAACAGGTCTCCCCTAGATCAATAGGAATATTATTTTCCATCAAACACATGGTGTGAAACCCTCCACAAGGCCCCTGAACTGAAAATACATCATCGAGTGGCTTGTAGTGAATTGCGCCAGCCATTATTCCTGCATGATCATAATAGAATCTTGCAGATTGAAGGGTGGCAAGTGATAATTGTGTCAGGAGGTTTGCAGAAACTGCTCCACACAAGTCTGCACATTCTGCTTGTTCAATAACAGTAGGATCACCCATAGTGTGTACCACAACCTTTGTAACATGACAAACATCAACAATTACTTCAACAGGAGTATCTTTGGAGAAAACAATAAGTTCAACCCTTTTGTAAGCAACTAAAGCCTTAAGCAAATGGGAAAGATGCCAAAACTGAGATAAGAGAATTGAATGAATAGTTGAGTGCATTTGGCAACTTGCTCCTCTAATAAAAGACACCATCTCTTTAACATCACTTCTCCATTTTCCTGCCTTAACAAGCGGCTTAAGCATCCCGATAAGGGAGTCAATATCTGGTGATGAAGAAACTTCACGCTCGATCTTGTCGAACTTCAGTCTCTCATAACCTTCATTACTTCTGGGACTGGAATGTTAATCCAGCAAGCAATAACTTTGCAATGAGAGCATTTTGTAATGATGTCCTTGCAGGCAACAACTTGCTTAAAATTCCAATTTTTGATGCAGGGTCAAATATTTGATTCCTGTCTGATAACGAGAACATGACATCGCATGTTCATCGAAGTGTAGGAGAGGATGTTGGTATGTATGCAACTGCCTTTAAGTAGGATGACACCGGTCTAACCAAACTCCTTCGTAGGCTGCCTGCATACCAGAAAGATACCATTATTAGGTGTCCTGGTAGAGGTTCTAAATGGCTCAGCGAAAATCTCTCTAAATGACATGGTGATTGGCCTGAGTCAAGTAATGAATCTAACTCACGGGATTCCTGGTAAAGTGACATGAAAATTTCTACTCCTAGCTTAAAGCCTGCTGCAACATCTGGGTCTCCATACCAGCTAGTGCAGCGGTTCTCAACCTGTGGGTCGTGACCCCTTTGGGGGTCAAACGACCCTTTCACAGGGGTCGCCTAAGACCACCATATCAGGTATTTACATTACGATTCATAACAGTAGCAAAATTACAGTTATGAAGTAGCAATGAAAATAATTTTATGGTTGGGGGTCACAACATGAGGAACTGTATTTAAAGGGCCAGAAGGTTGAGAACCACTGTGCTGAAAAGTGGTCTATTGGAATCCCCTTATACATGGGAGGTCTTGACAAGGAAAAGAAGTCTTCTTGAATTTCTCTTGTGCAACCTGAGCACAAAAATGTAAGGTAAGTTTTATTTGCAAGGATTCCGAAGTGTAATTGGGAAGATAAGGCTGTGTAGGAAAGCGGCCTGAAATGGATGGTATAATCTTTCTGTGATTTGTCAAAGTCAGTCATGTAGTTTGTGGTAAAACCTACATGTGTAGATAGAACATTCAAGCTACCAGCAAGTCCAGCTTGATCATCAGAGGCCTGGGAGCCTGTGAGTAAGGGTGCCACCCATTATTACAGGAAGATCAGGTGTGTGGACACCTTTTTCACTCAACAAAATGGATAGTAATCTTGCTAAGTGTTGTCCTACAGCACCCTTGATTTTAATCCAGTCACAAGTTGGTATTAAATCTTCTGCCATCTTGCCAATGCGGCCTTCTGATAGTCCTGTAATTGCACCTCTGTTTATTTTCACAAATGTTCATGAGCCAATGTAAAGAGGGCGTTTTCTTTGTACCATCCACTCCCTTGGAAACAAGTTGTTACCCAGTCAAAATATTATTGACTGTGCAACCTCAAGCTCAGATACTGTTTCTCTTAATGCAAATTGTTCAGCAATGAATGGCATAGTTACTCCATGAAGTACACACCCCCATGTTGCTATCCGCAATTTATTAGCTCCTTCAACACTACACGGAGTTAAGTAATCAATGATGTTTAATCCTCTTGTATTAGGAGCTAAGATACTTCATATGAGCTGATCTTTAAATCTTTTGCTTTCTTCCGTAATGGATCTCATTGACATCCTTTGACTGATTCCAATTACTGTGCTTGATTTTTGGAATTTATCCAACATGGATAAGCCATATGCCGCATTGCTCTCAGTAACTCATTAACCTCGGGTATTTCGGTTCCATATTGAATAAGTCGTATTGTGGCGCACATGTAGCGACGTAAGAAGATAAGCTTAGCCTGTTTGTCTTTTAATATCACTGATTTCTTCATGTATATCCTTTAATTCTTTGAAGACATTGTCTGTCTTTTCCTCAAGAGCTTTAAGTTGTGGTCCAGGTGATTCAGAGGGTCTTTTCAGCACCTCCACCAGTTGGAGCAGTGCGCTCCAGATGCTACACCCTGATTCTGCCGACTGAGTTTGAGCCACTGACAGCGTCCCCTGAACTTGGCTGACAGTTTGTTCCACTGTCATCTGGTCCAGTGTTACAGACTCGCTTGTGGCTGCTAATTCCGTTATCTCCATTGTCTCTGACTCCGAGATTATCTCCTTGCGAGATGTGCCTTCTTTGGCCTCTTTTCTGGCTTCCGTCCTCTCTGTTTGTGTTTTTCTTGTAAAGATCTCCTCTGCTTCGCTCCTGCTCTCGTCCTCGGAGCTGAGCTGGACATCGTCCTGATCACTGTCTAGCAATCTGTCAGCAATTATTTCGAGTGTGCTGATGCGGACTCTCAGCGACACCGTGTCATGTTTTTTATTGGTTACTGGTTTATGGCCTAGTCCTTAATTGCGTCTGAGAGCTTCGGTTAACGTGAGCAATGCGGCTTCTAGGCTCACTGGCACGTTGCCTTGAACACTATTGGTTGCTTCGTTGATTTCTTGATCTGTGGCTCTGAAGACAGACTTCAACCCGTCAGCATCTGCAGAACTTATCTTCTTTTTCATGGGAGGTTGTGCAACAGCATCCTCAACTTCTCGATCAGTCAATGATAACAGTGATTCTTCAGTAGATTTGTAATCATGGAATGTCTTGTCGATTCTTCTTTTTCTCGTGTTCTCGACCTTGCAAAGATTAGGGAAATTGACCAGTGCAAGCCTTTCATGGCCAGGGAGCTGAAGAGCTTTATGGTAGGGGAACATTGTATCCCCATGTTGCTCTCGCAAGGCCTTCTCTGCATCCGTAAAGGCTTTGATCTTGCTGCCAACACCTGGAAGCATGGACGCTCTTGACAAGCCTTCATTCACAAATGCCTCATAGTAAGGGCGTCATTTCTGCATAGGATGAAATGAGGTTGATCTGTGCAATGAATGCCTTCCTGGTAGGCCCTACTGTACTATGGTTCTCCATATTCAGTAACGAGCCAAGGATGATGGTGTCAGGTCCTTTGGAGGACAGCCAGGATGCTGCTGCTTTTAAATCAAACGTAGGATCTGTATCAACCACTGGTGGTTGGACCCCAGGCTTGACTGTAGAGTATAATGCACTGAATCATCTTCTAATTTGAGCCATGGGGTTTTGTTGAGGTTTGCAAATCATGTGGTACATGATACCCAATGCTCATTTGATGATGCAGCTCACAATTTCCATTGTAGGCTTAGCTCCTGATGGAGCCCAAGGTTGTAAATTTCCGCGGGTGTTGGGAACTCCTCTGTCTTCATGTATATAAGCATCGAAGGGTCTTCCATCTATCTCATATAACTGCGGGAAAACAGCAAAAAGGAACCCTGTGCCCACAGCAATGCTTCCTCCTATAATCATGGGGACAATCGTGCTTGGGCGCATTACCGCAACAGTCGAAGCACTTATGACCAGCTCTCTGGACAGGAGGTGGATAGCCTTATCCTCTAGGTCCCCATCTCCAGAGGCAATGAATGAATGAATTTATTTTCATAGGAAGGCTTAATAATTACCTTCATAAGTACTTATGTACATCTTTGTATCAATTTTTCTGTAATAGCTTATGCTTTATTGCTATATATAGTAATATTTTGTGAAACTTCTGTTTATATCATATAATTATGACATTTATAAAACAAACTTTTAAACCTCCTATAATTGTTATTAGCCTTATTTGTTAAGAATGGAATCTGAACAGATATAATTGCAGAATACCAAATTGCATGTTCCTTACACTTACATATTATCTTGTTTAATCTTCAAAATAATTATATTACCTTGCTTTTATAGCTTAAGAGGCTGAGATCTTAAACAGGGGCAGAGGCCCTAGCTGGTTTGGCTCAGCGGGTAGAACATCGGACCATGGACTAAAGCAGTGATGGCGAACCTTTTGAGCTCAGCATGTCAGCATTTTGAAAAACCCTAATTTAACTCTGGTGCCATGTCACATATAGAAATTTTTTAATATTTGCAACAATAGTAAAACAAAGACTTATATTTTTAATATTTATTTTATATATTTAAATGCCATTTAAAAAAGAAAAATCAACCAAGAAAATGAGTCGCGTGTCACCTCTGACACGAGTGTCATAGGTTCGCCTTCACTGGACTAAGGGTCCCAGGTTTGATTCCGGTCAAGGGCACATACCTCAGTTGCAGGCTCGATCCCTGGCCCTGGTGGAGGTGTGTGCTAGAGGCAATCAGTGTCTCTCTCTCACATTGATGTTTCTCTCTGTGTCTCTTCTCCCTTGCACCCTCATAAAAAATAACTATAAATAAATATAAATAAATAGAAAATATCCTCTGGTGAGAATTAACAAAAACAACAAATTAAATAGAGGCAATGACTTCTCCAAAGTCAGATGGCTAGCAAGTGATGGAACATTTATTAATAGTTATTTCTGCTTATTTCCTCTCTTCTGTCCTTGAGAACTTTGAGAGGAAGAAAACTCTCTTCTACCCACTTCCATGGTTCTGTTAAAAGTCAGGTTCTGTCACAGTAGAAGGCTACTTAGATCTTAATTTCTATAAAATTGGCCCTTATTTTTCACAGGAAGAGAAAAGGGAAAGACTGACCCTGTGGTGAATTGGTCATGGGGGAGGTGGGACACAGGAACACCTTATCCAGCATGACTTACTGAAAGTCATGTCCTTTTAGCTTCTGACCTGGGGTTTCCTGGGCCTTGAAAAGGTATTATTTCCAAGTTGTAACTTGGTTCAAATATCTTGAAGCATGATGTAAAATTAAATTCTCAAAAAATTCATCTGTCCACGGTTCCCTGGTTTATGATATGGATTGCTCAGAAGTAGGTTCTATCTATCCATCTATCTACCTTTAATCCTCACCTGAGGATATTTTTCCATTGATTTTTAGAGAGAGGGAAAAAGAGAGAGAAATATCAATGTGTGAGAAACACATCGATTGGTAGCCTTCGGGGCCTGGGCTGAGGAGAAGCCTGCAACCAAGGTACGTGCCCTTGACCGGAATTGAACCCAGGACCCTTCAGTCCACATGGCGACACTCTATCCACTAAGCCAAACCAGCTATGGCTATTTATTATTTTCGTAAAGAGCCACTTCTTTATTTGATATAAAATGAAATTGAGTAACTTGAATTCTTGCTGTACAGGCCAAATGTTTTCATGTTTCAAAATACCCGCTTGAAACATGCTGCCAATTAAATGAGGATCTACAGATGGCATTACCCTTTTGCTTCATAACAAAAAGGATCTAAATCATTTTTATGGAAGATTATGTGAAGGTCAAAGGGAACGGTTCGGTTCCTCTGATGAGTGGATTTTTTTTGTTTTGGTTTGGTTTGTTTCTGTTTTTCCAAGTTACAAAAGTACATTTATTTTACATTTTATTTACAAAGGAACAGCATAAGAAACAAAGGTAATAAAATGATGGGCATACATATTTATATAGCAAGTACAGGCAAAACTTACGAAGATTCTTTCAATACTAGCATTTATTAAATTAGTTTCTAAGAATAATCATCACCTTCAGAAAGAATTTTAGGTTCAACCTATATGATTCAAGCTATGACTATCTTAATGAAAAAATTATATTCTTTGAAAATCTCCAAGGTCCTGGATGCCAAGTAACCAGATTACTACCAATTTTTAAAAGATTCAGAGACTCTTAGGATATCATAACTGTTTTAAGAAATTGTTTTTGAAAAACTCAAACATACTATCATTTGCTGAGTAGTACAATATATACTTCGCTCACATTAATTTCTTAATTCATGAAAATGTCTTTTGTTACAAGATCCTACTGTTCTCTAATGAGAACATTAAGTCATTTACTATTTATCTCTTAGGAAAATCATTCAAAGTGGGTAGTCAGCCTTTAATAACATACATTTAAAAAATCACTATACCTAACTATTATCAGTAACCAATCAAATTTTGGATCTTCCAAAACCAGAGACAGGTATTTTTAAGAGTCAAGACTTCTTAGACCTCTGCACTAATATATCCTGATGTAAAGACTTAATGTTTTTTTAAGGCCTTTCACTCACAAAGTCTAAAAGTGGCATTCCTTGAGTTTCTTAATGAGATTATTTCAACCTCACAGCCTATTCACTACAGGTCAGGACATGCACCTTGAAGCTAAAGGTTCCTTGGAAAAGCCTTTTCTGCACTAGCTTTGGATTCTGTCCTTCACCTTGGGGAGAGATGGGATGGTACCCTGTGGCTTTTGACCTTCAGGGTGTTCTGGGTACACTGTCAGAATTGTGTCTAACAACAAAGCCTCTAGGTCAGGGGTGGGCAAACTTTTTGACTCGAGGGCCACAATGGCTTCTTAAACTGGACCGGAGGGCCAGAACAAAAGCATGGATGGAGTGTTTGTGTGAACTAATATAAATTCAAAGTAAATATCATTACATAAAAGGGTACGGTCTTTTTTTTTTTTTTTAGTTTTACTCATTTCAAATGGGCCGGATCCAGCCCACGGGCCGTAGTTTGCCCACGGCTGAGCCAGCCTCTTGAGAACCAGCCCAGGAATCAAGCTGACAGTGGAAAGGTCAAAGAAACCCAAAAAGCTTGATTCTTGGGGATACTCTCTAACCCTGAACCTGCCCTGCTTTGGTACCTCCTCTTATTGAGCTAGTTTTGTAATTTAAATTAGCATGAGGTTGGTTTCCTTTTACTTGCTCTTGAAAATAGACAACTGACCATTAATGCAAGGGAGCACAGAAGCTTACCTGATCACAGAAGCTGCAAATCACAGGCCAAATCAACTCACAGAATCTTCCAGCATGTTGTTACTTTGCCCTGTAGCAGAAAAAAACTTGGGCTCCAGCCTGGTCCTCCCACTTCTAGCCCAGTTCACCACAGTCTCCATTTAGGGCTTCAGTGTTCAGCGATGACATTTACATTGTCAATCAAATGAAAGACTGAAGTAGATGAAGAAAAGACTGTTAACGAGAGTATCCTTCAGTGGCCTTAGCAGGGCTGACAGGTCCTCCCCACTGGCTTGCATGGTGGATGCCCAAAGGTCAGCATGAGCATCGGCCCCTCACTCCACACTTGCACACAGGACTAGGCTGCATCCAAGGGAGAATGAGTGGTGAGGCTGTCTGCCAGCCTGGCCAGAACAATTCAGAACATATTTTTGGTACATAAAAGAATGATTAGGACCCAGGAACTCGGTATCCTTGGACACTGCTGTGTTTCTTGTGTGTTTTGTATTAGTAATAACAGAATTCTTCCTACTTACTCAGACTAATTCAGGATGGAAAGACACATTCAGTCTGTGGGGAAGGTGGTAAGCCACTATAATAAGTAGTGCTGCCAGCTTTCAGTAAAACCTTGAGTTTTACAAAATTTTACTGATTCTGAGAAGCAGACAGAGGCCAACCCTGCAGAAATCTGTGTTTTCCTGATATGCGTGTGAAGAGCTCAAGGAGAGGTCACTGAAAGCAAACAGGGAAGAAAATACCCGATGAAGACAGGAGTTCATGCTACCCACACCAGGCCTTCCCCAGGCCTGGTTTCTCTTTACCATTTTCTTCTTTTTTAATCCTCACCCACGGATATGTTCTTATTGATTTTTTTGAGAGAGGGAGGAAGGGGAAAGCGGGGAGAGAAATAAACACATTGATGTGAGAGAGAAACATCAATTGGTTGCCTGGCATATGTGCCCCAGGATTGTACCTGACTGCATAGGTGTGTGCCCTGACAGAATCAAACCAGCAACCTTTTACTGGTAGTGTACAGGATGATGCTATAACCCAGTGGTCGGCAAACTGCGGCTCACGAGCCACATGCGGCTCTTTGGCCCCTTGACTGTGGCTCTTCCACAAAATACCAACTTCTGTGCATGGGCCACGAAGTTTCAATCGCACTGTACGTGATGCGTGCCCGCATGTGGTATTTTGTGGAAGAGCCACACTGAAGGGCCAAAGAGCCACATGTGGCTCGCGAGCCACGGTTTGCCGACCACGGCTCTAACCAACTGAGCCACCCAGCCAGGGCTCTTTCTTGCCATTTTCATGGATAAGAAGGAGGGTCTCTTTTGCACATTGTCTTCATTTTGTACTGTATTGTCACAGAGCAGATCCCACCACCACGTTTCACTTTGTATAACAATAACATGCCACGTGTATGGTCTTCAGTCCACTTTCACAAACATTCAGTTTACACTTGGTCCCCTGAACTCTCTGGGAAGCTGGAGTGGTCTCTATGTGACCAATAAAGACACCGAAGCGGAGAGCTTCTGTAGTGGGTTACTTGCTCAGGGCTGAGTTCTCATTTCTGAGCCACAGCTTGGCAGAATACTACTTCCTCTCAAGTAACAGGCTTTGCTGGAGGTGCCCAGCAGCCTTTGCTGCTTTGTGCCCAGGGAGCAGGGGGCAAAGCAGATACCGTGGGGGGCCTCAGGCGACATTACTTCCCGTGGTGTTAAAGCTGTCCATTGCTCCAGCCTCCCAGGCCCAGTGGGAAGGAGCACCCTCAGACCACCTGTGCGGCTTCATTTGGGCAGGTCCCAAGACATGTAAAATGGGCTAGAGGAAGAAGGTCAGGGAAGGAAGAAGGAGTAAAGTTGGCTAGGAGAAATTGGCCTAAATGAGTATACAAAGAACCATGGGAAGGACAGGTAAAAACAGGCGTGTCCTTGTCCAATCACACACGAGCTAGGGAGGAGCTTGGTGGCCCCTGCCACTTCCTTCTGCAAAACCCATTGAGTATATTTGATCTATTGCCCCAGTGTTTTTATTAAGGTAACTATTCAATGAGAAATAAAAGCCTTATTACCTCTGCTTTACAGAGTATCAGAAATAGGATATTATATGGTTTAAAAAAAAAAAAAAAGCCTTCAAATGACGTCCAGACACATAATTCTACCTGGAGCTCAGAAGCTGACAATGGGTGGTGGTACACAGCAGGTTGGTGAAACCTCCACTGCCTGGTGCTGAAGTCCTGCTGTGTTTTTTTTAAAAAACTCAGAGGGTCTAAAAGGCCCATTCAAATGTCTAAAGATGAAAATGATTGCACTGGAATTAAGTCCTCAAAATTTAATAAAAGACCTGTCTAATCAGTTACAATCTTTAAATATTTAATGCAAACATTTAAAAAGAATTGTCAACTAGAAAAAAAATTCCCCTGAAAATATTTACTGTTAACTCCTTGAGATGGTGCTTTTTACAAAAAGTTTGTCAGCAAATGCCTTCTTTTTAGGGGATGGGCAGCAGGAGGATGGGGATAGGATATCAGAAAATGATATGCGTTCTTTATTTTGATAAGAATAACAAGGAATTCCACCTGTTTCCCCACCCCTCAATTTGCTTTATGTAAAAATACTTCCAGCATAATGAGCAGCAGTCATCAGCGGGAGGTGACTGAGCCCCAGGCACCTAGAGAGTATCTTCAAGCCACTACTTCTGTGCTCCCTCACTGTGCCCAGAGCCATTGGCCTAGACCACGAATTCACCTGCTGCTCATGTCTTATTTTCTTTCTCTCAAGGTTTCAGTAATACAGAAAGGATTACCATGTCGAAATAAGAACAGGTTTTCATAAACATAACACTGTCAGCTCGTGTGGGGTGAGATTCAGGAAGGCACACAATAAATTAAAGCAGACCCTGTCTCTGGAGGGTTTGCAGTGACCTCCGGGGCAAGGGCCGGACCTGCCAGCAGCTGAGCTTCCAGCACTGGTGTAGTGATGAGGATGCTGTGGGAAAGAGGGAGTCCATCCTTTGCTAAGTCATTGTGTCAGTATACAGGTCACAGGATCAAATGGAGGAGGAGATCCTCGCCTTCCTATCCAGTGACGTGCGCCGTCCGCGGAGGACCCTTCCCTCCGCGTGTCGCCACAGCCAGGTTTGCACAAGTCAATCTTCCGTACACCCTTGTTGCGTCCTGGTGGCGAATTAGTCCACAGAACTCCATCTGCTATTTACTTAAGTAAATCACTTGGAAACATAAAACTGGAGGTTGTAACTCAGTAAAACAATAAAGTGCTTTTGATGAGAGTAGTTGTTATTTACTGGTTGTTTCTTGTTTCACCTGAGGCACCGAAATCAACAATGTGAAAGGTGACAATGTTTACTAGGAATAAAAATTGAAAAAGCTTGTTTCTACTAAAAAGCCTGCATTTCTAAAATGTACTTTTCTATTGGTTTCCATGTCTTCAAGTTACTGAATTTTTACTCACTACTGGGTAAGGAAATCGTTTATGCTGGGGTGGGACAGGGTGGCGAATGGGGAGACAGATAAGGAACTGTCCATAAATATCCCTTAAGGGCTCCACTTGTGAAGGTGTGAGTGAGGGGGTTCCAGCAGAAAAGGTCAGGCCCTCATGCTGAATCCAACATGTGTGCAGATGAGTAGCA
Source organism: Myotis nattereri (assembly GCF_964212035.1). NCBI lineage: Eukaryota > Metazoa > Chordata > Mammalia > Chiroptera > Vespertilionidae > Myotis > Myotis nattereri. Next base: position 28,747,286 of record NC_138089.1, read on the forward strand.
ACACGAATTGGCTTCTGGATGGGTCCACACATCAACCTAAGAGTTTATTCTGAGTCCACATGCTTGATAACTGCTATAACACACTTGCATCTTCCATGGCCTCGATCCACCTGTAAAACAAAAGAGAGGAGACACTTGGTGTCGTGACTGTGCCTGTGACTCTGTAAGTGACTAGACTCTATTAGTATTAGCCTAAGCTTAGGGACCATGTCATATTCATATTTATTTGTTTCCCCAGCATTTAGCAAAAGGCCTGGAACACAGTACAAAGGTTTGCTGAATCAATGCATGCCTGTACGAACAAATCAATAATCTTTAAAAATTGCACAACTGCCCTGGCCGTTGTTACTCAGTGGTTAGAGTGTCGGCTTGTGGCCCGAAGGGTTTGATTCCCTGGCCCCACCCCGATTGGACATGTGTGGGAGGCAACCAATCTATGTGTCCCTCTCACATTGATGTTTCTCTCTTTCTCTTTCTCACACTTAGTCCCTCCCTCCCTCCCTTCCACTCTGAAAATCAATGGAATATTTTTTCCACTCTCTGAAAAATCAACGGAAAAAATATCCTCAGGTGAGGATTATAAAAAAATAAAATAAAATTGCACAACTATGAATAGGCAGTTCCACTGCTCTGCTGTGGCCCAAAGGGACTTGATGGGATAGGATGGCTGGAGGAGAACAGAAACCAAAATCCTAGGTAACAACTTGTTTTCTTCTGAATGAGAGGCAAGGAAATACATGATTAGTTATTTTGATTACCTCTGAGCTGAATTGGTATCCTCTGCTCTGAAGCTATAAAATAAGGTTTTCTTGTGGTAAAGGTGAAAAACAGGCCCTACTTCGCTGCTGCCCTCCTCCTTTTCTGGGGCAATGGTGAACCCTAGCAGGGGCATACTCTCCATGGCCACTGTGTCCTGCAGAGGGCAGAGGAAAAACTGGTATTAAATATGGCACTACACACAGTTACCAGCTCAGCGCTCACTGATACCTCCAATCTGAGGTGCATGATGAGCCTTTCTGTTGGGACATGCCTTGGACACAGTGAAATAACTGCACACATACTTTTCATCCCCACTTCTTGCCAAGATCAAACATAAGGAGGAAAAGAAACATCATTTTGTGACAGCCTATTAGGACCCAGGCATTTTCACCTTCACATTATCTTGTTTTAATCTTCACAGCAATCATAGAAAATATCACCTCCATTCTAAGAAGAAATTGAGTCTCAGAGATGGTAAATAACTTCCAAAGATCACACAGCATATAAAGGGCAGAGCCAGAATCTGGACTCATGATCACCTTCTAGCCCCCTCTCCGCTGATTCAATTAGTGATTCAGCTAGTTTTCTCAAGTTACTTCTGATAACATTCTGTACTCACTGCCCAAGCCTTCATTCACAGGGCTTCAGGATGGAGCACCCAGGGTGTCTATAAGCTATAAAGGTGCTAACCATGCAATGAGATATACCCAGAGAACTTAGATGGACCTTAAAATCATAGTGCTTGGTGGAAAAAAAGAGCTTTAATATATAAAGATACTTTTATATACACACATTTATGTACTAGAAAAAAAATACATGTTCATAATACAATTTTATTAAACCACATATAAACGAGATATAATTAAACACATTAGAATGGTTATGGGAGGAGAAGGGAGGGGAGAAGATTTTATGTATAAAGGGAATTCAATTTTCAAAGATTGCTAGATCAGAAAAATCATTTGACAAAATTCAACATCCATTCATCATAAAAACAAAACACACACACACACACACACACACACACACACACTTCGGCAAGCTAGCAGTAGAAGGGAACTTCCTTAATCTGACAAAGTGCATCTATAAAATACCTACAGCTAACATCGTATTTAGTAGTGACATACCGTATATTTTTCCCCTAAGACTGGGAACAAGGCAAGAGGGTGTTTACTCTTATCAATGAAATTCAACACTGTTGTGTAGGTCCTAGCCACTGTATTAAGGCAGGAAAAAAACTAAAAGATAAAGATCAGAAAAGAAGAAGTAAAACTATCTGCGCTTACAAAGACATGACTGATTACAAAACAACTATAACTAATAATGAGTTTAGTAAGAATAATCATTAAAAAAAACTTATTTACAACTAGAAAAGAGTAATTTACATTCAAAGTTGTACCCCAAAAATGAAATACTTAGGTATAAAGTTAACAGAAATGCAAGAACACAAGTCTAAGACCTACATACTAAAAACATTAAAAGAGAAGTTAAAGAACTAGATAAGTAAGAATTAATACCATGTTCATGAATTGTAAGATGCCAATATTGTTAAGAAGCCAATTCTCCCCAAATTGATCTATAGATTCAATCCCTCTCATAATCTCAGCAGGCTTTTTAAAATAGAAATTGAAAAGTTAATATGGAAACACAAAATACCTAGAATACCCAAAACATTCTTTAAAAAGAACACAGTTGGAAGACTGACACAACCTGACTTCAAGGCTTACTATAAAGTTGTAGTAATTAAGACAGCATGGTACTGGCATAAAGATTGGTAAATATATCAGTGAAACAGAATAGAGAACCCAGAAGTAGAACTACACTCATTCTGTTCTTTAATATGTGACAAATACATCCAAATAAACCAATAGGGAAAGGAAAATCTTTTCAACAAATGGTGTTAGAACAACTGAATATATGGGAAGAAATGAACATCAACCTCTACATCACACGATGCACAAGAATTAATTTGAAATAGACCTAAATGTAAAAGCTAAAACAGTAATGTTTTCAGAAGAAAATACAGGGGAATAACTGCTACTTTCAATCGACAAAGATTTCTTAGGACAGAAAGCAATAGTCATAAAGGAAAATATACATTTTACTGAAGATAGAAACTTCTGTTCACCAAAAGATTCATTCATTCATTCAGAAAATGAACAGGCAAGTCACAGAGAATATTCATAAAACATTTATCTAACAAAAGACTGGTATCCATAAAGATATATAAAGAACGGTAACTCAAGAACAAGAAGACAACCTACCTTAGAAAATGGGCAAGAGATCTAAACAGGCACTTCTCAAAGTGAAATATACAAATGGCCAATAAGCACATAAAAAATCTCAGTCGTTAAGAGACTATAAATTAAAGCCACAGTGAGATAAGATACTATACCTTCACCAGAATGGCCAAAGTTAGAAACTGACAATACCAACATGTGGAGCAATCAGAATGCCCATATTTACACACATTGTTGAGGAGAGTGTAAACTGGTACAGCATTTTGGAGAAGGGTCTGGTTGTTTCTTATAAACCACAAACACCTAAGTTTCTATGATCCAAGAATTCCAAGCCTAGGTATTTATCCAAGGTGAAATAAAAACCTATTTTCACACAAAAACCTGTATGTAAAAGTTTAAAGTGGCTTTATTGGTAATTTTCTCAAACTGGAAAGAACCTAAATGCCCTTCAACTGGTGAATGGATAAACAAACTGGTATATTCACAAAATGGAAGACTACTTCGGCCATAAAAAGGAATGACCTATTGCTGTATGCAACATGATTGGTCTCAAAAACACTGGACTGAGTGGGAGAAGTCCACGTGATTCCATTTATATGAAGAGCTAAAGGAGGCAAAACGAATCTATGGTGGAAAAAAATCAGTGTTGCCTCTGGGACAGGGATAAGGTGGGGTTTATAGATGGATGCATGATCAAAACCTATAAAATAATATACTATTTGTGTACTTCATTATATGGAAATTGTACCTCAAAAGGAAAAAACATAAATAGGGGGAAGTACATTTTGAAAAGCATAAAAAAATAAAAAGGAAGAGGGATGAATGAATAAACAGACACCTGATCAAAGAAATACAGTAAAATGTTAATTGCATAATCTAGTTCATGGATATATGACAGTTCACTGAAAATTCTTTCACCATTTCTTGATGTTTGAAATTTTTTATATTGATAAATAGTAAATATAGTAACTAAAAAATAAGATGTTAGAAAAAAGAAAAAAATGCCTTTATATTTATAAAGTCACTTTCTCCCAGGACTGTCACTGAACAGCAAGTTTCATTGACTTTGGTCAGTTCAGGGTATATGATGTGTTCACAGTAGTATAGTCAGTGATTCACATTATCAAACCTTTTTTCTTTGATGGAATTTAAAGCAGGCCCTAACGCTAGAATATGCTCATTGAGAAATTACACAAGTTCCTCTCTGGAAGAATCTATTTTGGAAGCATATTTAAATTAAATTCATCTTTTAAAATCAACTTATGATGTTACTTCCATGACAACTGTTGCTCAGAACCTAAAGACTGGGTTTTCCATTTTCAGATAGGACTCACCTTCTCTTTGGTGGTTACTTAATTATCACTAGCCTTTGTTCATCTAAGCCAGCATTTCTTCCCAACGTGTGTGCTGTGCAACAACACTTCTATGTGATGTTCTATGAGGAATGACCTATGGTCTGCCCAGCTTGGGAAATCTCCACGTCTTAAGAGATCCATGACATGGCCTTGTATATGAGAGATTCTCAGAAGTATGACTGTGAGGAAGTCCCACTCACTGCCTACCCAGGGTTCCCTCGAACCCTGTTTCCAGGGAACCCCTGTGGTGTCCTGTGGAATGCCTGCTCAGGTAGATGCTGCCCTGGGCTGCAGAGGATAGTACATCACATTTCAGTTTGTCCTGGAAAGATTAAAACTCTCCCCAGCATAGAAAGCCGCATCTGTGGACATGCGAGTGAAAGACCCCCTCGAGGAATGCCCACCTCACACAGCACCCAAGTCACTCAGGCCCAGGGGGTCCCCTCTACAGGTCCGTGTCCCCGCTTGGCTCTGGAACACCCGAGGACAGTGCCGACTGCAGCCGTCAAGGCTACGGGTCCTTTGTGAGGGAAGCTTTAGGTCCTGAAGAAGGAAATTGCTTTTGCTCACTCACCAGCATCTGCATCTGTGGTCAGGGGAAGGGGCCAGCCCTGTGTTCTGTGCAGATCCTCAGGGGTGGGACACCCACCCCCTGCAGCTGGGCAGAATGCACTGAAGTCCCATTTTCAAAGCGGATTTATTTAGCCTGTGGGAGCCACCAGATGGTGGGGCCTGGACATGGAAATCTTTCACATTATCCTACAGTTCTGCGTGGGTCAGGACCAGACAGCCTCCTGCTGCAGAAGCACAGCCCATACCTATCTACTCCGGAAGGAGGCTTGATTTCCAAGGCCCTCTCTCCAATATTTTAGAAAATGTAAATGTAAGATGTTCTATAAAAATATAAACAAGTTTTACTTAATAGAAAAGTTACTATGAGGCCATGCAGTTCCGTTAAAAGAAATGCACAAAGAGTGTGGCAGTTTCCTTCAACCTGTTGAATTTGATCCTAAACAAAGTAGAGAGGAGAAAGCCGCTTTCTCTTGGAGAGTGCTGGGCTCGTACGGGATGCTGGGCCTGTGACATTGAAATACTTCGGTGCACAGGTCTGCATGCTGTACTGCCTTATCTCCCTCCACACAGAAACGGCAAATTCCTTCGATCTGGGATGGACACGCAGTCGTGTGTCCACAGCAATGCTCAGCACATGGCATTGCTCAATAAAGACTTGTCTGACATGGGAATTGGGACCAGCATTCAGGCCCCACACTGCCCTGAGGTGACAGGGTGCGGTGCACACCCCACATGGACATTCTCAGGCTCGAGCTTAACCTTCGAGCCTTCACAGGAGAGAGAAGAGGAAGTGCGAACCACCACTACCTCACTGGCCATGTAGGTGTAGAGCACTTTGCCTTTGATGACAAACCAGAGCTTCTTCCAGTGCCTCTTGCCTTTCTTACACCGGCTGAGATAGCCACTGATGGCGGAGCCCTCTCCGGAGGCAGCCACCTGTCAGAAGGGAAGCACAGTGGTCGGCACCAGGTGGTGGAGGGCACAGTTCAGACAGAGCCAAAATGACATGCACAACAGTGAGCACATTGTTTATACAGCTTTGAAGTCTGAGACATGGATGAGGTCTCAGGATCCATCCAGCACCTCAAAGGCAGCAAAATAGTACGTTGGTTTGAAACACAGGCTTTACTGAGCAGACCCAAGAGTCAAAAACTGCCTTCAGCAGTGCTGGCCTCTAGTGGTGTTTTAGATTCCTGGTCCTCCCCAAGCCCCAAACCCCCACATTACAACACTGATACCTGAAGGAAAGGTTTTCTTCCTTCTAAAACTGATTCTTACAGTTTTCGGCTTATTGATTTCCTGCATTTAAGGAGGGATCCGCTTTGTATTGTTTACCTAAAGGTTTTATCATCTCCTGCCTAATGGGATGTGTCAGCTCCTCCCCTTCTTAGTCGCCTGTCGGACAGGCTTTATGTGGGGTTAAGAACACAGGCTTGGAGTAATACCAACCTAGGGCTCCAGTCCAGGTGCTGCCAGTTCATTGCCAGGGAATGCTGTGCAATTCACTTACTTCCTCTACGTCTCGGCTTCCTTACTAGTTATATTGAAATTAAATGACATAAAACAGATGACCTACAGTGACTGACCCATAGTAGGTGCTCCACAAATAGTAATCTTACTGTTAGAGCAATGTGGCCAGGCTAAGAAATAATTTCATTCGACTTTCTCATTGTACAGATGGGGAAACTGAGGCTCAGAGGAATGGAGAGGGCCACCAAAGGTCAAATCCCTATTTAGCTGGAGAGAGAGAGTAAGAACCTGAATCTCTCAGCAGATACTCCAGAGGCCAACAAACCTCAGTGTAGGGCAGCGGTCGACAACCTTTTGGGCCTCACGGACCACCGGTTGGCGACCGCTGGTGTAGGGAATGGAAGCCACAACCAGTTCTGGCTGTTTGGAGAAGCATAGGAAAGAAATCTGCCCACCACAGTCCAGGACTTCTATACCAGATATGGGCTCCAGCCCCGCCCCCCGCCCCCCCCCCCCCCCCCACACACACACACTTGCTGCGCTGAAACATCTCACCGAGAGGAAAGGCAGCGTGGACAGAACATGACAGGGGAAACCGATTCTGCAACCTCCCTTTCTGACAGACGCTTGGGAGGCAGCTTTCTGTAGACTTTCTCATGGGGATTGGGTCTTGCTGGTGAGGTGGGGGAGGGGAGAGCACAGCAGGAGACCGAGGCACATGTCTCCTGGGGCTACTGCCGATCCCGCTGAGTGCAGGCTTTGCTGGGTAATAAAAAGGTTGTCACTTTGGGCGAAAATCAGCAAGGGGCTGGCTAGGTCAGAACCATGTGGCAACAGGATCAGAGCAGCCTGATGCTAGAAGGGTAAGAGCACTGATTCTTAAACTCTGCCCCCATGGAACACTCGGGTGGGAGGAGTGACAGGATGAACTTTCCTGGTTTTATGGGAAGGAACTAGTTAAATAAGTGATGGGATAACCATACGATGTAAAACGTGAGATTTATATAGCTGAGCAAATGGGAAATAATATCTAAGAGAAATTAAATGAAGAGTCAGTATAATATGTTATCTTTTGGGTAAAAAAGAGGATCTATAATTGTACATATTCGTTATGTAGATGCATTAAAGTTTCTGGAAGGATCCATGAGAAATCTGATGGTGGTTACCCCCTGGGATGGGTAGGACTGAAGGAGTTCGGAGAGGGAGAGAAACTTACTTTCATCATATATTCTTTCATGCTTTTTAAAAAATATATTTTTTACCATGTATGTGTTAATCCCAAGATTTTTAATATGCAAAGGGAATTAAGTTAATGGATAGAACTGTACCGATTTAAATTTTTCATCCCCTAACACTTTTAAATCCTTGCCACCTACTACTTGCTAATGAATATTAATGAAAAAAATTGGAAACAGCTGATCACACTTCTTTCAACAGCTTGTATATTCATGGGCATACATTTGTTTGTGATTGTGATTAGAATTTAGACGTATAAAGTCTAGTCCTATTTGCAGGATGGAATTGAGTTTAGCCAATTCTGAGGTTTCCCGCAAAGAGTTGCAGCTTCCCGGGGGCTCACCACCTGAGCCTGTTTGGGACCCCCAGGGTGAGAGGATGGTACAGGCTGCTATGGGAGACCTCAGCTAGCGCTGTAGCTGCTTTAGTTGGAAAAGCCCCAGTGGTCTGTGCAGTACTCTTGGACTAGGTCTAGGCTATGGGGCTGGAGAGAGAGAAAGGAAGAAAGAGAGTTGGACAAGAAGTCAGAGAGAAGGATGTGAAAGATGTCTCCTAACACCATCTACAACCACTTTGAGTCCTGCCCTCTGCCACCAAGCAGGCATCTTCTCAGTCATGCCCAGGAGACAGGCCTTCCCTTGTTAGGTGAGTCTGTCCTTGTAAACAGAATGTCTCCCACTAGGGGTCCTCGTTGTCCCAAAAAGCCCAGTCCGGGAGGGGAAGGGGTCTGACACTGTTCACAGAGGAGGACCATGAACCGTCCAAATCCCAAGATGTCCACGCAGGTAGCCCCACCTGCCTTACCTCAGTGAGGGCCGAAGGGACTTTCTTCTGCTTCTTGAAGGTCGAGGGGTTGATGCTGTGGAAGACGGACGAGAAGGAACTGCTCGAGAAGCGGGGGGAGGACAGAGGGAAGCTCATGCTCACTGGCCTCTCTGTAACGAAGACAAGTTACGGGGAAGGGAGGTAAGTGTCCACGTGGACAGGCACGCCAATTCCTGTAAATCGGAGCTCCTGGTCCTTCCCAAGGTGGGAACCAGCCTCACCGTGGGGTCTAAGTGTGATCAGAAAAATGGGCAACGTTCTTCTGCTGACATGAAGGCCCTGGGGGCGGGGAGGGAAGGCTTCTCCAGGTCTCCAGGAGGCAGGGGCTGGGCTGTGCTCGGATGGCCCCGGTGCCCCAGAGAACTCTTTGGTTTTAGGCCCAGGTCACACTTGCTCTCCCTCCAGCCCAGCCCTGCTTGGGCAAAGCCTGTCCCCTGAGCACAGTCTCTCAAGAGCCAGCTCAGCTTCCGCAGGCGCCTTTGTCAGCGAGCCCTCAGCCCTTCCCTGACCCTCAACTCTGTGACCCGTCTCACAATCCTTATCCCCAAAAAGGGCCCACAGAAAACAGGCCTACAGAACACTCTCGAGAAGAAAAGAGGCTGCTATGGCAAAGTATATGTGAGCTCTCCGCTTCACTGAGGGGCACTGACCCAGTGTTTCCCAAACCTAGCTGCCCACAGAACCCTTCTCCTGGGAGCATCTTTCAATTTTTTGTGGACCAGCATTTTGGGAAATGGTGCCCCAGGTGTGAGTTTAAAACCCTAGTTCTTCCTCAAGGGCTGCTTTTGTCTGCACCTCCCGGGAAAGTGGTTTCGGGCACCAACCACAGGCCAGGGAGAAGCCACATGGGCCACCTGGAAGAAAGGTGAGGGTGGTCCCAGGTTACCTCTCATCAGGCCTGGGACGTCCCCGCCCCTCTTCTTTAGCTCGCCGTAGCAGCCATCGCAGACCTTGGCCATCCGGTCCTTGAGGTACTTCAGAGGGTACTTGTTTCTCGAACAGTTCCGGCACACGATCTGCAGGCCCAGTTGGGGATGCATGTTGGAACGGTTCTCATCTCAGCACATGCTTAGGGCCAGCATCCTCACCCCTCCACCTACAGCCCCCACCTCCTCCAGGGACTGTGCCAGGTCGGCCTGCCTTTCCAGTACAGCTGCATAGAGTTCTGTGCAGGTGCTTATCTCTTTTTCTGATGAGCCCTTAACCACAATAGATACTGTTTTTTTACGAGGACAATAACCACATATGCTGTGATTTTCTTTTGGGAGCATGGCGGTGCTAAGGAAGGGGCCTGGGCTTGGGCACCATGGTTTGAGGATACCAGCAAAATGGGCATTAACTACCTCGCAGGCTTGGTGTGAACACTCCTCCTCTCTGGGCTGGCACGCAGCAGCTGCTGGATGCCCCTGAATCCCCACCCCATGCCACCCCCATGCACACATTCCCCCCAATGGAGTGACTCACCTTGCCACAGGCGTGGCAGTGATGACGCCTCAGGGTGAGGGAGAAGTCGCAGCCGCAGTTCATGCACATCATAACATGTGTGACGGGCACCAGAGTGGGGGGTCTCTCCCCCAGGCTGACCCCCAACCTCTCTCGTATCTACAGCAACAGAATGGGGTGAAGCAGTGTGGTCAGGAGACCAGCTGGATGGGTGTGGGGGACAGGGTGCATTCTAATTCTGTAGCCTCCCCCTCCCCATCCTGTATCCTCCAGAAGCTGATCTTGGGTTAGAAACAGCCAACAGGAGGTGCTGTGCTCCAGGCTGGGGTTGCACAGTGACTGCCCTGAGCCAGTGGGAATATGGCAGGAGAGGTAGGTAGGAGGAGGAGGAGCCGGTGCCCTGATGCAAAGAGCTGCAAGTCTTCCTAGGCGTGTGGCTGGTGTCCCAGGGCCTCCACTCACCTCCACGCTGTGGTGGAAGGCAGCCAGAGCCTGGGCCTTATAGTCCTCAGGGACAGCTCTGCTCAGACAGCCATGCCACTCATCCCGCTCTGCACAGGAGCTGTGGGCACAAACTGGAGTTAGCGATTGCACGAGGGGACCAAGTCCAGGGCAGGCCCCTGCCCATCACACATGCCTGAACCTCTTGGCATCTGAAATCCCACCAGTAAGTGCGGGCCACCTGCCAGACAGGCCTAGGCTCGCACCTCAGCGCCTCCACCTGCTAGCAGGGCGGCAGGGCACGCTGCGGTCCCCCAGGCCCCTTCGTCACTGGGACACAGGAGTGTCCATACTCTTCCTCTAACTCCCAAGGCTTTTGTGGGGATGAAATGACATGTGGGATGTAGATGGACTTTGGCAATAGCAAAGCAAGGGGTGTTCGGAGGGAAGCTCTGAGGGGCCCACACCTTAGGAGGTATGGGTAGGCAGGGGACAGGGGAGAAGGGTAGATAGAAGCTAGAAAGGGCCAAGGTCCCAGTCACTCCAACTGCCCGCACTTTCTCACTTCACTTCCTATTCATCCAACAAGCTGACTTCCCACATTCTGGCTCTGTGCCTGGAAGGTGGTGACAGCCGCTCTGGGCTGAGAGCTGCCTAATTCTTGCGGGGCCCACTAGGTGTCGCTCCATCCTACACTAAAGTACGCAGGCTCAGCCGGAGAAGGGACCAGTGTGGCCCGGGAGGGAGGAAGGGTGGCAGCCAGCCAGATGCCATGTCCCTAAAAGGAGATGTATGGGTCCCACTGTCCCTGGAAGCTTCAGTGTGAAGTGTCTGGGTTAGCAGGGAGGTGACCGGCCTGTCAGTGACAGTGGCTTCTTGAGTCCACTGGCCAAAGGGCAGTGTCCCTGCCTAAGAGAGATGGGCAGCCCCATCTGAAGGGCTGAGCCTGGCCTGTCACCACCCTCACCTGATGGCTGGACAAACAGAGACCATACCCTGGGTCTCCCCAGGTCTCTGATTTTACCTGGAGATGAGGGGAGAAGAGGCCATGGAACCCCACCCAGGCATCACCTCTTCTAGGAAGCCTCCCCTCATTCCAGCAGAGGGGGTCACTCCTTGGAATTTCTAAGTGGAAAAGCGCTCTGGATCACACAGGCGTGCATTTGAACCCCAGTTTTGCCTCACATGGGCTGTGTGACCCGTTTCTAGGCCTCAGCTCCCCAAGCATGGCAGGAGCTGCAAGGCCCACCTGCAAGGGTGGTGGTGAGGGTCAGAGGAGGGGCCTGAGACCCAGCAGGTGCCCAATGCAGGTTCCTCTTGCCACCACCACTATTAATTCAGGCACATAACCTGAACATACAATACAGTTATGTTCTGTGTTGTAACCAGTTCATAACTCCTACCCAGAATGTGGGCTCCCCCTACCCCAAGCAAATCAAAGCTCAAATCACATGTGTCCTCAGCACAGAACCTGCCATGAGGAGTGGCTCATAAAGGCTTAAGGACCAATACATCTATGAGACAGCGTGTGGGTCAGTGTGGGCACATCCCATGCCACACCAGAACCCCCACCCCACACTGGGCACGGCTGCCAGCCCTGGGTCACGCACACCTGAGAGGGAAGACTCCCAAGCCTTGGGAACCCGTCCCACCCACCATGCCCAGTGAGGGCCTGGCAGCAGCCACGCCTCCCCGGTTTCTGAGCTTGCGCTGGCCTTGCCCGGAAAGCAGGGGTGGGGGGGAGGGTAATGTGGAGGGTGAGGGAGGTGAGCCTCTTTCACTGCCTAAAGCCAGCAAGGAAGGACCCCTGGGCATCCCGAGGGCCTGGAGAAAAACAGAGGGTTCTGAGAGAAAGGCTGAACCCCAAACCAGGGAACGCCCACTCATTGCTTTTTCTCTCCAGACACAAAAGCCTGAAAGTAATGATAATTTATTAAATAAGGCACACAATGCATTCTTTACTCACCATAACTTTTCGTGTTGCTATAAAGACCAAATAATCTGTAGAGTTTTACAACCATGAGGTATTGTTATTATTATAATTTTAAGAAAAAGGGCTCTAGAAACCCCCAAAGTTCTATGTAAAATTTTATGTCCATGCACATTTATTTTGGGGGAGAGAAGCCAGTTTTATCAGATTCTCAAAGTGGCCTGTGATTCAAAAATGGTTAAGAAACACTAAAAAGAAGTTCTTTGATGCAAAGGATCTATAATAATAAAAGCATAATATGCTCATTAGACCGGATGTCCTTCCAGACAACCTTCCGGAGGAAGCTGTGGTGGTGGGGGCTGAGCCCCTTGCACCAATTTCGTGCATCAGGCCTCTAGTACCCAAATAAAACCAAAGACACATCCAACATTTGTTATTCCAAACTTTCCCACCTATAAAACTCTGTTTCTTGCCTCCCTCGCCCCCCTCCCCTGGCCTTCCCTCCTTCTTCCTCCCCATACCTTGCAGATAGAGTTAGGCAGGACTCAGAAGTCTCAATCTTTAGGGCGTAGGGCACCTTCTCCATCACAGGGCGGCTGACCTGGAAACCAACAGGGGCACCTCAGCATGGGGGTGAGGGGGGCATGAAGGGGCAACCACAGACTAGATTCTTCCTTTGGTCCTGCCACTGTGCCTCTCTGAGCCTGAGTTTCCTCAGATGCTCAGAGACATGGGAGATGCTGTGTGTGTGTGTGTGTGTGTGTGTGTGTGTGTGTGTGTGTGTGTGGTGGGGCCTGGCTGCCAACTCAAAATATGGGAACACATGACGAGGGCCCCTTCTTCCTGTCTCTCTGTCTTTACACACGAAACTGTCCAGCTAGGCTGGCATCTTTCTTACATTTGTTTAAAAAGCATCTGCTACTTGAACAGATATCTAGCATATAGCGGCATTATTTACCATGGTCAAAAGTGGAAGCCACCCAAGTGCCCATCCATGGGTGAAGGGACAAACAAAAGGTGGTGTATATGTACAACGGAATATTATTCAAACGAAAAGTAAGGAAATTCCAATACATGTTACAACATGGATGAGCCTTGAGGACATAATGCTAAGTGAAGTAAGCCACTCACAAAAGACAAATACTGTGTGATTCCACTTCTATGAGCTGCCAAAGAAGGAACCCATGTACACTGTTAGTGCAATTGGTGCAGCCACTATGGAAAACAGTATGGAGAGGCCTCAAAAAATTAAGAATATAACTACCATAATCCAGCTATTCCACTTCATTCCCTTTATCCGAAGAAAATAAAAACACTAATTCAAAAAATATATACGCACTTCTATGTGCACTGCAGCATTACTTACAATAGCCAAAATATGGGAACAACCTAAGTGTCCATTGATAGATGAATGAATAAAGAAGATGTGGTACATTTACATAATGGAATATTACTCGGCCATAAAAAAGAATGAAATCTTGCCATTTGTCATAACATGAATGGACCTTGAAGGTATAATGAGAATAAATCAGGAGGAGAAAGACAAATAACATATGATTTCACTCTATGTGGAATCAAAAGACAAACAAAAGTAATAATAAACTCAGATACAGAGGAAAGATTAGCAATTACCAGAGAATAAAGGGGCTTGGGAAGCAAGAGAATGAAGGGGTCAACTGTGGTGATGGATTGTAACTAGACTTTTGAGGATGATCACTTTTTAGTCTGTAAGTTATAACGTTGTAAACCTGAAACTTACATAATAAAGAATTTAATATAGTGCTAGCTGGTTTAGTTCAGTGAATAGAGCATTGGCCTGCGGACCAAAGAATCCTGGGTTTGATTCTGGTTAAGGGCACGTACCTTGGTTGCAGGCTCCTCCTCAGCTGGGCCCTGGTCGGGGCTCATGCAGGAGGCAACCAATTGATGTGTTTCTCTCACATCAATATTTCTTTCTGTCTTTCCCTCTCTCTTCCACTCTCCCTAAAAATCATTGGAAAAATATCCTCGGGCGAGGATTGACAACAAAATTTAATATATTAAAAAATCACATAGAGAGAAAAGGGAGTGGGAACGGGGAGTTAGTGCTTGATGGGTACAAAGTTTCAGTTTGGGAAGATGAATGATGGTAATGGTTGCAAAACAACGTGAATGCCCTTAATGCCACTGAACTGTATACTTAAAGATGGTTAAAATGGTAAATTTTATGTATATTTAACCACAATTAAAAAAATCCTCGCCAAAACCGGTTTGGCTCGGTGGATAGAGCGTCGGCCTGCGGACTGAGGGGTCCCGGGTTAGATTCCGGTCAAGGGCATGTACCTGGGTTGCGGGCACATCCCCAGTGGGAGATGTGCAGGAGGCAGCTGATCGATGTTTCTCTCTCATCGATGTTTCTAGCTCTCTATCTCTCTCCCTTCCTCTCTGTAAAAAATCAATAAAATATATTAAAAAAAAAATCCTCCAAACACATACTGTTTCTCCTTTCAAGCCTTTGCTTACACATTTCTCTCCTCCTAAAGCACCCTTCCCCACCTGTCCACAGACTATGCTCTCTATGGGACTCAGCTCCCTTCCTCCAGGAAGCCCTCCTTGCCATTCCTCTCTTCCTCCCCTCCGACCCCCAACCCCAGCCCTGGCCTATCTATAGCATAATCCTGCTGTAACCCATAACATAGCGCTGTTCCTCAGGACCCCCCTCTTCCCAGATGGTCTGTGAGCTCTTGGAAGCAGGGATATTGTCCTCTGCTCACCTGGGGTCTCCCGACTGCCCCCGAGTGCCCAGCATTAGGCATTTACCTTCATGCTGGCCACTGCCAACGTGCTCTTCAGCCGGTACTTCCCATCCTTCTGGGGATACGTGTACAGGAGCATGTCGCTCATCTGGGGAGAAGGAAACCCCATCACACAAGTCTTGGTCCCAGCTTCTGTCCTGAGGATCACTGAGCACTGGGTGCATAGGTATTCCTGCATTCCCCACTGGCCCCCACGAGACAGCAAAACAACCGTGGGCTAAAACGTGAGCACCTTCCCCACAGTTGCACTCCTAGGTAAAAACTCAAGGGGAATACATGCAGTGCCCACAAAAAGTCAAGGACAGGGAGGTGCATACAGGTATTATTCACAATAGCCAAATAGTGGAAACAACCCAACTATCGACAGGTGAATGGATTAGCAAACTGTGGTGCATCCATACTATGGAATACCACACAGCAATCGAAAGGAACAAACTGATGATGCACACAACGACACGGATGAAGCCCAAAACATGCTGATGGAAAGAAGCCAGACAGAGAACACACTGCTTGATGACATTCACTGGAAGCTCCAGAACAGGCAAAACTGATCTGTGACAGAAACCAGGCCCGTGGCTGCCCGTGGCTGCAGGGGCGGGGAGAGTGGCTGCTAAGGAGCACAGGGGAACTTCCTGGAGGGTTGGAATGTTCTATATCCTGACCAAGTGGCAGTAGATTTGTCAATGTACTTTGGCATCTATACCTTAGATGGGCGCATCTTACTCTATAAATCAAACCTCTGTGAAGCATAGTTAAGGAAAGAGGGAGGGAGTTCCTTGAGGAAAGGGAGCTCCAGTGACATAATAGTTGCTCATTTAATATCTGTTGAATGAACAATTAAAGCTCCCCATCCCCATACAAGGAAGACAGGAAGAAACAGAATGAAAGACACTTCACCTCCTTAGAGAAGAATGCTTGTTTGACTACAGGGTTTAGTTTGAAAAAACAACCTCACACTCCGGGTGGTCTGTGGGCTGTCAATCCTGACCCTCCCTCTGTAGCTGCTGTGTGACTATGGACAAGCTGTTTCCCCCTTTGAGCCTCAGCTTCCTCACCTGGGAAGTTGGGAGCATCTCTGCCCCTACCTCTTTATGGATGCTGAGAGAGAATGGCCCCGAGGGAGCCCTCTATGCATGGGAGCCAATGTAAACTAGGGGTGTTGTGGGCACTGACCAGAACATGGCGTCTAAGGTCTGAAACAGGGCGAGAACTCGGAGTTAACACTTCCTTTTCCTGCAGACAGTCTGCTGAGGGGACAGCATGGTGCGTTTTCCTGTCACCAGTTGGGACCCCGACGTCCCAGGCAGAGCTGTGCGAGACACTTGGCCGAGACACTGAGCTGCTGTGTGACCTCAGGCAAACCCTTCCTGTCTCTGGGCCTCACTGTCTCTAACTGGAGCTGGAGAACAGGGCCAGCAAACATTTTTTTACAGGCAAGATAGTAAATATTTAAGTCTCGATGGGCTTTTATTCCTCATAAGGTGCCAGTTTTTGTTACAACTATTCAACTTAGCCATTGTAGCTCCAAAGCAGCCACAGACGAGAGAAACTGAGTCACAGATCGGCTAGTTCACGCGCCTAAGGTCACAAGTTCACAGGTGGCAGAGCCGGGGTGGCAACTAAATGAGTGTGCCTCCAGTGCGTTCAGCTGTGGTGTGGTGTGTTGGGAGTGGCCGCACAGTGAGTCCTGGCCCCACCTGGGTACAGTGACCCAACCCCATGCAGAGCCTCATTCATTAGCCTACTTTGAGGAACCCGCCTGTGTCACTCACTAGAGTAGTCCCAGCCTTTTCTGAAGGCCCCTTAAGCACCTGCTGCCATGGCAACTGCCATTAGCACCCTGAGGTTTTCCTGATGGGTTCAGGACCAGGCTGCCTCCTAATTGCCCATGGTTCTCCTTTCTTCTTCAAAGCATGTGTTTTACAGCCCCAATTTGGAGGAAGGAAGAGAAATTCTTCATGGAGGAGAAAGGGCGGATTTCTCACAATAAGGAGCCTCCAGTACCACCCACCGCTTGGGGTTGGATGGGACGCAGGGGTGGGGGGGGGTGCCACAGTGGGAACCTCTCCATAGCATCACTGAAAACCCTGTGTTGGTGGACACATGCCCTGACTTTATTCTGAGTTAAGATTATTTTATGAAACTGGCACCTTGTGAGGAATAAAAGTTGTTCCTTAATGTTTTCGCCATGGTGCTCCCTGGCTCAAGAATGTCTGTCTATCCTCCTGCTATCTATCTCTCCAGAGCCGTGGTCGGCAAACTGTGGCTCGCAAGCCACATGCGGCTCTTTGGCCCCGTGAGTGTGGCTCTTCCTAAGCCTTAGGAGTACCCTAATTAAGTTAATAACAATGTACCTACCTATATAGTTTAAGTTTAAAAAATTTGGCTCTCAAAAGAAATTTCAATCGTCATACTGTTGATATTTGGCTCTGTTGACTAATGAGTTTGCAGACCACTGCTCCAGAGGATGTTACTAACACCTACTTAGTAGAAGGTCCAGTGCTGAGAGAGAGAGAGAGAGAGAGAGAGAGAGAAAGGGACCTGGGTTTAGGCCGTGGGGCGGGCGGGAGGGGGGGGGAGAAAGAAGGGGGGCAGGGAGGCTTGTAGACAAACAATGATAGGGAACCAGAGAGACCCAGGCCAGTCATCATGACTGAGTGAGAGAGAGGCTATGGAGAAGAGTCAACTAGATGCTGGAGGGAGCATGGGAAAGGGAAAGAGAAGAAGTGGGAGGGGGAGGGGGAGGGGGGTGGTGACAGATGGGGGAAGGGAAGGAGCGAGGAAGGACACTGTGTCTGTGCCTGGCATTCGAAGTCCCTGTGAAAGGGACATAGCCAGAGGAGCTGGCCAGATGGGAATCAAGACGGAGGAGCTCCCTCCACTCTAGCTTCATGCACTTCCTTCATTTACAGGAGGGACTATTTCCCTCCTTGTTGAGAGAAGGACACTGAAGCTCAGAGAAGAAGCAGGACCTGCCATGGGTTGCACAGCCAGTAAGTCAGAGCTGGCATGAGAATCCAGTCTGTCTGACTCCAAAGCCAGTGCTCCTCATCACCATCCTGGATGTCTCCCTTTTTCATCCTGGAGAAGAAAGGCCTTGGGACCCAGTCGTGAGCTGTGCTGGGGCAGAGGGAGCTGACGACTCTACAGCTCTGGGCGGAGGGAGGGCCTGTGTCCCATGGGATAACTGTCAGAGGGAAGGGTGGAAATTCTTATCAAACAAGCTGCCTCTATGGGCCTCATTTAATTCCCCAAACTGCCCGCTATTTCCACTTTCCCTGTGGGAAATCGAGGCTCAGACATGTCTGTGATCTGTCTAAGGGTTACAGAGGAGCTAAGTGTCAGATCAATATCTAACCAGCTCAGTCTCGCTCACTGCCACACAGATCTCCAAAATTCAAGGGTATGAACTCCTGCTCAATAGAAAATGTTTTCAAATATTGAGACTCTAACATGGAACAAGGGATGACTTTCCTCACTGGACTCCAAGATCCACAACAGGGCAGGGGCCGTGTCTATATACCCTCACAGATCTTGGCCCACAGAAGGAGATGGAGAAGGAGTTGCAGAATTAATGAATGTCATAATAGGCAGTGAGCTCCCTGTCACCAGAGGTATATGCAGAGTTCAAAAAACTACCTGGAGAAAGGAACTCAAGCATCTGTGGGGACTTTGCGATCCTTTTGAGAACTCAAACTATCCAATGAGTTATCCACTCTGAACTATCCACTCTGAATTATCCACTTTCAAAGATACCTTTTGAAGTTCCTG
This sequence comes from Myotis nattereri, assembly GCF_964212035.1. Taxonomy (NCBI): domain Eukaryota; kingdom Metazoa; phylum Chordata; class Mammalia; order Chiroptera; family Vespertilionidae; genus Myotis; species Myotis nattereri. The sequence continues at coordinate 28,766,124 of NC_138089.1, forward strand.
CTGGGGTTCTAATCTCTTGCCTGTGGCCAAATTTCTCCCTTGCACCACAGCACAAACCAGCCAGAGTGAGGGGTTCTCATGGGGAGTGAGTAAGAGATAGCTGGTTGGAGGCACAAAGAGCTGCTTGTAGCCTAGCAGCCACAGAGGTTGATGTTACTACATCATAGGCCTGGACATTCCCTGGTATTCCAGGCTGTAGCTATAAATCACCAAAAATGTTACATTATACTCTGTCTTGTGCACAGTGGAGAAAGTGCTGGACTCGGGGTGCAGCCCTGGTTCCCCCGGGGCTCTGCCACCAACTTGCTGAGAGATCTGGCCAAGTCAACTCTCTTTTCTGGATCTGTTTTCTCATGCATTAGATAAAGCAGTTGGACATTTATTCCTGATTTTAGAATGTTTAACTTTTGGCACCATTCCATCAAAATCGCTGAAATAATAAATGAGGGATGGAAGGAAGGAAGGAAGGAAGGAAGGAAGGAAGGAAGGAAGGAAGGAAGGAAGGAAGGAAGGAAAGAAGAAAAGAAAAGAAAAGAAAAGAAAAGAAAAGAAAAGAAAAGAAAAGAAAGGAAGGAAAGAAGGAGGGAAAGAAAGAAGGGAGGGATGGGTGGTGGTTTCCAAGGGTAAACTCTCAGCTTTCTGGGAAGCTCAGCACACAGAGTGACCCTCATCCTACAGATTCCGCTCTGTTCTAGTCTCCTCCCCTGCCTTCCAGTTGTCCTTGAATACTAGTCCTAGAAATTCCACAGAACTTGACAGTCCCAGGGCTTGTCTGGGGGGCCAGGTACTTACCAGGAACAGGTGCCGGGGGCGTCTGTTTTTCCCTGTTACTTTCATCAGTGTCCCTTCCTTCAGAAACTCCTGTGAGGAGAGAAGCAGACACCAGTGGTCAGGCTGATGCCCTTGACTGCCCTAGAGAAGGGTGGAAGGCCCTTGAGTGGGAAACTTAAATTATGATGCTTCCTGGAAGACCAGAGAGCAGCTCCTGGGGGGATTCCCAGCCTAAGAGAGATGCTTTGGGCCCTGGCCAAGTAGCTGAGTTGGTTAGAGCGTCGTCCTGATACACCAAGATTGTGGGTCCGATCCCCGGTCAGGGCACATACAAGAATCAACTAATGAATGCATAAATAAGTGGAACAACAAGTCAATGTTTCCCCCTCTCTCTAAAATCAATAAAATTAAAAACAAATTTTTAGAAGAGCGAGATGCTCTGTGTATGCTATAGCAGCTCTGGAGATAGACCTCTTGGCCTTTCAGGAGCATTCCACCTTGAATTACACCAAGCCCCAGAGTGGTCCAAACAATGACTCTCACCCTGGTTTGCTGCCACAAGTCCATCCAGAACAAAGCCTTTGAAGGTTTGCTAAAATAGCTGCATGAACAGTTGGTGTATCCCCCTTGAAATGCTGGAGCATACAAATAGATGCTTAATAAATATTTACTGATGACCCAGGCCAAAACATTAAGTGTGATTTTATAGAATCTCAGACCAGTGAGAGCCCTGCTAATTTTGAGTAAAATCTGAGCACAATATCTCATTTCTTTCTCTCTTGTCCTTCATCAACTGTAATAAGTAATGAACACATTTTTTACTATTTTTGAGCTGAGTTTTACGTTTTCCATTGGAAGCTTAAAAGTGGATAAATTGTTCAGCTGGCGTGGCTCAGCGGTTGAGCGTCGACATACGACCCAGGAGGTCACGGTTCAATTCCCTGTCAGGATACACGCCCGGGTTGCAGGCTCGATCCCCAGCAGGGGGTATGTAGCAGGCAGCTGATCAATAATTTTCTCTCATTGATGTTTCTATCTCTCTCTCCCTCTCCCTTCCTCTCTGAAATTAATAAAAATAAAAAATTTTAAGAAGTGGATAAATTTGTCTCCTGAAAAATGTTTTTTTAAAATGCTATGTTGGGGCTCTTCAGAGATGGTTTTCCTGATTTCTCAGCAATGCTGGACTGAACTAAAAATGCTTGGCATCGCTTCTTCTCGGAGGTGAAGAGAACCACAGGGAACACTGAACCCAAACAGCACTGTTGCTTTAAAGGCCCTGAGAGTGGAAAACCCCAGGGGAGGCGGCCCACGGGCCCTGTGAGCCCAGCCCTGCCCTCCCTCCTCCTCGGGAAAACAGCACCTGCAGCCAGGCCTGCCTGGGGCCAGCCCAGCTGAACAATGGGGCTTATCAGAGCCTCGCCCGCCTGCTGCCAGCACGCCCTCTGCCCCTGCCCATGGTGGCGGTGGCACTCACCCTTCCTGGCTGGAGGAGATCCCCTTGGCCACGAACGCTGTGCTCAATGTGGACAAGCTTCTGCAGGTTTTCCTGTGGGTGGGACGGGGTGAGGGAGAGATGGTCAGGACCCCTTCAAGGAATCTTATCTCCTCTGTAAGGGGTGGTATTGCTTCTGCTTTAGAGGAGGAAAGTGGAGCCCAGAAGGACCTTGCCCCAAACCTGACCTCCCGTCAGGGTCAGGACTGCGACCTGAGCCTGGATCTGCAGGATGCTGTGTGTGGACTGCCCATAATCAGGCCAGTCCTTCTGGGCCTGGGCTCCGACACTGCCACCTTTCTGCACACCGTGGCGATGGTCTCTTGGCCTTGCTTTGCCATCCGACATGTCCGGCTGTCTTTGGGCCACTGCGCCTACTCTAAGCCTGTGTCTCCCATAAGGCCTGGAGCATCCAGACTTCAGTAACCCCGAGATGACAATGCCCAAGGCCAGTCTGTCTCTCTGGGATTACAGACCAGGGTGTGGCCTCACCACTTGGGGAGAAAATGGGTCTGTGCTCCTAGAAGAAAAGTAAGTGTGTCTGCCTGAGAACTCCTGTCAGCACCCCACTGGGTCATCCACAATATACAAAGGGACACACCTTTTTCCCTCTGCACAGCACCCCATACTACCAGAAACAACAAGCAGGTGCCCCTTGAGCCTCACACAGGGTCAGGTTCTAAAGTCAACTAATGAGGTAAGTTGTGTGCAGAGAAATTACCCTGAAAAGGCCTTGACACTGTTCATAGTTCTGGGCATAAAATTCTACACATTAGAAATGTTCGATAGTTGTTCCATTTCCACTGATGATGTAGAAGGCTGCAAGAAAACAATGCTCCACCATAACAGTGAGAAAAAAAACACAGACAGTTGACAAAATCGTAACTCTTCTGAGGCTTCCTGGAGAGCTGAGGTCACAAGGCCACCAAATGAATGAAATTCCAGAGACTGGCAAGCCCCTCCACGGAGATACTAACCGTCATGCCTTTGGGACACACAGGAGGGGAGAGGTGGTTGGCACACAATAGAAAGCAGCTAAAATGTTAATGGTTTCTTAAAGGTCAAGTGTGGGCTGGTGGGGCAGTTCAGAATAACATGGAGGGCCAGGCATGAGAAACATCTACAAGCTCTTTTCCAGAAGTTTCCACCAGATGCTCATAGGAAGACTGGGGGAGCCAGGGGGCCAGGAAGAGCCGGCTCCCTGCCTTTGGTGGTAAAACAAATGCTGTCTGTCCCAAGAAGGGGGGGCGTAACTCCTTGGGTCCAGGATGGCACAACAGTACAAGGAAGGAACCTCCAAGACCTGCCGCAGGTCATGGCTGCCATGCAGGGGAGGGGCAGGGGTGCTGAGAGTTCGGCCCCCAGGCCCTGCTGAAGACTGAAGCTTGTCCTGAAGAGCCACGGTGTATGAGCCTAACACCGAGTAACAGGAAACAGTAGTCTACCTCAAGAAGGGGCCAGAGCACGGGAGAGGTCCCTTCTGTGCCACAGGAGCTGCTAAAAGCTGACAAGACAGCAGGAATATAAGAAAAACTCTCTGGAACTTCAGGTAACAACAGTCCCCTTCTAGAGGAGCATGAAATCTGTGGGGTGCTGACGGTGACAATGGTGACAAAAAACCTAAACCCAATTCATTTACTGGATTGACCCAACTCCTACTGCCCCCATAACAGCATGACAAAATAATAATAATAATAATAATAATAATAATAATAATGATAATAGGCACGCTCACTTCTGGGGATAGATATTTCCCTCAGTCTCTACAGTTCTTCTACACATAATGTTTGGTATTCAACCAAACACTACAAAAAGTCAGAAAGAACCCCAATTAATATTCAAGAGATAAAGCATTCAATAAAATCATGAGAGGTGGCATTGATGTTGGAATCATCAGACAAGGACTTCAGAGTAAGTATGATTAATATGTTCAAGGAGCTAGTGGAAAAGAAGGACAGCATGCATGAACAGATGGAGAATTTCAGCAGAAAAGGAAACTATACAATAATCAAGGGGACATATTAAAAATGAAAATTATGGCGTCACATATGAAGAATTTCTTTGATGGGTTTAGCAACAAACTACATATATGAGGAAAATAAATCAATGAACTTGGAGTTAGGTAAGCAGAGATTAACTAAACTGAAACACAAAGAGAAAAAAAAAGTGCTGGAGGGGAATAAAAAAAAAGAGCAACCAAGAGAAATTTCCAAAAGTAATGAATGACCACCTGAAACATAATAGTGTATGTCAACTGTAAGTGAAAGGTAAACTAATTTTAAAAAATGGTATTAGTGAATTACAACCAATCACTGATCTAGGAAGCACCCAAGCTCCTAAAATCACACATACTTAGACATCATAGTCAAACTTCTAAAAGTCAAATTTAAAGAGAAGATTTTGAAGGCTAGAATAAAGAAACACATTACATAAGAAAGAGAAATATCACCATTACAGCAGATTTCATATCAGAAACTATGCAGGCCACAGGACAGTGGAGTGGCATTTTAAAAGTACTGAAAGAAAAAATGGTCCACTCAGATTTCTATACCCAGGAGAAAATATCTTTCAAGAATTAGTAAACTGACCAATTAAGTAAATGGATGATGAATGATGGGAACTAGGTTTTTCACTTTTGTGTGGAAATTTACAGATAAGCAAGGGAACGATCCACTGATGCAGTAACGATTAGAATTGAAGACATCAGTAAGAACTTCTGTTTAGCTTAATGTAGATGGTTATATGGAATTCTTTCCATTGAACCACGCAGTTCAAACCCATGTTGTTCAAGAGTCAATGTGCAGTTGGGCATCTGTGTATGCAGAAAGCCGACTGTAATTATACTCAGAACTTTAACTGCATGAGAGGTTGGTGCCCTTAACCCCCATGTTGTTCAAGTGTCAACTGTACATACACATATATTTCTTTGCTCTGTCAGCGAAGATGACCTAAATAAAACAATATTCCAGTAGCAATGAGCATACCTAGTGCCCAGATCTTGGTTTCTAATACCATTAAAGAAACCAGGGTGCCTTGGAGAAATGGGTGATTCTAAGCCTAGGGCAGAAAATATAATAGATGATCCTGGAGTATCTTGTAGTGCCAGAAAATAAGAAAGTGCTAAAAAAAAAAAAAGTACTCAAACACATGCATGGGGGTACGTGAAAGGGGTACAGGAACCAACTGAAAGGGCTCCAAATAGCCAACACTGGAACAATTTGATAAGTAAAATAAATAAAGCAGTATGAGATTATAACCCAAAATATGAAGCAAATACCCGAGTCCTAACTGCTATAAATGATTTATTTGCTTATAATGAAGACATTAACAAATGAAGGAGACGAGACAACTCTCTCATGCAGAAGAATCCCAAACAGTTGAGGTAGATACTCTACTCTGCCCTTAAGGAGAGGGAGCATAACTCCCATTCCTTAAATGTGGGCTGTTCATTGTGACTTTCTTCCAAAGAGTATGGACACGGTGGTGAGTATGTGTGTATAACTTTACTGTGGAGAAACCTGACAAACACTACCTCAGCCAGGCGATCAATGTCAACATCAAGTCATAAATCATGTTGCTTAGCATGTACCCTTCATAGGGATTTGATGAAAGTGATACTTTATTTCCATGTTTTATTCTCCCCCTCACCCCCAAATCACAAACCCAGTCTAATCATGAGAAAAACAAATTCCAAAAGAGGGACATCCTACAATATACATGACTAGGAGTTCCCAAATTTGTCATGGTCATCAAAAGTAAGGAAAGTCAGCTCAGCCAGTTTGCTCAGTGATAGACCGTTGGCCTGTGGACTGAAGGGTCCCGGGTTCGATTCTGGTCAAGAAAATATGCCCAGGTTGCAGGCTCGATCCCCAGTTGGGAGTGTGCAGGAGGCAGCCAATCAATGATTGCCCTGCATTGTTGAGGTTTCTATCTCTCTCTCTCCCTCTCCCTTCCTCTTAGAAATCAATAAAAATATATTTTTTAAAAAGTAAGGAAAGTCCGTGAAACTGTTAAGAGAAGACTAACGAGACAAGATGACTAAATGATAACCTGGATGGGAACTTGGAACAAGACATTAGGCAAAAACTAAGGAAATCTGAATGAACTATGGTTCTTAGTTAATAATATGTTATCAATATTAGTTCTTTAATATAACAAATGTACCATATTAATATATTAATAATAGAGAAATTGTGTGTGGAATACATGGGAACTCTATGTACTATCTTCTCAAATTTTCTGCTAAACTTTTTCTAAAATGTAAAGACTATTCAGAAAGTAGAATGGTGTTTCCAGGTACTGGGGGGAGGGGAGGGGAAATGGGAGGTTAGTGCTTAATATGTATGGAGTTTTACTTGGAGAAGGGGGAAAACATTCTGGAGATGGATGGTGATGACGGCTGCACAATGATGTGAATGTTCTTTTTTTTTTTTAAATATATTTTTATTGATTTTTTACAGAGAGGAAGGGAGAGAGACAGAGAGTTAGAAACATCGATGAGAGAGTAACATCGATCAGCTGCCTCCTGCACATCTCCCACTGGGGATGTGCCCGCAACCCAAGTACATGCCCTTGACCGGAATCGAACCCGGGACCCCTCAGTCCACAAGCTGACGCTCTATCCACTGAGCCAAACCGGCTTCGGCGATGTGAATGTTCTTAATGCCATTGAACTATGTGGTTAAAAATTGTTAGGATAACAAAATCTTTGTTATGTATACAGGGTGTCCCAAAAAATGTATACACACTTTAACAGCTGATAGCTCAATTTTGAAAATGAAATGTATTTTAATAAACACTGCCTTTATAATTATTCAAAGTGTGTGTATACATTTTTTGGAACACACTATATTTTACCTCAATAAAAGATTTGTAAAAAATGAAGTATATTAAAAAAAATGAAGGTGAGCTCTGGCAGGCATGGCATGGTGGTTAGAACGTCAGCTTACACATCAAAGAGTCACCGGTTTGATTCCCAGTCGAGATCATATAGCTGGGTTGCAGGGTAGATCCTCAGCCCAAGTCGGGGTGTATGTGGGAGGCAACCAATCGATGTGTCTCTCTCACATGAATTCTCTCTCTCTCTCTCTCTCTCTCTCTCTATATATATATATATATATATATATATATATAGATAGATAGATAGATAGATATAGATATATAGATATAGATATAGATAGATAAATAGATAGGTATATATATAATTTACCTATCTATTTATCTCTACCCTTTCCTCCCTCCCTTCCACTTTTTCTAAAAATCAATGGAAAAAATATCCTCGGGTGAGGATTTTAAAAAAGGTGAAAATGGTAGAGTCCATACTCGTACATGTCTCCTCACTCTCTTCTGGAGGGAGATATTTTACTTCTATGCTGTGGAGAAGAGGCAATCAATGGACAATTTGATTTCAAGTCTCAAAAGCCTGACCTTGTTGGCCAGATATCTGAGTTTTCTTCTAGGGAACCTCCTGAGGCTTGGTCTGAGTAACTGCAGCTAGAGGCCAGGTGCATTCATCCTCTGATCAAACCTCTGATCAGTCCTTGAAGGAGCTGTCATTGCTGTAAATGCTGTCTAACGCTGGAGCTGGGCATTCGTGCCAACCCCAAGCCCCATGTGTACACTGAATGACACACCTCATGGCTGAGGTAATAAAAAAGACCCAAATGTAGAAGTCAGAAAAAAATGTTCCCTACGTGAGCTTATGTGTATCACGTGAGGAGCATGTTGGCATACAAATGCTTGTTGGTACAAGAGTATGTGTGAGGTTGTGGTTACAATGTGCACAAGGAAGTCTGGCCTGGTGGGATAAGGCAGGTTTGAGTTCAAGGACAGTCTTTTAAAAAAATAGTGCTGGGCCCTGGCCGGTTTGGCTCAGTGGACAGAGCATCAGCCTGCGGACTCAAGGGTCCTGGGTTTGATTCCGGTCAAGGGCATATGCCTTGGTTGCGGGCACATCCCCAGTGGGGATGTGCAGGAGGCAGCTGGTCGATGTTTCTCTCTTATCAATGTTTATGACTCTCTTTCCCTCTCCCTTCCTCTCTGTGAAAAATTAATAAAATATATATTTTAAAAAAATAGTGCTGGAACAATTAGATACTTATATGTAAAAGCTTGAATTTTACCCAAATCTCATACCATCTATAGATATAAAAGCCTAAGCGACCATTCGACCAGTAGCTGTGACGCGCACTGATCACCAGGGGGCAGACGCTCAACACACAGGCATGGAAACATGGAACAGACTGATGAATCTCAGCAGGAAGGGAGAAGGGAGGGAAGAGATTAACCAAAGATCTTATATGCATACTAGAGGCCAGTGCATGGATTCGTGCACTGGTGGGGTCTCTAGGCCTGGCCTGCACCCTCTCGCAATCCGGGACCCCTGGGGGGATGTCGGAGCGCCAATTTCAGCCCGATCCCTGCAGGCCAGGCTGAGAGACCCCACCAGTGCACAAATCCATGCACCAGGCCTCTAGTACATAAATATAAACTTAAAATGGATTAAGAGACCTACATGTAAAATTTAAAACTAGAAAACTTCTAAAATATAAAAACCAGAATAGAAAAACTTTGTAATCTTGAGTGAGGCAAAGATTTCTTAGATATAACATTAAAATCATGATCCATAAAAGAAACTAAAATAATAAAGTGGGCTTTTTATCAAAATTAAGAACTTCTGGTCTTCCAGAGACTCTACTAAGAGAATGAAAAGACATGCCACAGGTTGGGAGAAAATATCTGTATATCAAATATCCAATAAAGGAGTGAAAGAAGGCAGACAAAAAAGAGTACATGTTGAATAATTCTATTTTATAAAATTCTAGAAAATGAAAACTAATCTATAGTGACAGAGAGCAAACCAGTGGTTGCCTGGGAGTTGGGGATAAGGATGATACAGGGATACAAAGAAACTTTTTGGGGCCATGGATATGTTCAGCATTGTAATTATGGAGATGGTTTCACAGGTACACACAAACATCAAGTCTTATTTAATTGTACACTTTAAACATATGCTACATATAGTACATAAATTGTACTCCAAGTAGACGTGGACATGGAGGAGGGAGTCCTACCCCACAGAAGAAGCCTCGAAGCTGGACTTACCCCTTGTTCCATGCTCTCGTTGGCGTGGTCTGTGACTTTGGAGATGAGGGTCAGTGCGCCTGAGGAGAGAAGCAGAGCAGACAGCTGGGCCTTCTGGGGAGGGCCAGTCTAGTTGCCACCATCCTCACCTCTCGCCTGTCTTCTCCCCTCCCCACTCCACCTCCTGAGACCACTGCATTTTCAGGGCCTTGTAAGTGGGTGGCACTAATTTTTCCCATGTCTGGGTGAGGTCACAGGCCCAACCCTAGCTGTGCCATGTAACAATATTTGACCACTTGGCAGGTCACATGGACAGCCACACAGAATAGGGAGGAAACGGACACGGTGAGTGTTTTAGATGTGGCACTGCCTCCTCTCATAACCAAGTCTGTTAGCCCCTTTCTCCTCCTGACTGGACCAGAGCCCATCCTGGGGAGTCCCGTGTTGAGGCGAAGAGGGGGTCACGTTAGAAGCCCTAGAAGCTTCATGTCACTGCACCCCCAGCTGGTGGGGAGGGGACTATGTCCCGGGCCTAGAACTGATGTAGAGTCCAGAGTTGGGGCAAAACAGGACTGTGTCCCCACCTCTGGGTTCATGCTGGACTTACCTTGTGTGTTATCATACTCAGCGGAGTCCGGGGAAAGGTTGTTTAAATAGTCTGCAGGCAGAACAAGAGCCAGGAGTCATTTTGCCCTGATGAGCCAGCCCCTCCTGTCCACAGCAGGAGCCCCTCTCTCTCCAGAGGTGGAAGAAATGTTTCTGAAGAATGGGGTGTCCACCCTGTCACCCCTGTTAGCCCCATCACACCACGATAATACCACAAAACCAGGCCTCCAGGACTGCCACCAGCACCACTGCCACCACGACTAGTCGTTCTCTCATGAGCGACTGCTGTGTGCCTGACTTTCTGCTGTGCCTTCAGGGTACAGACACAAGCAAGGTGAGAGCCTGCCTCTAGGAAGCACATGTCTGAGGGAGACAGACGTGACTGTCAACACAGTAGAGGGTGATGTTGGAACACATTCTTATTCACAAAGCTCAACACAGGCTGGCCTCGCTCCAGCTGCCTCTCTAAGTCACTCATTCATTCTGGCAGTGCTAGCTTTTTGCTCTTTCTTGAACATGACAAGCTCCTTCTTATCCCAGGGCCTTTGCACTCAGTAGTCCCACTACCTCGTACTTTCTTCTTCCAGATCTTCATAGGGCTCATGTCCTCACTCTGCTGAGATCTCTGAAATGCTACCTCCTCAAAGTGGTCTAGAGCAGTGGTCGGCAAAGTGCTGCTCAGCAAACCACGGCTCGCGAGCCACATGTGGCTCTTTGGCCCCTTGAGTGTGGCTCTTCCACAAAATACCAACTTCTGCGCATGGCCCATGAAGTTTCAATCGCACTGTACGTGCGCGCTCACACTTGGTATTTTGTGGAAGAGCCACACTGAAGGGGCCAAAGAGCCATATGTGGCTCGCGAGCCGTGGTTTGCCAATCACGGGTCTAGAGGATAAGCTCCACAGTGTTATAAAGTTTGGCTGCTTAATTCACTGCTATATCTCTAGCATTTAGCACAGGGCCTGGGACACAGTGGATGCCCAATAAATATTTGTTGAATTAGATGAATGAATTCTGTCTCCTGGCTCTCATGTATTTTTCTTACAGCCTTGGTCACTACTTTGATGTACATGAATATTTCTAGGTGTGAGTCTATCTCACCCACTAGAATGTTGGCTCCCCAGGCGAGGGGTCTTTGTCCACTTAAGGGGCAATTGAGTAAATGGGTCTGGAGCTCTGGACAGAGGTGTGTGTGTTTCTGGCAGGTGGAGGAAGGGAAAGAGGATGACATTTCCTGGGAAGAATTTGTAGAGAGGGAAAGAAAGAGGACCTAGGACTGACTTCCAAGAGACACAAACATTTATGGGATAGTGGAGGAAGAAAGGTTGTTATCAGAGATGATGGAGCAGTCAGAAAGAGGCAGGGGAGAGAGTATGTCACAGGTCCCAGGATGGATAGGCTGGAGAAGCAGGATGTGGTCAGTGACAAAGCCACAGAGAGAGCCAGAAGGTCCCAGGTGGGAAATGCCACTGATTCAGCCACAAGGAGGACTTGGGTGATAAGAACCGCTTTAGGAAACCAGCCACCCACTAAGACAGGGAGGAAATGAAGAATGCGGGAAAGTGTGAGTTTGTGTTTAGGATGGGAGAAGTTGGAGGAAGACACAAGAGGTGGCCTCTGAAGTGCGGCTCCCAAGGTGACAGCACCGGGTCCAAAGCTCAGCTGGAGAGAAGGTGGTGGCAGGGTCTGGTCCCTCTGGAGAGGCAGGGAGCAGGAACTGAGAGCAGTCCTCCCCCACCCCTTCCTGCCAGGGTGGGAGGAGAGGTTACCATCACACATCTTGCCATCATCACCCCACCCCTCCTCAGGGGCCTTCCCTCGCCACAGTTTCAGTGCACCTTGACCTCCCATGGGGCCCACCTGTGAGGAGCACTTGGTACTGGAAGAGGCGCTGAACCACCCGCAGCAGCCTGTGCTTCACGTTCTGGCCGCCTCCTTGCTGACTCTGCTGTTCCCAAGAGACGGGGAGGACAAAATTCCATCAGGGACCCTGGCCTTCAGGAACTAGGCTCCTGAATCCCACCTGCACTGTCCTAGCCACACCTCTTCCTGGCCAATCTGAGCTTCTACCATCTCTAAACCAGTTCCCCCTCCTCCAGGAAGGCCTCCCAGATGAGCACCACCCCACTGCGACAGTTCATTCCTTAGGCTCGCACTCTGTGCTACACGCAGTCATATGCCTCTTGCAGTCCCAGCTGTGCATCTAGTGTTAGTAATAGAAAAAAGCACTGCATTTTCTGCCCAGTAACTGGATCCCCAGTTGGTGGCCATTTCTTGGTCACTCAAATGGCTGTGCTCCACCTTACTTTGTGCTTTTCTACTGGGACCGACGAAGGGCCACTTAAACCCTTGCTGTGGCTGTGGCTCACTGAGTTGTCATTAATTGTCCAACAGGGGATCTTCTGGGTTCTTCCTCTTGCTGGGTCACCCTCTCCACCCCTCTGTCCCCCAGCTGCAGACTGATCTAGAAGCCCCACTGATTTGCTTTTAGCCGTACCCTCCCAGCTCCACCCCTGTATCCTTACAGCAGGTTCTCAGAGGACCAAGGGACCCACCTCAAATTCACGGACAGCAGCTGCCAGCCGGGGAGAATGGAGGCAGTTCTCAGCGAGCAGACTTAGATACCTGTCAAACTGCAGGATGTGAGCGGCGTGGTGGTCAAACTCCTGTTCCCGAGCCAGGAAGACATCGGCCACCTTCTGTTGGCCCTCCCTGCAGCCGGGAGGGGGACAGGACAGCGAGAACTCAGCCTTGTGACCAGCACAGTGCTGGACGTGAGAGCTGGAGTCACACCCCAGGTGAGGACCCCAGCTTGACCCTCCCACACTTGTTTGACTTTGGGCAAATGATCACACACCTTTGTGTCTCGACTTCCACATCTGTCAAATGAAGACACCATTTCACGTGGTGGGGTTCTTAACCCCCCAACCCCCTAGAGCAACAGAGGTCGGGGCGGGAGTCCGGGGACTGCTCACCAGTGCAGCAGCCTCTCTCCCAGCTCCTCCAGGATCCCCTGATGAAGGTTGAGGATGGCTGGGAGTTCGCTCAGGCCTCGCCTCAGCTCCTCCCTGGCCAATGTGTCCTTGCCCTCTTGGTCCATTCCATCCAAGGCCCTCACAACAGCTCCATGGAAATCCTGAAACCCCAAAGGCCTGTTACCCACGGGTTGATAGGACTGAGCCCGTCCTCCCTGGCAGTTCCCTTGCGGCTTTGGAGCCCTGGCCTACACAGACAGCTGGGACCTTAAACCAGTGTCTCAGACCCCAGCATCCTCACCTGTAAAACAGGGCTGACAACACACCTGTGACCACAGGTAACTGATGCCTAATGAGCACACAATGCGACTCCCAGCACAGAGTAGGGCAGCGGTTCTCAACCTGTGGGTCGCGACCCCTTTGGTGGTCAAACGACCCTTTCACAGGGGTTGCCTAAGACCATCCTGCATATCAGATATTTACATTACGATTCATAACAGTAGCAACATTACAGTTATGAAGTAGCAATGAAAATAACTTTATGGTTGGGTCACAACATGAGGAACTGTATTTAAAGGGCCAGAAGGTTGAGAACCACTGGAGTAGGGCTTAAAGCAGTTTCATTCCACCCCCTCCCTTGTGGGAACTTGGGTGCATGCTCTTCTTTTACAAGGTGCATAAGAAGTTGGGTAATTCCTTCTCTGAAGAAAGATAAAGCTTTTCTTAACAATGAGCCATCTTTGAAGAGATTCATGCACTCTGTCATTTCACAACAAAGTCTTAAGAAGTCATAGGCATCCACTCCATGGCATATCAAGCAGTCACTAAAAATGATGCAGATGGTGACTATGTGAAATAGTCATGTCCTGGCGCTAAGAAATCAAGAAGGGATACAAAGCTGTCTTCTCACCCGAACATGGTTGTGTAAAAAAATGAACAAAGGAAAAAGCTAAAAGGAAATGGAGTGAAATGAAAACAGTGGCTGTTGTCAGAAGTATGGAATTAGGAATAATTTTTTCCTTCTTGTCTCTGTTTTCTAAAATTTCTGTATCACGATTAATTACTTTAAATAGCAAACTAAATTTAATAAACATTCAAATGATAAAGAATGCAAAACTTTCTCACAACAAAAATATTTTATCTTTAAATACAACTGCTTTTGCATGAGGCTCAGGTCTGTAGCTTTAAATACAGGAGATATCCTGAAATGAACTTGAATTATGGAGCAATACATATTGGGAAAACCTCAGTATTAGGGTCATGTGGTCCAGCCTAAATCAGGAAGGTCAAATCTCTTTTACAACATTCAGGTCACTCTGCCTTTTTTGACTGCCTCCCTGACAGGGAACGCATTACTGAGCAAGACAGTAAATTCCATTGCTGAACAGTCTTTATTGTTAGAAAGGTCTCTATGTAGAGATCTAAAAGGGGAAAGTGCCTGAGAGGATGGGCAGCCTTTCCTCCAAGAAGTCTTCCTTGTCTTCTCCCACACAGAAAAGGAGTGCAGGAGAGAGAGGGATCTAGTGGGGACAGGAGAAGGCTAGGAGAAAGGGCAGAAGGTGGGGTTAGAGCACAGAGAGGGAAAGGTGGAAAGAGATAAAGAAAAAATGAGAAATGACAGAGCGAGAGCAGGAGACTCGGGGGGGGGGGGGGCGGGGGGGAAGGGAGGGACTGACAGGGAGTGAGCCAGGGAACATGAAAGGCAGGAGATCCATGCCCCTCCATCATCTATAAAGAGGCTGTCTGTGCTGTCGTACAGGATAGCAGATGTGGAGGTTACAAAGGTCTCACTTCCTGAACACCTCATCCTGTCCTGCGCTGACCTCCTGCTGCGGCAACCTGCTCTGCCAGGAATCGAGGGAGGACAAGGGGAGGGCGGCCCACCCTAGCCTGTAGTCCCAAGGAGGGAGGATGAGCTGGTCCCTGCTGAGGCTGGCCCTCACCAGCCCCAAACTGGTAAAACTCGAAGGTCTTGGGGAACCTCTGGCCCATCACGAAGGTCAGAAACTCTTGGGGCTGAGTCTGTCACTAATGGATAGATTCTCTGGGCTGAAGAGACTGTGTGTCCGTCAGTGGAAGCCACATGCTTGAACTATAATTAGAAATAAATCTCATTGTATCTGAGCAACCATAGCCCTTCCTGAAAGCACGTTTCAGAAGGCAGAGAAAGTGTGAATTACAAGAGGGCTGCTAGGTAGGGAGGTGGTGTTTAGTTCTTATTTCTGGCCACAGATGGCTCTAGGACACGGGATCATTCTGAATCTGCAGGGGAGGTTTCTCTGTTGATCTGGGAGCAAGAGGACCCTCCCATTCTTTCCTTGTGAGTCTCCATGTTGAGGATCCAGCCTCCAGCCCAGCAGAGTCTTCTCAGCCCTGGCATCCCCGAGAAAGAAAGAAAACACCCTGATGAGGACAATAACCCCTCTCGCTTGGGCAGCTGATTGACAGAGGACTTTCGACATATTCTCTCATTGGCCGGTTCAAGCCTAACTATAGCACAAGAGTAGTTGAATGACTGTGGGCAAACTGTAACCTATCTGAGCCTCAGTTTCCTCACCTATAACATGGGGATAACCGTATAGCATGAGGTGCTGGGAGTGCATCCTGATGTTTAAAACTATAAAGTGCTGTCCTTGAGGCAGTTATGATTATATTTCAGACATGGCATTTTCAGAGCAGGACCATGTCTGTTTTGTTTCCTGCGATGTTTCTCAGGTCCAGCAGAGTATGTGACAGAGAAGGAGCGATTCAATGCTTGCTAATTGATGGATTGCCGGACCCTTATTTAACAGAAAAGGAGAATGAGTCGTGGGGAAGCCAAGATTAGAATCCAGTCATCCCAATGCCCAGGCCCTGAGCACCACAGAAAGGGGGTGGGCAGGGAGCGGGAGAGAAGGACAAGCAAAGACAGGACTGACGGTTGCATTTGCATCATACTCCAGGGAGTTTCAATATTAACTACTCTGCAAGCTGGTTTCTTGTCTGTAATTAATTCTCACTAAATTGACTCAGTCCCAATGGGCAGGATGGCCATCATCAACGTGACTCATTTAAAAAACTGGAGCATAATCAGAATCGCCACATACATCCGTTCTTAAAACTCATGCATCAGCTGGAAGCGCCGAGTGCCAGCCACACCATCCATCACTCCCTGAGAGTTTCTGCTCCCTCAGTAGTTCTGACCCACCATCGCACCTGGGGGTCCTGGCATCCATCTCCCAGGCAGGAAGGTGGTGGAAGATCCCCGGCCCTCATCCCCTCACTCATTCAACAAATACACTGAATGCCTGCTCTGCATCAAGCCTTGGGAGAGAGTGGGAGCAGGAGAGATGCAGTTCTGCCCTCAAAGAGTTTGTAATCTGGAGGAAAAGAAATGAGTAAAGAGGTCATTTCAACGCAGGGGTGTATGTGCTGTGGTGGGGAAAAGCAAGGGGCCATGGCAGTCCCTACGAGCAGACCTGGCTTAGCTCTGGGAAGGCCTGCCAGGGAGGTAACACCTACACTGGGACAAGAGGGGGGTGTTCCAGGTGGAGGGGGCAGCAATGCGCAAAGGCCCTGAAGTGGAGGAGGAACTGAGGAGCTGAGTGCAGTTTGGGTGCAGTGTATGGGGGTATGTGCAGCCTTGAAAGAAGTGCACGGGACTGGAACATGCTGATGCTGGAGGGTCAGGCAGGGGTTCCATCCTACACGGCCCTGAAAACTTTTCAAGGGACTTGTCTTTCATCCTAGGGTGATGGGGAACTATTGACTAGAGCTAAGCAGGGAGCAATGTGATCAGACGCTTAGAAAGTTCACTCTGTTGGGAGAAACGGGGGATGGCCAGAATGGGAGTGAGACCAGTGAGGCGGCCATTCTAGGAGAGCAGGAGAGAGTTCAAGACTCGAAACTGGACCAGAGTCTGGCTAAGGGGACAGAGAGAGTGGAGGGACTAGAGACAATAAGGAGGAAGACCTGACTGGCCCCAATGGCTGCAGGGTTCAATCCAAACCCCTCTGAACCTGAGGCCTTCCTGAACCAGTCCACCCTCTCACCATACTTGTTTCCCCAGCTCTTTGTGGAGTCCCTGCTGCAACCTTACAGGGCTTCAGAAAACAAACGACTCCTCTACCTAGATATACCCCTACGGGTGACCCTGGGCAAGCCCCTTCATCTCCATGAACCTCAATTTCCCCCTTCGTGAAATGGGAATACGAATACCTTCTTCACAGGGTTTGTGCAGACTGCCTTCTGTCGTGTTTTAGGAATACTTCCTTCTGTGCCTTCCTTCTCCTTAGACTGGGTAGTACTTATCTCTGTATCCCTAGAACCCAGCCCAAGGAAGGTGCTCAACAAATAACAGCTGACATTTACTGAGGACACATGCCATGGAGCCACTGCATGCTCAACGCTGTACATTCCTTTTCTCATTTCATCCTCACAAGAAGCCTATCGCTTTGGCGTTATTATTATTTCCATTTTCCCAGTAAGGGAATTATGTCCAGAGAAATTAAGCAACTTATCCAACGCCACCAAGATGGCAAGATTGAGCCCAAATCAGCCTGATTCCAAAACCCTAGCTCTTCCCATTGTCCCACGCCAAGTCTTCCTTCTATTGGTGGCTCAGACAGGGCTCTCAGAAACAATGGGCTTGCTTGCAGTAGAAGAGGGGAGCCCACATTCAGGGGCCTTGTCCCCTGAATACGTTCCCCTTCTCCAAACCCACTATTGAGTTTTCTGGGTGACACAGCATCCCTGTTCTCTGGGCTGAACAGTTAGTGGGTAGACACAATGTCCTTGGAGGTGGTTAAACTACTGATGTCACTGCCAAAAGTCAAGTGGATTCACTGGGATCCCATTTGGCCAAACACACACCAACCTCAACCAAGGCCCCCCATGTCACAAACGCCTTGGCAAGCCCTGAGCTGCACAGGGAACACAATTTCACTTGGCCAGGTCAACCACTGAAGGGTACTTTGAAACCCTGAAAACAATTATCTGTGGGCATGCACAGACATCTTAAAATGTAAAAGGTGTTGCTCAGTGGTTAGGGTGTCAGCCCATACACCGAGGGGTTGTGGGTTCGATTCCCAGTGGGGGGCATGTGCCTGGGTTGCAGGTTTGATCCCTGGCCTGGGTCAGTGAGCGTGGAGGTGGCTGGTCAATGTGTCTCTTTCACATTGATGAATCAATCTCAATCTCTCTCTCTCTCTCTCTCTCTCTCTCTCTCTCTCTCTCTCTCTCCTCTCTCCCTCCCTCCCTTCCACTCTCTTTAGAAAGCACTGAAAAAAGTTTTGATGAAAAAAATGTCTACAAATAGTACTAACTATACAAAAAATATATAATTTGGACTTCATGTTAAAAGATGAATATGGAAAAGGGGAATTTGATTGTTCAATGTACTACTCCTACTCTTGTTACTTTTCTGTAAAATTGAAATTATTTTTAAATAAAAGGTTAAAATCATTTTAAAAGTGGTAAGATGAAAAAAAATGCTTAGGAATAAATTTAATAAAGAAGCATAGAACCTGTGCTCTGAAAACAACAAAACACTGTTGGAAGAAATTAAAGACCTAAGTAAATAGGAAGATGTCCCATGTTCACAACTTAATATTGTTAAGAGGTCAACACTCCCCAGCTTGATATACAGACTCGTCACAACCTCTATCAAAATCCCAAATGCCTTTTTAACAGAAATTAACAAGCTGATCCTAAATTCATATGGGCGTGCAAGAGACCCAGAAGAGCCAAAACAAGTTTGACAAAGAACAAAGTTGGAGTGCTCACACTTCCTGATTTCAAAGCTTGCTATAAGGCTACAGGAATCAAGACTGTGTGGTCTTGGCATGAGGACAGACATATAGATCAATGGAATAGAATTGAGAATCCAGAAATAAACCTTCACATTATGATCAAGTGATTATCAACAAGGATGACAAAAAGCATTGCAATGGGGAAAAAAATCGTCTTTTTAACAAATTGTGCTGAGCTATTTGGATATGCACATGCAAAATAATCAACTTGGACTCCTTCTTTACATCATATACAAAAATTAACTCAAAATCAAAGACTTAAATGGAAGAGCTTAAACTCCCTCTCCCAGGGGTGCTGGGTGCTTGGTCTTCTTAGAAGAAAATATGGGAGTAAATATTGGTGATTTGGGGCTAAGCAACGCTTTCTTAGATGTGACAACAAAGTACAAGCAACAAAAGAAAAATAGAGAAATTAGGCTTCAGAGAAATTAGAAATTAAAAACTTTTGTGGTTCAAAAGACACCATCAAGAGAGTGAAAAGACAACCTACAGGATGGGAGGAAATATTTGCAAATCATATATCTGACAAGTGACTTCTATACAGAATTATAATAAGAAGACGACCCATTAAACATGGGCAAAGGATTTGAAGGGACATTTCTCCAAAGAAAGTATACAAATGACCAAGAAGCACATGAAAAGATGCCCAACAACATTAGTCATTAGGAACATTTAAAAATTAAAACCACAATGAGATACCACTAAAAAAGACAGACATATAAAAACAAGCACTGAAAGGAAGTGGAGAAAATGGGACCCTCACATCACGATGGTGGGAATGTAAAATGGTGCAGCCACTTGGAAAACAGTCTGGCAGTTCCTCAAAAGGTTAAAAAGTTACCATGTGATCCAGCAATTGCTCTCCTAGATATGTACCCAAGGGAACGATAAGCATATATTCATGTAAGAATTTGTACATGTATGTTCATAGCAGCATTCTCAAAATAATAAAAAAGTGGAAAGAACCCAAATGTCTATCCAGTGATGAACAGATAAACAAAATGTGGTCTGGCCACACAATGGAATATTACTTAGCCTGAAAAGGAATGAAGTACTGTTAGATGCTACATATGACATAGATGAACCTTAAAAACATTATGCTAGGTAAAAGAAGCCAAAGACACAAGACCACAAATTACATAATTCCCTTTATATGAAATATCCAGAATAGGTCAATCTAATAGAGACAGAACAAGACTGGTGGATGCACAGGGCTTGGAGTGGGTGGGGGGAAGGAGAGTGCTACCTCAGGTGGATGGGGATTCTTTTGGGGGTGATGAGAATGATTGTGGTGATAATTGCACAACTCTGAACATACTAAAAACCATTGAATTTTATACTTTAAATGGCTGAATTGGATGGTATGAAATTTATATATCAATTAAGCTGTTAAAAAATTGAACAGGGAAGGCACAGACTGGGAGAAGATTCACAATACACATGTCTGAAAATGAGCTTGTGTCCAGGATATGTAAAGAACTCCTACAAATCAATAAGAAAAATACAGACAACCCAATTAAAAAAGAAGCAAAAGACACTTTTCAAATAAGGATTTCCAAATGGTTAATAAACAGAAGGAAAAATATTCAATTTCATTAATCTTCAGGGAAATGACAATTAAAACCAAAGTGAGAAACCACTTCACAATCACCAGAATGGCTGTGAGTAAAAAGACTGACAATACCAATAAGCTGGTAAGCCTGAGGAATAAGTTGTATTCCCACACCTCAGTGTGGGAGTATATAGTTCTTCAACCTCTTTGTAAACTTATTTGGCAGTTTATAATAAAGCCAAATCTATGGCCTATCAATTCCACTCCAAGGTAAAATACTGAGGAGAAATGAGTGCATATGTTCCTTAAAAGATATAACAGCTTTATACAGGCATACCTGTGCTTCGCTTTAATACACTTTTATAGATTTTTTTTTTTTTTTTTTTGCAAATGGAAGGCAAAACCCTCCACCAGCAAAGATTATAACTCACTTTTACTGCAATAGTGAAGAACTGAACCTGCAATATCTCTGAGATCTGCCTGTAATAGCCCAGACTAGAAACAACCCAAATAAATAATCATTAACAGAAGGATAGATATACCAACTATGGTATATCCATACAAAAGAATATATATATATGAAAACGTGGATGAATCTTGCACATTAAGTTAAGCTAAAGACACCAGACACAAAACACAAAAGAATACATAATTCATGATTCCATTCATATGAGTTTCAAGAACAGGCTAACCCAATGGAATGTGAAGGAGGCAAAATAGTGGCAACCTCTGGGGAGTGACTGACTGAGGAGGGGCATGAGAGGCATCTTCTGCATGATGGAAATGTTCTATATCAGGGTGGTGGTTACAAATGCACACAGTTATTAAAAACTGGAGCCCTCTCTTTAAGATTTGTTCATTTAACTGTATGTAAAACTTGTTCAAAAAACCAGTTCTCTGAGGTCCCTGAGGGAGAGAGAACAAGCACTTCTTTTCCCCACTGCTTTTGTGTCTCCTCTAAAACCTTCATTTGTGTCTAGACCTCAGGGCCAAGTGGAAATCCCGGGCCTGGAGTTCATGGCCCTTCAAAAGCCGGTCCAGCCTACCTCTGCAGCTGACTGCTCATTTCTGTGTACCAGTGGTTCTCTAAGTTAAGTGTGCCTCACAGTCACTTGACGAACTTGTTCAAAGTACACAGATTGCTCACCGGACCCAGAGTTTCCATTCTGTAGGTCAAGGTGGGACTGGATAATTTTACTATCTCCCCAGTTGCCAGGTGCTGCTGTTGTTGCTGGTCCCAGAACCACACTTTGAGCACTGCTGCTTTTATGACTC
Organism: Myotis nattereri; assembly: GCF_964212035.1. NCBI lineage: Eukaryota > Metazoa > Chordata > Mammalia > Chiroptera > Vespertilionidae > Myotis > Myotis nattereri. The sequence continues at coordinate 28,787,667 of NC_138089.1, forward strand.
CTCTTTTCCAGCCTCTATCTTTGTTCTGTGCCTTTGGAATCTGATTCATATCTTGCTTATCTTTCAAAGCTGCTTCAAATGCCACCTCCACCATGAGGTCATTTCCTAGGTTACTTCAGCAGTCAGTTTAAGGTCCTCTCATGTGGCCTATAGCCTCCGGAAATGTTGGGTCACAGCCTGAAGGGAGCCACCCTGGTCTCAGAATGTCTCTGAAGTCTCATATTTTAGCTTAAAAGTTAATGCATATTTTACATTATTTTCCAAAATATATCCATGCCTGATTTAATTTATTTAAAATTATGTATCTAGAGCAAGGCAGAAGCGCTTAGAAATGTGCTCTGTTTATCTTGTGGCCTCGCGTATTCCTGGGCACCTACTGCACGTTGGTAGGATTATAAATATCCCAGCCTGAAAAGCAATGGCTTTGAAAAATTTTGCATTGTCAGGCTGTTTACTTACTCTGAATATTTCTGTTATCGTCCCTCCAACTAAGCAGAGAGCAGAATGCGTCTCATTCCCTTTGGTTTTACCCTCACATTGACCTGGCTTTGTTTCTAACTGTGCTGAATGAATGTTTGTACTTTTTCACTAGGTTCTCAGTTTTAGGTGCAAATTGGAATTATCTGGGGAGCTTTTCAACTCTGGATGACCGGGCAGCACCCTGGACCAATTAAGTACAAATCTCTGAGGGTGGGATGAGCATCTGTAGTTTTTAACGCTCCCAGGTACGCATGTACAACCAGGATTGGGAATCAGTGTCCTAGCGGATGCTGGCTTCTGGGGGCAGGAAATCACAGAGAGTCCATGCTGAAGGGGCCTTATAGGATCATCTGTCTGTGAGTCTCAAAGTTACTGTCCATCCATAGCTCCTGGGCGGGGGGGGGGGGGGGGTCATTAAAACACAGGGCTGAACCTCACACCCCGAGTTTTTTATTTAGCAGTTGTGAGGGAGCCCAAGAATATGCATTTCTCACCAGCTCCCAGGTAATGCTGACACTGCTGGTTTGGGGACCCACTTTGAGAACCATTGATTTAGATGAATATTTTTCACACTGTGCTCCATGGAGGCCCAGGGTTAAGGGAGCCCAAACTTTGGCCTCCATATGCCTTTGAACCAAAGCACCTCCACTTTCATGCACTCTTCTCAGGTTCTCAGTAAAATTTTATTTGAAGACAAGCATCTGTGGCTAAAAATGTCTGAGTTCCACCAGCTACTTCAAGGTGAGGGAGGAAGGCACAACAGACTTTGCAGGGTCACATAGCAATTTATTTTCCTGGACTAAATGAAAATACAAGCATTTTGGGGCTTAAACTTTGTCCCAGTATCACTCCCTCCCACTCAACCTACTAGACCAACCTTCTCTGCTCAAGTCCTCAGGGCTCCCAAACTCCTACGCTTCTCTTTGAAATACCTTAGGACGTGGCATTCAGGCTCGCTCTAAAGACCGCTCTCTGGACACTTCCTGTACACCCCATACCCCACCCCAACTCCCATACCCCACCCCTCTGTGCACTTATTCCTGTTGCTCCTACCCTCTGGAAGGTCTGTTGCTACTTTCTGTCCATTCATGTCCATTTCAAAACTCCCTCTCCCAAGAAGCCTTCATTGACTGCATTCCTTGCACTCACACTGGTTTCCTCCCTCCTGGGGCTCCTCACCACCGAACCGGACTGTTCCACATCCAGGGTTCTGGAGTCAAACAGCCCTGGCCTCCCTTCTCACTGGCCGTGTGAGTTTGGGTAAGTGATCTTCTCTGAGGTTCAGTTTGGGGCCCATCCGGCCATCTGAGAAAATATTTACTGAGCACAAATTATGTGCAATTAAATAATGTATATAAACTGCTAAGCACACATAAGAGATCAACACATGCTCACCGCCCCCCACTCCTCTACAGCATCTAAGACACTGGACACTGACCATTATGAGGAGCAGGAGTCGCTGGGCGAGGGAAGAGGGGACTGCGGTGGGGAGCACACCGATGGCACACCAATTTAGGTAGGCAAACTCATAAATTACAACAGTGCTGCTAGATCCGGCATTGGGCTGTCATGTTGGCACTGAGGCCACAGCCTAATGAAACTCCCACAGAGTGATGAGGGAGGGCTTCTGAATGAATCTCCTCTTTCTCGGAGCAGTCTGAGAAGTCGGTCTCTGTCCTGGGCTCTCCTGACACCTTTCAAGTGGTCACTGCCACTGAGGAAAGCAGGGGTGCGTGAGTGGGATGCGCACAGGTTGGACCCAGAAGCCTCCCGTGCCTTTCTGCACTATGTCCTCCCCAAACCTCTCCCGGAGTCCCTTCGGACCCTTTATGAAAACCTGCCAGTCCCTAGGCTCACACCTTCCAGGGCACCACTTTCTTCTTCCTCAGGGTACCTGAGAGCCCTCACCTGACTGCACATACTCCCTTGGGGAAATCTGGGCTTCTCCAGGAGCTTCAGTTAACATCTCTACATTTGATCACTTCCAGTGCACATCCCATGCCCAGCTGACCACTAGGGTAATCTTCCCTGAGCCTCTCACACTTAACAAGACCCACAATGAACTCATCATCTTTCCCCAAGCCTAACCTGAGCCCCTCCAGCACTTGCCTTCTTAGTCAGTTAGCAAGACAGAAATCCAGGGTCAGCCTGGAGCCCTCCCTCCCTCTAATGCACCCCACAGTCCATCAGTCACCAAGCACATGAGTCCTGAAACCTGCCTACAACACTCCAGTCCATTGTCACCTCTGCTGCAATCACCCTGCAGCCTCCCCAGGGCCTTCAGGGCATAAAACCCAAACGCCAAACATGCCTCATGGGGCTCTCCCGGGTCTGCCCCATACCTTGCTGGCCTCAGTTCTCTCGCTCACTCACAACATTGCAGACGGCTGACTTTCTTTCAGTTCCCAAGCACACCCTTCTCTAACTGGCCTCCAGGCCTTTGTACATCCTGATTCCTTTGCCAGATGCAAGCCTTCACCTGGCTACCTCCTCCCAGCCTTCAAATCTCAACTTAGTCATGTTTCCTCCAGGAATCCTTTTCAGACCCCAGAAACTTAAAGCAGGTGCTTCCCCTGGACACCACAGGATTAATATGGCTTTTTTCCATGCCCATCTCTCTCATAGGCCATCAGTTTCTGGTGGGCAGGGACCTCCCCTTATCATTCCTCCATATGTACCCTGTATCCACACAGGAAGTGCTCAGAAAATATTTTTGACTGAAGAGATGCTAAGACGGCTGGAAGGGTTGACCCTGCCACACACTCACTCATTCATCAGATGTTTACTGAGTACCATTGGTGCACTGAGCATCACAATCCACTGGGAATGTCAAGTTCTGCTCTCAAGACGCTCCAAGCTCAGTGAGGGAGCCAGACCATAGACAAGCACCTAAAAACAGCTCCCGTAACCATGAAGCAAAACAGACAAAACTGAAGGGAGCAATGGATAATTCAAAAATCATAGCAGAAAACACATTATTTTTCAAGTACACACATGGAATATTCTCCAGGACGTGCCAGGTCATAAACAATTTTCAAATTTCAAAAAATTTAAAAGGGCTGAAACCGCACAAAATACAGTCTCCAACCACAATAGAATTAGAAATCAGCTGCAGAAGGAAATTTGAAAAAATTCACAGATATTTGGAAATTAAACAGCATTATTTTAAATAATCCATGAGTCAAATAAGAAATCACAAGGGAAATGAGAAAGTATTTGGAACTGAATGAAAATGAAAACACAACATAACAAGCAAACAGATGCATAAATTAGATAATTTTAGGTAGTTAAAGAGGCAATGAAGAAGATAAAATGAAGCATGAGAGAGTGTACAAGAGGCAGTACAGTTGCAGATCTTTGCCCTCCCCGCATCCACACTTGCCATAGACTCATTGTGGGAGAGAGCATATCCCTGTCCCTTGCCTTTGGGCTGGCCACGGCACTTGCTCTGGCCAGTGGGATGTGGACAGAGCAAGTTTTGAGCTGAATCTTAGAAGCCCTCTGGTGTTTCTACTAGCTCTCCTGCCATCACCATGGGAAGAGCCTCCCCAGGGTACCTGCTCCTCCTTCAGCCTGGGCCCCAGAATGAACACACAAGAAGCACAGCCACTGAACTGAACCCAGCTTTGACATACTGACTTCCAGTTGACCTGGCTTCCTTTGCAACTAGGAGTGTGCAATGAAATGGAAGTAGAAGTCATTGAGAGAAACTTTCGGGAATTCTTTTTCAAGTGAACTAACTCATAAAGTAGCATAGCTTTTACTACCCCCCATCCCCTTCCCCCCACCCCCACCACCTCCTTCTTCCTGCCTGGGACATGGATGTGATGGCTAGAGCTGCAGCAGCCTTATGTGCTTGTGAGGACCCATGGAAAGGATACAGCAAATAGATGGAACCTTAGTCCCTGAGACTTTGTGGAGCTTCTAAACTTGACCTGGACCTCCTACTTCTGGACCTATTTCACATGGGAGAATAGTCTCTAAATTATTTTAGCCATCATAATTGGGCTTTTATTACTAGCAGTCAAATACAAATTTTTTTGTTAATCCTCGCCCGAGGATATTTTTTCCATTAATATTTAGAGGGAGTGGAAAGAGAGTGGGAGGGAGGGGGAGAGGTATAGAGAGTGAGAGAGAGTGAGAGAAAGAAACATTGACATGAGAGGGACACATTGATAGGTTGCCTCCTCCACAGGCCCTGACTAGGGATCGAATCTGCAACCCAGGTACATGCCCTTGACTAAGAATTGAAACCCCTGACCCTTAGATCTGTTGGCCGACACTCTAACCACTGAGTCACACAGGTCAGGACTCAAATACAATTTTTAACTGACACAGAATTATTAGGGAAGACTTCTATAGTATATTTTCAACAGTAGCCATAGAAATATCTTCTGTCTCACATGGTCTTTATGCAATGTGAGCTTGATACTCCTGCTGAGTGGTAGAGACTACATTCCCTCCTCTTGAACTTGGGTGGACCTTTGTGACTGTCTCAGCTAATGAGAGTATGGTGGAAGTGGTGTGACATAACTCCCAAGGCTAGATCATAAAAATGCCACGCACTTCCTCCTGGCTCGCTCTTGGGACACTCACTCTTGGAACCCAGCCACCATGCTGTGAGGAAGCCCAAACCTGCCCATGCAGAGACCACATGGAGAGGTCACAAGTAAGTGTTCTGGCCAACAGCCCAGCTGAGGTCCAAGACAATAGCCAGCACCAACCAGCAGCCATGTGAGTGAAGGCACCTCTGGGTGATTCCAGACCCTAGCTATCAAGTCAGCCCTGACCTTTGTTTTTAAATTAAAATTTAATTAATTTATTTTAAAATTTATTTTTCAGTTATAGTTGTCATAAAATATTATATTGGTTTCAGGTGAGTCAGCCCCAGTCTTTAAGTCTTCTCCAGACATCGTGGAGCAGAGACATGCTCCCCCCCACCTTGTCCTGTCCAAAGTCCAGAAAATCTATGAGTATAATAAAATGGTTGTTTTATGCCATTAAGTTTTGGGGCACCTCCTCTTCTTTGAGGAGGTGACACTTGAACTGAGACCAGAGTGAGAAGGAGGAACTGGCTATGAGAAGATCACGGGTAGGACATTCCAGTGGAGGGAAAAGCAAGTGGAAAAGCCAGGAGACGTGACTTCATTTGCTCTGTGGCTGGAGACAGTGCAGGAGAGGCAGACAGGACCAGACCACGTAGGGCCCTCTGAGGTGTAAGAACTTCTCCTGGGGCGTCAGATGGTGATAACTGCCACAGTCACCTCTCCTAGTCGGCAGGCTGGCTTCTGAACAGGCCTTTGACGCCTTGGCCCAAATAAAACGTCAGCCTGACAGTGTAAGCACTTCTCAATCTGGTCCGAGCATTGTTTTGGACCCATCACCTGACCCCTGATTCCACCTCTAACCTACCCTTCCAAATGTATCCATGTTCTAACCATATGTGATGATGCACCATTCTCCAGACATATCATGTACATTCAGGCCAGTGAGCGTTTCCACGCTGACCGCCTGCCTTCCGTGCCCTCCTCCATTAGAACCTGGCCTTGTGGGCTGATTCAAAGTCCACCCCAGTGTCAATTCTTCTGCCAGCCTTCCTAGATAGGCCAAAGGAGAGTAAGTCTCTCCCTCCCTTACGCTCCTGCAGACTTATGTCGTTCTCCTCCCCACGTGAGCGACTACTCAAGAGCAGGTTCGGGGCCTTTTTCATCTTTGGGGCTCCAAGACCTACCTCACTGCCTATGGTCCATCCTGTGTTGCTCCATTCAGAAGGAATGAGTAAGCTGGATGGATGGAGAGTTGAATGACTGGATGAGTAGAAGGGTGGATGGTTAGACGGATGGATGCACATATTAGTAGTGGATGAACTGAGGATGGTAATGGCTGCATGGCTAGATGAAAGGACAGATGAGCGGGCAAAAGGCTGGCTAGGTGAATGAAGGCAGATGGACAGGAGGATGAATGTGTTTTTGACTAGGTTCTTGGAAGGATAAAGTGAGTCTTTAAACCAGAGTTAGCAAACTTTTTCTGTAAAGGGACAGATAAATACTTTAGGCTTTGTGATCCACAGATGGTCTCAGTCATGCATTCCGTCTTCTTTGCCTTTTTCCCCCCACAAACATTTAAAACATGTAAAACCCACTCTTAATTAATAGGCTCTACAAAACAGGATCTTGACCATTACAATTCAATTTTGGATGACCAGAATGTTTAGTAATCTCCGAGTTAGCTCTATCTACTAGTACTACTTAATAAGCACAGAGCTGAATCCCAAACTCAGAAGACCAGGGGCCACCCTCATCCCCTCTCAACAACAGCCTATGGAGTCAAGGACTTTGCTAGCTGGGGAGGTTTAGAAGGTGTGGTCGCCCCTCCTCATCACTGGGCAGCCTTGGGATTTCAACAACATCACGTCTCTAAGGAGAAGCTCTGAAAGAGAACCTACCGACTTAGCAATCAGCAATAGATCCAGGCTGGGGAGTGGTGTGAAACGCCCCAAAGTCTAAGAGTCTCCTTCTGACTAGGGTCCCAGACTAGGACTTGGAGTCACGTTGTGGCATTTCTGCCATTTCTATCCCCATAAGCACTGACATCATACATGTAACTCCAGACCTCAATTTCCCGCAACTAGCTTATGAGTTGTGATTTTTATGGGCTCTTTTTTTTCTCTCCTCAGGTTATTATGAATTACCAGCAACTTCAGCAGCTTTCCAACTGGCAGGAAGCAGTGCAAACACAGATGGAAGTTTCCCAGTTAAAAACCTCTTAACAAAGTCATAAAACAAAAAAGCCTAGCCCCTCTCTGACATGCTGCCAGCTCAGAAGCAAGTGAGAGAGAAGCAAAAAACATGAGTGATCGTTGCTGCCCTTGCTAAATAGATCTTTTAGATGTAAAGGTGGGAGGAGCGTACTGTTACATCTCATACACGAGGGCTTTGGGTTTGAATAATGCACACAAGGCACTCTTCCTGAGGGCAAAAATGAGGGGCTGAGATGGCAGACCAGAGCAATGCTCTGTCTCCTCCTCGAGACCTGGGGGCCCCTGCTTACATGGCAATGCGACCCCAAGGCAGTATCACTGACAGGGACCTCAACTGCATTCGGCAAGAGATTTGGCTTGGTGCTTTGCTTCTTCCAGAGAAGTCCCTACCCCGAGGAAATCCAAAGGCAGTTGGGAATTCAGGATTACCACGTGACGACAGTGTACTGAGAATCAGAATGACTGGCTCAGTTGCTGTGTGACCCTGGCAAGTCACTCCCTCTGAACCTCCAAATCAACACCGACAAAATGTTCAGGGTGGACATCCCCAGCTCTGACATTCTTGGAAAGACATGGCAAACAATACCAAGCAGGGCAGAATCAGATGCTAAACTACAAGGAGACTGCAAATGACTTAAAAGCCCAGAGTACTAAGGAGCTGTCACAAGCCTGGGGTAGCTGAGCCCACCACATCCTTTCAATTTCCATATTTTTGCTGTACCCCTATTTCCTTTCCTCTAATATCACCTCCTCAGGGAAGCCTGCCTAGATTTCCCCAGGTTGTCAGTCACTCCCCTTGTGCTCCGAATAATATTGATTCACTAATCTGATTCCTTCACTGGCCAGATTGCTCCTGGGTAAGGGCCCTGTCTGATCTGTCTTTCCATTTCCCCACTCTTGTCATGAGCAAGCGTTCAAAAATATCTGTTGAGATAAGGAAAAGCTAAAGGAGTTCATCACCACCAAACCAGGATTATATGAAATGCTGAAAGGTATCCTTTAAGAAGAGTAAGAGGAAGAAAAAGGTAAAGATACAAATTATGAACAACAAATATGCATCTATCAACAAGTGAATCTAAGAATCAAGTGAATAAATAATCTGATGAACAGAATGAACTGTTGATTATAATAGAATCAGGGACATAGAAAGGGAATGGACTGACTATTCTTGGGGGGGAAAGGGGTGTGGGAGATGCAGGAAGAGACTGGACAAAAATCGTGCACCTATGGATGAGGACAGTGGGTGGGGAGTGAGGGCGGAGGGTGGGGTGGGAACTGGGAGGAGGGGAGTTATGGGGGGAAAAAAGAGGAACAAATGTAATAATCTGAACAATAAAGATTTAATTAAAAGAAAAAAAAATATCTGTTGAACTGAATCAGACGGCAAAGGGAAACTTTCCAGGCAATATTGTGGGTTGTGAAGGGTAGAGGTGTCTGATATCTGGGCAGTCCCCAAGTCTGGCCTCCTTTCCTTTGAGAGTCCAGAGGATTCCTTTACCACCAAGTCAGGCATAATTGCCCCAATGTTGAGATAACTTAGGAAAGCCTCATGATACCCCAACTGCTCTGTCACTATGCAAACACATCACCTTCTCTATATGGACCAAAATATATAACGCACACACACACACACATATATACATGCACACATACACACTTACACACAGACACACACACAGCAATACTCAAAACTACAGCTGTCCTCCTTCTGCCTTCCTCAACAAGCGGAAGCTATCCTTCCAGAAATCGCACCACGTCCCCCAAGCAGCCCCCACCCGGCAGAGAGGCATGTCCACAGAAAGCATGGCACCATCCACCATGAAGCATGTGGGTTAGGAGACAGGCTTCCCTGAAAAGCCTCTGAGAACACATGCCTACTGCCAAGCCTCTGTTCATGGAAATCACCTCTGCCTCCTCACTGCTTTTCTTATATCACCGCCTTGTAAAAGGGCAATTTGTTTTGGCAATTAGAATGATTAACTCACCAGATGTAAGTGCTGGAGCATCTCCACGTATCTGTGGAGGGAAAGGAGGTGGAGTTTGCATTAATTCCCATCCTGTGTAAGCCAGGGAGGGGTGATGCTGTGTTAACAAGCTCAAGGCCACAGGCAGCTGCTTGGGGACTCACGCTTTTTCTGAAGACAGCAGCTCCTGTGCGATGACATGGGCTCTGGACTGTCCTTCCACCTGTGGGAGGAAACAGAACTGTCAGGAGGGGCAGCACCAATGGGGGCAGCCAGACGGAGATCTTGGATCCACAAGCATCGGGTTCACAGAAGGACCTCCATGCTGCCGAGGGCAAATTCCAAGAACTTCTCAGTTCATTCTCTGGCGCTCATTACCTGTGTGACCTTCACCCTTCCTGCAGCTCGGTTTCTTCATCTGTAGATGTGGACATAAACAGCATCTAACTCAGAAGGTTGTTGAGCTAATGCTCAGCACAGTGTCTGATACATAGTAAGTGCCAATAAGTGGCCACTAACACGGCTGTGATCTTGAATAACCTGTAATTCTCTGTGCATAGGGAGCTCTCTCCTACCTTTGTTTTTACAGATGCTGTCCCCTCAGTGTCCCTGTCCCCTTCCCTGCCTGGCTAACTCCCAGTTATCCTTTCAGACTTAGCCACGGCATCTATCACCTCTTCCAAGGAGACTTTCCTGATACCCTCCCTGAACTGGTTGGGTTAGCTATCCTTTCCGGGCAGTGCAATACGAAGCAGTGCAGAATCAGACGCTAAACTACAAGGAGACTGCAAATGGACACCAATTATGTCTCCCCTGGAGGGCAGGGACCATCAATTTCACCTCTGCATGAGCGGTGCCTGGCATACCACAGATTCCTTCTTTTGACTGAAAGAATGAATAAGTGAGAGAATGATCTACTTTGGAAGCATTAATGGTCTTGGCTGACCTCAGAAGGCAAGTCACATAACCTATCTGAGCCCCAACTTTTGCACCGTAAGGAAGGACGGGCAGCGGCCGAGGCAGATGCCTGGGCATTCTGTCACAAGCAGGCCCCTCCTCTGTAGCTCCAAACCTGCCACATATCAGACATGGCTGGTGGCTGGGATCCAGAGAACAAAGACTCTATGGGCAGCCTGACAGAACAGATGGTGGATGCTGGGAATGTGCAGGTATGGCTGGGGTGGGGGTGGGGAGTGCAAAGTGGCCCGTGGTGGAGCAGAGGGCACTCAGGAGGGATGCCTGGATTCTGGTTCCAGTTCTACCACCACCTCCTTGTGCAACCCTGCACAAGTAACTTTCTGAGGTCAGTTCTGTTTCCTCATGTGTGAACAAAATGACCTTTAAATTCACTTCCTATGTGTTACCAAACTTGAGGAGTTACTAGTCAAGTGAACAATCTACTCTAAAAACTCACTACCTGCTGAGAGAGCAACTACTTTACAGTGTGGCAGTTATGAGCATGAACTCAGAAACTAGGCAGTTTGGGTTCAAATCCTGCCTCTGCCTTTTTCACAAATGGAACAAATCATTTAACCTCTCTATGCCCAATTTTCCTATCTGTAAAATGGGTGCAATAATAGAATGTTATCTAACACACATGTATACTGTAAGGATTAAATGAGTCTCTCTCTCTCTCTCTCTCTCTCTCTATATATATATATATCTATATATGTGTGTGTGTGTGTGTGTGTCTATAATAATAAAAGGGTAATATGCTAATTAGACCGGACATCTTCCGGATGTCATTCCGGACGTCCTTCCTGACGAAGCTGGGGCTGGAGGGAAGCCAGCCTGATCCCAGGTGCTTGTGGGAGGCCCGAGGGAAGCCAGTTTGGGTCCCGGGTGGCAGAGGGAAGCCAGTGCCAGCAGCTGGGGGAAGGAAGACCTACTCTTGCATGAATTTTCCTGCATCGAGTCTCTAGTATATATATATATTTATAAACATATGTGTGTGTGTGTGTGTGTGTGTATATATATATATATATATATATATATATATATATATAAATTCATCTATAGATCTATAAATCTATCTATACATAAATATCTACCTAAAAATCTATCATCTGACAGTAGCAGCTGAGGCAGTGGAAAGCAAATGGGCTCTGGAATCAAGCACATCCAAGTTCAAATCCTGGCCCAGCACTGTTTAATTGGGTGACCTTTGGCAAACCATTACCCCTGAGCTTTAGATTTTTTCATCTGAAATACGGGGAAAATAATCAACCTGACCTCACACTCTGGTCTTTTTGATTATGTGTTCCTGATGCAGGGCCTTTGCACTCACTGCTCTCTATGCTTGTGATGTTCTTCTCCAGATCTTCTCATTCTTATTTTCTGACTTTTTCAGGTTTCTGCTCAAAAGTCACATCCCATCCTTAGTGTGGCCATCTGTGGCCACCTGACCTGAAGAACACACATTCTCCAAACCTAGGGTTTCTCAACCTGGGCTTTACTGACATTTTGGGCCAGCAACTTCAGTTGCAGGACTATCCTATGTATTGTAGGACTGTTAACAGCATCCATGGCTTCTACCCGCTTGATGAGAGTAGCAGCCCCCAACTTCATTTATTACAATCAAAAATGTCTCTAGGCATTGCCAAATGTCCTCTGGGGGCAAAACCTCACCCCCTGTTGAGAACCACTACCCTAACCCTTTATCTTGCTATATTTGTCTTTCTTTTAAAAAGATTTTTAAAATTAATTTTTAAAGAAAGAGGAAGGGAGAGGGAGAGAGAGAGAGAGAAACAATGATGTGAGAGCAAAACATCAATTGGCTGCCTCCTGCACCCCACCTCCCCATCATGGATTAAGCTGGCAACCTGGGCATATAACCTGGCCTGGAATTGAACTGGCAACCTTTTGGTGCAAGGGACCATGCCCAACCAACTGAGCCACACCAGCCAGGACACTGTACTTTTCTTTATAGCAGGCACACTCCTTAATATTATCCTTACACACAAAATTCAATAAATGTTTGAACAAACTGATAAAATTAGATACACTGCCCAACACGTAATAGGTGCTCAATAAATGAGTTCCCACCCTAGCTAATCCGTCTCTAATAGATTCTTAGTGTTTTCTGGAGACTCAGTCCCTCTGAAGCCACCCTAACAGTCCAGACCCTGGAACCACTAGTTAATCTCCCGCCTGCATCTCATTGCAGCTGTCACGGCATCCACGGAGCAGGAGGGAAACTTGTGAGGCCTGCAGAAGCCTCCAGCCTCACCTGGCCTCCCGCCCTCCCACTGGCGCCGAACTATGACTCACCGTCTGCCTTCGGCTTCTGCAGGGCTAGCACGGGGCTCTGTGGACAAGAGTGGCTCACTCGTCCCAATGCGGGGGCTCCTTCAGAGTCCCACGTGTGAAAAGGATTTGTAAACAAAACCCTCTCCATGGAACATGCATTCTGCCAGGACAGGCCTCAACAGCTAAGAAAACCCTGTGGTCAAGCTTCCATAAAGGGAGTTACTCTGCAGAGGAAGGACGGGAGTCAAGAGATCCGAAGCTCAGGTTCTTCCCCTACGAAATGAGGACAAGAGTCAAGATGACCTCCAACCTCCAATTTTCCAGGGGCCTGTGATTCAATTCTCATTTGTCATCCAGCATGATGCTGAGAAGGCCTGATTCAAATTCTGGGCTCCACCTCTTCTTGTACCTATGCCCTTGGACAAAAGTTATTTCTCTTCTCTGAGTTCCATTTGTAAAACATGGATGATGATGATAATAGTAATAACCTATTTAATAATACAATAGCTAGCATTTATTGAACACTTAGTATGTACTAAGCTCTAACCTTTTTACACATATTATCTCCTTTTCTTTCTTATATTTTTTTAAGGAAAGGGATAGGGGCTTCATTGGGACTTAAGAAATGGTGATGGCATCACAACCTGAACAGTGTTAGTGATTGGAGAAGGGGGTTCAGGGGCTAGTCCTTGTTGTGGGCCCCGTGCCCAGCATATAGTAGGTGCTTGGTAAATGCGGTAGATTTAGGTGATGGATGTATTCATGGAGGACAGTGCAGCGGTGCAGCAGTGTGTCTAGCTGTGGTCTCCATGTGTGCTGCTGGAAGTGTGTGTACTCAATTGGATGTGGGATTGTGCATGCGTTCGTGCGTGCATGCCTTTACACATATTATCTCACTGAATCTTCCTAAAAACCTATGAGGTAGGTACTTATTATCACCATTTTACAGATGAGGAAACTAAGGCACAAGTAAATCATACCCTTTGCCCAAAATCACTGCTAATAAGTGGCAGATCCAAGATTCAAATCGAGAGAGTGTGGCTCCAACATCCCAGCACTAAACAACGTGCCTGGCACATAGTAAGCACTCAGTGAATGGCATCTCTGTTCATTATAGATGATGGTGGGTTTTTCAAATTGGGAAGTACCTATCTTTAGCTGCCCTGAAGAGCCAGCAGCAGGAGACTTACACTCCAGGAGTGGCCTGGGCGAGTCTCTGGGCCTCAGCTCTTCTGATTCTTACCCTCAAAGCAGTGCCTACTGCGTATGTAGGAAAGAACTATACCAAAAATCAGGGCACCCGGATCAACATCTCGGCCAGGCCATGGGCAGCTCTGCGATCAAAGGCAAACCCCTCTCAGATGCCTCAGTTTCTTCTTCTGGAAGATGGGGGTCAATAGTCCCACCCTCCATAAGATGATGGATGGAAGTGGTCAACCCGCCCACACTTTTGGTGTTGTCGTCATTACCATTGTTACAGTCTCAAAGCTGTGGGCTGGACTTCTGGTAGGGTCGGGGCACTGGCCACTCTGCACGTCCCTTGCAGCCCTCTGCCAGACAGGCAGACTCCGGGTGGGACGTACCAGCCGTCCCGCTTTAGTGAGTCTGCCAATGATGGATGTGTCTTCAACAGCCAGACAAGAGGGAGGCCATGTGCTCCAGGCTCTCCTCAGAAGCTGCTTATGGGCGTTGTCCAACCGGGCCATTTAATATAGATGTTTATTTAACCAGGAAATGAACTTTTGAGGTTGACGGCAGTGTCCAGGGACAGACTTCTGGGAACAGGGTTCCTCCCAGGAGCACGGGGCCTGGGGCGCCAGGGCTATCGCCTTTCTCAGGCGGACGCTGTGGGTGTTACATCAGGTGGCTGCTGGCCCCTCTGTCGGAGGCTGAAGCAGCTTATCACCTCTGTTCTCTAGGGCTGCCCAGTCCTGCACTTCCTCCTCAGGCCCCATGCAAACCAGCCAGGTCACTGCTGACTATTCTGGGACCAGGTCAGGTTGGGAGGGACAGCCCTCCTTTAGGGATCTTTGAGGTTAAACAGTGGGTCACAAAAACAGTTGGGAGTCCTGGCCCCTGTGCTTCACTGTCCAGCCTTAAAATGGGGGTACTTAGCCTCCTTCTAGAACAGCAGTTCGCCAAGTGTGGTCCCAGAACCTCTGGGGTTCTGCCTCCCTTTTCCAGCTACATATCTGTGTGAGCCTGGGTTTTCATGAAGGGTGACCAAAACAACAGTTCCAACAGTCTGAATGCAGAAGCAACTAGGAGAATCCAGCTGTTTTCTATTAAACCAGACATTAATGATATATGGAAAAAAAAAAAAAGCAAAACTAATGGCATTCTCACTACTTTTTTAAAAAAACAGTTATTTTTCATTAAAAATGCTATTTGTGTTAACATACAATGGGTTATTATTGTTATTTTAAAATGTATTAAAAGATAGTGTGACTTTCTCATGTGGTAAACATTAATAGATATAACTCATAGAAACAAAAACTATTTGAGGTCCTCAATCATTTTTAAGAGTTCTGAGACCAAAAGGTTTTAAGAGCTACAGGTAAAGAGGTTGTAACAATCATATAGAATCAGGGATGGAAAAGTTGTTCTCTCTCAGTGAAGAGCAATGGAAAAACGAGGTATCACTGTCACTACCATATTAACAATAATCATTGGGAGAAGCAGGTCAAGAACCCCAGGCTTTCTGGCCTGGCCCTCAGGATGGCCCCACGCACACCAGGGGCCACGTGGTCTTACTTCTTGATGTCCCATCCTGCAGAAGAGGCGGGCGCACCTTCAAAGCTCCTCGCTTGTCACCACTCTCCCTGCTGGCAGGCTCTTGAGTTCACACCTGCTCTATGTTTAAACAGCCACCTCTCTTTTCAACCTCATCTCTGCTGGGTCCTGGCCAAGCCCCACATCCTGACGTCTTGGTCTTGCTCAGCTTCCCTTTCCAGTTGCAGCTCTTCTCTCCACCTACGGTCACCTGGGAACTCTAATCTCCATGCTGTAACCCTCAGCCTCTTGTCTCCGTAAGACAGGGGTGCTCAACCTTCCTAATGCCGCGACCCTTTAATACAGTTCCTCATGTTGTGGTGACCACCAATTTCATTGTTACAAATTGAACATAATTAAAGCATAGTGACTAATCACGAAAACAATATGTAATTATAGATGTGTTTTCTGATGGTCTTAGGCGACCCCTGTGAAAGGGTCGTTCAACCCCCAAAGGAGTCGCGACCCACAGGTTGAGAACCTCTGCCGTAAGACTTCCTTCTCAGATATCTACATCCACTCAATCCACCCTGGGCTTGTTCCCACTCAGAACTGTTCTGCCTCTAAAGTGATGAGCTCCTCAGTCCCTATCTTGGACCTCAGCTACCTAGCATCCCTACATCCTCTGCTGAACATGTTGCTTAGCTCATCAAGAGCTCCAGGCATCGACCCACTCTAATCCATCCTCTGCCATGGCAGACACCTTCTGCCTTCTCCTGCAGCCCCAAGTGGCTCCTGTAGCACCTCAGCACTAGATGACAGGAAGAACTTGTCATCTAGCATTATGCTGAGAGCCTGTGCTCTGGGGCCAGAAAATCTGGTTCCAAATCCTGGGCTCTACCCCTTCCTCTACCTATGCCCTTGGACAAGTTGTTTCTCTTCTCTGAATCCCATCTATAGAACAGGGATAATAATAGTAATTCCTACTTAATAATGTAACAGCTCGCATTTATTGAACACTTAGTATGTGCTAAGTGTGGCTCTAAATTTTTTGTACGTATGATCTGAATCCTCCCAACACCCTATGAGGCAGGCACTACCATTATTATCTCCATTTTACAGATGAGGACACTGAGGGACAAATAAGTCCTGCCCTTCGCTGTACTTAACCTGAAGACCCTTCCAGCACTTCTCCTGCGCTCCTCATGCCCCAGGGAACCCTATTTTATTCCTAAGATCAGCCTACTTTTTCCTACCTCCGGGCCGTTTTGGCACATGCAAGTTCCTATGCCCAGAATCCCCTCCAGACTCAGTAAGTGTCTCTAGGTCACCCACTAAGACAAGGCAGGCACCCCATGTTCCCTATCTGTCAGCCTCCTCTGCTCTGCAGTCCATCAAAAAAAAAGAAAAAAGAATCATCTCTAGAGAGAGGGAAGAGGCTGTTTCAAGCCTTGGGGAAATATTCTTAACGAGTCTTCATTGTTTTGAGGGTCCCATTGAAGGGCGCATTGGAGGATTCTGAAGTCACACCTGGAAAAGGAAGAGTGCTAGGAAGCCTGACTCCAGGAGAACACTGTCTCCAACGTGCCTCTGGGCACCACTGTCAGGGCCATGGTCCTTCCCCCTTGGAACTCAGATGGGGATTTCCAGCACAGCCTTCAAAGGCTAGAAAATTCAGAGAGAGGAGCTCAGAGAAAGATGGCTCATTTTTTATCCTAGCTGTTACTTGTGCTCCCACAGGGGCAGAGAAGGGATGCGGATGGAGAAGATGAGGCAATGCGTGCTAGGACAAAGGGGGAAGAAGTGGGACCAAAGAGAGGCCCATCCCCTGGACCAAGGGGTCAGCTTCTAATTCATGTGGACACCTGCCTTATTCTGGTTATTGGCTAGTGTGAGTCTGGGTTTGGCCTGGATACTTTAAGAAAACTTCTAATTTTGGACAGAATCTTTGATTCTGTCTGCAATGTGCAATACATTACTAGAAGCATCAAGTTGTCTTGGCACGCCCTGAATGAGGCAACAGGAAGCCTGATTTCTACTCCTGACTGCCTCTGACCTGCCAAATAACCCTGAGCAAAGTGATGGCCTCTCTATGAGCTTTAGTTTTCCTTCCTGTAAGTCAAAGCAATCTCCGGCATAACTGAGACTTTTTACCCATTGACTAGCCACCCCCAATTTCCCTCTCCCCTAGTGCCTGGCAAACACCATTCTGCTCTCTGCTCCTATAAATTTGACTGTTTTAGGTTCTTCATACTGGTGGAATCATGCAGCATTTGTCCTTCTGTGACTGCCTTACTTCACTTAACATAATGTCCTCCAGGTTCATCCATGTGACAAGATTCTCTTCCTTTCAAAGGCTAAATAATACTCTACTATATGTATACACCACATTTTATTTATCCACTTATCCATCAATGGAAGAAGGTAGCTCTCATGTTAAGTGTTCTTACCACAACAAAAGACAAAATAAAACAAAGTGATCTGCAAATGCCCATATTAGCTCTCTCACCTTCCAGAATCTCCAAGTGACTGTGATTGTGAATGGCAAGCTCGGACTGTTGGACAACAGGAAAAGGCCAGTGTGGGGCTTGCATGGCGAACTTTCAGCACCAGGGTTATATACTAGGTGTACACAGTGACTGCCACGAAGTCAGGAAGGAGAAAGCAAGGTTGAGTATGACCTTGGGGCCCAAATCATAAACAAGTGGGTGGAGGGGCACTGTGGCAGAGAGGAAAATCAGCCACAGAACAAGCTCTCTCAGTGCCAGGGCATTCTCACTGTCCCCATATCCGGCCCTTTGGCTCCTGACAGCTCCCAAGCCCTCCAAGACCTGGAACAAGTTGTGTGAGACATGTGGGTACATGGATACCTCCCGAACCTTTGAGCCCCTATCCTTTCCTATTCCTTGTGTTCTGAGAGTTTGCCTCCCTCATCCTCCTCCACTCATGCTGCCTTGAAGTATCTCTTTGTGTGACTGTACTGAACATTGCACTCTCTGCATGGTTACTGGGCAGCTGGTGAGAAGCAGGGCTGGAGCGCAGCTTGGCCCCTCACTATGCCAAGTAAACCACACAGAACCAAATAAGTGTTTTCATTTTATTAAACTGTCTTGCATTTAAGTTTGTTTTCCTTACTTAAATGCAGGAGCTAAGTCTAATGTATTCATTTCTTTATTAGTTTATTCTAAGCTATTCACGGAATACTATTTTATGTGCCAGGCAGTAAGGACACAACTGTGAATAAGTTGGGCAAGGTCCCTGTCCTCCAGGGAGCTATTCTGACAGGGAGAGGCAAGTAATTTGCAGAAAAATAAAGAATACAATCACAGTTTGAGGTAAGCATGAAGAAGAAAATAAACAGAAATCCCATTGCCAGACACAGCAGGTGAGCAGGGTAGGCCCTCTTAAGGAGGTGACATTAACTTAAGATCTATAGCCAACTGTGTAAAAGGCAGGAATAGTGTTTCAAGTAGAGAAAACTGCAAGTGCAAAGGCCCTGGGGTGAGTTTGAAGAACAGACAGACCTAAAAAAAAAAAAAAAAAAGAACAGATAGAACTCATTTTTATATCCTTCATGATATCTGCAAAAGGTCTACACATTTGTTGAATTTCATTTGATCCATGATTAACACAGGGCAACAGAAGATGAAATGGTTGGTGCCAACAACCAGAAGAGGAAACAAAGAGGAGAAGCAGGTCGGAGGTGGGGTGGGAAGATAACGAGTTCAGGTTGGGATGTGTGGAGTTCGAAGTGTCTGCAGGGCTCCCGAGAAGGGCTTAATAGGGTAGCTGGAAGCTAGAGTGTGGGGCTGCACAGCAGGGTCAGGCCAGAGAGTCACCTCTGGGAATGCCATCTAAGTAGGGCTGGCCACTGCCCTGGAACGGGCTGACTGAGCAATGGACACAAAATGAGAGGCAGGGCCAGAGCTCAGGCCTTGGAAAATAAATGTCTCATGTGACGGCGTAGGGAGAGAACCAGGAGAGGATAGAGTCTGAGAAGCCAAAGGAAGAGGGAAGGCCATTGAGCTGAGTAAGACGGGGGTCTGAGGTGGACAGTGTGGAGAGGGCCTGGTTTGTGGAGGTCAGGGGAGGTCATACGGAACAAATGACAACAATGAAGTGGAGAAGCATGGGGAAGGTTTGAATATGTTTGTGGGCTGAGGGAAGTCCTACAGAATTTCTTCCACCCACCTCCTTCTTCTTTGCTCCAGCCACACTGGCCAAGTCTTCTTGCTCAAGAAGGCCATTCCCACCAGCCCACCTTTGCACAGCTGTTCTAACATTCTGTTCCTAGATCTTCCGATTGCTTTCTCCCTCACACTATTCAGCTCCCTGCTCAGAGGTTTCCTCTTCATCAAGAAGGCATTCCCTTAGAAATCAGAGTCCTCATGCATTGCTGGTGGGAGTGCAGCTGCTATGGAAATCGGTCTGGTGGCCCCTCAAAAAAATTAAACATTGCCCTAATCGGTTTTGCTCAGTGGATAGAGCGTCAGCCTGAGGACTCAAGGGTCCCAGGTTCAATTCCGGTCAAGGGCATGTACCTTGGTTGCGGGCACATCCCCAGTAGGGGGTGTGCAGGAGGCAGCTGATCGATGTTTCTCTCTCATCGATGTTTCTAACTCTCTATCCCTCTCCCTTCCTCTCTGTAAAAAATCAAAAAAAAAAATTAAACATAGAATTACCATATGATCTAGCAATTACACTTCTGGATCTATATCCAAAAGAACCGAAAGCCAGGTCTCAAACAGGTATCTGTATACGCATGTTCATAGCAGCATTATTCACAATAGCCAAGATGGGGAAGCAATTCAAGTGTCCCTCAACCTATAAATGGATAAGCAAAATGTTGTCTATACATACAGTGCAATATTATTCAGCCTTAAAAAGGAAAAAAAATTCTGCCCAGCCGGTGTGTCTCAGTGGTTGAGTGTCGACCTATGAACCAGGAGGTCAAAGTTTGATTCCTGGTCAGGGCACATGCCTGGGTTGTGGGCTTGATCCCCAGTGTGGGGTGTCCAGGAGGCAGCTGATCAGTGATTCTCTCTCATCATTGATGTTTCTATCTCTCTCTTCATCTCTAAAATCAATAAAAATATATATTTTTAAATTTTTTTAAAAAGGAAAAAAATTCTGACATATGCTATACTATAGATCAGCGGTTCTCAACCTGTGGGTCGCGACCCCTTTGGCGGTCGAACGACTCTTTCACAGGGGTCGCCTAAGACCATCCTGCATATCAGATATTTACATTATAATTCATAACAGTAGCAACATTACAGTTATGAAGTAGCAACGAAAATAATTTTATGGTTGGGTCACAACATGAGGAACTGTATTTAAAGGGCCAGAGGTTGAGAACCACTGCTATAGATGAACCTTGAGGACACTATGGAAAGTGAAATAAGTCAATCACAAAGGACAAATACTGTATTATTCCACTTGTATGAGGTCCCTAGAGTAGTGAGACAGAAAGTAGAAGGGCGATCGGCAGGGACTGGGTGGGGGTGGGGTGAGGAATGAGGTGTTAATGTTGATTGGGCACGGAGTTTCAGTTTGGGAAGATGAAAAAGTTCTGGAGACAGATGGTGCTGACAGTAGCACAAGTGCGAATGTACTTAATGCCACCGAACTATGCACTTAAAAATGGTTATGCTGGTGGATTTTACATTATGTGTATTTTAACATAATTTTTTAAATGGGGGGAAAGGCCTACTCTAACCTCCCTAACTCTCCCCTCGCCCCCCCCCCATCCTCACCCCTGGTGCTCTGTCCTCCACCATCAAGATGTGTTTTGTTTGTCTGGTTACAGCACCTTCACCACCTTCACCACCTGTGCCACCTCAGGAGTTTCTGGCTGACCGTTCCTCTTGTTTAAAATGTAAATGCCACCAGGACAGGGAGGTGCCTAGTCTGACTTGTGGCTGCTGTATGCTGAGCCCATAGAAGGGTGCCTGGCACATATTAGGTGCTCAGTGAATACTTAGTAAATAAATAAATTTCTGTTGAAGAGGAGGGACAGGGAGAAACCGAGTGAGGATACAGAGAGAAGAGTTGCAGATGGGAGGGAATTCATGTTGGGAAGGGGACAAGGCTGTTGTCTGGGAAGGAGAGCAGGCTGCAGCCTGAGGAAGCTTATGCAAGTCTAGAACGGCCTCCCGGGGACCAGGGGAAGTAGCCTTTGCAGCGGGGCCAATGTGCAGGACCTCACAGGTGGGTTCCGAGGCCTGTGGCATGGAGAAAGCCATGGGGACACTTAACCCAGGCTGGAGACTGGCCCCTGGAAATAACCAGGTCTCCTGGGGACCCTTTAACTTAGGCAGATGGTCAGGGTGAGGCCAAAGGTACAAGGCCTAGGGGTGTGAGGTCTGCAAGGAGGCCTGGGCTAGGCTGACAACCTCGGGTGCAGCCAGGGAGGAGAAGACTTGCATAAATGGGGAGCCACGGAGGGCGTGATGGCAGGAGAGTCTGCTCCAGAGGCAGGCCACTAACTTCTGCCTGGGTTCAGGGGTGGACCTGTCAGGGAAACTCAGTGACGAGGGGTCTCGGGCTAGGGAGGGGCCGCCAACCCCTGGGCTGGTCTCGGGGGAGCTGGTATTTAGCTTGAAAAGTACCCATTAGTCTGAGAACTGGGCTCACTGTCAGGGAGGAGCAACAGGCCAGCCAGCCTTTGAATGTCTCCTTTCACAGCTAGATCTATTTTTAAGTCCTTCTCATTTTTCCTTTTTGCCCCCTCCTTCCTTCAACCCACACCCTTTGTATGTCTAGGAGTGGGAGAGAGAAAGAGGTCCCATGTGGGTGGACTAGCTGGGTTCAGCTTCCTATCCTGCTCCAACAACCTCTCCCATCCTGACTTGGTCACCCCAAAACATCTAGGAAGGTGGGGCTCACCGCCCTTTATTTTTACATAAACCATATCAAACTGTAGGAAGGGTGAGACTCACCCCTCCGTTCCCCCAACCTGACTCCTGAGGCAGGGGGAGGGGTGGGGAGCAATTCTATTGATCACTCACACCTTCTCTAGGCCTGTCCTGGAAGGTGATTGGAGATGGAAATCTGGGTCCCATTTTCCCAATGATGTGATGAGGCACAGAGAGGAGAGGTCTTTACCTTTTGGACAAATAGAATTTTCAGACACCATGGGAGACAAAGACTAAGGAATAAATGCTCCTCCTCCCCAACTCCCACCCCACCAAGTGTCTACAGCAAAAAAGGAGCCGGGAAAGATTGCTCACTCTGGAAATCTCCCTTCACGCTTGCCCTGAGGCCTGGAAACTTGGGAGCTCTTCCACACTGAGTTCTCTGGAAGAGCCAGGAAGTGCTCTGGAACAGCCTCTTAGGGGTCAGCTTAGCGGCAGGTACAAGGACTGCTCTCTGACCCACTGATTCCCTTCTGGGATCTACCCTGGAGGAAATCTTGCACATGCATCTAAGGAGGTGTATGAGTAGTGCACTGCAATGCTGTTGGTGAAGCAAGCACATGAAAAACACTGTAAAGGTCCCTCAGCAGGGGGATGGTGAAATAAACTACAGCATAGCCATAAAATGGAATACTATGCAGCACTAAAAAATAATTTAGAGTTCTATATACCAATATGGGAAAATAAGAATTTTGTGTACAAACCCAACCACGTTACTCCAGGTTTCTTACAGTTTTAAATAATTTATGGAAAAATAACTCCACAAACAATACTACCCATTTCCCACTCATAATAAAGTATGTAGGTGAATTCAGGAGGAAAGTTCTGGAAGGATTCATGCCAAACTGTGTACTACAGTTACCTCCGTAAGGGCACAGGGACTGGGAAGGAGGATTCCAAGGGACTTTAACCTTCACCTGTAATGATTTCATATGCTACAGGGAGTTTCTAGTAGAGCACATCTTGTGTGATGAAAACGCAACTTTTAAAGGTAATTTCGACTTTGGCACATGATGAAAACTTCACAAAGAAGGAGGAGAGGGTGGTGGGACAGAGAAGCTCAGCCTCGTTTGATAGATAAGAAGGCTGGGCTCCCGAGAGTGAACTGACCTGCCGTGGGGAATCAGGACCCGCATTTCTCTCTCTGTGCTCAGAATGACAGGATGCTCCTGTCTCGACCAGGGCTCCCTATGTAGGCCCCACACCTGGCTGGCCACACTGGCCTGTCCCCAGCGGGATGTAGCAGAGGCCCCTGACAGAGGCAGGAGCTGCCTTAGTTCCAGGACTTGGCATTGTGGCCGAGTCCCACATGAACTGAGGCAGGTTGTTTCCCACCCGAAAGCTCTGACCTTTGTGTGTCCTTTTCCTGTGTGTCAGGCATTGTTCTCCGTTTCCATAGTCGTATTTACTCTCATAACTACTCTGAAGCAGTACTGTGATTGTATTCCCGATTTTGTAGATGGGAAACTGAGGAACAGAGTGGTTAAGAAGTTGCTCAAATCACTCACCTAGCAAGAGGCAAAGCTGGATGTGAACCTCTTGTTCTCTATGCTATCCTGCCTCTTATAAGCTTCTTATTCCTGGGGGTGTCCAAGGAGCAGCCTGGAGACCAGAAGGCTAGTTTGCCGATCACCAGTGTCCAGGGCTCTAATACCTCATGTCTTCACAGGGGTCCTGGGAGGCCAGACCCTCCCTTCTCCCACTTTCCCTCTGCCTCTGCCAGAGGGAAACAACAGATCGTTATTATGCCCCTACCATGTGGCCGGCACTTTCCCATCTGTGTTCTTATTCAACCCATAGCCCAGCAGTTACTATTAATGCTCCCATTTTAGAGACGGGAGGCTGAGATGCGTGAAAGAAAGCGACTGGTCAACGGTAACACAGCTGGAGGGGAGAAGAGGATGATTCCAGAAGAAGATCTAACAGAGAACTCTGTAACTGTGGTAAGAAGCCGACACGAGGTGGGGGACCTTAGAGCACAGAAAGTCACATCAGTTCTTCAACTCTTCCAGACAGGGTACCCACATCCGATTCGGATCTCAGATTCAGACCACATTCCCAAGAACTACCATAATTTTTCTGCTCCCAGGTCCCATGACCTCAGGGATGCCCAGAAAAGGCAAATCTATCTCCAAACAGGCACAGGCATGCTAACTCAACATTCCCCTTCCTTCTCCCCAAAAAGCCAGTGGTTCCTTTCTGGGAAACAGGGAGGGGTGGAGAGGTAAGAGAAGGCCCCCAGGACTGCAGCAAAAGACAAACACTGGGCTTGGAGCCAGCCAGACCTGTTTTTGAATCCCGACCCCCTCAATCACTAGCAGTGTGGTCTTGGCAAACCACTTAAACTCTCCGAACCTCTGTGTCCTCAACTGTAAAACAGGGATGATGGTACTGACTTTGAAACTGTTACAGGGAATAAAAGAGATAACAAATGTGGAAGCGTCTGGTGCCAGGAAAGCACTCACTCTCTATCTAGAGGGGGAGAAGCAGGGACAAGAGCGAAAGGGGAAGGGGATGAGGGGCCAGGTGGGAAAGCCCCCTTCAGGGTTCCCCATAGCACTGGCTAGGTCACTTTATGAAAGCACTGTATGGAGAGATAAATGAAGTTTTAAAAGAAATCAAGGGTATAAAAACAAAATGAAAGACATAACGAGTTATAAAATGCTGGGTGAGGGCCAGGCACTCCTGCTGAGTGCTTCCACACGAACAGTCTTTCATCAGTGTGACACACCTAGCCTAGGATGGGAAGGAGATGACAAAGTGTGGAAGACAGACACAGGACAAGGTGCCTACAGGAGGTCTGTCAGATAGGAGGCAGTGTTCCCCTGCCTTCCCAGCTACTCCTCACAGGCAGACAGGAGAGGGGCCCAGAAGACGGAGTAGAGAGAATTTCAAGCACCGAACCCTTCCTAGCCTGTCCCCCTATAGCAGGGGTGTCCCTGTGGTCTCAATTCCTGGCTCTCATCACCCTGAGATATTTCCCTGGTAACACTGAATAGCAGCTGTGTGACCCTGGGCAAGTTCTTTACCTCTCTGTTTCTTCAAATGTCAAATATGGACAGAAATTCTCGGTTTCCAGAAAGGGAGTATGGAAGGAATGAGATGATGTCAGTGGATGGGAGTGAAACGGGGCTCGCCATGAGCACCCAATAGTGAGCACATATATTGTGGATTCAAACAACTGAGGATCAAAAATATTCTTAAAAAAAAAAAATCACAGGAAGTTCCAAAAAGCAAAACTTGAATTTGCCACACTCTGAGCACTATGCTGAAGGCACATGAATAAAATGATACACAGGCACACCCTGCTGTAGCCTCTACGCGAAGACAGGTCATAGAAGGGACTTGAGTAGCCGTGGATTATGGTATCTGTGGGGGTTCTGGAACCAAGCCCAAGGGTACTGCAGGACAACTGCAATTACCACCACGTACCAATGCTCCACAGGAAGGTCTGGGTCCAAGTGACTGTCTGCCTCCAAGCAAAGGGCTAGGCAGCCCTTCTCTCAGCCCCACCTCCTAGTGCACCACTGCAGGGTATGGAGAAACCAGCAGTCTTTCCAGATTTCTGGACACAGTTAAGGAAACTCATTCATTTCCTCTAACTCATCTCACCCTCACGTTCCCCACTTTCTGTCTGGGTTCGTTCAGGAGGCTTTGTTCTAGTTCATGCACAAAGGTTCTGGGAAGCCCACACTTCCTCAACCCACGAGGTCTCAGCAGGAGCAGCCGCCCTTGCATCACCAACACAGGACCCCGTGTTTGCCATGTGTCGGAATGCTGCAGCCCCAGCTGCTCTGTGGTTCAGCCTCTGTATCCGGCGTGGGCCTGGCTGTTTGCCAGCAGCTCCCTCCACATCAAAAGGGGATGGAGTGGGTCCTTTGCCATCCTCTCTCCACCTTCACATCTCTGATCCCCCACATCCCATGGGCCCCTTACCCTGGGTGGGGCACCCTACCTTGTTGGTGAGGCTGGGGTCTCTTGGAGCACTGTCCTCCTCCTCCGAGCTTCCCTGCTCTTCATCCGATGTGAGGTCCTCCTTGGGGGCTGCGGCTGAGATGGGACAGACCTTGTAGGGTTCTGTGTAGGCACTGGGGTCAGAGCAGAGGAGAGAAAAGGTTAGAGCTCTGTGTCCAGCAAAGACAAAGGGAATAGGCCAGGGGCCCAATTAATGCTATAAGCCAATAACAAGTGCTCTTTGTGCAGAGAGCTCTGTGCCCTCATGGAGGCTCAGAAGTGGGTAACATGCAGACACAAACCTTCCTACCTGCCCCCATTCTAGTCATGCTGGCCTCCTTTTAGTTCCTTGAACATGCCAAACTCTGCCTCAGTGCCTTTACACATGCTGTCTAAGACAGATCCTTCTCCTGTTAGATACAAGGCAGGCTGTGATGCTAAAGGAAGGTAGAAATAATTACTATGAGGACAAGAGATATCCAATATGATTGATCTGGTGGTCTAGACTGGCTGATCAGACAACAGGGTCAGTCCACAGGTGGCCATGTTCTCTGAGCTTAAGAAGAAATTCAAGGATGTGGTAGACAAAGTGTGGGATACACATGCCGGCCCCTAATCCCAGCTTGCCATCAGCTAGGTCATGGACAAGACACATCTCAATAAAATATTTTTTTTAAAAAAAAGAAAGTACAGTTGACCCTTGAACAAACGTGTTTAAGTGTAGTATAAACCCGTGCTGTTCAAGGGTCAGCTCTACAGGTATGATAACAATCTCATATCTATACTGCTATGGCTACTATGTAGGCATTCCATTAATTAATCCATAGATGCATTCAATAAATATTTATGATTGCCTGCTTTATGTCAAGCACAGAGCTAGACAACCAGTAAAACACAAGTGACTAAAGCAGATATGGTCCCTGTTCTCAAAAAGGAACAACTAAATGTATGATCATAAATTGTAATAAGTAAAGGATGGGAAGGAGATGCTTTCTTTTATATTTTATTTTTTTAAAATATTTTATTGATTTTTTACAGAGAGGAAGGGAGAGGGATAGAGAGTTAGAAACATCGATGAGAGAGAAACATCAATCAGCTGCCTCCTGCACACCCCCTACTGGGGATGTGCCCGCAACCAAGGTACATGCCCTTGACCAGAATTGAACCTAGGACCCTTCAGTCAGCAGGCCTACGCTCTATCCGCTGAGCCAAAGGCAGAAGGAAGTGCTTTCATAGAGAATAACCAAGTGGAACTGTTTAGATAGTTCAGGGAGGGCCTCTCTGAGTGTGAGACCAGGAGGAGAAGGAGCCAGCTTTGTGATAGCACGAGGACGTGTTCCAGGCGGGGAAGGCAGCTATGGAAAGGCACTGAGGCAGCAAAGAGCTTAGCATGTGACACAGACCAACCTGGAGAAGAATTCTCCCTTCTCAACTTCCAAGCCATCCCCACAGAGGAAGCTCTGGCCCCATAATATCCTCCTTGCCCTGATCCCTGTTCCTGGCCTCCCTCTCCACACAGCAGAGTAATTGTTCCACAGTAGAGATTGGGCCATACCCCTCTCGTGCTCAAAAACCTTCAATGGCTCCCTCCTGCCTTTGGCAATGTGGTCCCAGACTTCTCTTCATACTCAAAATCCAGGCACCTAGTCTTATTAACACGTTAAGCGCCCAGCCTATTTTGTCTTCCGGACGGAAAGTATAGTGTCAGTCACCGGTGACTGACTGGGCATTTAATGTGTTAACTTTTTATCACACACTTATTCCTGCCCTCTGGGAATGCCAGCATGAGATGCTGGGATGATGGAGGGATGGATGGGTAGATGAATGAATGGGAGGAGAGAAGGAAGCATCCACTTGCTGGTCCACATGGGGGCCATGAGGCCAGAGAGCTCAAGGATAAGGTGGCCTGTGATGGTGGGGCCTGCTCCTGCCTAGGCGTCTGCTGACATAATGTATGTGTGGAGGGCACTTGTAACTGTGCACTTGCGTGCAGAGGCCAAAACTCAGTCCTGGCCCCGGCTGAGCCTTGACCCTGAACCCTAGGCTGAGGCAAGATCTACTTTACTATCCAACTGGCTACTCTGCTGGTTAGACCTTTTTTTCTTTCTTTTCAAAAAAATACTTTGTTGGCCTTTTTCTTTCAAACTATGAGAGCAAACAACATATTTTGCAACAAGCTATATATCGCCAAGGTGTATGAAGGCATGAGAGAGCCCGCCAAGGACCTCCCTATACCTCCTTCACGGTCAGGGACCACCAGTTCCCTCCACTAAGGAGCTGTCTGTCCCTAGCTTAAAGGTTAGGCACACTGTACTTGCTCAGCAAGCTCAGAACCACATTCAGGAAAGTGACTGCATGGGCTGGTCTGAGCTCTAGCTCCCCTCCCTCGAGAGCCACCTGCATTGATTTGCAACCATATGTCCAGCAGGCAGGGAGTGGACCCTGCTCTCCCCTTAAGGGTCACATGACAAATCTAGGCCAACACATGTTACCTCTTAAGAGGAATGGCTACATTAGGCCCCATGACTTCCTGTGGAGGATTACCAGTAATGGTAAGAGATGGAGCAGTTCACTGTGTCCTAAACCATTCCTCTTCATCAAGAAAAGAAGGTACATGCCAGGCCTTTCCTAGAATGTGTTGAAAAGGAGGAAAGGACTCCCCAGTCAAGCTTCCCACAGGGTGGTGGTGTCACCATCCTCCCGAGCAGCAAGCCCGAAATCTGCGCATCTCCTTGCATAGCCAGCCGCCACTTAAGCATTAAACCTCTTCCAGTTTTACTGTTAAATATCTTTCACCTCTGCTTGCATCTCTATCCTAACCTCTGTGGTCCAAGCCATCTGTTGCCTGGACAGACATCTGTAACAGCTGCTTTCTGTTCTTTCCCGTCCCACCCTGGCTGCCCTCCAATCTGTTCTCCACCCGGTGGCCAGAGGGACCTTGTCAAACCCAATCTGATTGTGTCACCCTCTTGCTTAAATTGTTCAGGGATATTCCAGTGCTGTTGAAATTCAAATCCAACAGCTAAGGCTGTCAGGCAAGGCTCTGCTCAACTTGGGACATGGGAAGGTGGGTGTCCTTGGGCCCTGATGCTTGCTGTGAAGTCTGTCCAACATCAGATGCTGCTGGGCATCACAGAACTTGGGGGCTCTGTCTCAAACCGGGCACAGGACTGTATTCCATGGAGCCCCGCTGAGCCCTGGGTGACACTGGGGAGAGAGCTCATGAAAGCCACCTCCCCAACCCCGGGGAGGGGGAGGCACTGGGTCAGGGTCACATGACAAATCTAGGCCAACGCATGTTGCCTCCGAAGAGGACTCTCCCAATGCTCAATCCCATTTTACAGACATGGAAACAGAGGCCCACCTGGGTTCCCTCAGAGTGCCGAGGTGTGGCGTGGGATGTGAGGCTGCAAGGGCAAAGCAGGTTTTGTTTTTGTTATTTGTGCTGTCTTTTATTTTATTTTCAAGAGGCAGTGGATTGCAGAGATGAGAGCTCACACTCCCATGTGAGATTGCGTTCCAATTCTGGCATGTCACTTATTGGCCATGTTTAACTTTTCCAAGCCTCAGCGGTGCCTAATTAATTGAACAGCTGAGGGATTCAATGAGTTATTTTATTATTTACCTACTGTTGTCTTAAAGTCAACTAATTTTTAACATGTGCTATTACTCTGGTCCCATCCTAAGTGATAATACCCATGAAGTCACCCTGTGTGTTCCTCTAACACTTTAAAACAGCGGTTCTCAACCTGTGGGTCGCGACCCCTTTGGCGGTCAAACCACCCTTTCACAGGGGTCACCTAAGACCATCCTGCATATCAGATGTTTACATCACGATTCATAACAGTAGCAACATTATAGTTATGAAGTAGCAACAAAAATAATTTTATGGTTGGGTCACAACATGAGGAACTGGATTTAAAGGGCCAGAAGGTTGAGAACCACTGCTTTAAAATAAAACATATAGTCCTAGTCGGTTTGGCTCAGTGGATAGAGCATCGGCCCGCAGACCGAAGGTTCCCGAATCTGATTCCGGTCAAGGGCACGTACCTCAGTAGCAGGTTCCCCGGCCCTAGTCAGGGTGTGTGCAGGAGGCAACCAATCAATGTGTCTCTCTCACATAGATGTTTCTGTCTCTCCCTCTTCTTCCCACTCTCTCTAAAAATCAATGGAAAAATATCCTCAGGTGAGGATTAACAATAAAATAAGATAAAATACACCATATAATTATTAATCTATAACATCTGATTCAAATGATCTTGCTCAGCATTGGAAATTCCCAGATCTCACAGAAATAAGCCCAGTGACCTCTGACCCACCAACCATCTGTCCTCAATCCAACCTCAGCTTTGGCTAGAAATGTGGCCCATGCTCTTTTAATTCTACTTCTTCTTGTAACTTCTGTTTTCTCAAAAGATCCCTTAAACAGAAGTCAGGAGGCAAAGGTTCAGGTGCTCTGATGTTATTTCTGACTTTTTTATTTCACTGTGAACACAACAAATGAGGATAAATTTCCATTAAAAATGTGCTTTCACAACAGAAAAGAGCAAGTATCATCCAGTGTCTTTGAAGATTCAATGAAAGTTGTAGTGACAGACCTTGGAGAGAAATCAGTTAAATAAGCAAACCAACACATTCTGATTCTAAGACCACAAGTGTCTACAGATCTGCTCCTTCAGACCCTTGATAGTTGTTACCAGGCTGAGCTTCACACCCAGGGAAAGAAAACAGCTCTGAGAAATGTTTCCTTGACACCTTCTGTCCAAATGCTCTGGCAGGCAGGCTCTGGCAGAAACTCGTGTCTTGGGTGAGTAACCACTTCTTCCCTTGAGGAAACTGACTGGGAACCTTACATACCACATCCATCTCCCCGGTCTGTAAACATACAACTCTGAGATGGGTCCTTTGCACGGTATGGTCTAAGGAAGACTGCAAAGCTTTATATTTTTGGCTACCTGGTGCCTGTCTGTTTGGTTTTTCAATCATTAAACACACACACACACACACACACACACAGACACACACACACACACACACCTATCCAGAGCCCTCCATGTTCCAGGCTCTGTCTTATAGGTACTAGTGGAAAACAAACACACAATGTTTTTGTTCTATGGCCTCTCTAAAGAAAATACCTATTATAATCATAACTAAGTGAGGTGTTGTTTCTAGACAGCTTCTGTGCATCTACCAATATATTACACATAAGAAAGCCCTCTAACTCAACCACTGACCCATCTATATCCTCTTCCATCCACTCACCCACCCATCTGTCCATCCATCCAACTTCCCATCCACTTAGCCATCTATCCAGCCATCCTTCCATCTACCCCCTTAGCTATCCAGCGATCCAATCATCCACCCTTCTACCCACCCATTCCCTCACTCACTTATTCAACAAATATAGATTAGCACCTACTTCAAGGAGCTATCTCATGGAGGAATCAGAGGTGACTGAAGTACTCTCTCTGGCCTCAAAGAAAGTATAGTGTAAAGTACTGGTTAAGAGGGTGGACTCAGAAGTCAGACTGCTTGGTTTGAATTCCAGCTCTACTTTAAGCAAGGTGCTTAACCTTCCCACGCCTCAGTTTTAATTTTTTTAAAATCTCTACATCAAGAGTCATGAAAGATGCCAGGGAAACAGGCAAAAGAGCCACATGGTCAGGGCTGTAAGTTTAGAGACCAAGGGGCCTACACTTTGGCATCAGATAGAAGAGAGTCACTGTGTAACTTAGGCAAGTCACCCAACCTCTCAGTTTCTTATCTGTAAAGTGGGGAAGACTCTGTAGGTTCATTGTGGGATTAAATGAGAACATGATAGAGACACTTCCTGGCATGTAGTAAGTCCTTTCTGGCCAGCCCAGAAGAGCCTGCACAAGGCCCAAGTTATAAACCCCCAGACTGATCTCCAGGGAGCTGTGTCCTCCCTCTGGGTCAACTTGTGCTTTAAAGGGAACATAAATTAAAGCTGCCCAGAGCTCATTACCTTAAATGACCCTTCAAATGAGCACAGTCCTTTCCAGCAGGCTAGAGTCATAAAAGGACATGTGCATCCATGTGGGGAGACCAGCACTTTGCAACCCAGCCCAGGGCTATCCAACTCAGCCTATTAAATCCTGTCCTATGATACTTGCTGCGAGTCATAACCCCCAGCACAGCCAAAAGGGCCTAATAACTCATAAAAAAGGAACATTTCCCCCACTAGGGATCTCTCAGCAGGCGCTTTGGCCCCAAAGTCTGTCCATGCCGGTGCTATAATATGTGTGAAGGAGGCCAGAGTGCAGATGCAACATCCTTTGGCTCCTCCAAGATAGACTAGGACCTTTCTAAAGCTTGCCAGCTTAGTGGGGAGGGGCAGGAGCTTCAGGGATGGGAGCTGGAAAGTCTGAGATGGAGAACGACAGGACGACGATTTGGCGAACATGACTATCCTAATTAGCAGAGCGGCTGGAAGAGTTTGGAAGTGGATGGAGGGGAGGGCTAGGTGCACAATCAGGGATTTCCAAATCTTCAGACATTCAGTCCTGTCTCTTGCCTACTTCCCATTCCCCTTTCAGAGTTCACTCAAATGATCCTTCTAGGCCTTCCCCAGCTGGCACCTTCTGCTCTGATGCTTCCTTGTCACTCAAAACTGACCCCTCCCATGCTTCCCTTTCTCAAAGGGACATTGGGATTTTCACAGGTAGAGCTATCTGCACTGTAGCCGGGAACCCTCAATCTGAGACAATGGAAAGAGCTGAAGAGGAGAGGGATCCCAAACTGGGAGTCCTGGACTCATCTCTAATCTTCTGCATGATCGGGGCTACAGGACCATCCTGCTGGGTCTCAGTGTGCACATCTGTGAACTAGAGGTAGAGAAACACAACTCTCAGAAACAAAACGCCTCAGTCTTCATTTTTCCATTTTTTAAAATCCGTAAATCAGGAGTCATGAAAGATGTCAGTCAGGAAAATAGGCAACAGAGCCATGTGGTCAGCGCTGAAAGTTTGGAGACCAAGGGGCCTGAACTGTCACATGTGAAACTGTGTGTTGAGGTCAGACTGCATGCATCCCACAGCATGGAGGCCAGGCTCTGAGAGCGGCTGCCTGTCTGGAGCCTCCTCACTTCTAGAGTGAGGCTTTGCTCCATTCCCTCTTAGAGGGAATGCAGTCTGCACCCAGGTCAGCCAAGGGATAGTGCTTGTGATGGTTCCCAGAAACAGCACTGAAGGAGAGGCTTTTTAAAAAAATTAGTTTCCATTTTTCACTAAGTAAAAACAGAAGTATATCCTTGCTCTCTGACCTGTGACATCTCCACCCTTCCTCTTAAAACACAGTGTCAATGGTTTTATAGGGATTTGTTTTCTGTTATAACATTTTCATTGAGTTATAATTCACATACTATAAAATTTACCCTGTTAAGATGTACAATTCAGTGCTTTTCAGTATATTCACAGAGTTGTGCAACCATCCTCAATCACCATCTAATTCTAGAACATTTCCATCAACCCAGAAAGAAACCCCACACCATTTAGCAGTCCTCTTCCCTCCCTCCAATCCCTGGCAACCGCTAATCTACTTTCTGTCTCTATGGATTTGCCTATTCTGCACATTTCATATCAATGAAATCAGACAATATATGACATTCTGTATCTAGCTTTTTTCACTTAGCATAATTATTTCAAGACTCATCCATGTCCTAGGACCTCATTCCTTTAAATATATATATATATATATATATATATATATATATATATATATATTTTATTGATTTTTTACAGAGAGGAAGGGAGAGGGATAGAGAGTTAGAAACATCCATGAGAGAGAAACATCGATCAGCTGCCTCCTGCACACCCCCTACTGGGATGTGCCCGCAACCAAGGTACATGCCCTTGACCAGAATCGAACCTGGAACGCTTCAGTCCGCAGGCCGAAGCTCTATCCACTGAGCCAAACCTGTTAGTGCTCATTCCTTTTTATGGCTGAATAATATTCCACTGTACCACATTTTGTTTATCTATTCATCTGTTGATGAACATTTGAATTGTTTCCACTTTTTGACCAATGAATAATACTATGAACAAGTATGTACAAGTTTTTGTGTGGACATATATTTTCATTTCTCTTGAGATATACCTAGAAGTGGATTGCTGTGTTATATGGTAATTCAATGTTGAACATTTTAAGGAACTACCGGACTGTTTTCCACAGTGGCTGTGCCAGTGTATATTCCCATCAGCAGTGTTGAAGGTTCCAATTTCTACACATCCTCATCAGCACTTACCATTATCTGTCTTTTATATTTTAGCCACCCTAGTGGACTTGAAATGGTTATAGGATTTTCAAAGAAATTTGTTTTCCTTGATTTCAGCTCAGTCTGTTCCCACCCCAAGCAAACACTGCCGTTTTTCCTAGCCAAAGTGAAATATAACTGTGACTACAAAAGGCTTTCTTTTCAGATAATCAATTGAGGTTCAGAGGTCCAGGGAGAAAAATATTATGATTAGAAGATCTGCAGAAGCCTCACGAAAATGACAGGCTAATATAAAGAGATAACATACAAGAAAAAAAAATCATAATCTAGAGCTCCCAACCCACCAGTACAGAGGTCTCTAAAGTCCTGGTTTTGAGAAACAATATGATGTGGGCAGCAGAGAAAGGGTCCTGCATTTTTGGCCCTTAGCAGTAGCGTGCTGTTGGAACACAGGCCTGGCCTCACTCTGACCACTGACCCGAGCATTTTGGCCTTCTCTGCGACCACAGAAGAGGCTAATGATAAAGGGCACAAGTGTTGGAATTCCATCTTCTGAGGTGAGGACCCGGGTCTGCCACTTGTCAGCCCAATGACCCTAGGTCAGTTGCTTAACCTCCCTGCCTTGGTTTCCTCATCTGTAAAATGGAGCTGGTAACAGTAATTACCTTTTCAGGGTTTATGAGATGATGTGCATGAATGAGGTAGCTGGACTGTTCAGCACAGTGCCTAGCAGTTTTATTTGTTACAATCAGTTTGATCTAATGGCAAGGGCTGAATTAATCAGGCATAGCTCTTCAAGGTCTTACAGACTGCTCTAGGCCCACCTCTGACACCAACTTGCTGTGTGACACTGGGTGGACCGTGTCCTCTCTCTGGGCCTCAGTTTCCTCATCTGCAAAATGGGCTCCTTGGTTGTTGATCCTGAGCAGCCAGCCCAAAACACAAGGAAACTGGAACACATCTTCCCCCTGTTGTCTCTGCTCTGGGATTCAGGCCACAGGGGAGGCGGGAGGGGCAGGGAGCCACTGCTGCCGCCTGGAGCAGCCGGAGAGGATGCAATGGCTGAAGATTCCTTTGAAGGGCACTATAATTCCATAACCACACACCACATCTGAAGCCGCCAGGAACTATGAGAGGGGTAGTTTGTGGTTTCTGTGTGTGGTATCTGAAAAAGTCACCCTGTCCCACCTCTCCCTTCCACATGGGCACAGCCAGGCAATAATAATAGCAATAGTAGCAGCAGCAGCAATAATAGAAGCAGAAGCCAGAGATTTTAGGGTGTTTACTCTGTGCCAGATGCTTTATGAATTCTCTCCAACCACTGTATCCTGTAGGTAGCAACATGCCCGTTTTATAGATGGAGAAACAGGTGCCAGCAGGGTAAGTGCAGAGCTGGGGTCTGAATACTGGGAATCTGGTTTCAGAGCCTGTCCTACAGAACCTACTCTACACTGCTTCTAGCAGCAACAGCAGCTAATGTTTATTGAACACTGAATGCATCTTATGGATTATCCCATTTGATCCTCTCCACCACTTAATAAGGCAAACACCATTATCATCCCCATTTTCCATCTGGGTAAACTGAGGCTCTGTGAAGTTAAACAGCTTGCCCAAGGTCCACTCTGCTATTCCCCTTCCATCAACTTTTCCCAGACAGAACCATAAGCAGATGACTTATAGCTGGACCTACTCATTAGACCCATTTATTCCCCTGGTTCATTGCTGCCTTCCCTGTGCTGGGAGACAGACATGCACATGTGCCAAAGGTGCCAGGACAGAGAAGTATCCACAGTGCAACCAGCACAGGAGGGCAGGAGCTGAAGGCCTTTCTGACATGCATGACCATATGAGTCACATGTGGCCAGAGTGGAATGCTTAGATGAGGACATAGGAAATCAATCACACAGAGCCAGACAGAGACAAACACACTAGGGCTCAGATCCAGAAGGAATGGTGATGAAGCAAGGGCAACACACTTTAACCCAGACACACAATAACACACACGCACTCTCGTCACATGGTTTATCTTATGGTCTTGTTGAACTCCATCCACTTCCTTTGCGTCAAATGGGAAACAAGCATTTTCAGAAAAATGCTTCCCTTTGTCAAAGGCCTTTAAGATCCTATAAATCCACCTTGCTTCTCCAGGGCGGGGGCTACAGCCGAGAACAGATGCCTGGGACGTCTGCTGACCTGACACCCTCACACTGGCCAGGGCCCCAATGCCCTTGCTGATGGAGTCTCCTCTCTGGACCCAGTGCCTACCTCACCTCCTACTCCAGGAAGCCTTCTCTGACTACTAATGCAGGTCTACCAGGAAGATAGTAAGGTGTAAGCTTCATACTTGCATGGGTCTCTTTCAAGGCTCTACAAATTATTTTATATTCTTAATTGCATAATCTTTTTCTTAAAGAGACCGCTCCTCCCAAGTTGGGTAAGCTTCAGAATCTGCCCTGCCCAGCCACACCTACTTGCAAAGGCACCGTACATGTCCCAGTACCCACAAACACCCCTCATCTTAGCTTTTGACAAGATTTCTCTTCCTCACCAAACTTGAGCTCCTTCCTGACAGTCCACCATGTTAAACTCTGCACTTAGCAGGTGCTCACTTAATACCTCCTGGTTTTAACTGACTCATGGGGAACACCTCCAGCCAGGTCCCTGTGTACATCCGTGAACAGACACAGATTGAAATGTACCCAAATCAGCTCTGCCCTACGTGGTGCTGGGGGTACAGGGGTGAAGGAGATACACCTTATCTGACCCTAGGGCACTCATGGCCTAGTGGGGATGCACACAGGCAGACAGATAGGAGACAGGTGATGAGTGCTTTGAGACAGCAGCACAGAAAAGGGATCCTCAGTCTGTGTGTTGCAGGGGAGGGAACACAGGAGGGTTCTAGCCCAGGGTGAGATCTAAGCTGAGTCTGAAGGTTGAGTAGGAGACAAAGAAAAGAGTGGAAAGGGAGAACCTTCCAGGGAAGTTTACACAAAGGCACAGGGAGGAGAAATGCCAGGGCGGGAGTATGGGGAGCCACAGTCACCCACTATGAGGTAGGGAGGTTTGGGAGAAGAGGCTGATGAGGCAGCCGGGGCCTCAAATGCAGGGCTAAGGCACCTGGACTGTGTATCCCAGCGGCACTGGCGAGCATCAAAGGGTGCTAGCCAGGAGAAGGACCTGACCAGTTGTGCTCCCTGGCGAATTCATCCTGCCCACCTGTGAACAGCGAAGGGAGGGAGACACCCTGGAAGCTGGAGACCACGGGAGGCTGGTTACTGTCTGGGGAGCCGGTGGCAAGCCTGTGTGATGAAGACGAAGGTGCAGGACATAACAAACTAGTATCCTCATTGCACACACGAGAAAATGAGGCTCTGAGAAGCTCAGGGATTTGCTCAGGGTGACCCAGCTGGCAAGTGGCAGTCCTAAGACTTAAATTCAGGTCCTCTGTCCCCAAATATAATTCTTGCTTCTTCAAGGGTGATTTGGAGCATGTAAAAGCAATGACGACAGTGCCTGACGCCTGGCGTGGACTCAATGAAGTTAGTTTCCTTTCCAATTTTTATTCAGGCTTAAAAAAAAAAATAACCCTTACTTCCAGTATAATCAACACAGGACCCATTTTTTTACAAAATTTCAATTTACACACTCTTCTTAAGGGACATTTCTGTGAGGTCAACCTGTACTGCTGGGTTACAGGGCTGAATGGGACTGGCCTATTCCTTTCCCATCTTGTCCTCACAGCTGGGCTGTGGGCTCCACGAGGGCAGTGAGCTTTGCTGTGCATTTATTAGGGCTGCGACAAGTCACCCATTTAACAGGTTGGGAAATTGAGGTCCAGAGCCAGAAGGAATAGAAGTAGATCTATCACTCAGCTCAACACTCTTTCCACTGCTCCAGGAGCCTCCCATGGGAGGAGGGGGTTTTAGAGGCCTATAGGGCTTGGCAGTCTAGTGGGGAGGCGGGGAGAGGAGGGACTGGGGTCCCTGGGAAGTCAGACCTTTCTGTTCAACACCAACAAAAAGCCTCATTCTTGAGGTGAGAAGAGGGGCACCTGCCCTCATCCCCACCAGTGCCCAGACACATCTTCAGGGCTCCTCGAGGCAGGCTGCCCCTCCTCCACCCACCTCCTAGGCCTTGTCTTGCATTTCCTGTAAACATGGACACTTCCTCCCTGGGGAGAGCCTGGCAGTGCTGGGGCCACACCCAGCCGCCCTGTGAGTCTAACACACAATGGCTGGCTGGGGCTCCAGCCGGCCACTCCACACCCCAGACATTCCCTGGGACGCAGAAAAATGCCACCCTTGCTAGAGCTGGACAGTTTAATGCTCCCATGACAAAGGTAGGCAAAGTAAGGCCGGGAGTGTGGAGGAAAGAGATTTGCCCCAGGCTGCATGGCAAGTCTACAGCAAAATGTGGGGTCATGTCCCCTCACCTCTGTACCCCAGCACCTTCTACGTGAACTGCCATGAGTCCTTGAGTGAGAATGCTGATTAGAAGCACAGAATCTGGAGCCTGCCCACCTGTTTCCAAACCTAGTTCTCTGCCACTTACTTCCCAGCTAGTCAACCTGGGGTGAGTTTTCCCTGCCTCAGTTTGCTCATCCGTGAGGTGAGGAGAATAATAGTACCTATTCTCATTGTTTTTTTGTGAGGATTTAGTGAGTTAACATATAAAAGGCATCTAGAACAGTGACTCTTAACATAGGAGCTATGTTGTTGCTGTTTTAAATGTTTACTGAAAGCTCCATCCAGGACAGACCCACGTCTCCAGACTACAGCCCACTAAGGATACATTTTGGGATTGGATTTTCAACCTCAAAATAGTTCAGATTTGGAAAGGTTGTTCTGGGAGTCCAGAAATTCTTGTTCTTCCAGTCACCCTGTGACCTAGGCAAAACCATTCCTTCCGTGTCTCAGTTTCCTCGTCTATAAAATGGTGGCGAAAATCCCTGCTCTGCCTACCTACCTCACAGACTGTTGGGGGGTCAAGGGGGACAGTGGGCAGGAAAGCAAACTGACACGTTAGGTGTTTAATGGAGAGGACAACAGTCCCAAGCAAATCATCACAAAAATCTCATTCTTAACGATAAAGTCCTTCATGGCATAGCGCTAAGACTGTGGCTACCCCAAGAGCGTCCTGTGCGCCAAGCCCTGGCCAAGTCCCTACCTGCACGGCCTCATTTACTCCTCACACGGGTCTGCAAATGGGGTATTATCAGCCCATGTCACAGATGGCAGAACTGAGGCTTGTGAAGTGGTGGAGTCAGGACCAGAACCGATCTTTGACTCCAAAGAAACTGCATATGCTGCCTCTAGGGGAGTGATTCCCTAAGTTTTGCCTCCTTTGATTTTTCCCAAAACCTTCAGCTCTAAGAACTGCACAGCACTTGACAGTCTACAAACACTTCCACATATTTACTCTCAGTTGATTCCCCCTACAAGCCTGTAAGGTAGGCATCATTACTTCCAACTAAGAGGAGAAATTGAGGCCCAGAGAGGCTGAGCGACCTAACCCTGAATGGTGGTTCCCGACTCAAGACTCAGTGCAGGGGCATGCCAGGTGACTCCCGGCCATGGGCCTGGGTGCCATGTGAGCAGTTTTTGGGGCCTGTGGCCCAGTATCTGGAAGTATTTATGAGCTAAGCAACTAAGCCTGCCTTTTTTCTTTTTTTTTTTCCTTTATTTTTTATTTTTGTAATTGCTTTGAAATATGGGTTCTGAGAGTTTGGCCGCAACACCATCTGGCACAGCCTGCTCCCCACACATCCAGGACAGAGACTACAACAATGGAAGGCTGGGAAAACCACCCATCACATAGGCCATTCTGGCTTGGGACGAAAGAAAAGTGCTGGAAATGAGGCAATGAGCTGGAAAACAAAACCGAGAGGTCGGCACGGCACCCTCTTCCCTCAGCCCCATCCTCACGAGTCCCATCTTTCAGCTCCCCTGTGGAGCATCCCTTCAGCCCCCAAACTGGCTGAAACATATTCTTCTACATCAAGATCAGACTGTGTACTCAGGTTCAATGAAAACAGGGTCTGGGGTGTGGCCTCAGAATCTGCGTTTCTAACAAAACCCCAAGTTACCGATTCAAGGAGAAAAGTCTTATGTGAAGCAAGTTGGAAGTCTCATTAACTAGGGAAGAGTTTTCATAGGAGCAAGTTGTCTTTACCTAAATCAACAGGGTCTGGTAGGCATGGGTTCTCACCTCTGCACCTACACCCAGCTCCAATCCAGCCTGCAAGCAGCCCGACTCCTCATCTCTTCGCCCTTTCTCTCTACCTACGGGGCCCCTGGCCCCCAACTTTAGTCTTAGCCCCTCCAGATTCTGGGACTCATTTTGTCACTAGTCAGGGAAGAACTGGAGACTTTCATTGAGCTCCGCAGGATCCTATGATAAAGTGTATTAAGGTGGTGTACAAATGGGAAAGCCTGTAAAACAGCATACTGGGGTGATTTCCACTCCAGAGCTCACCTCAACTAGGCTGCTTCTGCTACAAAGCCCACTTTGTGACCCTGCTCAAGGGTCTGGGTCCCTGTCTGGATAAACTCTCTCACATACCAGCCTCAGTAAGTGGAGTCCTGCTGTCTTCATCCCTGTTCCCAGACTCCCTTATTTGAGAAACTTTTGAAACCTCTCAGAGCAGGAAGAGGAACTAATAGACACAACTGCAGGGATGCCACAGCCTTGCATGAGGAGATGCGAACCCCGCCCCCGAAGGCACTCAAGCACTGGCTTGGTGAGAACTGAAGCATTCAGTGAGAGGTGGGTCGCCCCTTCTCAAAAGTCCCTTCCAATCGCAAAGTGACTAACATCATAGTTTTCATTCAAATTTCCCAGAGTAGAATAAATTATGGGTGGATGAGGCCAGCACGTTGAGGATGACTTCAGAATGCAACTGGATGAAGCCTTTCTTGCAGGTGAATCCCCCTCTGCCTTCAGAACCCTTACAGTGGAAATGATTTGGGGTCGGGGCATCAAGAACATTTTGTTGACATGTACTAGTGACAGGATAGGAAAAATAAAATAAAACAAACACCCATCATGGACTTTTGCAACTGACCAGACTGGTAGTATTGGGTTACTAGGGGAGATGAGGGAAAGATTTTCCAGCAAGGAAAACTAGCACAAACAATGGCATGGCGAGACAACGGGGTTTTATGTATTCTATTTTGGAGAAAGTGGGGTTTCCTTTTTATTCAAGCACAACACTAATTTAGTTTTCCCAACAAGGGATTATTAGCTCCATTTCACAGATTTAAAAACTGAGGCAGAGGCATAAAACGACTAGTCCCAAATCACAGAACTGCTAAACTATGTTGCCAGGGTTTTAAACCAAGTCTGACTGAAAAGCAAGCTGCTCAAGCACTGCCAACTACACTTACCTGTGCAGGCTGGCGTCCTTGAAGAGACCCTTTCTCCTATCCCTTACTTTACAGAAACACAGAAGTGTCAGCCCGGTCCCAAGGCCTCCTTCCCTCTGGAATGGACCTGACTGAGGGAGAGGTGACTTCTCCACAAAGCTAGTTAAGGAGAAGGCACATGGTTAGGGAGGGGAGTGTTTCTCTAAGGGTGAATTGGGGTTATCTGGAGGATTTGTTACAAATGCAGATTCCTAGGTCACACTCCAGACCTTGGGGACCAGAAACTCTGGGTTCGGAATTTAGAAATCTGCATTTTAATAGGTGTTGGGGTTTTGTTGTTGTTGTTGCTGTTTTTAGCCATATTAAGATTTAAGAAATGCTGTACCTGGAAGGATCAGGAGAATCAGGTTCAAATCCAAGCTCCCCTAGTGGGCAAACTTAGGCAAGCCACTTCTTTTTTCTGAGCCTCAGTTTCTCTACCTGTCAGGTGGGAATCCCAAAGGGTTGCTGTGAGGATCAAGAGAAGCTGGAAAAGCTCTCTAGATAACAAGATTCCTACATTCTCTCCAGCCTAGTTCTTTGTCCATGAAAACTGCTCCCTGATGGGGTGGGGCTGGCTGGGACTTTCTCAATAGCAGAGGTGGGGGAGAAGGGCAGGGTGAACCTGGCATATCCCCCCCTTAGGACTGGTGAGTCTCTTGGCATCCAGATGGTGCTCTGCATGCAATGCCTGCTGTGGAGTCCTGGGGCGGAGGAGGGCTGTCTGCAGTCGGGTCTGATGCAGTGTCAGCCCCCAAGAGAGCATCTCGGGAGGGAAGGCGGAGCCCAGGCCAAGGTTTCAAGGCTAAAAGGAGAAGACCACAGCAGAGGACATCTGGCACAGCACATCAGCCTCATTCTCTTCTCAAGCTCAGATCTCACTGTTAACACATGTGCAGGACAATCTCCAAGCTGCACAGCCCCCAAGGGCTCCTAGGCTGTTCCGCACACTGTGATGCTGTTCAGTATTCACAGAGACCCTGCTGTGTGCCAGGTATTGTGCTAAGTCCAGGATGGAGACCCTCCCTTTCATGGAGAGCCAGAAACCAAAAAGGAAAAATAAATAAATCAAGCAAAATGTCAAACATGAGCAAAAGGCAACTCGATTTAGATTCCCTTGCCCTTGAAGGAATATCACGTATTCAACTCCCAGAGTTTGAAAATTAAGAACAAGAAACATAAGACTTCATTTGACAAATATAACAACTCTTAAAAATACAGTAATTGTTTTCTATTTTAACAGTGGGGAGGAAGATGGTGGGGAGGAAGCACGGCACAGAGGTTTCCCTGGGCCAATCCGTCTTGGACAAGATGACGCCATGGACAATGGACCAGTGCTTGACACTCACCCTCCTGTACAATTATCTACCCATCTCTCTGTCCACTCACCACTTGCCCATCTTCATATCCAAACACAAAACTGAACATGCAGGACTCCTGCCAGACACGGGAGAGGCAGGGAGCTAACTCAGTAACATGCACATAGCCGCAAAATGGGAAGGCAGCAGAAAGGCCCTGGAGTCGCAAGAGGAGAGAAAACTGTGGGGAAAATTCAGATGACGCTGGAGGTGCCGCTGATTTCAGAAGATACAACAAAGGCTTCATGGAGAAGGTGGTACTTAAAACAGACCAAACTGTACCCTTGGGAGGAATGTGAAGCTGCAGAAGGCGTGACAGAGCAGCTGGGCACAAAGCACAGCTCGGGCAAAGGCTCAGGAGGTGCAAGAGGACAAGATGGAATTCTGACTGAGGGATGGAGAGGGGAGCACAGAGACTTTGGGAGAAATGGGTGTCAGCAAGCATTCAAGGCCTTGAGGTAGGCTCT
This sequence comes from Myotis nattereri, assembly GCF_964212035.1. Classification (NCBI taxonomy): domain Eukaryota; kingdom Metazoa; phylum Chordata; class Mammalia; order Chiroptera; family Vespertilionidae; genus Myotis; species Myotis nattereri. The sequence goes on from NC_138089.1 coordinate 28,831,164, forward strand.
GGGCCCTGCTGGGAAGAGTGGAGCTGAGGAGAGGGAGCGGGCCTCATCAACTTCACAGCCAGATGGGGCCTGTGTGACCTGCTATATGTGGCCCTGGTGATGCGGAGGGGGCCGCTCTTAGAAGTGCCTGGTCCCCCAGGAAAGCTGTTCCCAGCCCCCAGGCAGTGGCTGGTCTCACAGTGCAGCAGGAAGGCTGTCTGAAATCTCAGGGTCTGAGGTCGCTGGAGAAGGCCCCACTCCTGCATTCTTTGTGGGGGAAATAGTGGACGGACCTGATTTGAGGACAACTTGGTGTTTCCTCAGGGTAATGTGAAGTTATAATTTCCTGGGTTCCAGAAAACTGTAGTGACCCAAGATGTAATGCCTTTTCAAGAACAAAAACAGCACTGACTTAATTGTCAGGCCAAGGGCTGCACTAAGCAGAGATGAAGCCAAACACCCTGATTTTAGCAACTGCCTGAGTCTTCTTTGGGGAAAAAGGACGGCAAGAAGCCAGGGTCTGAGACCCTGGACATGGTAGGAAGCAGGTGGGAGAGGGCTGGTCCCCTCAAGCATACTGGTAAGGTCAGCCCTGCCTGGTGCCTGGTGCCTGGTGACGGCACTGATGCACGGGAGACTGCTGGGGACCCCACTCCCTACTTGTGTCCTTTCCAGATAAGCGAGAAAGGACGATTGTCAGTTATACTCATGCCCTTTGGTGTCAAACTTTTCCTATATCTTTCCTGAAATCTTATCCTACAAAATCTGTCTTCTCCTTAACTAAGCCTATTCATCTTCTTCCTCCCTCCAGTAATCCTTTTTGTGTCTCAAAATCTTGAATTATTCACACCGACCCATATCTGCTCGTCAGCCATCCATAACTTGATACCAACCAGTTGCAGAGCCGCATTTAACCCAGCAGGCCCCCGCAGCGCTCTGCAAATGCATGCATGCCGGCCTTGCCCCCACATGGAGGCAAGCATTCATCCTGCACTTTACCATTATAACCCCCACTGCCTCCACTTTTATGAACAGTCTTCACAATCATTCCTCACTGCCCCTTGATGGTGCCACCATTCCGGTCTTAGATGGGACTAACTGAGCAGGCTCAGGGGGTTAGTGCAGAGCACCTGGCAGCAGGGAACCCCCATTCCCCTTGCAATCTCTTCTAGAGAAACAAACCCAAACATGGATAAAGCTTTAATTATAAATATGGTCACCTAAGCACTTTTACAATGTAGCAGGATATTACAGACACTGAATTTACAGTGAAAGGGAATGAGTACATTAATTTGGGGCACAACCTCTCCAATGGAGTATGTGTGCAGTCATTTGGTACTGCAGAGCTTATCTCAGACTGTCTCACAGTTACTTTTATGAATTTATGTTATTCAATAATATTGTATAGGCAAATATAATACACAATTAAATAAAATAAGCAAGATAAAAGATCTTATGCGTAACATGACTACATCCACATTAAAGAGATCCTAGATACATTCACACCAGACAAGAACAAAACACACCCCAATGCTAATAGTGATTATGTTAGCATGGTAGGATTGTCTTTTAAAAAAAACCTTCAGATATATTCTGAAATGTGTTCGAATATGTTTATAAAATTACCAATGGTGACATTTTTCAGAGAAGCGTTAAGACTGGAAACTAGATATCTGTCAATAGGTGTCTAGGTATTGGAATTCCTCGCAGTCATTAAAAAGGACGGAGGCAGATCTATATGCTGTGATAGGGAATAATGTCTGAAGCGATAAAAGCAAGGTCTGGGAAAATGAATTCAATAGATTTCTACCCATGTTGAGAAAAAGTCAAGAGCCAGGGAGGGATATGTATACGTAAGTATCCGTGCATATTTGCACGTACATAAAATATCTGGGAGGGAGCTGGAGGACAGGAACTCAGTGGTGCAGGATTTGATTTTCTCCTGCAGATCTGAATTTTTGGAGTGCATGTTGCCTTTTACAAAAACATTTTTAAAAACGTTTCTGAACCAAAATGAACTCCCACTGGACTATCTCAACAGCATGACTTCCTCCTCTGTGGCCAGAATTCTGTGCTAATGCCACACAAGACAGGATCCTGCACCTCTTGTCAGATTAGCTTGGGGGTGGTGGTCATTCCAAAGAAGGAAGAGGAGATGCCATGACAGCCAAGCTTCCTAGGACCCTCCACCCCCACCCCAGGGTGGGCACAGCAGGGCTCAGACCACAAACAGCTACAAAGATCCGAGTCTACAAAGTACTTTCCACATACTATTCCCACTGGATCTTCCCAACAAGTCTATGACATATACAGTAATAGCCCCATTTTACAGCACAGGAGACTGAGGCTCAATGGGGTGAAATGACTTCCCCTAACTACACACAGCTGGAAAGTGGAAAATCTAATGTGAAAATCTGTGCATTTCCCACTTCCTGGTGTTGAGGAAAGGACAGAGTAGGTGCCGAAGCACATGCTTTTCCTTTCCTAGAGCTAGCAAACCCTTTTCATATCCAATTTGCTCTGAAGTCCTACCTAAATCCTCTTTGCTACATTTCAAATGCATTCCCTACTGCTTCTAATCAACTGACACAAGGATGTGCAAACATATCCTAGCGACAAGATAGCCACTGTGTGCAGAAGTGAGGGGGGAGCTGAGGGGCTAATTCTATGTATTTTCCCCCACTGTTTTGGGAGAGGGGTGTGAGGACCTATGGAATGTCATCTGACTCTGTTTTCCATTTCTCCCTGTTTGAACTGGAATGTCTATAACTGGTCCCATCTTGTATTTTTGGGAACAGGCAGCTTACTTCTTTGGTTCCCCAGGTTCACAGATGAAGAGGAATTATGCCCAGGATGGATGATACCCAGAGCCTTACCCACACCCTACCCTGTTAGACGATTTAGATGAAGAGATATGAGTTGATGCCTTCATGGGATAAGATCTTTGGGGACCTTGGGATGAAGTGAATTTTGTGTTTGGGATGGACGTGAATCTTTGAGGGTCAGAGGGCAGACTGTCATGGGCAGAATCAAGGACCTCAAATGTCCACATCCTCATCCTGGGACCTATGGCTATTCTGTATTACATGGCTAGAGAGACTCTGCAGATGTACTTAAGATTACAAACTTTATAATGGGGCGATGATCCTGGATTATCTGGCTGGGCCACTCTAATCACACAGGTCCTTGAAACAAAACTTCCTCTGACTGGAGTCAGAGATTCAAACTGTGAGAAAGACTCAACCACTGTTGCAGGAGAAGGCCACATGGACAGGACGAGAAAGAATGCAGGCAGCCTCGAGGAGCAAAACCCAGTCCCTGTCCAAAAGCCAGCAAAAAACCAGGGACCTAATTCCTACATGGAACTGAAGTCGGCCAACAACCAGAATGCGCCTGCAAGTGGATTCTCCCCAATGGCCTTCAGATAAAAGCCCAGGCCAGCTGACACCTTCCTTTTGGCCTTGTGAGACCCTAAGCAGAGTACCCAGCCAAGCCCACTGGAGTTCTGACCTAAAGAACTGTTGAGATAAAAAGTTGATGTTGTTTTAAGCCATTAAATGTGTGGTCAAGTGCTATGGCACAACAGAAAACTAATATGTCATCTTGAAAAGCATGTCAGCCCATACAAATTACTTCCCGGAACCCTTTGTTTTGCAAATGGGGAAAATGAGGCCCAGAAAGCAGAGCACAGCAAAAAGGTTTACGGCAAGAGGCAGAGCGACAAAGAGTCAGTTCTTGCTCTCAGAGGGAGACTAAGCCAGTCCAAAACCAAACTGTGGGACACCATGAACACCTTTATGAATGATAATCACTTTAAATATGGTGGGTCACAGAGTAGTGCCCAGCCTGTGGAAGGAGGAGAGTCCATGCAGGGCTGGACATCATTTATACAAAACATGAAACCTAGCTGCTTTTCAGACCAGGGAGATGGGGGTCGAACAGGACTCTGAAAAACCACAATCTAGAGAAGGCCCTTGGACCAAAACCACCTATGCACATTTCCCCCAGTTATTAGCTCTAATTGGCCTATTCAAAGGAAACTAATTTATGCCTGTCACCAAGGCATCCTTGATTAGCAGCAACTTGAGAATGAAGCCCTGTGAGTTGAGTAGTCACCTCCCCAGGGATAATTGGGAGGTAGACCAGACTCCAGCCTCAAAAGACATTGTTACATCCACACCTTCCCCTTTTCCAACTGTGGGGGAGGGGCGTCTTGCATAATCCCAGATCATTTCAGTGGAGGCTGAAAGAGCAGGGGACTGCCTTTGGAGGCTACAAGGGCAGGAGAAAGCCTCCCCTCTGCCCACCCCCCCCCCCCCAACACCCCGGAATCTCAGGGCCCCTCTGCTGACCGGCACTCTCAGCCTCTGAGTCTACCCTCTGCACTTTAGAACCTGAAGCCAGTGGCTTTAAACTCTCACCTTTGGTCACTCCCTACCACATGCAAGTCTGGCCACTGCGTACTTGTCCTCAGTCTTTGTACACTCAGGACTTTTCTGACTGTGTCTTTGCACATGCTGTCCCTTCCCTTTGCAATGCCCTTCCTACACTTCTTCAACCATGCAAACTCTTACTCACTCTTCCAGTCCAGTTCAAATGTCCAATGTGAACCCTGCAAACTCTTCAGGGAAGCCTTTTCTTCACTGCACTTGGCTGCTGCTTCTGTGCTGCCAGAATGTTGTTCATTATCCGATCAGACTTTTAACAGCATTCAGTCAGCTGTTTATGGATCTGCCTCCCCCACAGACCTTAAGTCTGAGCCTCATCTGTAAGCCCCAGCTCCCAACCCTGCAGGGGCTGGCACACAGAAGATGCCCAGTGAATTGCTCTAAAGTGGTTTGAGTATTTCTTTCTAGGCTTGAGGCTCACAGAAGTTTTCCAAGGTCAGACTTATATGTGGTAAAAATTCCAGACTGTCAGGAGCTTGAGAGAGTCTGTTGCATGATCTCCCATAATATGATGGCTGAGGAAAGAGTCACACAGGTAGGTGAGGCTAAGGTAAAGGAAATGCAGAGCAAATGAGAAAAGGAAGGATTTGTGTGTGGATGAGCCCTGGGTGTGGGGAGGGAGTGGAGCTGTGGGTGTGTGGAGTCCACCTTCTCAGTGGGAAGGGAGGGCTTTGGCCCGGCACACTATGTCACATAGGCTAGCTCGGGCTTACCGTCGATCTAGGGCATAGCCGGCAGAAGAAAGTACCTAGATTCTGGAGTCAGATAGATCTGCATGCAAACCATAGCTTCCTCTTGAGTTACCTATGTGACCTTAGGTAAGTCATGACCCTGCTCTGAGCCTCAGTTTCCTCATCTGTAAAATGGGAACACTAACTACCTTTCTCACAGGATCTTTGTGCACACTGTGTTCCTTGAGCCTGGACTGTTCTTCCTGATCCCCCCCCCCCCCCTATCAAGTTAATTCCTCATCATATTAAGGCCCAAGTCTCATTTTCTCAGAAGTTTTCTCCAGCCACAAATAGGTCAAGGCACCTATCAGAAGCTCTTAGAACAGCCCGCACTTCTTTGGAGCACTCTGCACAGTTGAATTTCAATAATTAATTGTGTAATCAGAGACAGAACTTAGAAGACAGAACCAAGAGACACAGAACCTAGACACAGAACCTACACAGAACCTAGAGACAGAAGAACTTCGCTGGAGAGAACATGGCAAAAGATCCTGGACAGAAACTGGCCACAGAACCTAGACACAGAATCTAGCGAGAGAATCTGGTAGGAGAACCTGGACAGAACCTGGCGACAGAACCTGGCTGGAAAACCTAGCGAGAGAACATGGCAACAGAACCTGGAAAGAACCTGGCTGGAGAACCTAGCGAGGGAACATGGCTACAGAACCTGGCTGGAGAACCTGGATAGAACCTGGCTGGAGAACCTAGCGAGGGAACATGGCTACAGAACCTGGCTGGAGAACCTGGAGAACCTGGCTGGAGAACCTAGCAAGAGAACATGGACACAGAACTTGGCTGGAGATCCTGACCAGAACTTGGCTAGAGATCCTGGCTAGGCTGCTGATCAACTGAACGCTGTCTCCGTGTCATTCCTTCTTCGCCGACTCCATCCACACCTTTGGGGACCCCTGGACCTGCTGGGGTTGGACCCCAGCATACTCGGATAATGCTCCAGAGAATGGCAGTTTTTCACCTTGTTTTATACATTACAATAAAAGAAGGAGACGTAAAAAAAAAAATAAAAAATAATAATAATTAATTGTGTAATCAGGCATTTTGTGTCTGTCTCCCCAGGCCGACTGTCAACCTGCCTTGTTTCTCTTGTCCCAACACCCAGAGTAACACTAGGGTTTGGGAAGAATCTATGGAAAATCCTAGCCTGGTGGGATGTGCCCCTATGAGATAACACAGTTATCCCCAAAATACATCCATTTACTTAACTAACTTTTATTGAGCACCATCTGGGTACCAAGCTATGCCAAGTGCTGGGTACACAGAGATCAGTTGTAGGTGGTGATGCCCTGGAGGGGCACACAGTGCAGTAAGGGAGAGAGAAGATTATTACATAAACAACACAGCAGACAGATTATACACAGAAGTGCAAAGGAGAAAGTGATCCATCCTAGGTAAAGGAGGTCAGCAAGGATGCCTTCATCTGCTGGGGATTGAGGAACACAAAGAGAGCTTTCTGTTCCAAAACACTTTCCTAAGCATTTCATAGTGTCTGAAATTCCCCCATCAGAATGCCATGTCCTTCCTTTGCCCCCACTGTCCTCTCCAGCATCACCTCATGCATTAAGAGGGAGGCAGCTCATCTGGTGGAAGGAGGAGTCGAGGAACTGAAGGCCCTCTCTGGGGCTCAGTTTTCTCTACTGTCAAGTGAAGGATTTCAGACGGGCTCAGTGGTATCTTGAATCACCCTCCCCGACACTGGTGTATAAGGGAGGGTCAAAGAAAGACCAAAATTGGAGCAAAAGTCTCTTCACTACAAGTGTTGCTGGCCAGCCTTGGATGGAAACCTGGGGGCCTGAGCAGCCTCCTAAACTCTACTCCCTACTACACCACTGACTCACTCTGCAGCTCTGAACCCAGCCTTGACCTCTGGCCTCAGGCCAGCAAGGAAACTTGGGTTTGGACCAGGTACCTCCCTAGAAACCAGATGTTGCATCTACAAGGAGCTTCCCAAGAGGGAAGCATGAGCCCAGAACAATCCCTAGCTGCATGACATCACCCTCCTTTCTTCTGTTATCACCCAGAGCAGTTCCAGGTGTGGCCCAGGACCTGCCACACCCTGCTCTGGGTCAGTCCCAGGGACCCATTTTTGTTCACCTCAATTCCCATGGAACATGTGACATGGTAGCTTCACACACTTGCCGGCTATGTGATCTTGGACAATACTCTTTGAGCCTCCAGTCCCTTTTCTGCTCTTCATTACTCCTATCCTGGTATTACCTAAACCCTCAGGCTTAATAGGGACCTTCTCTTCCTACATTGCCTCAGATCCTTTCCTCACAGTAGGTACAAGCATTACAGTAATCATAATTACATTCACTGAGAACCCACTACATGTCAGGCCCTGCACCAACCACTTGGCATGGGTTATTCTTAACCATTAGATACCTGTCATATTGATGTCCCCACTTAACAGTCAAGGAAACTGGGAAACCTTCCAGGAAAATGGCTTACCCAAGGCCCCACCCAAAAAATAACTCTGCCTGGCTACCACCAATACTCCTTTAGGTCTTCACTTAAGTTGTGCTTTTAATCCATGTCTTAGAGTGATTGCTGGAGCTAACAGGCATGGAAAGCTTTATAAAATGTAAAGTACAGTGCACACGTACGTAGCTGCTACATCAAGGTTTCTCTGGGTTCTCTAGCCCAGCTTTCTGGCTCACAAAAGGAATCTCCAGGATAGCCTCTGGCCAGGGTTCACCCAGCTCCTTTGCACATATCCACAGTGAGGGTAACTCACTGCCTCCTAAGGTGGGGGCAGCTCTTGCCAGGAGCATGCACCGCTCCATGAGGTAGGGACCTGCTTTCTTGTGCCCACTCTGGGTCCCATTTGCCTTCTCTGCCACATGATGTCCTAGAGCCTCAGTCTTCTTACCTGTAAATGGGGCTGATTATCAAAGAGATAACACATAAAAGCAGTGGAGTGTACAGATGTATATAAAATATTGGCAGATAGTGGAACCTGCTGAGTGTTGCTTCCTTTCCCCATTCAACAGAACAAAAGGCTTGTTTCTGAAAGATGGGTAGGAACTACCATTTCTCCACCTCCCCTACTGTGTCTGGCACAGGGTGCTATAAAGCACCAATTACATTACTGGTAAACAAGCCTTATAAATATGTATATTCAACAGATAGCACTTATTAAAAGAAACATGCCCAGATTACCTGAGGTGAGGTGCGGTTTTCAAACTGCATTCCTCAGAAACTCTGGCTCCTGTGGGTGAGGATTCACAAATGTCTTCTTGGAATTTCATGAATACAGACACTGCTATAGTGTTAACTAGAACAGTTAGGTACACTGGGCATTTAAAATGCACTCATCTCTGGCTATATATCCTTTGCAACTGCTAACTCATTCAAACCTCACAACAACCTCTTAAGGTAGGTCATGCCACCTTCCTGGCCTGTGCAAGTCACAGCAGCCTCATGATAGATTCTAGTATCTTTTTCACTCACCAGGTGGACAGCTCAATGACTGTTCTTAACTACTGACCGTGACGGAGAGCTCACAGGACATCACTTGGTATAAGAAAGTCTCATCCTAACAGAATATAGCAGAACTTAAGGTCTCTGAGAAGATTCTGTAATGCAGGATTCCCCCCCCCCCCCGTGTCTTGTTTTCATAATTATAATCATGCAAGCAAGTCTACAGTTTCAAGTTCTTGGGTCATGCCTTGACCTGGACAAATCTCCCTTGGGCCCTATCCAGGACTCCAGACCAACCCTATGCATGTAGAGAAGGGGTCTGTTTACATAGAGACCAGCCACATCATCCTGCAAAACAATCTCAACCCTGAGACATTCGTCTTGCAGGAAAACAGCCAAGACACATGTGTCTCCAAGACGGAACCACCGCAATTCTCAGCTGCAAGCTCAGAATTCCCTGACACATGGCTCAGCGGCTGCTTTCATCTCTTGGAGGCTGAACAGTCCTGGGGCATTCTCAAAGAATCAGATGAAACACATTAAATCATCACTCAGAAATTATTATGAGCTTTTTGTCCTGTTGACCTAGAGTATCGTAAGCACAGATGATAAATTCCCCAAGGTCCCTTCCTGAGCCCAGCCAGGCGATCTAAGGAGGCCTTAACCTTCAGTATAATATCAAACCATTGATTGCTGCTGCAATTATGTGTGCTGTTCTCTCTATATATAGTTTTTTACATCATCCCCTGGCCATGCAGACCTATGCAAGTGGCAGTCCTAAGGTGTTCATTCTGATTGCCTGTCATAAGGCAATTTCAGTGCTGAAGATTCATACCCCATGTGTATCCTCACCTTTGACATCTGAGGGTCAATTCCAAGTGGGGAGTTCTCAAAAAGGGTAAACCAGAATGAGGGAAGAATCCATCCCTAGAAATACTTCCCTTCTGGTCCTAGCTCCATCACTGACTGACTTACAAGCCGTGTCACCACTCTGAACCTGTTTCCTCTTCTATCAAAATAGTAAGACTGAGTAGCTACTTCCAAAAGGAAATTCAGCAAGTTAGATGAAATTACGCACATAAAGCGAGGAAGGACCTCACAACAGAGCTGAGAGCACAGGTGCTGGAAGCTGCCTGGGTTAAAATCTGGAACTGCTGACCAGTCGTGTAACCTTGGGCCCTTTACTTAACTTCTTTGTACCTTAGTTTCCTCATCTGCCAAGTGTAGATTTTTTTTTAAAGTATCTATGTTGTAGGGTTGTTTGTCAGATTAACTGAATGAATATATATACACAGGGTCTAAGACAGTGCCTGGCATATAGTGAACACTCAAGAAAGCCTCGTGTGCTGTGATGCACAGCAGCATGTGTTCTCCTAGCAGCAAAGTTCAAGACTGATGGTATGCCCGGCCACCGTGGTTCAATGTCGACCATGGTTCGATTCCCGGTCAGGACGTATGCCTGGGTTGTGGGCTTGATCCCCAGTGTGGGGCATGCAGAGGCAGCCGATCAATGATTCTCTCTCATCATTAATGTTTCTGTCTCTCTTTCCCACTTACTTCCTCTCTGAAATCAATCAATCAATATATATATATATATATATATATATATATTTTTTTTTTTTCAAAAAGACTGACGGTATTTGTTTTTAATACCTGACAAAGCCCTTGTTCATGCACTATCTCTGACTCCTCATGATAGCTCCGTGATAAACGGACCACTGTACCAGTTGAACAGGTGAGGAAACTGAGGTTCAGATCAGATGATAAGAACAGAACTGAACTCAAGTTCATTGTCTCTTCCTGCTGTGCCACGCTGACTCTCTGGTCCTGTCACCTGTACTGCCTAAATGCCATCAGCCACCCTGAGAACTCTACAGTGGGGAGTTCCACACTAGCCAGACATTGTGCAGTAGCCGTGCTGGGAGGCATCACACTACAGAGGCTGAAGGAACTAGATCCTGTTGCCATGCCTCCATCCTTTAATGTTTAGACACCTCACCGTGGCAGCTTCTTTTCCTCCATTCCACCCTACGCAGCTGACAATAACTGCTGGAGAAACAGCTGATGATGTCATTCCCTTGCTCAAAAACCTTCAATAGCTCCCTGTGGTTCACAGATCAAACTAGTTCCCATAGGCAGTACAAGTCCAAATGCAGCACATTCCTTTTCAAGAAACTCCCCAACGTTATCACCTCCCATCCTTTCTCTGGTGTGGCTGGGCTAGTCTCCTCCTAGTTTCCTGGAACACCATCTTCTGTAAACAGCATTCAGACGGGGAACCCAGAACCACAAATTCCACATTTCAGAGCAGTCACAGGTGGAAGAGAGACCTGAGACCCAAAACTCACATAGCCAAGGGTCAGGGCAGGGACCTCTTTACACTTCAAGAACCATTTTGAATAGGAAATACTCTTTGCTACATTTTCAAATTACATTTGCTGATCTGGCCCTAAATGTACAAGTTCTGTGAAATGGTCTGAAGAGTTCAGATAATTCAAACATTTCTGGATCCTAACACTTCCCTCCAATGGCATCTCATGAAAGTAAAATCCAAATCTTTTACATAGGCCCTTGCCTACCCCATCCCCCATCACTCTCCCATTGTGTTCTGTACTCATTCATACTGGCCTCCTGGCCTCTTCACAAACCCTATAAGGGCTTTCAGTCTCAGGGCCTTTGTCCCTGCTGTTGCCACTGCCTGGAATGCCCTCCCTCCTGATGATGTCTGATCATCACCCAGGTTTTACTCAAATGTCTTCTCCTCAGAGAAACCTTCCCTGACCACCCCCATCTACCAGTCCCTTTCTACCACATTGCTTTTTTCCTTTTTTCATAAAAAGAATCATCTCATCTCTAAAGAATGATCTCATTATTTATAATTACCTCATTTACTTATTAAGTCTGTATACTGTCTGACTCCTTCCAGAATATCAACTGGGCCCGAGCAGGGATGTTGTCAGCTTGCTACAAAGTTCACAGAGCAGTGCCTAGCACCTAGAAGGCACTTGACATGGATTTACTGAAGGAATGCATGAAATGCAGGCATAACTTTTCTCTTTGGCTGCACCCTGTGCATGATTTCGCTCATCCCCAATCAATAGGCAGGGAACAGGGAGGCCCGAATACATCCAGCACCATCCAAACTGGGCTGGAACAAAGACCTCGCTCCTCCTCTGGGGCTCAGCTGGTCCAGGAGACCTGCTGCTGACATTTCACCAAAGAACTCATGCAACGAGACTATCTTCTATTAGTGAGAATTATTTTCACACCTCCCACAGGGGGAAACCATGATTTTATGAAGGTAAAACCACATTGTGATTAACACTTAATCAGGATTCTGTCTATATTATAGCTCTGCAAGGGAAAAAAAAATAGTTGGGGGGCCTTAATATCACTCTAGTAAATGTTACAATAAGGGTGTTCCTGACACGATTTTCTTATTAGGGTCCTTCCCTGTAAGTTTTATTGCATTTAATTAAAAATTATTGCTAAAAGAAACAGCTGCAGATGGTCTTATTTTAAGTCAGAAAATTAAAAACTGAATATTCTCATCAGTCAATTTCAACAAGAAGCCCGGCCGCATGCATTAGGAATGTGATGGTTTTGAGATTATAATAATTTTTATGGCATTTCCAGATCCTTTCAATGAAACTTAATGAAAGCTCTGCATGAGTTCATTTGTCAAAAGCATAGTAATCATAGGAAGGCTCCCAGTTTACAGGCAGATACAAAAATGCCAATGAAAACTATGGTTGGGGATTTGCCGAAAATCCAACCATGCAGCTCTCAGCACCAATGGTCAGCAGGAGGCTTAGATGCAACTCTGCCACATCTCCCCCTCCCGCCAAAAGGATTTTGCGCTGAGGCTGTAAATCACCTTTGTTTTACAATGATATGAACATTTGTTGCTGCAGTACAAAATAATTTTATTTTGTAAAAAATGAAAGTCAGGTTTCAGTCTCTCAAGGACTCACTTCATCAAAATATTTATTGTATTCTGAAGATTCTGGGGGTTAGGGAGGAGGGAAGAAGGCACCCTTTGCTAGATTTTGTGATGGATTTCAGAATTTAAATGGCAGTTACCAGCCTTGGTCTGGTTTGCCCAACTTTATGACTTGGCTTGTATCCTTTAACTTCTTTTTTTAAGGACTTTTTTGTTTTTGTTTTGTTTTTTACCATGCAACAAAACTTTTATTAACACTCTGAACAGATTCAGTTATTACTGAACTGGTAATTTCTAAACTTAAATTGGGGCAAATGGCTGGAATGCAGAGTAGTGCCATCATTGGGCACTGTGAATGCAAAACTGAAGAATTTACAGCCACCCCTCAGATGGAGGACCAGGTGCAGGGTGGACTCTTTCTGGATGTTATAGTCAGAAAGAGTGCGGCCATCCTCCAGCTGCTTGCCTGCAAAGATGAGACTCTGCTGGTCAGGAGGGATGCCTTCCTTATCCTGGATCTTAGCCTTCACATTCTCAATGGTATCACTAGGCTCAACCTTCAGGGTGATGGTCTTGCCGGTCAGGTCTTCACGAAGATTTGCATGTCGACCTGTTAGCGAGTGTGAAAATACCGCAAGTCCAATCCCGTCGAGTCTCCTCAACAACGACACAGCCCCACAACGCCTGGCGCGTCTCAGGACTGGATTCTTATTATTTCCTGCTTTGTCTCTTATTGAAAACCAACTCAAATCTTTTATTTATTTGGGACCAGACAGACTATAACAGGTAAGTAAAAGAATGAGAAGAGAAAAGCAAAGGCAAACGTAAGCTGGCCGTGGAGTGGACACTGGAGAACTGGGTTGCTGTGGGCATTCTGGAGACAGAACTCCACTCCTCCCCTTCCCACTGCTGCTTGGTCTTCATATTCTCTGGAGGGGACCATTGCAACAGCCTCTTGATTAACCTACCTGCTTCTCATCTCTCCATCCCCTCTGCTCTCCACCCTGTCAACCAGGTGTCCGTGACAATGCACCATCCCCATTGCAGCAGCCCCCGCTGTCCCGCTTGGATTCCCCACTGCCCAGGGGTATGTACTAACTCTCCAAGCCAATATATGAGGCCCTTCTCGGCTGGGCCCCAACCTGCCTTCCCAACATCATCTCACAGATGTTCACACTGAGCTCCATCTGCACACTTCGAGGTTCTTTCTTATCTCCAAACTCATGCACAGGCTTGTGGCTCTTCCTGGACTGTCTGTCTCCATCACAAACTCTTATTCCTCTGGCCATACCTACCTCAAGTGTCTCTCCGATAGACTCCTTCAGGACTGTTTGGAGGGACCTCTACCGAAGCCTTTATCACACCAGGTTCTAATGACCTCTATCAGTCTCTCTCCCCAGCCAGACTGAAAGGCCTTGAGGGCAGGGACCTTCATCCCTCTAGCCCAGCCGTGGGCAAACTACGGCCCGCTGGCCGGATCCGGCCGTTTGAAATGAATAAAACTAAAAAAAAAAAAAAGACTGTACCCTTTTATGTAATGATGTTTACTTTGAATTTATATTAGTTCACACAAACACTCCATCCATGCTTTTGTTCCATACCTCCGGTCCAGTTTAAGAACCCATTGTGGCCCTTGAGTCAAAAAGTTTGCCCACCCCTGCTCTAGCCGGTACCTGGAACAGTAGCTGACAATTAGTAGATGGCTGAACAAATGTTAGAAGCGGGAGGGAGTGAATTAGCTGATGCAAGATTTGGTGGTAAGAAGTAGAAATTAGAAAAAGATGGTGTCTGAGTTTAGTCCTTAAGTCTTTTAACCCAATTTCCTTCATATATTCTCCATGTCTTCAGACGATCTGAACCATTTTTTCAGACTAAAGGTATCAAGCTACCTTCTGAAGCAAGATAAAATAATTTTCATTACAGCTTTACCTGCTAAAAACTACAGCCCGAAGTTTCTCTGTATGCCCTCACACCTTTCTCCTCTCCTGCTCTAGATGTCAAAATCCTACTTTTCCTTTACTGTCTATTCAAATGCCGCCCTGTCTTTGAAGCCATCCCACCCTCCTCTGGACTCCTACTCGTTTGGTCCTAAGTATTTTCTACTCACATTTCAGGGACCCTCTTTCCCCTACCCAGTGATGGTGTGACCATCTCCTTCCATACTTCACTCGACACAGTAAGGCAATTTGGCAATGGTATATCCTAGGGGTTGAGCATATGAACATTCACTGTAAAAACAACTTTCCTATAAGTCTGAATGTTTTCATTATGAAATGTTAGAAAAAAGTGACACCAGAGATCTGTGCTGATACATAATGCTGTGATTAACATCGTGCAAAACAACAACAACAAACATCCACAAACTCAGTTTTGAGGCTTTAAATGAGATACTTAGGACAAATCAGTTTTTGTAGTGTTTTGCAGCAATGGGTGTTTTGTAAGTACATACAAAGCACTTAGCACTGTGTTGCCAAAGATAGGTACGTAATAAATTATATTTCTTTCCCAAACCCTTCTGAAGCTCAAAATTCTACTCCTATAGAATCATAAACCCCTGGCCATCAGCATACATTTATTAAGCTCCTAGTGCATAACCAACATACTGAGGTGACATGGATATTCGGAAGTCAAGCCTAGGTTCCCGCAACCAAGACTACTGACTGAAGACATAAAACAACCTATTTGAAAAGTAGGAATATTGGACTGTATCTCTAGTCCTTTTTTCCCCCAAGAGGGTTAATTCAGGGAAAAAGAATATAATTTAATGGATGACAAAACTTTTATTGTATATGGGGAAAATGTACATAGGCAATATCTGTATATACAATTTTGTTTTATAAGATAGAAAGTTGTTAATAAGAATATTATTATAGCTCCTAAAACGTTATTATCTGTGCATACAAATCTCAGAGGAACTAACTGCACAGAAGAAACTTTATCACCATCCATTAGCGCTCTGATGAGCTGCTGCTCTGATGTAGGGGTCCCTCTGGGCTCTCTGAATTCTATTATATACTCTACCCTTTCTTGAAGAAAAGTACTTTTAGTGGAAAAAGAACTTGGATTTAAATAACATTGAATCACACCACTTTTCAGTCCTTATGAATCCTTTGGATTATGCCAAGTAGAAAGTCTCTGTGTGGGGCCAGGATGTCTTTAACACCTCTCCCTGTTTAACAAAGGGACCAAGCCTCCAGCTCACAGTCTTGGCAAGTAATAACCTCAAGCGAGATTTTACCTGTTATTTTCTTTTCCTTTGTATCGTATTTGTACAACTGCCTTCTATTTATGGCAACTGATACTGTTTTTTCACATCCTATCAGGACATAAAATTCCCTTTCTAAATATTTTATTTTTGCAAAATAAAAAAGATGGACTGCTTGAAAGACAAAAAGTAAGTGAGAATATAGGCAGTATAACAGAAATATAAAGGTGGTACAGGAAAGGTGAATGGTTGAGGAATACAAACCTACTCCAATCTCACCATTTCACAGATGAGCAAACTGTGGCCTACCCCTTTCCCACAGGAAGTCAGTGACTGAGTGGGCTTTGAACTCACGTCTCCTGGTGCACGGTCCTATGCTCTTTCAGGATGTTGATATTTATTTGGCTTCTATCTCTGATCCTCACACTCAAGCAAGGTATGGGGCAGGACAAGTAGGAGGAGGAAGGAACTGCCTCTCGCCCCTGTTCCAACCTGAAGCACCCCTGTCTGAGATCAGCAGCACCCCTCCACTCATTCTCAAAGCTCTCATTCAGGCGAACCAGCAGGGGAGCCCCCACCCCCTTGGCAGTCCCTTGTGTCTCTCAACTTGATGTGTCTGAAACATCCCTTGCCCAGGCCTGTTCCAGCCCAAAGCAGGGATTTTTCTCCCCCTCTGCTCCCATCTGTTTCATGCCGGAAAATGGAAGAAAGCTTTGCTCACTGATGGATGTCCAAGAGGATGTGGTTCCTGCATGGGAGATTTATCCCAGCCAGTCTGGCCTTTGGTGAAACAGTATCAGAGAGGGGGACAGTGCTTTGGAAATTCAGAGTCTGACAGTTAGGACACTCAACCAAAGCCCCAGGCTGTAGCATCAAATGTGAGATATGCAGGGAAAGCACCTAGCACAGTGCCTGTCACACAGTAAACAATCAAGGTAAGGTAACGTCCCCTTATTGTTGTGTTAGTTTGGGTGAAGAAAGCTTTTTGCTTGTTTGTTTGGACAAATTACAGATCAAGACATCGGGGCCTTTGCATATGGCCAACACCTGTGCAGTGCACAACCCCAGAGGGCACCGCCATATACCGACTAGAAGGTGAATGTGACTCGGGGTCGCACAGTGTGCTGCATGCACAGCCAGACTTGGCGTCCCGCAGCATAATTCACTGCAAATTCCTGAAGGAGTCAGGAAATCTGAGTCCTAGCGCTGATTTCTCCACTAAATGGCTGAGAGACCCTTGGCAAGTCCCTTTCCTTCTCTGTGCCTCTATTTCCACCTCTGTAACAGGACCAAATGTTGCCTGAAGGTCCCCTCCAGCTATACCATTCTGTGATTCTACAGTAGATTTCAATTTCTGAAGAGCTGTCACACAAAAGAGGAAAAGGGTTCACCCACCTGGCTCGAAAGGGGAGAGCCAGCATGAGTGAGGTAGGGATATGAGAGGGAGGTAGTTTTTGCCTCAGTCAGAAAGAAAAACGTAATCAGTGTACCTAGCAACAGAAAAGGCAGCTCTGGAAGGTAGTGAGCTCCCTGTAGCTTGTGGAATTTAGGTAGAGATTGTTAGAAGTGGGAGGCTTGACCATGAACCCTTTGAGATGCGTTCCAGCATGGAGATTTTATGATTTCAAAGCTTGGTTCTATTTTCATTAATGCTAAGAGGCACTCAGCTAGGGTCGGGTGTCATCAAACCCTGCTGATAACCATTAATGAAATGATCTTGTCGGTTCAGTGCCTCTTGCCCTCTAAGAGTTCCCACACATCCACATTCTCCAAACTGAATTTGGTCCCTCCAGCAGTGCTGGCATTTACCTCTGTTCCAGCAAACAAACCTTTTCATCCTAGAAAGAACTAATTAATAATAGTCTTGCCCGGGCCTGGGGTAGGGAGAAGATAGAGCCAGCGTGGGGAACCATGTAAAAAAACTCAAGAGAATAAACCATAGAAACACTTCTAGCATCTATACTCCAGTGACAGCGAATGCTAATTGCAAATCATTCTTATCTATTCATTACTGCAAGTCCCCTAGGAAGACCTAGTAGCAACAGCTGTGTGGGACTGGGCTAAGTTAGTGCACACAAGAGGAAAGAATCAGGATTTCCTTTAAAATCACAACCATTTTGGCTTTTCATTAATTCAGATCAGGTAGCCCCAAAAGAATGTAACTGGTTGAGAGTGAATTGCATCTCTGTTAAGTTGTATTCATAATGTACAAGGAACAGCAAGATTTGGCAATTATTTACTTGGGATGATCAATAAGGGCGTTCAGTCAGTCTTGGGAAGGTGGGGTCAGAAAAACCCCTATTTCAGTGTTTCACTCTCACTTCCAAGGTGAACAAGTTCAAAATAAAAAAAAAATCCGCTTGGATGTACCTCTTAAAGGCTTCTATTCAGAAATTTAGCTCAGGGCACCCTTGGCTTTTGAAACAATTTAAATAATCTTTTCTAGTTCCCTTCAATAGAGTGTATATTTACACAATAAAAAGGTATCAATCTCAATTTAGGGTATTTTCCTGATGGTGAAAGATATTTAGTTTGGCAAGATTCCAGAACCTTCTCTTTGGTGACTTTCCCAAAGCTATCTACCTAGATCAGAAATCTCCCACAAATATTGCAAATACACATGCTCACATTTGTACTGAACTTAGCATTTTAGATCATACTTTCACATAGATTACCTATTCTGATGTCAAACACTCTGCCATCAGGTAGCATGAATCCCATTTCACAGATGACGTAACTGAGGCTCAGAGAGGTAAAAACCACTCATCCCGAGTCACTGGGACAGTTACACCTGCTAAACAACATAGAAAACGAATTCACGGTACCTTTCTGCTTCCTGGTCTGCACTCTGCTGCTTGCTCTCAAAGGTGTTGAAGCTGCTCATGTCCACGTAGCCGTCATTTTCGTTTGCTGTAGACAGGGCTCTGCTCTGATCTTCAAACAGCTTTGTAAATGTCCCAGCCCTTGCAGGCCTCCGGGGTGGAATCTGGATATTCTCATAGTCCGAGTTCATAGCTGGGATGTTCTCATAGTCCGAAGTGTCGGCGTTGGGAAATGAGATAGACCGGGGCTTGGTCAGGGGCAGGGGCAGGAAGGGGGGCCGGGAGCGGTCTTCGAAGGACTCCACTCGGGATACCGTCCTGCTGAAGGGGATGCCTTTCCTCTTGCCATCCCTGTAGAAGATGAGGGAGGAGGGTGATTCGGAAGCCCTGAGCTTGCCAGTCCGGGTCTTAAGCTGAGGGGAGTTGCTGAGGCTCCTGCGGTCAATTTCCAGGAGCCGGGACGGCCCGTGGTAGCTGGATTCTGAAGAAGACCTGGAAGAAGACACATTGACCTCCACATGTACTTTGTTCTCAGTCTTCTTCTTAAACGTCAGCGCCAGAAACCGCTTAAAGGATGACTTCTTCTTCTTGCTGTGCTTGTCTGGGGGCTCGCTCTCAATCAGGAGTGAGGGAGAGCTCTTTGTGATGGGCTTCTTGGTGATGCAGGCCAGGTCAAAAGGTGGTGGGATATCGACCATGGAAGATGGTGTTGAAGTGCCACTGGACGGAAGGTGGTTCCTCTGGGAGAAACTCCCAGAGGAGCCAATCACACAGGGCAGAGAGAGGTTGTCATCCTTCCTTTTGATTCGATGGTCGGCTAAGCCAGATGCCTCTGGCTCCCGGTACACGGAGACCGGGATCTCTCGGCCCTCCACGGAGAATGAACGAGGGTACAGAGTGAAGGCTCTGGGCTTTGCTGGTAAGGCCCTGCTGACTTCTAGTGGCTTCCCCTCCAATGACAGAACCATCTTTCTTGCCTCCTCGGTGGCAACGCCAATGCCAATGGCTGACGATGAGACAGCTTCTGGTCCAGCTTCTTCTGGAACGGTTTCTGGGACATAGCCAGGCACTTTCCCAGAGTGGGGCCTGGCCCTTGAGATGATGTTCTTTCTGTCGATGGGCATCAGGCCGCCCTCAGCATCAGTGATCAGTTCTTCTTTTGAGCCATAACCACTTAGGGCATCTGATGCAGCCTGTGTCTCGGGTTTTTCTCCCTCTCCAGGGTCGGTTCCGCACACCAAGTCGACTCCCAGCTCATAGGGGTTGGTGAGCGCATCGTCTGTGGCATCCTCATCCTCTGGCAAGACCAGCACATTAGGGACAGAGAAGCCCTCCCCAGTGCCATCTTGCAGGGAGCCATGCTGGCCACGCAACGTTCCAGCCACGGTGTCCTGGTCTGCACATTCCCCTGACTTTGATTCCTGCTCTGACTCTAAGCCTTTCGCTGACTCAGAAAAAGAAGAGTAGCTTTCACCACAGAAAGAGGTGCTCTCTGTAGGAAAGAACTCATAGGGACTCCCTGAGAGAGAAGTCACAAAGTCGTCCATACAGTCATTCTCGAAAGGAATGATCTGGCAGCTCTCCTCAGCAGGTTCATCCTGTACGGAGGCCTCACTTTTTGCAACGTCTTCTCTCGCCTCTTGGATGACTGCTGCCATTTCTTCTTGGTCAGTTTTCTCCTCTTGGTCAGGTAGTTCATCCTGGTCATCCCGGTTGCCCCCGCCTGTGGCATCTTCACACTCCTCCTCAGAGACGTCAGGGTTGTCTGTGACTATCTCCGCCTCCTGGATGCCCGTGGCCAATCCCTCATTCTCCAGAGGTTCCTCACTGGTATCTTCAGCACCCTCCTCAGTGGGCCTGTCAGATTCCCCATACTCATCTGGCACCCCTGGTTCTGTCTTGGCACAGCCTTCCTCACCATCCTCCTCTGCCTCCCTGGGTGTCCCAAGAGGCCCAGGCTCCTTGCTAGGTGATTCTGGATCCTCTAAATCAACTTGAGTTAGAATGATATCGCTCGAAAAGACTGCCTCTCCATCCCATGGGCCCCTATCCTCCAGGTTGTACATGTTGTGTTCCTCCACCAGTTTCTCTTCCTCCTCATTTGTGAGCTTCTGCTCCTCTTCCTCTGGGTCTTGGGCGCAGTCATCAGCCCTCACCTTCTCAGGAATGGGGGCTACTCCTTCATCAGTCTCTCCACCCAGTGCCATTTCGGCTGGGGCTGCCACTTCTGCAGCAGCTCCTGTCCCCTCCTCTTCACCTTCCTCCTGGGGTTCCTCTTCCCCAGTGGCATCCGGAGGCACCGTGACTGCATTCTCCACAGAGTCCCCATCCCTGGGTTCATCCTCTGTCGGTGGAGCCCTGGGGACCACGATGTAATCCTCATCGGCTTCGGCCTCAGAGCACTCCAGGTTGGACTGCTGCTCTTCATAAAGTCCCTTATCTACACAGAGCAGCTTCCCATTGCTGCATTTGTTCAAGCTGTTGATCATGTACACACTGGCCCTCCACTCATTGGGGGTGTCCAGTCTTGGTTTAGGGGCGATGGGGGGTTTTGGCCCCCTCGACATGGAGTTGGGACTGTGAAGACTGTCAGGCCTGGGTGACGAAGGGAACTTGGGTGCAGTCACTGGTGTGAGGGGACTGGCATTCTTTGGCTTGGGAGCAACTGGTGGTTTTGGTGAATCTAAAGGATGAAAATAGAGAAAAGAAGGAGACAAAAAGTACAGTTACCTTTATTTCCACTCCCACTTAGTATTTCTGAGAGAACACTGAAGATGGTTTCCCAATTGCCCATGTGAACCCAATCTACTATGTTTTGGCTTAGCTTTATGCCTCTATATTATCTTTAAAATCCATTGATCTTCCACTAAAAATTCATTCTGAAAACAAGGTGACTAGGCATTTCTTCTATATAAAGTCCAGCTAACAAAACCCGATCGAATGGCATCTTGTACCCCTCAAATAAAGGTGTGCAGATCACTGTGCTCATTCATTCAACAACCATTTATTAAACACTTTTTTTGTGCGCCAGGTACCCAGGAGACAATATTGAACTTGACAGTCACCATCCCTGCTGCCCTGATAGAGCTTACATTTATTCTACAATTAACTCATTGGATACCTGTATCTATTCCATAGCACTATATACAGTAGGGTCTTCTAGGGTCAAGAAGAGAAGGACACCGCTGGCATGGCTCAGTGGTTGAGCATCAACCTATGAACCAGGAGATCACGGTTCAATTCCTGATCAGGGCGCATGCCCGGGTTGTGGGCTCGATCCCCAGTAGGTGGTGTGCAGGAGGCAGCCAATCAATGATTCTCTCTCCTCATTGATGTTTCTATCTCTCTCTCTCTCTCCCTTCCTCTCTGAAATCAATAAAAATGTATTTTTTTTAAAAAAAGAAGAAGAGAAGGACACCTCTGCTGACTACTCAGAGTTGAGTTAGGGAGAGAAGACTAACAGAACAATTGGAGGACAGAGCTGTACACTCTTGGAATATTATAACTGAATAGCCATTATCTCATTCCCTCAAGAATAACACACCAAAGGCTTGTGACAGTGATATATGATTCTCTTGAGAGTCACCTCTGAATTCTACATGCTCAGAATGGTGTCCAGCTAGGTGGCCTGCATACAAATTTTACAGCATCCAAATTTCATGGGCGAAATGATATGGCATTTGACAACATGGATGTTTGCAAAAGGCCTCTTCCCTTGTGGACGGTGAGGATCTATTAACCACAGCAGAATAAAAGATGTGGTACAAACTGTACACGTAGCAGGAGTTTGAGAAGCAAGAGTTACTATGGTTAGGGAAGACCTCTTGGAGAAGGAGAAATTTCAGCTAAGTTTTGTAGGCTGGAAGGGACCTGGACAAGTATAGCGTCAAGGGAGTAGTCACCCACTTCCAAGTTCAGCATCTCTCCTACCACAAGCCAGCCCACACCTCCATGCCTCTTACTGAACCTCTGAGCCACTGGGCACACTTCAGTCAAAGTGAGGAAGGCAGATTTCCAGGAATACAAGTCCATCAAAATCCATCAAATCAAAAGCACTGCCTAGTTCCCCACTGCCCATGGATTAGGATGTGTAAGTCTCACTTCAGCCCAGTCTCACCTCCCAGTTCCATCCCCACTAAGGCTTGGGTTTGACACAGAGCAGCTTCAGAATGACAGCCTGGCTTGTGACAGAAAGAAGGTGGAGCAGAGAGCCTGGAGGTCTATACCCATTCTGCAAATGAGGGGATTCTCTTCTCCTCCCCAACATGTGACTCCCAGGTAATCCTTGAAGCATCGAACCCCAATCGAAACTAATCCAGGGCTGTCTGACAGAAACATAATTTAAGCCACATTTATATTCACATATATAATTTTTCATTATCTTATAGCCACATTAAAAAGTAAAAAAGAAACAGGTGAGATTAATTTTTGCAATACAGTTTTTTGAACTCAATATATCAACAATATTATTTTGAATACCGTCGTGTAATCAGTGGATCATGTTTGGATCAACATGTAATCAATATACAAAATTTATTAATGAAATAACTGACAATCTTTTTCAAACTAAGTGTATTTTACACATACATCATGTCACAATTCAGACTAGCCACATTTCAAGTGCTCAGTAGCCACATGGGGCCAGTGGCTATGGTCTTGGTCAGCACAGCTCTAACTTGAGACATATCCATGGGACTGTACTATTGTCACCTCAATTTCAAGATACAAGTATTAAACTGGCAGGACTATATTAAATTCAGCTGAGGCCCCCAAGGAAAGAAAAAAGGCCTGGAGTCACCATAATACAGGTTACAAAGCCCATGCATTCTGTTCCTAAAAGGGTTTCATTTCAGAGTCTCTTTACTTGTACTTGAACATACATCTAATGAACTTGGTTGTCTGGTTTCCCAATGCACAGATATTTAGAAGGGGTATGGGAGAAAGAGCAGGAACACTGAAGACTATAAGATGTAGTAGCTGACAGCAGAAAAGAGAGAAAAGAGGCACAGCTGTCAAAGTACCCAGTGCTAATGTACCCATAACATCAGTCTCTTAACCCATAACTACATTCGTTTGCATCAATGCCCAGCCTTTCCACTGTCATCCAGATAACAACCCAGAATCTTCAAGATGTAATATGTGACTTCCCAACTCCTTGTTTACATAAGCAATCAAGTATATCCTCATTTAGAAAAGTGTATGTCCACATTAGGAAAAACAGTAACAGCAACCCAAATTTGGAGCTTAAACAGCTAAGCTCAATGTAGAGTTGCAGAGTAAGCCTTTGGAGCCTGGCTGATCTGGTTTCAAAATTTGGCTTTGCCACTTATAAGCTATGAAGTTAAGCCTCAATTCCCTCATCTGCAAAATGGGTACAAGAGTAGCACCTACACTCAAAGGGGTGTTGTGAAGATTAAAAGATACATATTAAAAGTGCTTAGTAGCAGACATTCACATAGGGGGACTCAATAAATAGTAGCTACTATTGTTCTAATGAAGTCAGTCTTTGCCTACCCCATAATTTCCCCTGGTGTAAGTCTTGCTCTATACTGCTGTAGAGTGTAATGTAATATTAGCTCCATACTCTTAACATCAAGTGTTAGGCATTGGCATGAAATTATTCTTTAGGGGCAGGGACTCTCATTTCTCATCCTTAACAGGTGGTATTTCACATGAGCGCCATGAGACCTGACAGAGAGACAGAAAGGCCTTGAAAAATGACCAAAACCTTGGCTGCATCACCCCCACCCCCACCCCATCCTTCATCCAATCAAGCTATTGATCTGTGGGTGCCGTCTCCTCAGAAAAGGTTACAGTGGGCGTCTGAGGCGTGATGCTGCAAGAAAATGCCTTCCCCATGTAGCCCCTACGAATGACAAGAATGCAGTGTCCATGCCCTGCTTCCAGTTCTGAGATCAAAAAATGCCAGAACCAGAAAAGCCTTATCTGATCCCTCACTGAAAGATGAGGAAACTGAGGCACAGAGAGGGCAGGCGACTGGCATGGAGTTACTCAGCAAATCTGGAGCAGGGCTCAGATAGAATGTGGGTGTCCTGCTGCAGTCACTTGAACTTCTGCCTCAACCCTTTTGCCACTGAGCATTTCTTCTACAGGGCTCCCAGCTTCTAGCGAGGTAGAGAAAAGAAACAAAGCAGGGAAATTGAGGCTAAAGAGACCAGGAACAACTAGCCAGGTAAGAAATTTACATAAGCCTGAGTCCCAAGCTCAGAAACACTGACTGGCCACAGGGTGGGTGACTTTCCGCTGCTCCCATCCAATTTCCTTTCATCCAATTCCATTAAATATTGATTGAGCACCTACTATGTGTGGGCACCCATCTAGAATCTCTGAACACATCAATAAACTAAACAAAAACCCTGTCCTTCATGGACCTTATCTTTTACTGGTGGGATATAAGCAAATAAAATGAGACTCTTACATATTTTATGTTAGATGATCATAAAGTCTATGGAAAAAGATTAGGAGTTGAGGGATTTTGCAATTTTAAATAGAGTGACCAGGATAGATCTCACTGAGAAGACATTACAGAAAAGACTTGAAAGAGGGAAGGGAGGCCAGGACTCACCGGACATGTCCAACGAGGCCAGAGTCACTGGAGGGGAGTGAGCAAGAGAAAAAGAGAAGCAGGAGATGAGGTCAGAGGGGCCGTGGTGAGGGTGTAGATTACGCAGGGCCTTGAGGGGAAGGACACGCTCACTCTTGCTAATATGTTGAACTAAACAGAAGTGGCAAGGATGGACACAGGGAGACAGTGAAGCGGCTCTTGCAATAATCCAGGCAAGAGATGGTGGGGCAGGTTAGTAGCAGTGGAAGTGGTCAAAAGGTCAGATTCCAAACAAGAAGGTATCGCTGGCAGGATATGCTGACAATCTGGATACTGCGTGTAAGAGAAACAGAAAAGTCAAGGACAACACCAAGGTTTTGAGTCAGAGCAACTGGAAAAATGAAGTTGCTTCCAACTGAGCCGGATAAGTCTGCATGTGCTAGGGAGGGAAAGCAGAATTTTAGTTTGCACATGTTAGATCCGAGTTACCTTTCACACACCAGAGTGGGGTCATCGAGCGGGGCCTTGGGTATTCCAGTCTGGGTTCTGGGAGAAGTCTGGCTGGAGGATTCCATCAGAGATGGAAGTCAAGGCATGAACCTGGTGAGATCACCAAGTGAAGGAGTATAGACTGAGAAAAGAGCGAGACCAAGGAGGGAGAGAGAAGGAGTCGGCAAAGGAGACTGAGGAAGGAACAAAGAAAATGAAGGGAGTGTGAGGGCTTCCAGCTTTGCTCCCTCTCTGCCTCCCTCACAAAAGGGAACCAGAGAGAGCCCCTGCCCTTGGTACAAAGTTATCTGGGTCTCAGATCCACTCTGCCTGGAGAAGGCTCAGGGAAGAGGTTGCACCAGGGTGCACATTAAAGGGCAGGGAGGATTTCACAATTGAAAAGGAGGTTAAGTATCCCAGGTATGGGGAACAGAGTGTGAAGAGACCCAGAGGCAGTAATATACAAAGACCTTTGGGAGTATGGTAAAAAGTCCAGTTTGGCTGAGCTCGGACATGGTGGGGGTAGGAGAATTATAGGATAAATCAGAGCTGGGGGTCCCTCTTCTGGTTAAATCTAACTTTCTGACTGCCCAGAACACAGCATGGATGGAGCTGGTGGTCCTCTGCTGTCTCCTGAATGCTTCTGGCTGCTGTATGAATCCTCTCTTCTTGTATCACAGCGTCTGGGAGTTATGACCTCCCCAGCCTGAGTTGGTGCCCCAGACCCCCTGGCAATTTGCTATGCCTGAGGATGACTCGAATACCCTTCAAACCAAGATGCCAAGAGTTAACTGGGAGTAGGAGAACCTCAGCGACAGGAGCAAGAGATTTTTAACAGCTTCTGGTGATAGAAATCATCCCCAGCCAGCCCTCGGTACCAGTTTATATTTTCTTTCTTTATTTTAATTAAATATCTGTCACTCACATGTTCATGCTTACTGCTCCCTTGTCAGCTACATAGAGGTTCAATTAGAAGGTGTATTGGAAGGAGCATTGGACTGGGAGCTCTGATCTCCACTCCTGGCTCTGCCCTAAATGGGAGGTATGACCTTGGGCAAGTCCCTTCTCCTCCCTGAGCCTCAGTTTCCCCAGCTGTAAAGTGAGGGGGCTGCGCCAGTCAGTAAGTGCCTTCTGCTCTGGCCAACTGCAGACTATTAAACTCATGGCTCTTCTTATGATGTCCCCTGACATCCATGTCTTTAGTCCCTGAGCCTGTTTTAACTGCAGTTCACTTGACTCCCCCTGGAACTCTCATAACCATATGTTCCAAGAGTAATTATCTTCCAATTTCACCTTCCAATTGCATCTTAAATTAACTTTCATTCCTGGGTGCCTGCTGGAATGTCCATGCCAAGCCAGATGACTTCTTAATTAGGCTGCTATTACGCTGGTCCAGTGATCCACAACAGGGCTTATATGGGAAAACAGCATGGAACAGAGGTGGATGAGCCTGGGCCCCCGGCTCAGATATACCTGGACTTCAGTCCCAGCTCTGCCACATACCAACTGTGTGATCCTGGGCACATCACTTTGCTTCTCTGAGCCTCAGTTTCTTTCTTGGTAACATGGAAGAAATACTCCCTTTTTTCTTAAGGCTTTTGAGAAGTTCAAGGGAAATAACAGACATAAGATGACTAATAAAGTCAACTGGCAAACATTTCCTGTGTACCTACTATGTTGGGCACTGGATAAAAAAGCAGGCTCTCAAGCTGGACAGTCTGTGTTTCAATCCTATCTTGGCTTCCCATTAAGTCAGTCACCATTTAATCCCTGCAGCTCAGTTTTCCCATCTATAAAATGAAGATAGCAATAGTGCTCAGCTCATCAGGTAAATACGGAAACCACATTGATACAAGTAAAACACTTAAAGCAGTACCTGATTCATATTAAGTAAGTACCCAATAAATATTAGGTAGTGTTTAATATTAGTCACTTATAATGTGACAGACACCACAGGCACCTTACAGGCTTTACTTTTTTGAATCATGAGGACTCAATGACAAAGATCTTCTTATCCCCATTTTTCAGATGAAGAAACTGAGGCACAGAGAGATTAAGTAACCTGCTCAGGGTCACGTAACTAAGTATATGATGGTCCCATGCAGTCTGTGGACCACTATGGTACACGGCACACAGAAATCATTATGTGAGGTTTCTATTGTTGCCATCACAGGGTGGCAACTGCTGAGAATTACTGGGACTACACAGGCCTCTCAGTTGATCTGGGCTCATTCCATCCCCCAGATTCTCAGAGAAGGGAGAGCTCATCCAAGCCTCAAGCAGGGAAACGTGGGAAAACTGGAACCGCTCTCACCATTGTTTTAAAGCAAGTTTTATTAGGAGTGTAGGAAAAAGCGAGCCCGGCTCTGTCCAGGCTATGCCAGAACAGGCGGGAGGCGACCTTCTTCCTCCAAGGAGTGGCTGGCTGGGCACTGGGGCCCTTCTCCGACCTTTTCCAGGCCCACAAAGCAGTACACCTGCTCCTACCCGCCCCCCATCCCGTGACCCCCACTCTGTCCAGGTGTTCGCATGCTCAGCAACAACAGGAGCTGGACCCCGGGCGGCGGCGGCCACACTCCCAAGTCCCGAACGGCTCCTTGTTCAGGTCAGTCCAGGCAATTTCTCCTGTCTGCATCTCACTGCTAACACCATGACTTTTTTCATTTTAAAGATTTTAAAAAGAAAACACACACACACACACACACACACACACACACACACACACACCAGCAGCAGCAGCAGGATATATGGTTCTAAGACAGCCAAAATGGTGGCTTCCTGTTTCTTTAGGGATGTCTGTTTTGGAGTATGGCTTCAGACACGGATGTTGGCTGGGGAGAGGGCTGCCTTTTGCTTAATTCTGAGAGAGAGAGAGAGAGAGAGAGAGAGAGAGAGAGAGAGAAAGAATCGCTCCTTGGCAGGAGGATGAAGCAAGTTAGCGGACCGTTCCCTTGCAAACTCTCCTCTTTGGGGGGACTTGCTGCCTTCCCTGTGGACGAGTCGGGAATCCCGGGAGCAGATTCCCGGCACCGCCCATCTCTGAGGCTCGGTGGCTACATCTGTTAAATGGCCGGAGAGACCACGCATATTTACTGCCAAGTGCAGCTGGACGGCACGGCGTCCTGTCCCCGCACTGGGGAGTCAGATGCGCGGGCAGAGGCTCGAGGGAAGGGGGGGAACTCCGCTCGGAGTGCGGCTCGGCCCCGACCGGGAGTGTCCCCTCGGCCCCGCTCGGTCCCGGGGGAGGCACAAAGGCCGGCCGGGCGCTGCCCGGGACGGGGGTGCTATGGGGAGAGGGGAGACGATTGGGGCCTTTTTAGTCCTATCCGGGGAGTAAGCTCCACGTCGGGGTGTGGAGAGAGAGCGGGGTGCGCCGCCAAGTGATGGGGGACCCGGCGCGGGGAGAGCGCGGACGCATCCGGTGCCAGAGAAGCCAGCAAGGGTCTGGCGGGGGCCCCGAGGAGCGGGATGAGGGTGTAGGGGTGCGACCAAGCTGCCTCTGCGAAGGGGGCGTCTTTCTCCATCGCCGAGGGTACCCCCATTCGGGGGCCGCCGTGGGAGTGGGCTGAGGGCGTACGCGGCCAGGGTGAGGCCTCGCCGAGACCGAGGGGGCCCCCGTCCCTGAGGCGGGGTGACTCGGACAGGGGCCCCGATGATTCTCAGCCTCCTGGGACCCGCCCATATCTCCACCGAAGCCCAGCAGAGTAGGACGGTCCGGGGATTCTCGGCCGTCGCTCCCGGCGCCACACGGGCTTCAACTTCGGGCGCCTGGCCCGGGCCCCCTCGCGCGCTGCCCTCGGGGCCCGAGAGGTCGCGTGAAGCCTCCTACCTGCTCTGTTCATCTTCCAGCGCCAGGAGCCCGCGGTCGCCCGTCTGTCCGTCCGTCAGTCGAGCGCGAGTCCGCGCGCCGCCTCACTCCATGGCCTCGCGGCGGGTCCCGCACCCCGTGGCGCCCGCCCCGCCCCCCGGCGCGCGCCGAACTCCCTGAGGGGCGCAGGGCCAGCGGGGGCCGGGGCGCGAGCCTCCAGGGCCGGGCGGGGCCGGGGAGGGGGCGCGAGAGCGGGGCGCGCGCGGCGGCCGCCCGGACAGCACGGGCGTCGCGTCCACTCGGACTCAGCCCGGGCGCGGGGCTGCTGGGGGCGCGGGGCTGGAGCCGCCGGGGCCGGGCGGGGCCGCGCGGGCTGCGCGGGGAGGGGGCGCTCGCGCGCCGCGTGGGGGGCGGCGGCCGGAGCAGCGCGCGGCGCGGCGTCCGCTCGGACTCCCCGCTCCGCGCCCGGCGCGCTCGCTCTGGCCCCCGCGCCTCCGCCGCCGCCGCGCCGCCGCCCTCTCCTAGACGTTTCCTCCCGCTCCCGAAGAGGAAGACTTTTTTTTCCCTTTCTGCTCAGTCAGGGATCGAGAGAGTCGGGGGCAGGCGTCCCCGTGCACATTTAAAGGGACCGTGGCCAGGGGAGCCGCGCGAGGTTCAAGGGATTGGCATCGGGGTGGGGGAAGCCAGCCCCGTCCTTTTGCCAGGCGGACTGTCCATCTTTATGTTTATTTATTTTCATGGACATTGATTCAGTCCTGCACCAGACACTGTGCTGAGTGCCCAACAAGACAGTCCCCAATTTTTGTATCTCATGGAGCTTAGATGGGAGACAAGGCAGATAAGCAATGACTATCATTTCAGAGACTGATAAGTGCCTTGAGGGAGATAAAACCGGGGCAATGGGGCAGACCAGTGGCCCTCAAAAGTGTGCAGCGAACCAGCACAGGAATTGTTAAAAATGCAAACTCCCGGGACCCTCCCCAGACTCACCGAGTCAGAAATCCCGTATTTAACAAACCCTACGGTCTTTCTGATAAAAGCTGAAGTTTGAGGATCACTGGAGTACAGAAGGGGTGATCCAGGAAGGCCTCCCTGAGGAGGTGATGTTTGAAAGGGAGTCCTGGTTGGTGAGGAGCCTGTTTGTGTTCACTCTCCGCACTGTGTGACCAGCATTGCCCTGGGACAATACGGATACCCCCACCAAGCCTCCACCTCGAGCTAGGCTCTGTCCATGCAAACATAGGTAGATAGTTCTGCTTCCTCCTGCAAGTGCTGGGGTGGGGAGAGGAATGCAAGGGAGCTTGTGAGAACTCTGAAATGGCTCCAAAGTGGAGGGGCTTCAGCAAAGGGAAGGCCTTTTGCATAGAGGGAATAGTTTGGGCAAAGATTTAGGGGTGTAAAAAGGCATGGCCTGTTCCAGGAGCCAGAGGTGGTTGACAGGGGGAATAGAGGGTGGTAGTGTCCCAATATGAGGTTCAGAAGGGCCAGGGTGAGAGGGGCTCTGACTGCCATCCTTTCTGTCAGGTGGTCCCAGATAATCAGATGTTTTCATTGCATATGAAACACCTCTTGGCTCTACACATTGGTGTCACTCAGGAGCTTGTTAGAAATACGGAATCTCAGCCCCCACCCCAGACCGACTGAACCGGAATCTGCATTTTAACTAGATCTTCAGATGATCTGTATACGCATCAGAATTGGAGACACACTGCTCTAGATAAGCCACCCCATTTCTTTTTGGCCAAATGTGCTGCCAAAGCACACAGAAATAGATAAAATCCCAGATTTCTCCATCTTCTCGCTGAGGTGAGAATGTGATCCCTGACCTCTGTCTCATCGAAACATTATTGGAAAGCTGGTAGGTTTCTGGATACCTGAGGGCCTGCACCCAGCAGAGCTCCTGGTGTATATTAGGTACTCACTAAAAATCTATGACATGCAGGAAGGTCGGGTTTGAATTGTTACATGAGCCAATTGATGCCTAGCACACAGAAGGGTTTAATGCACACAATGAAGGTAGGAATACATGAATTTCAATTAGGTGATGCAGAAAGGCTCTCCCCGCCTCCCCCATCAATCAAGCTCAAATGTAAGAACCTCCCCTTATGCCATTTTGGCCAATAGGAGAGGCTCCCCTTTCGCTCCAACTCTATGGTAACAATGATAGAGATGGTAATGATGGTAGAGGTGATGGTGGAAGTGATAGTGGATGTGGGAGACATGGTGTTATAGTCGAAAGAGGTAGAGGAGGTTGAGGTGGTGAGGTGAGAGGAGCTGTGAAAATCATGGTGAAATGCACAGATAATGTATTGTAGAACTGTATACCTGAAACCTGTATGATTTTATTAACCAGTGTCCCCCATAAATTCAGTGTTGTTGTTTTTTTTTAAAGAAAGTCATTGTGAAGATGGAAGACGTGATATAGCTGGTGGTGGAAGAGGTAGGAGAATTGACAGATGTGATGGAGATGGGCATGAGGAGATAATGGAGGTGGTAGAGTTGGTCAAGATGATGAAGGTGGTGGAGATAATGTGGTTGAGTGAGGTCATGGAGTTGGGAGGTGGTGGAGCTGATGGTGGAGAAGGTAGGGGTATATTCGATACAAAAAGAAACTATGTCTTAAAATTTGAACTTGTTTCTGGAATTAGCAATAAAACCCAAATGACCTAGGATCCCAGGGCAGGAGAATAAGGAGGCTCAGCTCAGACATCTGATCAATGACCGACATCACCCTTTGCTGTCGGGCCTGCGCACAGGAGGAGGGAGGGCAGGAAGAGACCTCCGTGCCTTGCTAAGCCCTTTCCACAGCTGTTGAATTTGGGATTGGAGGCTAAGCAAAGTCTACCTGAAAAGATCACAGCACCAGTGACAGTTGGGAAAAAACACAGGCCTGGACTTGTTGAGCTGAAACCACATGTTGGGGAGTGATGGGCTATGAAGCTGAACCACTCATTCCTTTGTTTGCTTTTCCTAACAAGAGAAAATGGATGTGAAAGACCATAAGGCTCTACAAATGGCTGGTGTAATACTAGTGCTTGAACTTGCTCAGTCCTTATGGCTGTAAATACCCAAAAAGGACATGACCATGGGGCTGGGGGTGGGGAAGTATGGCCATCATTTCTCCTGTTTTGAGCCTTTCACACATGTGTATTCTCCTCAAGAATCCTATAAAGGAATTATCATATCCCCATTTCACACATGGGGAAACTAAGGTCCAAACAGGGGAAGTGACTTGCCCCTACAGCCCAGCCAGGATGCACACCCCATCACTCTGAGAACATAGTCTGGGTTCCTAACTGCCAAAATGTCTGCCTAGCTTTTCACGTTTTCCAAATTACACTGTTCCTCTCAGCAGACCGTGAGCCACCCAGAGTAGGGGTTATACCTGCTTGACAGACTGGAAGCCGAGGCCCCGAGGGAAAAATAACTGGCCTGATCATACAGCAAGTTAGGGAGACAGGCAGTGGTGGAATCCACACCTGCTGACACCAGGCCCCGGTCGGAATCACATGGAGCCTGAAACCACGCTCCTTCTCCCACGGCACAGTCTCTTGCTTTGCCTTTTGAGGGCAGGATTCCCTCCTTGCTTTTCTAAAGGAGCCTGGCAGGGTTGGGGCATGACACCTTTACGACTGATCCATAGTAGGAGTCAGGCCTTCCTTCTTCCTCCCTCTTTCTCCCCCACCCCGCCTTCTTTCTATCTGCCTTGGTTAGTCAGAACGGCCAAGCTCCCAGCTTCCAGGGGCGACCCAGCCTACGTCTGCAGGAGCCCTTGAAGGGGTGTTCAAGGGAACTGGTGCTGAGGTTCTGATATGCTCAAGGAACAGCCAGGTGGGAGCCTCCGCGCCTGAGGAACTCGTAGGAAAAGGCATTGCCAGATGAGCAGGCTGGGGATAGCAGCAGGCAGTAATAATGCTGACAGTCATGACCAATGCTGATGCTACATCTACTGAGCACTCTCTTCACAGGCTTCTTGTGAGAATGTGAAGTGGTTTCATCATTATCTCCATTTGACAGATGAGAAACCTGAGGGTCAGAGAGGTGAGACTTACTCAAGACTCAGAGCTCGTGATACAGTTGGGACTAAACCTAGGTCTGTCTGTCCCCAAGGCCTGTGCTATTCATGTACACCACATCTGTCCAAGATCACAGTGGCAGAATCAAGGCCAGAGTCCTAGGCAGTCAACTTTCCTCGCTCCTTCCTTCCTTCCTTCCTTCCTTCCTTCCTTCCTTCCTTCCTCCCTTCCTTCCACAAAAGTGCACTGAGTGCCTACTCCGTGCCAATCACTGGGTCAGGTCCTTGGTAAACAGCCACCTTCACTCTGGCCTTCTCGAGCTCCCAGGCCGGCTGAGAAAGCAGGACACCCAATGGCAGATTGCCCATAAGTTTGATGAGAGCACTGATGGGGGAAACAGACTCCTCTTAGATGCCGTTAGACCCCTAGTGGGAGGCTGACCGGTTCCCTGGGGCCTCTGAACTCAAAGTTACCCCTCACTGGACCCTTTAAGACACCCAGGCTCCTCCCCACTGAAGTCCCCACCTCATACCTCTCACTCATACACATACATAACTCAGCATAAAAAAACCAGGATCCTCCACGTAAGCAAACATCTCCTGTCTTTTTATAATCCTTAGACCATTGGGGCTAATTATCTCCCTGCACACAGTTTAGGGAACCTCAGATAGAAACTGCTGAAATCCAGCTCCCTGTTCTCACCTGCCTGAAGCCTCTGCAAAGCACAGAGCCAGCAGGGCATCTGGATGTGGCTGCGTGTGTGTGTGTGTGTGTGTGTGTGTGTGCGCGCGCACGCGTGTCAGAAACAGAGTTCCAGGCTCTGTAAGCTCATGCGAAGGCCGCATGGACAAACCTCCCAGACAGGCAGCAGAATGCGGTGGTCGGGAGCCACACTGACCTCGGAGCAAGTCCCAGCCTCAGTTTCCCCATTGGTAAATCAAATAGTATTTGCTGGGTGCTTATCTTGTGCACTCAGTGTTTTGCATATGTTATTAGCTTATTTAATCCTCTCCACGAACCTAGGAAGTAGGCAAGGTTATTGCTCCCATGTTACAGAGGAGCCTACCGTGGCCCAGGGAGGCTGAAGCAGCTGACCAGGGACACACAGCTAATAAGTGGTGGGGATCCTATCCTGGCTCTGGAGACGGCTTTCTTACCCACTTCAGCACACTTGTCCCATCAATTGGACACAAAAATAGTGTCTGTTCATTAAATGAAATCACTCATACAGTCGGGGAGAATGAGAATAATCATTATTTAAATGTCAACTACATAGTTGGTGTTCAATAAATGTTTACAAAATACTCAACCCCACAATCAGAGCAGGAGAGGGACAGGGAAGAGCATTTACTGAGCACCTGCTGTATACTGGAATGGGTGAGAGGGGGCAACATGGGAGACTTGTGAGAGCAAGCCTGGGCTCTGCTTCCTGGCCCGACCCAGAGGGGGGGACCTTCAGGGTTTGTTTCCCTGCCGAGATGAGGGCTCTTCCAAAAAGCTGGACCCAATTACATCCCACTCTATAGCTGAATCCCCCTGGGTTTCCTGTTTTCCCCAAGGAGCAGGTATATCTCTTGTCTCCAGGGATAAAATGCATGTTATTAAAAAGGAAATGACCCTGATCCTGCAGCCTCTTCAGCTGTTGACCCCTAGGTCCCCGCAGCCTTGGACGGCTCACCCAGCAATGCCACAGGCTGCTGCAGCATCAGCTTCTAGGGCTTATCTTCCCCTGGAAAGTCAGTGACTTGCCTTCCTGGCTCCAGAGGTGGACAAATCTGAGCCAGACACCTGCTGGGTGGACATGTCTTCAAAAGGCCACCCTTCCCTTCCTGTGCCCCAAAGGTTGGTGGAGGGAACCGCAGATAAGTTCTGCTCAGGCATCTCCCACCCCCATCCCCACCCCCACTGCACACACTCAGGCCAGGCATGAGGAGCCGGGGCTTGGAGACCCCTAGCTCCAACAGTTGCTGGCTCTGTGGCCTTGGGCAAGACACTTCATCTCTCTGCACCTCCATTTTCTCCTCTGTAAATGGGAATAATGAGACCTTTCTCTTGGGTCGTGGTAAGGATTAAAGGAATGTTCCCCTCTCTCTTCACTCTCCTGACCTTGAAGAGTTCACAGTTTGAGAGAGGGGCTTGGGGTCGGCTCACAGTGATACAGTGGAGCTGGGGGTGAAAGCAGGGGATTGACTTGAACGGAGGGGCTACAGGAGAGGAGGTGGCATTGGCTAGGTTTTAAAGGTGGAGGAGGAGGGTTGCCCTTCCAGGTAGGGAAACAGCCTGAGCAAGTGCCTGTGGGGATGGAAGAGGAAGACTGGGCTGGGGCAAGGGGAGGAGCACACTGTGGTCAATGCATGGGGTAGGTGTGAGGAAAAGCTCTCCAGTGGCAGGCCGAAGAGTTTGGACTTTACCCTGCAGGTGATGAGGAGCCATAGAGTGTCTCTAGGGGAGGGAGTGACATGGTGAGACCTGTGTGGTAGAGGAGTTGGAGGGACAAGCCTGGAGATAATGACTCAAGGATGCTGTGGTAGGGACCCCAAAGAGAGGCTAGGCCCGAGTTCAGGAATGTTCTTACCCATAGTTTTGGGGGCTCAAATACATGCTGGGAAGGCTTCCGGGAGGAGGAAGGCTTTGCTCTGCCCACTGAAGGAATTACACAAGCAGAGGGGAGTAGGAAAGGGCATGCAAGACAGGGGGTGGGGGTGGAAACTGGGGGCAGGGTGGGAGTGCATATAGGTCACAGGGGCGGGTAGGGGCCTCAAAGGCCTTTGTCCAGCAGGCCTTCGGCTCCCCAAGGAAGGGCTGAGCTCTGGGGGAGGGAAGTCTGGGGTTAGGCAGGACCAGCTTGGCGTTTTTATCACCACTGGGTGGGATCCAAGGTCTGTGGAGGAAGTGACCACCCTCTTCCGGCCAGCCATTTTTTTACCTTCTGCTGGCCTGTTTGGCTTTTTCCCGAGGCTGCATTTCCACAACGGCCCCTCCCGGCTGGCTGGGTGTGGGCATGGCTCCACCACACACCCAGCAACAGGGGCGGCTGGCCCAGGGCTTCCTGCCCCTCTGTGGGCAGGCTGATTGGAGGAAAACAGCCCTCAAGCCTTCTTCAAAACAGGAAACTGCTCTCCCTGCTTCCTGAAGGACAGGAACTGTCCCCATGGCAACCATGGGACAAAGAGGCCACATTAACCCTTCTGAGGGCAGCCCTGGCTAAGAATCCTTTTTTACCAACCTCTTGTGGATGTGGTACAGTATAGGTGACAAGGGGGGGGGGTACTCTTCAATGATATCCTCCAATCTCACCACCTTTTGAAGACAAGGCAGGGCTGGGATTTTGTACCCATTTCATGGATGACAATATTGATGTGGATTCAGAGGGTGAAGGCCTGGCCAGCCACACAGCAAGTCAAGTGCAGCAAGGCACAAGTGTGGGGGCAGAAGTCAGGCTGTGTCCATTGAAGTCTTGGCTCACTACAAGCTGCATCCCTTAGGCAAGTGGCTTAACCTTCCAGCCTTAGTTTCTCTATCTGTGAAAATGGGACAATTAGAGCACCGGCTACATAGGGCTGTTGCGAGGATTTACTGAAACCATTCACTCATCCAACACATATTCACTATGTAAGCTGTTCACACATGCAGCTGTGACACCACCACCAACAGACACCTCCTGCCCCATGGGGTGAGTGTCGTAGTTGGGGGAGACAGGCAGTAAACTAGTCCACAAATCAGTGTAAGTGGTCAGAGCTATGAGTGATAGGTGTGGAGCCGAGTGTGGAGAGGTCTCTTCAGCTTGGTGGCCAAGGGGAGGCAAGGACACCAGGGGAATGAGAAGGAGCCTGTCGTGAGAAGACCTGGAGGACAGCGGTCAGGCAGAGGGGCCAGCAGGGGAGAGGTAGGGAGAGCAGTGCCCATGCTGGGCAGAGGTGAGTGGAAACAGAGGAGGAAGAAGGGGCTGGTCATCGGAGCCTTGGGAGTACATTCTCAGAGCAAGCCTGATGGAGGGACACATTCTGATTTGCATTTTTAGGTTTGTACCCATGGGATGCAGCTCAGCGTGACAGGGACTTGGAACTCCAAAAGGCGTCTTCTCTGGGGGACCTTTTGCTGTGACCCTGGAGAAACCTGAGTCATAGGGAGAGGCAGTCATTTGTGTTGTTTTGGGGGGTGGGGCAGGGCAGGGACCCTTTGGCCTGCACTATTCAGGCACCCAACCTTTTCCTTGACGGCCTACCGGGGCATGCCCCTCCCTCTCTTCGTGCCCACGGGCTGCTGGGAGGCGGCCATGGACACAGCTCCCAGCACTGTGGTACATGTAGCAGCTGCTCAACAGTGGCTTTGGGAATAACTTCTGCTCTCCTTACTATGGGCTCCAAGACTCCCCACTCCCGCAGCTCATCAGGCCCCCTCTCCACCCCATCGCCCACCACCACCCCTCTCTCTCCGCTCCGGCCACACTGGCCTTCCTCGCTCTCCCTGGCCTGCTCAGCTCCCTCCAGCCGAGGGACTCTGCATCTGCTATTTCCGCACTCTGGAAAACACCTTCTCAAACTTTCTCATGCCTGGGCCAGCTTCCCTCACCAGTCAGGTCTCAAATGTCACCTTTTCACAGAGGTGTGTCCCTCCTCGACCTGGGCTGAGTACCAAACTCCCACGCTCCCGCAGTCTCCCTGGCAGGATGCAGCTCTCCTGAGGAGTTGGCTGGAGATGAGCGGAGCAGGATTAACCGTGCATCCTATGGAAGAACTGACATTTATTCACAATGAACAAGCGAATGTTGTCTCATTATGTTACCATCACCAGAAACTGCACTGGGGGGCTAGTGGGCCCAGAGGAATGTATCATCATCATCCCCATTTTTCAGATGAGGAAACAGAGGCTCAGAGGAGCAAAGTCTTGCCCAAGACCACTCAGCTGGGAAGTGGCAGAGGTGAGGGGGATTCAAGACTGACTTCTAGGAGCCTATGCCTTTCTCCGTCCCTCCCACCAGCCGAAAGGGCCCGTGGGCAGAGACAATGACAAATGACTTTCTGAAAAATCTCCTCCCAGGGTTTGTCAAGGCCACTGCTAGCGGCCGCGTGTCTGGGTTAACTGCAAACCTGAACGTCCTCATCTGGAGAATCTTCTGGGCTGGTGACCACACAAAGTCCACAGCCCCATCCCAGACCCAGTGAGTGAAGGCTGCCTGGGGTTGCGACTGAGATTCTTCATTTGAGGAAACATGGAGTTAAGACTTTGGTGGCCCCATTAAAAGGCCAGTGGAGGTTGAGGTGGGAGAAACACAGGGACCCTTTTTAGCCAAAGAGTCAGAAGTTCTAGCTGGGTCATCAGACAGGAAAGAACCTGACCATGAATAATCCAAGAAATGTGTAGAAATGTCCGAAGGGTGGAGGCTTGTCCAAACCCTCCTTTGCGCACTGGGGAGCCGGGCAGTCCTGGGAAGGCCCTGCCAAGCAATCCATCCTGATGTTCTACCTCTGATGCCCCTGCACTTGAGTTCCCCCAGGGAGTGAGAGCTCACACCCTCACAGGCCATCTTTCTCTCACGGGATAGCTTTGCAGAACAGAGGTGTCAATGTCACCTTCCCAATGCACAAGGCTGGACTCCTGTTCTATTCTCCCCAGGGAGCTCCAGAGCGGAGACTGTGCTTCTTGGCTGGCCCCGAGGCAGAGGGTCAGGGAGATAGCGGCTCTGGAAAGGCGGTATTAATTAGCTTAATAAGCGTGTGTACACCCTTGTGGTTGTGGGACCCGGGAGCTGATGTGACCCCCTGTCACAGACACCATAAATTGCTGAGGTGACCTCCTCCCACCTGAAACCCAGGCACTTAGGGAAATGAATCAGGCCCAGTTTGGGAGCACCATTAAAACGCTCTGTGCTCTGGCCGCCAGTCGTGCCCATGGCCGCTGCCCTCCGTCCTTTCAGTAGAGACTATAGTCAGCGTGCATGGTTTCCTGCAGGAGCTGCCTCGGAGCTGCCTTGTGGCAGGGCGGGGTTGGGGGGGGGGGGAGGTGCGGCAGGCTGGAGCCGGATCCTTTCCAGCTCAGGGGGGTTCCCTGGTGAGGGGATGGTGTGTGGGGGAGGGCAAGAGGACCTTTCACGTGTGGCCTAGTAGGACCTGTGAATGAATCATTCTGATGATCTCACAGTGAGAGCTGGGACAGAACTTTGACAGCTCAGAGTTTGGACAAGGGTGTGAATGACACACCTTAAGACTCGAGCCCGAGTCCCACCACTTCCCAGCTCTGAGCCCCCACAAATGGGGGCTTCTAGCACCTACTGCTCATGTCCATTAGGAAGATGAAATATGATAATGACCCTCAAGCACTTAGCCTGGCACATGGTAACTGCTCGGTAAACATTAGATATTATTACTAAGTATTCTTAATGAATTACCTGGCACATAGTAGGCAATCAGTTAGGATTTGATGTCTTTAGCAGGTGGATATTTGCCTGTGTTTGTGAAGGTCTAATCCACACACCACTTCTCACTGACTTGACAGTTTGGTTAACTACTTTTTAACTATTTTTAAATACAATCTTTTCGCATTTCACTTATGACCAGGCAGCAGCATCCAGCCCTTGCTCTGCAGGGACAGTGTCCCAGGGTCTAGTCCAGGGGTGGGCAAACTTTTTGACTCGAGGGCCACAATGGGTTCTTAAACTGGACCGGAGGGCCGGAACAAAAGCATGGATGGAGTGTTTGTGTGAACTAATATAAATTCAAAGTAAACATCATTACATAAAAGGGTAGGGTCTTTTTTTTTATTAGTTTTATTCATTTCAAATGGGCCGGATCCGGCCCGCGGGCCGTAGTTTGCCCACGGCTGGTCTAGTCAAACTCTTTTAAAGGCTGAGGACGATTTGACTCTAGCTATAAACTCCTCACTTAGGATCCTGCCTTTGGAGATGTGAGCTTGGTGCCTCCTCACTATGGTACAGCTGCAGCGCTTTAAACATTATCTATTTAATCTCCACAAGCACTTTCCATGTCAGGTATGATTATGCCCATTTAACAGATGAGGACACTGAGGCTCACAGACTTGCCCAGGGATACACAGCCCATGAGCAGCAAAAGGTTGTGATCCCAGGTCTATTGTAATCACATAGTTGGTGCTTTCCCCACTGCACTTAACTCAGACTTTCCCAACCAAAATGGAGATAATTTTCCCTGAAATAGTGGTAGCCACAGCACCTATGAGGGCCTAAGGCAGGGGTGGGCAAACTTTTTGACTCGAGGGCCACAATGGGTTCTTAAACTGGACCGGAGGGCCGGAACAAAAGCATGGATGGAGTGTTTGTGTGAACTAATATAAATTCAAAGTAAACATCATTACATAAAAGGGTACGGTCTTTTTTTTTTTTTTAGTTTTATTCATTTCAAACGGGCCGGATTCGGCCCGCGGGCCGTAGTTTGCCCACGGCTGGCCTAAGGGTTTCTGTGGTAGAGGTACCACCTGGGACAGGTAGTAGGGCAATGTTTATAACCCCTGGCTTCTCCTTTCACATCCATTCCACCCTCATTTATCAGCACATTTTTGTGCCAAGTCTTAGAGGGAACCAAGAGGAGTCAGACACACTCAGTGAGCAATCGAAAAGCATCATTGGTTCTTGCCTTTCATCTAGAACCAGCCACATAATTTGCGGGGCCCGATGCAAAT
Organism: Myotis nattereri; assembly: GCF_964212035.1. Classification (NCBI taxonomy): domain Eukaryota; kingdom Metazoa; phylum Chordata; class Mammalia; order Chiroptera; family Vespertilionidae; genus Myotis; species Myotis nattereri. The sequence continues at coordinate 28,872,261 of NC_138089.1, forward strand.
AAAAATGCATTGCTTCTTGTTCAAAAAGAAAGAATTTCACCCTAGCTGGTTTGGCTCAGCGGATTGAGCATCAACCTGCAGACTGAAGGGTCCCGGGTTCAATTCCGGTCAAGGGCACATGTCTGGGTTGTGAGCTCGATTCCCAGTAGGGGGCATGCAGTAGGCAGCCGATCAATGATTCTCTTTTATCATTGATGTTTCTATCTCTCTCTCCTTCTCCCTTCCTCTCTGAAATCAATAAACGTATATTTTTTTTAAATTAAGAATTTCAAATGGTGACAGCAGAACATGGGGGTTTATGCCAGGCCTGGGGCCCTCCTGAGTGTGACCCCCACCCCCGCCCACTGAGACTGCCCTGGGCATCCACCATGAGGCTGGGCCCCAGCACATCAGCACTAGGAAAGCAGCACCTCAGAGTGTCCACCCCCAGCTCATCACCAGGCACAAGGTAGGAACTAAACAGGTTATTGAGTGAGTTCACTCCAACTCTGTGAGATGGACACACGATCGTGGATTTGCGGATGGGTAAACTGAGACTCAGGAAGGCTGCTGCCTCACCTATCCTCACCCCAAACCCAGGTCCCTGACTCCTGCCCGGCGTGCCCGCCTGCTGTTCCATGCTGACCCCCATTCTGGCCTTCGTTTTCCTGATCCCAGAGAGAAGGGTGAGTGTTTACCACGGGCTGAAGTTTATTCTATGTTTGTGTTTTCCAATAATTGATTCCAACAGCTCCTACAGACGTCCTGCCGAAGGAAAACATGTTTTGCTCACTCAACCTTCAACTTCCTCACGGCGCCACAATGGTGGGGGCCTACCACCGTGAGGAAAGCGTGGGGTGACTTTTCCCTTGGTTATGTTATTTTTTTCCATCTCCCTGTCGGGGGACAACAAAACATGTTTTCCTTTTTTCCAAAGGAAATTGGAACTTTCTTATTGATTACTCGTTGCCTAAAATTCATCTTCCCTCTGTGATTATGCTGGATTGGGCAAGTTGTGTGAGTGAACATCAAAATAAAGGACTGTCCTTCATTTTACTGGAAGGGCAACCATCACAACCCAAATTTTCATTCATATGAAGCCGTCGACACCACTGAAATTCACCTTGGCTTTCTCATCAGTCTGTGCACACGTTTACAGTGGCTTCATTAGTCCGGGTTCACCTTTTTCAGAGTGTAGGATTGGGTAACCTCACACATAGCCACTCTTCTGGTCAAGGTGGAGGGCTGCCTAGAGTTCGCTGAAACAGATATTGGGGTGGGTGGGTAGTGTGAAGTAGGGGCCAAGAAGCTTTCCTTCCCCACATGCATATCCAACTGATCCAACACCATTTTCCTACTGTACAGCATCTTGGTTGTCATAAATCTGGTGACTCTATACATGTTGGTCCAGTCCTGGACTTTCTGGTCTGTTTTCTTAGTCTATTTGTCTAGTTTTGCACCAAGACCATCTGAGTTAATTACTATTCTAGCCACTGGAATCAATACATCATGGTTGGCCAATAACTTCTCTATTGCTGAACATTTGGGTTGTTTCCAGTGTTTTATTATTATGACTTGTATCATACTAAGTAATAGTAATAAAAAAGAAAAGCACATATAGCTGAAGTGATGTGCCAGGCTCTGTTTTAGTTGGGATTAACTCATTTAATCTTCATAAAAACCCTTGGAGGGAGGTGCTATTGTGATCTCCAATCTGAGAGATGAGGACCTCAGGGCACAGAGAAGGTAAGTTATCTGCCTTTGATCCCACAGCTTCTGCCCAGTGGAGCTGGTTTTGGATCCTGTACTTTTATCCATTCCCCTCTGACATCAATGAACGGATGAAAGGGGTGTGTGTAAAGGAATGAATCAAACGTGGGCAGTAATACCTTTCTTATCTTCTTTTTTTGTTGTTGTTGTTAATCCTCACTGGAGGGTATTTTTATCATTGATTTTTTTTTTTTTTTCTTTAGAGAGAGTGGAAGGAAGGGGGAGAGACGTAGAGAAGAGAAACATCGACAGGAGAGAGACACGTCGATTGGTTGCCTCCCGCACAAGGCCCGGCTGGGCAAGGGATCAAACCTGCAACCCAGGCACGTGCCCTTGACCAGAATTGAAACTAGGACCCTTCAGTCAACAGGCTGACACTCTAACCACTGAGGAAAAACCAGGTAGGGCTCTTATCTTTTTTAATGAATTAACTGGCTCAGTGGCTGTGGAGCCTGAGAGCCCTGAGACTCTGCCCCAGCTCCACTACTCACTGGCTACATGACTGTGGGCAGGTTACTACTCCCTAAGTCTCAGTTTCCCTGTCTATCAAATGTAGATAATAGGCCTACTTGTCTGGGTTGTGATGGGGCTCCAGAGACCAGTACAGTGCCTGCTGAGTCAAAGGAGGTTCCTTATCCTGTCTTATCTGCCTTGACTGAGGGCCCAGGGGCCTTGTGGCTTCAGAGGGCTCCTCCCAAAGAGATCTCTGCTTTGCAGACATTCTGGGCTTCCTGATGGATTTGGAGGGGCCTTCCTAGATGAACTGAGGGGTGGGATAGCTGAGGACCAGGCCAATGGAACCCCAAAACCTGCTTCTCATAGCCTCTCTCTGGTGCTCTGCCCCATTTATTGGGCAGCACCTTCACTTTCAAGGGCAGCCCCCACCTCATCACTACAGGTCACTCTCCTGACCTCCTCACAGGCCTGAGGAAGCATCTGATGGTATTGCCAGCCTCCTGCAACTGGTCTGTGAGCTCCTGGGGATGGAACCCTGTTGTGGCTCTACTGATAGAACCTGGCACAGGGAGGCCAGGAGATATTTCTAAGTGAACAAATGCATTTCATCAAGCCGTTACCTCTGGTGACCAACTGCCTTGGTTTGTCCAAGACTGAGGGGTTTCCAGGGATGCAGGACTTTTAGTGCTAAAACCTTCCACATCTTGGGCAAACCAGGACAAGTTGGTCACCTGAAGTACCACTGTGCAGCAGGTTCTGGGTTCAGCCTTTACAGCCACCATCTGGTCTAATCCTCAGGTCCCCTGGAAGCAGAGCTTGAGTCAGGGACTCAGGTGCACGTGAATTATTGAAGAAGTGCTGTCAGCAGGAGTAAGGGATGCAGGAGCCAAGCAAGACTGCGATCCTGGCTGGAGAGTGTCCTCAGCCTGGTCCCTGGGGGAGCTCTGGAGTGCAAAGAGCACCACAGATTGGCTCCCACCTGGGTGAGGGGCCCACCATGAAGAAGGGTGTTAGCTGAGGGCCATGCTCAGGAGAAAGGGCAGTTGTCAGCATCAGCGGCCATCACTGTCGCTGGGGAACAGGAGCACTTAGGGATCTAGGCAGGACCCCCAGTGTCCACTATATTTCACAATAGCCATGGAGGGAGGTCAAGTATGATTAAATCCTTAATTACCTTTTTAACCTAAAATCACCCAGTGGCTCCCACTACACTGACAATAAAATCTAAAGTCCTTACAATGGCTGCTGGTCCCCATTTCTGTCCTCTGCATCTCATTTAAATCCCAGCCACCCTCCTCTCCAGTCACCAGGCACTCTAAGCTTTGCCTGATCCAAGGTCATCGTCCTTGGTGTTTATTCCTTCTGCCTAGACTCCCCGTGGCCCAGAACTCTCCCTGGCTGCTGCTTCCTGTCATTCAGGTCTCAGCTCAAATGTAGGTGTCCCCAGCTCTGCCACTAACATCCTCCCATGCCCCTAGTCACTCACTGTCATGTGACTTCAGATTATTTTCATCATACTCACTGCTATCTGAAATTAATGTTTATTTTCTTCAATAGCTTTATGCCCATCTCCATCTCCAGAATGTAAATTCTATGAAAGTGGTGAGCTTTTCTGTTCTCTACTGAATTTTAAGGCACATAGTAGGTGCTCAATAAATACTATAGATGACAAAATGGAGTCTCTGAAAAGTCACAGTGCACCTGCTGCCAAGTGGCAGAGCAGAAAACCAAACCAAGCAGACCCTAAGGTTGGGCTCCTGACCACCAGCTGCCCCACCTCCTTAGCCTTAGGGCCAGCCGGTAACAGTGGAGATGGTGTCTGGCTCAGGAGCTGGCAGATAAGCAGGGAGCATATGAGTGACAGGGCCAGTGATGAGAAAATAGCCATGGAGGGAGGTCAAGTATGATGAAACCCTTAATGACCTTTTTAACCTAAAATCACCCAGTGGCTCCCACTACACTGACAATAAAATCTGAAGTCCTTCTTGGCCTCTTGGAAGGGGCAGTGAGACTGAGCTCTGGCTGCATTTCCTGGGGACTCAACATGTAGGCATCGCCAACCTGCCATTAGAATGCGCTGGCTGGCTCCTGGGAGGTGGGGTGGCGGGTGCTGTCTGCGGCGGTGATCAATGTGAATAATAAACGTTTAGAGTTAATAAGCTCGAGTTAACTCCTCTCGCTTCAGTGACTAATGGGCTTCCCGGAGCCCATAACTCATGCTGTCGGCAAACCTCCCTTTCCGCGGTGTTGCCCTAGACCCAGCCTGCTGTGAGGGCTGCCGGGGAGGAAGGACCCGGCTTGGTGGAGACATTTATGGCACTGAATGCAGTGTTTTCGGGGAGCAGAAGGGTCTTTCTGGCTAGTCTCTGGCTCCAGAGAGGAGATGGCTGGGGATGAGGGAGGTTGGTGATTGATCTGCCATCCATCCAAGCCCACCTCTGCCACCAGCAGCTGGGGGACCATGGGAGAGTCCTGTTTCCTTTTGCACCTCCAGTTTCTCATTTGTCAAAGAAGATAACAATAACTGGGGCTGTTCCAAGAATCAAGTGGTGTGATGGGTATAAAAAGTGCTAGAGTGGTTCTGGGGCCAGCAGCATCCGAATCTCCTAGAGGCTGGGTGGAAATGCAAAATCTGGGGACATGTCCCAAAACTGCTGGACCGGAACCTGCATGTTAATAAGACACCCAGTGCTCTTTGTGCATGATGTCAGTCTGAGCGTCACTGGCCTAGACCAACCATGACCAATCAGAAACTTTGGTGCTCTGGTGCACTAGTCCCCTGTTGAGAGCAGACACCACTAATCGGTCACAGCACTCTTGCCAGTGAGTCTAGAAATGGGCTCAGGATCTCTTTCTGCATAGCAGCCTCTGCCACTGTTCAGGGGTGGCATGCAAGATGGCAGCTGGTGGTTGTCCTGAGCCTAGACTCGGTGGCCCCAAATCCCTGACCAAGATTGAAAAACCTGGCCTAGTCCCTTCTGCACAGTTTCTGGCACCTGTACTGCTCACAGGGCAGGGAAGGTGGGATGAGGCACGAGAAAGGCAGATGTGGGGCAAGGATCACTCATGAGGCTCAGTGAGCAATGGGATTCCTGCCAGTGTGAAGGTGAGCAGAGGAATGGACACTTGACTATCTCTTGGAAGACCCAGGAATGGGATCTCGGTGGGCTGGACCCCCGTCCCCCAGCCCCCACCACCCAGCCCAGCAGGGAGAACACGACCTTTCACACTAGTGTCCTTTGTTCATTATGACGATGTGACAAGCAGATATGTATAAGAACAGCTAAAAATGACTTTTAAGAAAAAGTATCTGCTACTTAAATTATTAGAGGTACAAGAAGTTATTGTGAAAGTAAAAATATAGAGAAGTGACATAAAAAATATCTTGCTCCTTGCAATCCTCTTGTCCTAGGGTAACTGATGTTAGCAGTTTGGCGACTATTTCTTTCTAGTTTACTCTCTCAAACATATTTACAAAGATAAGATCACACCATATACCTGACTTTGCACCTTTTTTTTGGGTCTAATAATATACCATAAACATGGCTCCAAGTTCATTCATATATTTATACATACCTACATTAATATCTAATTATTTTTATTAGCTGCCTCACATTATAGAATATCCCAGGATTCATTAAATTATTCTATTAATCAACATTTAGTTTTCTCTCTCTCCCTCTCTCTTTTTGCTATAAACACCCTTGTAGGTATTACCTTATGTGTCTATGTGGTTTTGCAGGATAACTTCTCTAAAGTGGAGTTACTAGATCAAAGGGCATACGCATTTTAAAGTTTAATAGAAACTGCAGATGACTGTCCCAAAAGATTATAGCAGCTCACACTCCCACCAGCAGAGTTGAAACTGCTTGACTGCCCCCCTCCTTGCTGGCACTGGATATCATCAATATTTAATATTTTTTTCAAATCTGATGGGAGGAAATGGCATCTCATTGTTCTTTTAATTTGCATTTCCACAACTGCCTGAGAGGTTGAGCATCTTTTTATTTGTTTGTTGGTCATTTGCATTTCGGCAGTGAATTGCCTGATCATATTCTTTATCCACCTTCCTTCCTTTCTTTTTTGTTTTCTTTCTTTCTTTCTTTCTTTCTTTCTTTTTCTTTCTTTCTTTCTTTCTTAATTTTTGTTACCTATTTTTAGGCACTTTTTGTATGTTAGTATTAACTCTTTGTCTGTCTCATATATGATCCACCTCTGTGCCAAAAAGGTTCTGTAAGCTGCCAGGACAGAATTGCACAAGATGAAGCCATAGGAATAAATGCAAATTCTTTTTGTGGGTCTGCAAGGCTGAACTACCCGTGGATGGAGGAGATGGGGCTTGTTGTCCGCACAAGGCATCAGAGGATGGTGAGCTCAGTGGGAGGTAACAGTGGGATCAGCTGCTAAAACAGCTAAATTAGGGCCGCAGGGTGCATTCATTGAGATAAAGGGTTTAAAATGCTCTGCCCGCTCCTGGGAAAGGCATTAATCTCTGAGCTGCTGGAGAAGGGTGAGGAGCTGCTGGGACCCCCTTCTACTGAGGAGCTGGCCCTGCTCAGCGTGGAACAGAGCAGGGCTGTCCCAGGACGAGGGAGTTGAGGGCTGCGGGTCCAGGGGGCACAGTGGGGGCCCGGGAGACATCCCAGGGAGCTGGATCTCAGCTGAGAGTGAGGAGAAATTTTCTCCTTAAACCGCTATTTTCAGAATTGCATCCAAAGCACCTCCTACTCCTTTCCCTGCTTTATCTTCTCATCGCGCTTGCAATATCCAACACACTAAATGTTATTGTGTGTGCTGCTTGCATCTCACTAGAATGTCAGCTCCGTGAGCACAGTTTTTTTCTGTTTTATTCATTACTTTGTCCCTTCCAGAGGTGTTGTTATTGTGCCTCCAGTCTGATCTGTGGAGATATGGGATGGGCTGAGCAATAAGTAGTGAGTTCCCTATTGGGAGATATGAACACACAGAACTTCCTGGCCACCCAGCAGGCTTTCTGTGCAGGAGACCCCAGGATTCCTCTGCGGTCCTCTCATCAAGGTAAGGTCTGGAAGGGCCTTTGGATCAACAGGCAACAGGAGACCCCCTGGGCCTCCCCTGGCTTCCAGGGGCCTGCGGTCAGCCAGCTGGGACACCGGAGCACTCCAACTGGGTCAATTTCTGTTTATGCCCTTGTCCTGGCCCATCCTACGCCTGGGCCCCACCCCCGGTCAGCCCCAGTCCAACCTCAACTCTCCCCTCAGCATGAGGCCCTCGTGTTTTGGAAAATCAACCGGCATCATACCAGACTGAAAATATCTCAAAATATCGCTTGTGACTTCCTCCCCGAGGTCCCCCGCCTGGGCGGGCAGCAACCTTTCCCTTGCTGTTGATTTTCAAGAAAGGCTCTTCCATAGCTGGGACATAGGGAATTTCCAGTATTTTTCTTCCTCTGCTTTTTTTTTTTTTTTTGGCCTTCAGACGCCCACATTGTGTTGTCCTGACGCAGCTCCAGGCAATGTTTGGCCCCAGAGGCCTGGGCTGGGTCAGTGAGGCCTGGACCAGCAGCCCTGGCTCCTTGGGCGCAGGAACAATGCATCCATAATTCATTGAAAACTCCCCTCGGATGACTTTTTCCTGTTGCTGATTGTCTCCGCGTTCCAGGCTGCACAAACTGCTTTTTCCTCCGGCTAAATTTAAAAGGGCCAGACCCTGGAAACAGTGCACTGGGCTGGCCTCACGGTGAGGGCAAAGGTAGGGAGGCTGGTGGAGGCAGAGCCTGAAGCCAGTGCTTCCCTGACAACACATACACAGGTAGCCGCAGCCTGTCTTTATATTAATCCCCCAAACTACACACAGAGCCCCGTGGGCCACAAGCTTTAGAGTTCAGAGAACCCTACTAGGTCTGTATCTGTGGAGGTCAGAGAGGCCCTTACAGAGCAGGGGGAGCAGGCAGGTCTGGGGGTCCACAGTGCCAGACCCCAGTGGGCACTGGATTCACAGGGTGAAGAAAGGGGTTTTCTCTCAGGCAGAACAGAGCAGGGAGAAAATGGGTGGGCAGGAGCGAGGGAGCCCTCATCACTGGGGGGTGTAAGCAGAGGCGGCATGCCCACTGACAGGAAAGCTGCCACAGGCTGACAGTGCCAGGTGGGAGGCAGGCGGACTTCTAGGGCTTTGTCCTCTACCCAGGTAGACGACAGCACCTTGGAGGTTGCAGCAGGGCTGAGACCACAGCCTTGCCCCCTCTGCCCGCGGACCCATGGCTTTTCTTAAGAGGGGGGCCACATTCTCTGGGCTTGCCTTCCAGCTCTGCTACTGACCTGCTGTGTGGCCTTATGCAACTCCTTTCACATCTCTATGCCTCAATGCCCCATCTTCAAAATGGGATAGGCTTTTGTGTTAAGCATCGTCATCTCTGGAGTCAGATTTAAGTGGGAAAAGTAAATCCCAACGCCTCAGGGACCTGGCTTTGTCACTAAAGGCTGGCCACACGGTTGAGCACATGTTTGGGAGGAGGCACAGTCCTGGGACCCATCCCTCTGTTTATCCCCTGCTGGCTCTTTCGGGAAGGAGGGGAGGAAAAGCCCAGCATCCATCATCACTGTGTAACCTGGAATCAGCCACCCATTTCCCAGGCGACCTCACCAGCCTCATCACCATCAGCGTTGGTCCCCACATCACAGGGCTGCTGAGGGAGAGGGGTAGTGGAGACGGAGCAGAGAGCAGGGAGCCGTGACGTGGATAGCCCTGGGAGACAGAAAGCGAAACTGGGTGCTGCTCTGAAGCCTCAAGCACCAAGGGTGTGAGTGGGAAGTCAGTGCATCCCAACGGCGCAAGTGCGGCCAGATCAGGCCAGTGTGGGGACGCCCCCCAGTGGACGGGGACCCAAAAAGGACGCCAACCTGCCTCTGTGGAAAGAGATTCTTCACTGTTTCAGAGCCTGTCACACAGGGCTGCTGTGTGTGTGATCCTTTCTGCTACTTCCTTTAGTGCTTGCAGCCCCTCCAGTCTCCCTTCCCCCAGAAAGTTCCTCCCTGACCCAAGAGGTCCCCTCCTTTCCTCTTTCACCTGCAGAGGAGCCGCACTGATGGGACGATGGGATGATGGGACAGGGAAGGTGGCATCAGCCCTCTTCACCTGGGTGCCTAGTGGGCCTCCCGAATTAACACAACAAAACCTAGTTCCTGATGCCCCTCCCCAAGCCTGCTCCCCTTACAGCATTCCAACTCAGGAACAGCATCTCCATCCTCCCAGAACACTGATCATTCCTGAGGCTTTTCTTCTGTCCCACCGCAAATCTGATCTGTTAGGAAACCCTATTAACTTGATCTTCAAAATATAGCCACATTCTGCCTGCCTCTACCTTACCCGCAGACCGACTGTCTTCCCCAACAGCCAGAGGGATCCTTAGTTAAAACTAAGTCAGGTCCTGTCCCTCCTCTGCTCCATACCTTCTATGGCTCCCACCTCACTAGAGTGACTGGGGCACCCCAACCTGTTAGCATGTCCCCCCCCCCCCCAGGTCCCTTCCCAGCTCTTCCCCCACCCTACCCATTTCTCATTTCTCCAGCCCCTCAGGGCCAGGAGATGGAAAGATCCAATCTCCCCCATGCAAGCTCAGGGGCCCCTGCATCCCAGAGACCTGAGGAAGTGAGAGCCAGCAGCCTTAGAGGAGGGCCCATCCTTCTCTCTTTGTGCAGGAGAATTATTATGATGCAGCCAGCAGTGCAGCTTCAGCCTAGGAGAGGGGCTTTCATTTCCCAAGGCCTGAGCTGGGGGCGGAGGAGATTGCTCACAGATAGGGAGACACCAACTGCTGCCAGGGCTGCTACCTCATTCCTGCTCCTAGGCAGGCAGCCAAGCTCCTTAACCCTTGATGGAGCTGGAGACTGGGAGGCAGCCAGCAGGTGGGCCTTGCTGGGTGAGGCTGGTGTTGGGTGAGGGGCTCGTTAGTCGCTTTATTGATAAATACTTCTTTTCATCCATGATTACTGAGCATGAGCTTAGTCCTTCCTCTGCAGTACCTTATTCAATCCACTCCTATCCCTGGGAAGTTGTGACTGTCATCATCCCCACTTTATAGATGAGAACGTGGAGGCCCAGAGACCAAAGTCACTTGCCCACAGTCTCAAGGCTTGGAGGGAGGGGGAACGCAGGGAGAAGCAGGTTTCAGTTTTTGTAGGGAGATTTACTTGCCAGTTCCGGGTGAGGGCTGGAAGTGGCCTCAGTAACTGGGGCCTTGGATTTACTAGTATTTCGCATTTTCCTGAGCCCCCCTGGGCTCTCAGCAGTGAGGCCCCATCCTCTCTTGGGCAAGTACTCTGCTGTCTTCTGCCTCAGTTCGCTCCTATCACTAAATAACTGGCTGTGTTATGGACCTCCTGCTTCTCATCCACTTGTGCTGTGTGTTTAAGACCTGTGTACTGTGTGCGTGCAGCTTGGCCCACTGCTTCTGTTCTTCTCTCTTTAAATCCATATAGTTCTAATAGTGTGTCTATGGATTCTTGGTTGAGTTTTCTAGATGAAAATTTTATCACTTTCTTCCACATCCTTTTATCTCTCTGCTGCGGACTGAACATTTGTGTGTGTTCCCATCCCCAGGTTCCTTGGCTGAAGCCCTAACTCTGGCCCTGTCCCACCCCCCCTCCTGCCCCCATGTGATGGCATTTGGAGGTGAAGTCTTTGGGGGGTGATCAGGTTTAGATGCTGTCACAAGGGTGGAGCCCTCATGATGAGATTGGTACCCTTCTAAGAGGAATAAGAGACATAGTTCTGTGAGCATACACCAAGGTAAGCTGTATCAGGAGGAAGGCCATGCCCAGGAAGAGAGTCCTTACCAAAGCCCAACCATGCTGGCACTCGGACCTTAATCTCCCAGGCTCCCGGCAGCGAGAAATAAGTTTCTGTTGCTTAACTACCCAGTCTATGGCAGTTTGGGATAGCAGACTGAATTCACCAAAATGCTCTTTCTTTTTCTTTCCATACAGTGTTCAGGATTTCCAATATAATTTGGATAGTGGTGTTGACAACAGTACCCTTGTCTTGTTCCTAACTTTAGGGGAATGCATTTAAAGTGTTTCCATTAAGAAAAATGTTTGCTTCAGAGTATTTTGGTTGCTGTTGTTAATCCTCACCCAAAGATATTTTTCCATTGATTTTTAGAGAGAGTGGAAGGAAAGAAGGGAGAGAGAAAGAGAGAGGAAAAGGGAGAGGGGGAGGGGGAGAGGGAGAGAGAGGGGGAGGGGGAGGGAGAAAGAAACATCGATGTGAGAAAGACACATCGATTGGTTGCCTTTTGCACATACTTGACCAGGGCCGTGGATGGAACCTGTAACCCAGGTAGGTGCTCTTGACTGGACTTGAACCCCTGACCCTTCAGTACATGGGCCAACACTCTAACCACTTAGCAACATGGACCAAGGCAAGGGTTTTTTTTGTGTGTGTTTTTTTTTGGTAAAATATAAATGAACATAAGGATGCCATCTTAAGGATTTTAAGTACAGTTAACTGGTATTAAATACATTCACATTGTTCTGCAACCACTACAAACATCTATCCACATAAATATTTTAATTTTGTAAAATTAAAACTCTATACCCATTAAACAATTTCTCTCTTCCCACCAGTCCCTGGCAACTACCATTCTACTTTCTGTCTCTGATTTTGATTTCTCTAGGGAACCTCATATGAATGGAATCATACAGTATTTATCTTTTTGTCAGTGGCTCATTTTACTCAGCTTAATGTCCTCAAGGTTAATCCATGTTATAGTACATTGCAGAATTTTATTACTTTTTAAGGCTGAATATATTCCATTGAATGTATAGACCATATTTTGCTTATCTATTCCTCTGCCAATGGACACAGGTTACTGCCATGTTTTAGCTATCCTCCTATATAATAAAAGCCAAATATGCTAAATGTCTGGTCAACTGGTTGGCTGTTCAACCAATCAAAGTGTAATATGCTAATGATATGCTAAGGCTGCTCAACTGCTTGCTATGACATGCACTGACCACCAGGGGGCAGATAGTCAACTGGTAGGTTAGCTTGCTGCTGGGGTCTAGCAGATTGGGACTGAGTAGGATGGGCCGGACACCTCCTGGAGCCCTCCCGTGGTCTCTCCCTGACTGGCCAAACTCCGGTGTCACTCCTCGGCCCCGATTGTGCACCGGTGGGGTCCGTTGGCCTGGCCTGTGCCCTCTTGCAATCCGGGACCCCTCGGGGGATGTCAGAGAGCCGGTTTCAGCCTGATCCCACAGGCCAGGCCAAGGGACCCCACTCATGCACAAATTAGTGCACCAGGCCTCTAGTCTATAATAATAAAAGCGTAATATGCTAATTAGACCAGACATCCTTCCAGACATCCTTCCTTCCAGACAAAGCCTCAGTGGGTGGGGGCTGAGGCCCCTGGCCATGGTGGCAGGCAGGAGCAGGGCCAAGGCCTTTGCATGAATTTTGTGCATTGGGCCTCTAGTTGTAATACTGCTATGAACATGGGTGTACAAATATCTCTTTGAGAACCTGCCTTCAATTCTTTTGGATGCCTAGAAGTAAGATTGCTGGCTCATATAGTAATTTTATTTTTAATTATTTGAAGAACCCCCCATACTGGTTTCCACAGCAGCTTACTATTCCCAGCAATAGTGCACAAGGATTCCATTGTCTCCACATCCTCACCAACACTTGCTGTTTGCTGTTTGATAGTAGCTATCCTAATGGGTGTGAGATGGTAACTCATTATAATTTTGATTTACATTTCTCTACTGACTACTGACATTGAGCCTTTTTTCATGTGTTTATTGGCCATTTGTATATCTTCTTTGGAAAAATGACTATTCAAATCCTTTGCCCAGTTTTTGCATTAAGCTGTTTTATTTTTTTTTTTTTTATTTTTTTTAAAATATATTTTATTGATTTTTTACAGAGAGGAAGGGAGAGAGATAGAGAGTTAGAAACATCGATGGGAGAGAAACATCGATCAGCTGCCTCCTGCACACCTCCCACTGGGGATGTGCCCGCAACCCAGGTACATGCCCCTGACCGGAATCGAACCCGGGACCCCCCAGTCCGCAGGCCGACGCTCTATCCACTGAGCCAAACCGGTTTCGGCTTGCATTAAGCTGTTTTAGAAGTTCTCTATATATTCTGGCTATTAATCCCTTATCAGCATATGATTTTCAAATATGTTTGCCCATTCTGTGGGCTACCTTTTTATTCCTTGGAGAGTGTCTTCTGATGCACACATTTCTAAAATTTTCATGAAATCCAATTTGTCTATTTTTTCTTTTGTAGCCTGTACCTTTGTGTCATATCCATTAAATCACTGCCAAATCCAATGTCACAATGCTTTTGTCCTGTTTTCTTCAAAGAGTTTCATTGTTTTAGGTCTTACATTTGGTTCTTGATGCATTTGAAGTTAATTTTCATATGTGGTGTTTTGTATGTGGTATTCTTTTACCTGTGGAAATCTAGTACTTTACCAGACCTCACGAAGCCACACCCTAAACATGTGCAGTTTAGCATGCAGCCGAAGACTCAAGGAGATCCCTATGCAAATTTTGAGTTCTCGCTGCATAGCTCCCTCTTCTCTGATGCTCTGCGTCACAAATTCTATTCACCGCTGTCTCTCCAAACTCCAATCTGTCACCCAGCTCAGCAATACTCCATACTGTGCTTGAACTCTCCTTCTCCATATCACGATCCAGAAAGCATGTCTGGCAGAAAGCTGGAGGGATTATAGAACACACTCTGGTTCTCTTTCCTGGTGTTTGTGTCAGGAGGACACTCCAGTCTCAGTTACCCCGATGTGTCTGGAAGCAAAATTCAGTCCATATCTTTCTTGCTTGATAACATCTTGTTCCTTGCTTATGTTTTCAGATCCTTCTGTTTATTTAAACACTGAAAACATTCACTTTACATTGTGCCTGACAATTCCAATATCCAAAGTCTTGCATGTCCAATTTAATATTTGATATCTGTTTTCATTCACTTTGATGTGCCTTTTTAAATTTTGGATTGTGAGCTAATATTCAACTGGGTTCTCTCTGTGGGAATCCTATGAGGTCTGGGTTGAGAGTAAACATCTTCAGAGAAGATTTGTGTCTGCTTCTGTCAGGCCTCTCCCTGGGTTTCCCAGACCTCGGAGGCAGCATATACATGTAAATCCAGTATGCACAGGCTGACTAGACAGAGGTGGACCTTGCTTCCCCTTCCTTCTAATTCTATGTGTCCTTGTGCTCAGAAGGGGAGGACGGGAGAGTGGTAAGACGCCCAGGACCCCTAAGTATCAGGCTTAAGAACATAGTACGTCATTTCAAATCCATTACCAGGGGACAAATGTATAATCAAAAAAAAAAAAAAAAAGCCTTTCAATGATACAAATGATGGGGGCAGGTGTGGAGCGGAGAGGGTTAATGGGGGGGGGGTGCGGGAGGAGGACATCTATAACACTTTCAACGATAAAGATAAATTTTAAACAATTAAACCTTAAAAATTCAGATTTAAAAAGCATCTATTACAAAGGGAGCACAAGTAATCAAGTATAGAGCATGTCACTGAACGCCACCCACAGCTCAGGGCCTGAAGTCTCTCTTCCAGGCCTGGAGACCAAGGCAGACCCTCCGGGGTCCTCACCCTGCTCCTAGGAAGAGCCACAGACAAGCAGGGGGCCAGAGCAGGTGTGCTGTCTGTGCCTCTCAGGTGCCACCAGGAAGGCATCAGCACACCCATGGGCTGCCATCTCTGGGACATTGATGCTGGTAAGTCTTCTTCAGGCCTGTTAGCTTGGGTCATGAGGGTGGGCTAAATGGGCCACAGGGGCTCTGGCTTTCCAGGTGCCACCAAAGGGTTCCTGGATGTGGCCTGTCACTGCCTCTTCTGTCCTACTCCAGGGCCCTCTCCCCCTTTTTCCTCCTGCCTTTTATTCTCCTTCCTCCCTCATTTCCTCTTCCCTCCCACCTCCCATTCAGCTCCCTCTCCCCCAACACTCCCTCCTGGGCTCTCCCTTCTTATCATCTCTCTCCTGTCTCTCCCTTAGTTTGGTCTCCCTCTGTTCTGCATTTTTCTTCCTGTCTTCCCTCTCCCTCTTCTCTCACAACCCTGTTTTCCACTTGGGCGAGAACCTGAGCCATTCCCAACCAGTGAAGGGGAGGAGGGCATAGTTTAGTCCCATCCCAGACCTCCCATGGTAACGTCTCATTTGGCTTGGCCCCCTGGTCAGGTTTGTTTCCTTGGGAGCGGGAGAATCCAGGCTGCTTCACTGGTCACAGAAGCAGCTCTGGGTCAGAGCACCCTAGTTTCCAAGGACTGGACCTAGAACTGAGCTGCTGGGGACATCTGGCCTTGTAGAGCCAGCCTAGCCCATGGCCTCATCCAGATGCTGGAGGCATGCTTGTTTATTACATAGAGGCTCAGAGAAAGGGGGTGGGGGTGGGGGTGGGGGAGGCAGGGCAGGTGGGCAAGGGAGGAGCCTCATCCAGGCCTGGCACTCTGGTGGTCAAGGGGCCTGCATCACTTCTTGGAGGCTGGTTTCTTCCAAGAGTTCATCTTCTTACTGTCCCTCCTGCCTTGGATGAGAGGATGCAGATTCATCCTAAAAATCAAAATAGAGAGAAGCAAATGCTGGGAAATGGGTGGAGAGGGCTGGTCTGGACAGCACTTGATCCCTGTGCTGGCCTGGGCCAAGGTGAGCATGGCCTCCACCTTGCACAGCTGAGGTCCTCTTGGCATCGCTTCAACCTGGGATTCCAGTGCACCTGTGACTTTTCTAGGTGCTCACGGTTATGCTTTTCTATTTTCATGAGAAGTGTGCGATTTTTCACGCTCTTGCAGGACACATGATTTGCTTCACAGTGAATACGGCCAAGTCAGTGGACTTGACAAGTCTAGGAAGTTTATGCAGGAAGACAGCCTGCGGTCTCCACCCTTCTCAGACAGACAGATGGGTCTGGGGTGTGGGGTTTCACCACAAGCTTAAAGGCTTCAATCTCCGCCAACCAGATCAGGGAGAGCAACTGGGCAGTATGTTGATAAAAGAGGTCAGAGGTCAGAGATTGTTGGAGATGTGACTCCCCAAGGTCATTTAGCCCCCTGTGGCCTCTGGGAGTTATGCCTATTCTGCCAACCACAAGAGGGCCCCTCAGCCCCTGGGCTGGGAAACCACCTACTTCTTCTCATGTTCAGGGAAATAGTCCTCCATCTTGTCCCCTACGGTCAACGAGGAGATGCTTCCTTGGATGTCTTCCAAAATTGTTCTCTTGTCTGAGTCAGTGTCATCCAGGCTCAGGAAGGAGGGTAAAACGCTGCTGGGGAGGCAGGAAGGGGAGGGCAGTGCTCAGTGGAGGCCCAGTCAGAGGGGGCCCAGAGCTGGGGGTGTCTGGGCAAGCAGCCCTCACTCAGAGCTGCGCCCCAATGTTCCAGTTCCTAGAGAGAGAAGGGCGCAGGTGCTTCTCCAGAGGAAGGGTGAAGGGAGGCCTGACCCCTGGGGACCCAGAGGTTCACTGGGGTTGGCTTCCCTGGCTTCTTTTTCAGATTGGAATTGCCCTAACTCCATGCCCACGATACCTGTACACACAGCCTGACCATCAAACGAGCAAAGGAGAGAACAGGAAGCCAAGAAAATAAGTCATCATGTACAATGTTATGGATTGTATCCCCCAAAATTCATATACAGGAGTCCTAACCCCTAGTACCCCAAGATGTAGGAAATAGGGTCACTGCGGATGTAGTGAGCTAGAAGTCATACTAGAGTAGGGTGGGCCTCAATCTAATATACCTGGTGTCTTTATAAAAAAGGGACATGTGGACACAGACATGCACATAGGGGAACACCATGTGAAGATGAGTGGTGCTGTCCTGGCTGGTTTGGCTCAGTGGTTGGAATGTTTGCCTGTAGACTAAGGGGTCATGGGTTCAATTCCTGGTCAAGGGCACGTACTTCAGTTTCAGGTTTGATCTCCAACCCCAGCTGGGGCACATGGGGGAGGCAATCAGTTGATGTCTCTTTCTCACATTCATGTTTCCCTCCCTCCTTCCCACCTTCCCTCCCTCTTTCATTCCTCCCTCCTTCCTCCCTTCCACTCTCTAAGGATCAATGAAAAAAATATCTTTGGGTGAGGATTAAAAAAATAAATAAATAAAAGATGAGTGGTGCAGCCACAGCCTAGGAATGCCCAGCGCTTGGAGGGCTGAACTAGATCCTTCCTAGCACCCTCAGAGGAAGCCTGCCCTGCCCATACCTGCATCTCAGACTTCTGGCCTCCTGAACCGCAAGTCAATACATTTCAGTTTGTGGAAGTGTCACACTGCTCTAGGAAACTAATGAATATGTGTGGTCACTCCTCACCTTTGCACCACAGCTCAAGGCTTTCCAGCCATTCACTGTATGCAAACACTGTTCGGGTTACAAGATGGTTTTGAGCATCGAAGTGGCCCTAGGGGACAGGAAGTGCAGGGTGGCACCCTCGGGGACAGGAAGTGCAGGGTGCCCATTTTATCGACAAGAGAAGAGAGGGGAGCTGGAGGGCACATATTAGGTTCATGGGAGAGGCAGGACCAGCCCTTTCATTCATTGTTTCTTCATATTTTTTGAGCCCTCGCTATGCGACTAGATTAAGGGAAAAGCAGTTCAGAGGTAAGAGACAAAGGGAGAAGAGAGAGGGGGGTCTCCTCTAGCATTGCAAGGGCCCCCCAAAAATAAAAAATGGAATGCTACCAAAACAGGGTCACAGAATCTGGGTATATTCACAATGTTAGCATTTAGTAAACTAACGTCTCTCTTCACAGCTCACCCTGCCGCCCTGCCCGATGGGGAGCACACACACAAAGTCCAAGTGACTTCACAACACTGCAATGGGGCGCAAGACATTAACCAAAAAAATTTATATACACGAGATTAAAAATGGTGGCAGAGTAGGAGGATGCTGCATGGTCATGCTCCCAGGAACAAGCTGGAATTACAACTGAAATACGAGAAGGCTTCCTGAATAATCAACGGAAAACTCACAGGAGAGAACCCTGATACCCAAGGACTGAAGTTGGAGCCGGCATAGAGACTGGTAGGAGAAGCAGAGACATGACCAACAGAGGGGAACTGAAGTCCCAGAGAGTTATCTCAGCTGGTGGTGGAGGGGTGGGAGGTGCCACTGAGAATTCTGGGATCTAATCCCAGAGCTGGGCTCCCCAGCAGAGAGCACCAAAGTTGAGGAAGGTATCCACATAGCATCAAGCTGTGGAAAGCAGTGGGGTGCTGTCGGCCAGGGAGTGGCAGCTGGGAGTTCAGGCACCCTCTTAAAGGGCCAAGGCACAAACATTCTCTGTGGAGCCACCCACCTTGTGCTCTGGTAGAGGGAGGGCGAAGAGGACTGGAGCTGTGAGAACAAAGGCCAGCACTGCGGACTCGGGGGATAGAGCTCAGAAGGCAGACACCCCAAGTTTCCTCAGCTCAGTCATTCCCTCACACAGCCATATAGACATCTGCCTTCCCTGGGGGGAAGACAGTTGACACACCCTATTGGAAAACACCTTGCCCTGAGGCCGCTTAAGAGATTAAAAGTAACAATTTGAAGGAGTAACAGTTGTTTGTGTACCCCGCCCCCATCCAAGGAACAGCAGCCTCCTGTTCGCCACACCCTCTGTCTGAGGAACGGCAGATGTGTGTGAAGCCTCCCAACACCAGCCAGAGGAGCCACCACAGCAGTGAACAGCACCCACCACTGGAGCTGCTCCCAACTGAGGAGCAGCTGCTACCACAACTACCCAAGGAGTAACCGCAGCCCCAGGAGCCACTGCCACCCAGGGAGCAGCCACTGAACAACTCAACATCTAGATATGTTGGTGAGATCAAACATGGGTAGACAAAGAAACCCCCAAAGGAAAGAAAAGGAGGACTCGCCAGAAAAGCAGCTAAGTGAAACCGAGGCATACAGCATGACAGAAAAAGAATTTAGATTAAGGGTTCTAGAATGCATAAACCAGATGGAGGAAAAAATCAACTATTTATGCAAGAAGCAAGAAGAAACAGATGAAAAAATCAGTAAGTTATGTAAGAACCAAGAAGAAATGAAGAGTGATATAGCTGCAATAAAAAACACCATTGAGGAGAAACCAAGATGGCGGCATAGGTAAACACTGGAGATTGCTGCCTCACACAACCACTTCAAAAATACAACTAAAAGACATAACGGACATCATCCAGAACCACAGGAAGGCTGGCTGAGTGGAATTTCTACAACTAGAAGGAAAGAGAAAAGCATACCAAGACTCAGAGGAGGTGCGGTGCTGAAGTAAATACAAAGGTGCAGAGGTGCATGCGGAGAGGGCTGGTGGCTGAGGACACAATTGTCTTTTTCAATCGGGAGGGAGTCTCAGGCTCTGAGCTCCAGTTCTGGGTGAGTCTCTGTGAACCCAGACTCATACGGGAAAACGGGAATGTCTGGCATCTGTTGGAACTCAAGGGCAGCTTTCTCTCGGAGGCACTCTTGGCGATTGCCAGGACCTCTGAAGGCAGGACTGAGAGCAGCCATACTGCTGGCTCACTCGGCCTGCCCTATTGATCCCCTGGGACCCCGCCCCGCCCAAGCCATGAATGGAGGCTTTTGCATATGAAAGGCCTGGCCCTTTGTAACCTGAAAATAACTTAACAAACTGCAGCTGCCCCAAGGCCCCAGGGAAACTTGCATTGTTTTACAGCTGGCTTCTGCTGGGTAGCCTCAGGCAAAGGCTAGATTAGCACCTCCTTAGATCCAAGAGCCAGTGTACCCAGTGGTCAGAGTGGGACCATCCAATTACAACTCCTCAGATCTATAAGGGACACACTCAGGGGGCAGACTCAGTGAGCACCAAAGCCCCACTGAAGCAAGTCTTGCCCCATAAGGGTGTCTTCAGCACAGAAGTCCTCCCACCGTAGACACAGCTGATTCTCACAGCCAATTGGCCTGGAGGTCAAATCCTCCCAGTGTTACCTACAACAATCAAGACTTAACTACAACAAGACTGTGCATAAAGCCCACAAGGGGGTGTACCAAGAGTGTCTACCTCAGGTAATTGGGACACTTAGCACAGAAATCCACTCTATCGACACAGCAAAGCATAAAAAATGCCGAGACAAAGAAACAGGACACAAATAACAGAAATGGAGGAAAGCAAACTACTGGATATAGAGTTCAAAACCACACTTTTTAGGTTTTTCAAGAATTTTCTAGAAACCGCCGATAAATGTAGTGAGATCCTCAAGAAATCTAGTGAGACCCCCAATGTTGTGATAAAGGACCAACTAGAAATTAAGCATACACTGACTGAAATAAAGAATATTATACAGACTTCCAATAGCAGAATCAAGTCAAAGATTTGAAATATGAAGAAGCAAAAAACACCCAACCGGAAAAGCAAAATGAAAAAAGAATCCAAAATACGAAGATAGTGTAAGGAGCCTCTGGGACAACTTCAAGTGTACCAACATCCGAATTATAGGGGTGCCAGAAGAAGAGAGAGAGCAAGATATTGAAAACCTATTTGAAGAAATAATGACAGAAAACTTCCCCTACCTGTGGAAAGAAATATAGACTTCCAATCCAGGAAGCACAGAGAACCCCAAACAAAAGGAATCCAAAGAGGACCACACCAAGACACATCATAATTAAAATGCCAAGAGCAAAAGACAAAGAGAGTATCCTAAAAGCAGCAAGAGAAAAACAGTCAGTTACCTACAAGGGAGTACCCATACGACTGTCAGCTGATTTCTCAACAGAAACTTTGCAGGCCAGAAGGGAGTGGCAAGAAATATTCAAAGTGATGAATAGCAAGAACCTACAACCAAGATTACTTTATCCAGCAAAGCTATCATTCAGAATTGAAGGTCAGATAAAGAGCTTCACAGATAAGGAAAAGCTAAAGGAGTTCATCACTACCAAACCAGTATTATATGAAATGCTGAAAGGTATCCTTTAAGAAGAGGAAGAAGAAGAAAAAGGTAAAGATACAAATTATGAACAACAAATACACATCCATCAACAAGTGAATCTAAAAATCAAGTGAATAAATAGTCTGATGAACAGTATGAACTGGTGATTATAATAGAATCAGGGACACAGAAAGGGAATGGACTGACTATTCTTGGGGGGGGGGGGGGAAGAGGTGTGGGGGGTGTGGGAAGAGATTGGACAATAATCATGCACCTATGGATGAGAACAGTGGGTGGGGAGTGAGGGTGGAGGGTGGGGTGGGAACTGGGTGGAGGGGAGTTATGGTGGGAAAAAAGAGGAACCAATGTAATAATCTGAACAATAAAGATTTAATTAAGAAAAAAACACACACAAAATAAATAAATAAATAAATTTAAAAAAAAATAAAAAACAGAAACACCATTGAAAGTTTCAACAGTAGACTAGGAGAAGTGGAGAACCGAATTAGCGAATTAGAAGACAGGGAAACAAAACACACCCAAACTGAACAGCAATTGGCGAAAAAAATTAAAAGACAGGAGGAGAGCCTAAGGGAGCTATGGGACAACATGAAACCAAACAACATACGAATAATAGGGGTGCCAGAACAATAGAAAGAGGAACAAGACTTAGAAAACCTATTTGAAGAAATAATATCAGAAAACTTCCGAGGTGGGGAAGAAAAAAGTCACAGAAGCACAGAGAGTCCCAAACAAGGTGAACCCGAAAAGACCTACAACAAGACACATCCTAATTACCATAGCAAATGTTCAGGACAAAGAGAGAATCTTAAAGGCTGCAAGACAGAGACGGAAAGTTACATACAAGGGATCTCCCATTAGATTATCAAATGATTTCTCAACAGAAACACATCAGGCCAGAAAAGAATGGACAGAAATTTACAAAGTGATGCAAAGCAAAGGACTGAATCCAATAATACTCTATCCAGCAAGGCTATCATTCAAAATTGAAGGGAAAATAAGAAGCTTCACAGACAAAAAAAAGGCTAAGGGAGTTTATCACTACCAAGCCAGCAATGCAAGAAATGCTAAAGGGACTGGTGTAAAAAGAAGAAATAAAAAGCTCAGAAAGAAAACAGCAACAAAAAATAGAAATGGCTACAAACAAGTACCTTTAAATAATAACTTTAAACATAAATGGACTAAATGGTCCAATCAAAAGACATTGAGTGGCTGAATGGATAAAAAACATGACCCATATATTTGCTGTCTACAGGAGATCCACCTCAGAAGAAGGGACTCACACAGACTGAAAGTGAATGGATGGGAAAACATCTTTCAGGCAAATGGAAATGAAAAAAAAGCTGGGGTAGCAATACTTATATCGGACAAAATAGACCTCAAAGTGAAGGCCATAACAAGAGATAAGGGAGGCCACTTCATAATATTAAAGGGATCAATACAACAAGAGGATATAACCCTGATAAACATATATGCACCCAATGCAGAAGCACCCAAATACATAAGAAAATTCCTGGAAGATATCAAGGGAGAGATCGACAACAATACAATCATAGTAGGGGACTTTAATACACCACTGACATCACGGGATAAATCCTCTAGACAAAAAAATCGGCAAAGAAACAGCAATCCTAAATGGCTCACTAGATCAGATGGACTTAATTGACATCTTCAAAACACTTCACCTCAAAGCCACAAAATATAGGTTCTTCTCAAGTGCTCATGGGACATCTTCAAAAATAGACCACATATTGGGTCACAAACAAAGCCTCCCCAAATTCAAGAAGACTGAAATCATACCAAGCATCTTCTCAGACCACAAGGCCATAATATTAGAAATAAACTACAATAAAAACAACTCAAAATACTCAAACACTTGGAAGCTGAATAGCATGTTATTAAATATTGATTGGGTTACAAATGAGATCAAAGAAGAAATTAAAAACATCCTGGAAACTAATGACAATGAAAACACAACAATCCAAAACCTTTGGGACACAATGAAAGCAGTCCGGAGAGGGAAGTTTATAGCTCTACAGGCCTATCTCAACAAACAAGAAAAAATGGTAGTAAATCATCTAAATCTACATCTCAAAGAATTAGAAAGAGAGCAACAAGAAAAGCCCAGAGTGAGCAGAAGGAAGGCGATAACAAAGATTAGAGCAGAAATAAATGACATAGAGACCAAAAAAACTATACAGAAAATCAATGAAACCAAGAGCTGGTTCTTTGAAAGGATAAACAAGATTGACGAACCTCTAGCCAGGCTCACCAAGAAGCAAAGAGAGAGGACCCAAATAAACAAAATCAGAAATGATAGAGGCGAAATAACAACAGACCCCACAGAAATACAAATGATTGTTAAAAAATACTATGGACAACTCTACTCCAACAAACTAGACAACCTGGAGGAAATGGACATATTCCTAGAAAAATACAACATTCCAAAACTTAATCAGGAAGAATCTAAAAATCTCAACAGGCCAATAACTATGGAAGAAATTGAAGCAGTCATCAAAAAGCTTCCAGCAAACAAAAGCCCAGGACCAGAAAGCTTCACAGGGGAGTTTTACCAAACATTCAAGGAAGAACTAAAACCTCTCCTCCTCAGACTACTACAAAAAATTCAAGAGGAAGGAACACTTCCAAGCTCATTCTATGAAGCCAGCATCACCCTAATACCAAAACCAGGTAAAGACAACACAATGAAA
Organism: Myotis nattereri; assembly: GCF_964212035.1. Taxonomy (NCBI): domain Eukaryota; kingdom Metazoa; phylum Chordata; class Mammalia; order Chiroptera; family Vespertilionidae; genus Myotis; species Myotis nattereri. The sequence goes on from NC_138089.1 coordinate 28,896,075, forward strand.
GAGAATTACAGGCCAATATCCCTCATGAACATAGATGCCAAAATCCTCAACAAAATCTTAGCACATCAGATCCAGCAGTACATCAGAAAGATCATACACCATGACCAAGTAGGATTTATCCCAGGGATGCAAGGATGGTACAGTATCCGCAAACCAATAAACGTGATACATCACATAAACAAAATGAAAGAAAAAAAACTCATATCAATTGATGCAGAAAAAGCATTTGACAAAATCCAACACCCATTTTTGATAAAAACTCTCAGCAAGGTGGGAATAGAAGGATCATACCTCAACATAATAAAAGCCATATATGACAAACCCACAGCCAACATCATACTCAATGGACAAAAACTAACACCATTTCCCTTATGAACAGGAACAAGACAGGGATGCCCACTCTCACCACTCCTGTTCAACATAGTACTGGAAGTATTAGCCATTGCAATTATACAAGAAGAAGAAATACAAGGCATCCAAATTGGAAAAGAAGTAAAACTGTCTTTATTTGCAGATGACATGATATTATACATAAAAAACCCTAAAGACTCCATCAAAAAACTATTAGACTTAATAAAAGAATTTGGCAATGTAGCAGGATACAAAATTAACGCCAAGAAATCTATAGCATTTCTATACACCAATAGTGAACTTGCAGAAAGAGAGACTAAAAAAAATCCCATTTACCATCGCACCAAAAAAATTAAGCTACCTAGGAATAAACTTAACTAAAGAGGTAAAAGACCTCTACTCAGAAAACTATAGGGCGTTGAAAAAAGAGATATAGGAAGACATAAACAGATGGAAGAACATACCATGTTCTTGGATTGGTAGAATCAGCATCATTAAAATGTCCATACTACCCAAAGCAATCTATAAATTCAACGCACTTCCCATTAAAATACCAACAGCATATTTCACAGACCTAGAACGAACTCTCCAAAAATTCATCTGGAATAAAAAACGACCCCGAATAGCTGCAGCGATCCTGAGAAAGAACAAAGTAGGTGGGATCTCAATACCAGATATCAAGCTGTATTACAAAGCCACTGTTCTCAAAACTGCCTGGTACTGGCACAAGAACAGACATATAGATCAATGGAATAGAATAGAGAGCCCAGAAATCGGCCCGAACCAATATGATCAATTAATATTTGACAAAGGAGGCAAGAACATAAAATGGAGTCAAGATAGTCTCTTCAATAAATGGTGTTGGGAAAATTGGACAGATACATGGAAGAAAATGAAACTAGAACACCAACTTACACCATACACAAAAATAAACTCAAAATGGATTAAGGACTTAAATAAAGACATAAAAATACTAGAAGAATCCAAAGGCAACAAAATCTCAGACATATGCCGAAGCAATTTCTTCACCAATATAGATCCTAGGGCATTGGAAACTAAAGAGAAAATAAACAAATGGGACTACATCAAAATAAAAAGCTTCTGCACAGCAAAAGAAACCATCAACAAAACAACAAGAAAGCTCACTACATGGGAGAACATATTTGCCAATGCTATCACTGATAAGGGTTTAATCTCCAACATTTATAGGGAACTCATACAACTTAACAAAAGGAAGATAAACAATCCAATCAAAAAATGGGCAAAGAACCTAAATAGACACCTTTCAAAAGAGGACATTCAGAAAGCCAAGAGACATATGAAAACATGCTCAGTCACTAATCATCCAAGAGATGCAAATCAAAACAACAATGAGGTACCATCTCACACCTGTCAGAACGGCTATCATCAACAAATCAACATACGACAAGTGCTGGAGAGGATGTGGAGAAAAAGGAACACTCGTGCACTGCTGGTGGGAATGCAGACTGGTGCAGACACTATGGAAGACAGTATGGAGTTTCCTCAAAAAACAAAAAATGGAACTCCCATTTGACCCCGTGATCCCACTTCTAGGAATATATCCCAAGAAACCAGAAACACAAATCAGAAAGGATATATGCACCCCTATGTTCATAGCAGCACAATTCACCATAGCTAAGATCTGGAAACCGCCTAAGTGCCCATTAGTAGATGAATGGATTAGAAAACTGTGGCACATCTACACGATGGAATACTATGCTGCTGTAAAAAAGAAGGAACTCTTACCATTTGCAACAGCATGGATGGAACTGGAAAGCATTATGCTAAGTGAAATAAGCCAGTCAATGAAGGAAAAATACCACATGATCTCACTCACTTATGGATAATAAAGACCATTATAAACTTATGAACAAAAATAGATACAGAGGCAGAGCTGCCTCGAACAGACTGTCAAACTACAGCGGGAAGGCTGGGGAGAGTTGGGGGGCAGGTGGGGGGGGGGGTAAGAGATCAACCGAAGGACTTGTATGCATGCATATAAGCATAACCAATGGACATAAGACACTGGGGGGTAGGGGAGGCCAGGGGATTGTCAAGGGCGGGGGAAAAAAAGGAGACATATGTAATACTCTTTGTAATACTTTAAGCAATAAAAAATTTAAAAAAACAAACAAAAAAAAACTTATATACATATATGTATAAGCCACGGACACAGACAATAGTGCGATGAAGGCCTGGGGAGGAGGTGCAGGAACGGGATGGAGGGTGTCAGTGGGGGTGCAGGGGAGGAAAGTACTGTAATAATTTCAACAATAAAGATAAATTTAAAAAAGAAACTGAAAAATAAAATAAATAAGAGCCAATTCTGATCAAGCTTCTCCCCAGCTCAATAACCTTCAATGGCTCCCCACTGCCTATATGATCAAGTCACCGAAGCTTCCCACAACATGCCCTTCCCCTGCTTATCCAGTGCCTGCTTCTCCTTCAGCAGAGGACCCTACTCCCACAGGTCTTCCTAGGACTCATGAATGGGTCCACAGTGGCATCCTAACACATGAAGAGCTGGTACTGCCTCATTCTGGCAGGTTTCTACTTTCTCCTCTTCACAAGCTGACAAGTCTTATCTCACCAACCATGTCTGGCCTACACCTCACATGTCTCTGGGTCTCCTAACAGAGTGGCTCTCACAGTGCCACCAAACCCCGGAGCTGCACCAAGCCTTGCTGATAACTTCCATGGCTGGTAGGGGCAGCTACTGGCTGTGGAGGCGGGGAGGCAGCTTGGGACAGGGAGGTTTGAGGGTCAGCTCTGCCACGCCCTGTCCCTGTGCACACACGGAACTCACACTCTCTTCCCAGGACCTGGCTTGATGCCTCTTTTGCAGGAGCTGTAGAGGTACCCGAGGACAGAGTTAGCAAAGCCTTGAGGCTCTCAGTGGCTTTTCTCTCTGCATCTTCCCAACATCCATAGCCCCCTCTAGACCTTGCATCCTCCACTAAGCATTCCAGGATAGTTGGGTCATGGTGTAACCTCCATGGTTTCTCTGGAGCAAATTCCCCCAAACCTCTTTTGGATCTGGCAGACATTCTGACAAGCCCCAACTCAGCACATGAGGGAGAGACTGGAGTCAGGACTCCTAGAAAGCTGAGGGGCCTTGTGGGAGTGGGGGATGCCCAACTCAGTGCAGTGGGGGTGCAATCATAGGCAAGCCTATGTCTGCACGCAGGTTGATAAAGCACTCCAGCAAACATACTTCCAGAAGATCTCCACAACAACCCGGTGAGGTGGGTATCATCACCCTTATTTGAAGGGGAGGAAAGTAGGCTTAGGAAGGCAAATGGATTAGGCCATAGTCACCCAGATGGTGAAGAGCAGAGCAGGGGCTCCAACCTCATCGTTGGACCCCTGACCCAGTCAGTCTGCTGCACCACATGGCCCAGGCATTCTAGAATCCGCTCCTTTCGCCTAATACAGCCTTAGCAATGGACCAGGCTGTATGCTTCCTGAGTCCAGAGATCTGTCTTTGTACATCTCACCCAAGCTGGGCCCCAGTTATGCTCTGTAATGAGCATCACCTGGTTGAAAAGCCAGAGCTCCGAGGCCGAGAGGCAGACTTAAGCCAGGCCACCCCAATTCCTTTTACCAGGACCTGAGATCACTCCATGAATGGTCCTTGCCCATGTGGCCCTGCCAGTGAACAAAGTAGAGGCAGGGCTTGGATCACACACAGGATGGAGTGGGGTGCAATGGGGCAAAAGACGGGGTGTCCCTAGGGACCCTACCCAAATGCCCGTCTCCATGATTTCCCTACAGAAACCAGCACTGGGCAAATGATTCTGTGTCCCTCTTTCTCCAAGAGGGCCCTTTTCCAAGGCCTGTGTCCCGAAGAAACCAACAGCACGGCCTGGCACACCCCCTCACAGCCTGCTCACATTCCCACCCAGCCCACCCGCAAAGTCCTTCCATGCCAGCTTCTACTGTGGACCCACCCTTGCCTGCCGCCATCCTTCTCGGTCCGAGCTTTTCCCATTGTACCTAAACTTGTAGTTCTCTGGCATGAAGTAGCCCATCTTGCAGTCCTGCCGAGCCTGGGAGATCTGTTTCAGCAGATTCTGCTTGCTGAAGCCGTATCCATTCAAAACACAGCCCCCAAACAGGAGCTTCCCCCCAGCGAACATCTGCTGACAGACAGGAAGGAAACAAAGGAGAGGCCCTCAGCACATCAGCACTGAAACTCTCAGAGCCTGTGCCAGAATCCAGGCCTCTCTTTGGTGCCCGGGAAGAGGTGTTAACCTTCCCAAGTCACCCACTGAGGTGTGGCTAAGCCTGTCCTCTGTCTATGTCCCTCAGGTCAGACGCCCATCATCCCAGCCTCTCCCCTCTGCCAGATGGACCAGCTCAAATGTCACTTCATATACAAGACCTCCCAGAACTCTGAGGCCAGAGGGTGTCTTCCTGCTCCCAGGGAGCTGGCCTCAAACCCACTCTGATACACTGATCAGCTTGTCCCATGGGATAGGAGCCCCTTGAGGGCAAGGATCTTGCTCTATAGCCCTCCATGCTCCCACTCTCTGATTTCTGTGCAAGGATAGTCATTAGTATGGATATTCATTTGTTATTTGTCATGGACAAAAAACAAACAAAAGGAAATAGCCTTTTTATGTTATTTAAAATCTACAAACATATAAAGAGAATTTGACTTTCCAGTTAAGTGCTCAAGTCTCCTGGGATTGGGGACATGGGGTCAATGTGGAGACAGGAGGCCAGGCTGGGAGAAAACCCCCTCCCACATCTGTGACTCCACAAGGGTAGGGGCTATAGAGACCGGGGCAGCTGGTAGTTGGTGGTGAGTCCCCTGCTGGGCTCCGGCTCACCAGAACCATCCCCTGCATCACAGCATACTTCTTCACCAGCAGGGGTGGGTCCTTCTGCAGTGGGCTGTTGAGGTCATATCGCAGTAGGCGGTAGGGGTCATGCTGGCACTGCCAAGAGAATGAATGCCCATCACCTCCATGCCAAGAGGATGCACTTAGATTCCTGCATTCTCAGCCAGGTTGGGTTACCACTGAGTTCTGGAGCCCTATACAATACCCCCTTCTCAACCCCTACTCATGGCATCCCAGAGAATGTCCTCAGATCCACTTAGGGCCCTCTATTGGTGAAAGCTGTCACAGAGATGATCACCCCAGCCATGTGACATCCACTAGCCTGGCCCTCTGGGGTCTGTGGGATGTTCCTGTCTCCTCTGCATGAGAGAGACCATGTGAAGATTGGATGATGGGAATGGTATTCCTGGGCATACCCATTTCCAGGATTCTTTTGCCCCCTATCTCCCTGCTGGATGCCCTACTGCACACCTCCTGGTCATTAAACCCACTGAATTGAACCCAAATCTTGAGGTATGGCCTGGTCAATCCGGAGTAAAACTGGTCTCTTTCTCCTCCTTTTCTCTGGATGCTGTTGTTAATAAAGCTAATGTGACATTTTCTGGTTTTATCTGCTTTTATTCCAGGTGCCACCAAAATTGTACTGCCTGACCTTTCAGTTTAAAATGTGAAACCTGGACCCACACCTGGTGTTCCAGCTATTAGAGCAAGAGAACATCAGGAAAGGTTTCTGTCTTAAGACCCTGAGTGGTGGGGCCAGAGGCAGTGCAATCTGAAAACACCCTCTAAGCCTGCTCTTTGTACTCCTCCATCCTGCTGCCATGGCCTTCAACCAGCTCAGGCCAGGCCCTGACTCCGTTTGTGCTTCTCATGGCTGGGCAGCACCACCATGCATTCCTGTGCTTCTGGATAATTATTAGTGAACAATGAATGGCCCTGAAATAAACTGAAGTCAACTCTAAGTTTAAAACATATGTGTCATTGATATATGAGACTAGCAAAAAGCCTTCTGGAGTCTGATCTGAAGGGTTCCAATGCCAAGCTCCTGGCACTGGCTGGAGTGCAGGTCCAAGGGTGGGTATGTCAGGGTCAGGAAGGTGGCACTCCTGGGACGAGGGCTTAAGAGGATGTCCCCAGGGTATACACAAAAATCAGAATTAAGGGCTGCAGCCAGAGGAGGATGGGTGAAGACAATAGACTTGAGAGGGCACCAAGACAAAGAGGGTTTGAAGGAAGGCATCAAGTGGACACACAGCTCTGTGCTCCTGTGGCATCCTCTGCTCCAGTTGGTCTGGGGACAGGGCCACCCCTTGAACTGCGCTAACACTGTTGGAATGGCTAATGACTCAGGATGATGATGAGATTTAGAAATGACTCCGTGGCAAGGAGGCGGGGTGGTTCCATGTGCCCCTGACTGACTCACCCACGATGAACTGGGACCTCGAGCGGTCTTTCCCCTGTTCACCTTGGCACAGGACACTGCCTCTGCCAGAAACACTCACCCACCTGCCCAAACCCTTTCATCCTGGGGGGCTCTCCCAGACCTTTGAGAGGGGTTCTCTTGCTCCACAGTTCCTACCCGCCTAGAGCTGTCTTTTCATGGTCCTCATTGGGGCTTGCTGTAGTTACACCCCCACCATGTGGGAGCCCCTCCAGGGCTATGTCAAAGTCAACATGGAGCAGAGACCTGCACAGGACCAGCGCACAGTAGGTACTTGGCCACTATCTACCAACATTCCTTAGCCCTGAGCATTTAGAGGTGAGTGTGGTTCTGCTTTAAATACACCAGCACAGAACCAAAAACTGCGGTGTGTGCTTTGGAAGAAAACAACAGGGGCCTGACTTTGTCTCAAGGTCAGAAAGGACAACCACTTGATGCGGTGACATTCGTCCTGGGACAGGGGGATGAACGGGAGAGAACCACAGCAAACAGTAGGAAGAGTGTGTGCAAAGGCCCCAAGGAGCAAAGGAAGTGAAAGAGGACCCTGTACCGAAGTGGAGAGGCAATCTCTCAGCCAGGTGCTCAGCAGCCCTAGCCCTCCCTCACCACCTCCCCACCCCCAGGCACTGGGGGCTCCTCTGCTGGGCCCAGGACCCACCTGGATGCAGGGTGAGCCACGGCCCTGCTGCCGGTGACAGTAGAGTGTGTTGAGCAGCCACTGGAGCTGTCCTGAGCTGGTAGGAATGTGGCTTGACACAATTCCGAACACCAGCACCTGGCTGGGGTCACGGGGCACTGACAGGAAACGTTCCAGCTCCACATCAGATACCAGGGGTGGCTTCACTATGCACTTGCAGCCAGCGCGGATGTCTTCCTTACAAATGAGCTTCCGCAGCACCAGTGGGCAGTCAGAGGGTGAGGCAGCCCTCCTGGTGTGGCTGCGCATCTCTGTGGCCCTCCCCCTGCAAGAAGGAGTGAGTGGGCTGGCGCTCAGTGGGCCCTGACTCCACATGGACAAAGGCCCCACTGCTGTGGAGTCTAGGCCGCGGGCAGTTCAACCCTGGCCTCCGCCATCAGCATGCCCCCTATCTCCTTGCAGCACTGCCTTGAATGGGTCCCCTAATCTTTCTGGGCCTCTGTATCCTCAAGTAACAAGCAACTCAATTGTTCATCCATCCAACACAAGCTTTGTAGTCATCCTGAACTCCTTTCTTTCTCTTAAACCTCATGTCCTATCCAACCTATCAGCAAGCCTGTCTGCTCTCCACTCAAGAAAGATGCAGCCCTGGCCAGTTTGGCTCAGTGGATGGAGCATTGGCCTGCGGACTGAAGGGGGTTTGATTTTGGTCAAGGGCTCATGCCCGGGTTGCGGGTTAGATCCCCAGTCGGGGGTGTGCAGGAGGCAGCCAATCAATGATTCTCTCTCATCATTGATATTTCTGTCTCTCTCTCCTTTTCTGAAATAAATAAAAATTTTTTTAATCTAATTTGCATCTCTCAGATGATTAGTGACTTTGAGCATGTTTTCATATGTCTCTTTGGTCTTCCGTATGTTCTCTTTCAAAAAGTATCTATTTAGGTCCGTTGCCCATTTTTTGATTGAGTTATCTTCCTTTTGTTAAGTTGTATGAGTTCCCTGTAAATCTTGGAGATTAAACCCTTATCTGTGATAATATCAAAACAACAATCCGGTACCATCTCACACCTGTCAGAATGGCTATCATCAACAAATCAACAAACAACAAGTGCTGGCGAGGATGTGGAGAAAAATGCAGACTGGTGCAGCCACTGTGGAGAACAGTATGGAGTTTTCTCAAAAAACTAAAATGGAATTCCCATTTGACCCAGCAATCCCACTTCTAGGAATATATCCCAAGAAATTAGAAACACCAATCAGATTGGATATATGCACCCCTATGTTCATAGCAGCACAATTCACCACAGCTAAGATTTGGAAACAGCCTAAGCGCCCATCAGCAGATGAGTGGATTAAAAAACTGTGATAGGTACATCTATACAATGGAATACTATGCTGTGGTAAAAAAGAAGGCATTCTTACCATTTGCAACAGCATGGATGGACCTGGAGAGCATTATGTGAAGCGAAATAAGCCAATCAGAGAAAGATTAATATTACATGATCTCACTCATTTGTGGAATATAATGAACAACATAAACAGATGAACAAAAACAGATCCAAAGACAGAAAATCATCAATCAAACCGTCAAACCTCAGAGGGAAGGTAAGGGGAAGAGATCAACCAAAGGACTTGTATGCATGCATATAAACCTAACCAAAGGACACAGACACCAGGGGGGTGAGGGCATGAGTGGGAGGGCAGGGGGAAATGGGGAGATAAGGACACATATGTAATACCTTAATCAATAAAGAAAAAAAAAGAATCAACCAATGAATGTATAAATTTAAAAAATGAAATAAAGTAATACAATTGCAAGTAAAAAAAAAAAAATCTGAGTCACATCATGTCACTACTCTCTTTGAAACTCTCCAGTGGCTTTCCACCTTTCCTAGAATAAAAGCCAAAGTCCCTGCAATGTCCTTCCAGGCTGTACATGATCTGTCCCCCTGCCTTATCCTCTTTACCTCTCTTCTTCTCCAATAGGTCCACCTTTGCTTATTGAGTTCTGGCCTCTTTGGCCTGTGCTTATCCTCCAACCTCAAGGTCTTTGCTCTTGCTGTGCCTTCTGCCTGCTTGGCTCTTCCCCCAGATAGGCACACAACTCACTTTCTCACCTTCTTTACCTCTTTATGAAAATGTCACCTTCTTTTTAACAATTTATATTTTTATTGGTTTCAGAGAGGAAGGGTGAGGAATAGAGAGATAGAAACATCTACGAGAGAAACATCATCGATTGGCTACCTCCTGCATGCCCTCCTCTGGGGATTGAACCCACAGTCTGGGCATGGGCCCTGACCAGGAATCAAACTGTGATCTCTTGCTTCTTGGGTTGATGCTAACCACTGAGCAACACTGGCTGGGCTTTAAAATGTTCTTTTTTTAAATCCATAAGTCAGATGATCTTACCTTAAAAGTAATGGAATGACTTCCTATAACAGTAACAAGTGTACTTATCTGGCTCCTGCCTCTCTCTCTGTGTCCTCAATTTATATAACTCTTAAGTCTTCCCCATGAGGCTCCACACTGGTCTTTTTACTTTCACTCACATATACCAAACTTATTCTTGTCTCAGAGCTTTCATACTTGCTCTACCCTTTGCCTGAGGTTCCTCCCCCATCCCTTTTTGGGGCTGCCTATTTCTTATCCTTCAGGTCTCCAGTTAAATATCATTTCCTCCGGAATGCCTTTCCTGACCTGTCTTCCTAATGTAGCACATCCCACCCCATTTCTTAGTCACTTTCTATCCCTGGGGCTAGTCAACATTTTCTATAAAGGACCACAGTGCAAATGTCCTAATCTTTGCAGGCCAGATGGACTATGTCACAAAGACTCAAGGCGTCTGTCCTATCAGGGTAAGCAGCCATAGATAATACTAAGTATATGAGAGGGTGTGGCCGTGTTCCAAGAAAACCTTACTTATTGATCTGATATTCAAATTTCATATCATTGCACATGTCATGAGAAATTCTTTTGATTTCTCCCCCAGCATTTAAATACATAAAAAAAACATTCTAAGCTCACCCATTAAAAAGGCTAGCAGCAGGGCCAGATTTACACATGGCCCTAAATTGCCAACCTCTGCTTTCCATGTATTCTTTTCTTTCTAGCCTTCTCACCATCGAAATGACTTCAGTGATTCATGTGTGTACCTTCTATTTTTGCCCACCCTGATGATTCCAGCTCCGAGAGGGAGGGGCCTCATCTATTTTCTTCACCAGTGTGTGTCCACTACGCATGAGAGCATCTGGCACACAGAAGCTAGAGGAAATGAAGGCTCAAGCCCACCTGAGTGTAGCCAGGGCTTTGGCGTGGATTTTGATGATCTTCTTCGGAGCGGGGCTTATCGGAGCAGACCTAGGCTCTTCCTTCGGAGACTGTACAGCTGAGGATTCAGGTGGGGCTGACTGATAACGTGTTGCAGGGCCTTCTGAATATAGATTTAGCTTGGCGCCCCGCTCGGAAAAGGCCCAGGATCTCATTTTGGTTCGACTTAGTTCTCCCATGACCCTTGATGGATATTCTATGATGAGCAGTCCTGTTTACAGAAGACACTGTTGTTACTCTCAGTGGCCTTACCTTCCTGCTGTAGGGCTATGCATGTGGGCACCCTTTAGCTCATCTCCCTCTCCACTCCTTCACTCTGTAGATTCTTCTGCTGGGCTGCCTGCCCTCTATTGTCTGGCACAGCACTCCAAGCCTAGCACCGTTAGCTCATCAGTAAATGCTGGCTGAATGTAAGAACGAATCAATCCCATTCCCATTCATTCATCCATACCCAGCTTAGATCCCTCTTCTCTGAATTGACCCTGTGTTTTATCAGCTTTGTGACCCAGACAGCACTCAATGTAGAGACTGGGTATAAATGCATCCATGTTGTTCCCTTCCCTGAGGATGCTATTCCTTGTGTCTCCAGGTTTAAGTCATTTCCATCTACTTTTTTTTGTTACATTGCATTTATCGGTATTCTTATTGTACTTTCCCCACTAGACTGGAAAACTTTTGAGGCCAGGGATCTCTCATTCACTTACCATTTACTGAGTGCTGGGTTCTGGGCATAGAGAGATCACCCACAACTGCTTCCCTGCCTCTGGAAACTCCCAGTGGCAGTATAGGAGGGATGGGCAAACAGAAATATTCACAATGCTAAGTTGTAAGATTTACTAGAGCACAACAGAAAGTACTGTCGAGCCCAGAGGAGTGTGTGTCCCCTTCTACTGGGGGAGTCAGGGCTTTCCAGAGAAGAGGCACAGTTGAACTGAGTCTTCAGGGGTGAGGAGAAATACCCCAGAGAGGTCATGGGGAGAGCACAGCCCCTCCATGCTCAGCCTGGGGGTAGCATGGAGTGCTGTGGGGGGTGGGGAGTGTCAATGTCCTTTTGTGCCCAGGCTCATCAGCAGGGCAAAGAGTCCAGATGTGGAAGGGATTCCTAAGGGCCAGCATGGGGAGCTCTGTGGGCCTAACAGTTCAGCCTGGTGAGGTAGCTGCTTTTTCTCCTCTGCTGAGATCTACAACAAGGAGAGAGGAATGGGGCTGCAAACGGATAGATAGAAGATGGAGCTAAAAGGTGAACCAGGTGTGGGAGTGGGGACAGAGACACATACAGAAAGATGATGAGACTCAGGAAAATAAGATAATCATATGGAGACATTAAAGACACGTAGGAAAGCGCTCAAAAATGGAGGGTGGCCAAGGTCACCATTAGTAGCTGTGTGGCGTTGAGCAAGTCCCTTCGGCGTTCTGAGTCCAGTAATTCCATCTACCAATGGGGAAATCTCCCTGTCATGCCCACCTCCCTGGGGTGGTAAAGAGCTATCCTTGGAGACAATCTGCAGGTAACTCAGGATTTGAAAAGCCATCGGATAGGCTGTCACCTACCTTTCTGCCCCCTTACCTGCTGCCAGTAAGACAGAATTCATGAACTGAGACACTGTCTTCTGAAACCGCCTCTTGATCGCTGCCAGGGCTCGGCTCATCTTAGACAACTTGTCGTCCATGCTGATGATCTTGTGGGTCATCTGGGGAGAGGCCAAGGGGAGGGCATTGTTACCTGTCCTGCCAGGGGTCATCTGCCCAGACCAGTGACAACCAGGCCTTGCTCTGACTTCAAGGATGTTCTGTCCCCTCTGCCTAAGACACAACTCTCTGCCCCACAGCCCAGTGAATTCCTGCATACCAACCCAACCTGACTTGAAGGTCCCCTCCTGGAACATTTTCCCTGATTCTACTGGGCAGAACTGTTCCTTGCCTCGGACCTCTATTAGCAGCAGCCTGAAGACAGAGGTGAGCCCTTTCTGAAGTGAATGCATCTGAACCTGTCTCCCCTGCTGAGCTGTACGTTCCTCGAGGACAGGGACTGAGTCTTGGTCTCCTTTGTGTCAGAGGCCCAGCATGCCGCAGGTGTCCAGTTAATACTTGCATGGTGAAAAATGATGGATAAAGGCCTCTCTGGAGCCAGTCCTCCTCTGCATGCACCCCCTAGAATCTCTTCCTCCCTCCAGCTGCCAGAGCATCTCAGAGGAAAAACTGCCCTTAGCCAGGGTTACATAGATTGACTGGTACCTATGAGCACACAGGCCAGGCCTCCTGCCCCAATTCTAGGTTACCCTGAAGGGCCATCTGGCTCTGGGGCCCCCTGTGAGGTGGCAAGGTAGTTGCTGGGGCAGCCCTGCAGTTCAACCATTCCCTCTGCCAGACCATCAAAATGGTACTGCAGAACGAGGCTCAGGTTTCAGTTCATTTTCTGCTGGGGGTCCCCGTCATTTTTTACCTTCTTTATCCTTAACTCGGTCAGCCCCTTAAAGGCAGGAACCATGCTTTCTACATCTCTCACTTAACACAGAGGAGGTGTGAAAGCGATTTCCTTCTGTGGAATTGAAGCCTCAGGTGGGGAGAGTGGGGTGGGCACAGGGCAGATTTTCTGAAGAACAATGAAATCAGCCCACATGTCCTCCTTTCCCCTGCAGGCAGGACTTCTGTAAAGGATGCCCCAATTAATGGCAAAACCTCAACCATCCTTCCAACGGCTGGCTCCAGCTGCTGCTTCTGGGCTAATTTTATTTATTTATTTGTAATTTATACCCAGCTTGCTTCCAAAAAGGATTTGAGGTGGCACTCTGGGCTAATAAAGCATTTAAATTGAAGCATTGCCTCGCTTCCAAAGTGCTGCCTGGATAGAAATATTTAGTGAGGAGCCAAGCACAGGGCCGTAAAAGAGGAAACCGTCACGCTCTTCCAGGGAGATGGGTGCCTGGGGAAGCCATCTGACAAGCTTCCCAGTGACAGGGATTTGGAAGGAGGCTGCCACCCTACCCCCCAGCCTCAGCTTTCCTAGACTGCCACGGATTTTGTTGATGAGTGATAACTAGTCACACACACACACACACACACACACACACACACACACACACTGGAGTTGAGTGGGTTATAAAGGTGCCAGGATGGCAGTGAGTGTGTGAAAGCTGGGTGGACCCTTACACATCATGATACAGATGGGGAAACTGAGGCCTCGCATTCCCAAGGCCATATGACTTCTTCCCAGCTGAGGCTCTTTGCCGGCCCCACACTCAGTAAATTTTCTCAAGGGCGTCTTGCAGCTCTCATGGTCTAATAATCCAAAAGGAGGCAATTCTCTGAGTCTCAAGGATTTCATGTAAAATATTTTGAGATGATTAATCCTGGGAGTTGAGGTAATGTTTGTAAATCCTGTTACCTACAATAAATCTGATCTTTCTTCATTTGCTTTTGTCTGCTTAGGGAGTTGTAATATATACTGCACCTCCCTGTGCTCTCAAACAGAAGGGATTATGACGTGGATGCTTTTTGGCAAGTCAATCTTCTTGGTTGACACCAATGACTGCTGTCTAGAATGCAGTACTGTTTTCACAAGCTGCTTTAATGTCTGTTTCTCTCTATGCTAAATGTCCCCAAGATGGTTAGATGCCTTTTCAATAACTCTCCAGTCTCTACTGCACTGTCAACGCCTCTGGGAGCTTCCTTTAAAAACACTCCACCTCCCAGACCCCACACGGCCCAGTAGAAATATAATGCAAGCTACACGAGCAGTTTGAAATATCCTGTAGCCACATTAAAAACTTTCTTAAGCCCTGGCTGGTGTTTCCAAGTGGTTAGAGCATCGGCCCATGCACTGAAGGTCTTGGGTTCAATTCCCAGTCAAGGGCAGGTACCTGAGATACAGGTCCTATTCCTGGTCACAGTCAGGGTTTGTGCAGGAGACAACCAAGTGATGTGTCTCTCTAACATCGATGCTTCTCTCTCTTTCCCCTCTCTCCCTCCTTTCCACTCTCTCTCTAAAAAAAAAAAAAAAAAAAAAAAAAAAAAAAAATCAATGGGAAAAATATCCTCAGGTGAGGATTAAAAGAAAAACATTCTTAAAAGGTAGAATTAATTTTAGTAACATTTATCTACCCCACTACCCACTATATAAAAATTATGATTATTTATGGAACCAAAATAAATAATAAAAATTTTACATTGTCTGTTCACACTGTCTTGGTAATGCAGCATGTATTTTCACTTACGGTCTCTCTCCATTAGGACTTGTCACATTGCAAGTGCTCAATAGCCATTCGCAACTTGTGGTTACCATACTGGATATCACAGCTTTGGATTTCTAGTTCTAGCATGCTAAGGTTGTATTTAGGTAAAAAAATAAAAAATAAAAAAAAATCAGTGTTGAATTACTAAGGGTCTTTTGTAGGCCTGATTGGTGGGCATGTTTAGCTCATGGACTTAGGGTGATTTCTCTTGGCTGTTCATGGGGGTCTTTAGCTCCTTATGTACTGGTTCTCAGCTGTGTTCCAAACTTCAGAGATTATCAGACAAGAGGTTGCCAGGCAAATAAAGCATTACTGCAATTTTATGGGAAAGAATAATTTTCTGATATCTATTGCCTTTGATAAACTCACATTTTTTACACAGTCTAAAAAGGTTATCAAGAAACACAGATATGTGACTTCATACATAGTCACTTAACAATGATTTTTATTTATTTTTACATTTTTATTGAATTTATTGGGGTGACATTGGTTAATAAAATTATGTAGGCTTCAAGTGTACAATCCTATAATACATCATCTGTATTGTGTGTTCACCATCCAAAGTCAAGTCTCTTTTTGTCACCATTTATCCTCCCTTTATTCTCATCTACCTCCCCACAACCCCCTTTCCCTCTGGTAATCACCACATTGTTGTATATGTCTATGAGTTGAATTGTTCTTTTTTTTTGCTTAATCCCTTTACCTCTTTCACCCAGCCCCCAACCCCTTCCCCTCTGATAACTGTATGTTTTCTGTCTATGAGTCTGTTTCTATGTTGTTTATTTTGTTCATTAGATTCCACATGTAAGTGAAATCATATGGTATTTGTCTTTTTCTGACTGGCTTATTTCACTTAATATAATATTCTCCAAGTCCATCCATGCTATCGCAAAAGGTAAGATTTCCTTCTTTTTACAGTTGAGTAGTATTCCATTGTATAAATGTACCACAGCGCTTTTACCCATTCATCTACTGATGGGTACTTGGGCTGCTTCCAGATCTTGGCTATTATAAATAATGCTGCAATGAACATAGGAGTGATATTCTTTCAAATTAGTGTTTCTGGTTTCTTCAGATATATTCCCAGAAGTGGAATCACTGGGTCATAAGGCAGTTCCATTTTTAATTTTTTCAGGAGACTCCATACTGTTTTCCACACTGGCTGCAACAATCTGCATTCCCACCAACAGTGCACAAGGGTTCCCTTTTCTCCACATCCTCACCAACACTTGTTGTTTGTTGATGTATTGATAGTCATTCTGATAGGTATGAGGTGGTTTTAATTTGCATTTCTCTGATGATTAATGATGTTGAGCATCTTTACATATGTCTATTGACCATCTGTATATCCTCTTTGGAGAAGTGTCTATTCAGATTCTTTGTCCATTCTTTAGTTGGATTTTTTGTTGTTGAATTGTTTAAGTTCTTTATAAATTTTGGATATTAAGCCCTTATCAGATGTATCACTGGAGAGAATATGTTCTCCGATTCAGTGGGTTGTTTTCTCATTTTGTTGGTGGTTTCTTTCGCTGTGCAAAAACTTTTTAGTTTGATGGAGTCCCACTTATTTATTTTTATTTTGTTTCCCTTGCTTGAGGAGATAGATCAAAAAAAATATTGCTAGGAGAAATGTTTGAGATTTTACTGCTTATGTTTTCTTCTAGGATTTTTATGGTTTCAAGTCTTACATTTAAGTCTTTAATCGATTTTGAGTTTATTCTTGTGCATGGCATAAGTTGATCTAGTTTCTTTCTTTTCTTTTCTTTTTTTTTTTTTTGCATGTACCTGTTCAATTTTCCCAACATCATTTATTGAATGGACTATCCTTACCCTGTTGTATGCTCTTGCCTCTTTTGTCATATATTAATTGACCATCAAGTGTGGGTTTATTTCTGGGCTCTCTATTCTGTTCCATTGATCTATATGTCTGTCTTTATGCCAGCACCATGTTGCTTTGATTACTATGGCCTTGTAGTATAGATTGATATCAGCTAAGGTGATTGATTCCTCAAACTTTGTTCTTCTTTTTCAAGATTGCTGTTGCTATTTGGGGTCTTTTGTGATTTCATATAAATTTTTGAAATATTTTTTCTAGTTCTGTGAAGTACAACAACAATGACTTTTAGACTGCTATCATACTAGCATGGAACCAAATTAATAGGATCAACTCATCAATAAGCATGATTGTTCATCTCTGCCCAGATGAACTCAAAATCAATTTTGCTCTTTGAAGTAACTGAGTTTCCTGAGTGCTCCTATGAGACCCCTTTAATGAACCCTGACAGCTCCCGCAGAGCCCCTCTCTGATGCCCTGCACCCATCAAGCTGGAATACGATTGGTGCTATGATTTTGCCCTTCCATTAGACTGAAAGTATTTCAGAGACTAGAGGGAGTGAGACTTCTTTCATTTCTACATTCCCAGCAGCCAACTTGGCACACTGCAGCTACTAATAAATGTTTATTGAATTAGTTAATAAATTAATGAAGATGAAATGCTGCGGAAATAAAAATGCATGGAAAATAACAGGTGCAACACTTTCCTCCAGGAGAAACACGGGTGTTCTCTGTACACATAACATGGGTCCCTACCACATGCCTGTCTCCTGTGTTTCCATGTAAAATGAGGATGTTGGGCTGGCTGCTCCTTATGGGCTCCACCAGCTCTGAGAGTCTACGAGCCTGTGGCATATGGCAGCAAGTGCCCCCACTGAGCAAGAGCCTTGCTCAGTGTGACCATATAATTGATCATCCAAACTAGGATACTTCCGAGAGTGAAAGAGTATGACAGATGTAAACAGGGACTGGGCAAACTTGGAGGTGTGGTCCTCCTGCTCCTACTTCATGGGCCTTCCTGAGTGATCTAATCCCAGCAAATTGCCCTGTGTGTAGTGCCAGTGGCCTGCTCCACTGATGAGCCTGGGTCACCCCAGTTTCATGGCGTATGTCAACTGCTCTCTTCTAGCTTATAAATTCCTCAGGAATCAGGGATATGTCCCCTTCGTCCCTTTCATCTTTCTCCACAATGTTGACTCATGACCAGGCACACAGTAGTAACAGTAATATATATATACATATATACCCAGTGAATGGGAGAATTGGGCTTCGAGTCTACACTGTTTTCTCACCCATCCAACAAATATTTCGTACGTGCTTAATTTGAAGCAGTCCTTGTGCTGGGCCATGAAGCAATAGGCATCAGTAAAAATCACAAGGAATTCCCAATTTGATAGAGAAGATTGGCTTGTATAAGAAGGAGTACTAGAATGGAGGTGAGTCATGTCTGGGAGGGCCGAGGAGGAGAGGTGGACTCTACCTGAGATGAATAAGGGGGTGACAGAGTTGGCAGTTATTCTGTCCAGCATGATCTCTTCCTCTTCTGATAACAGCACCATGATTTTCCTTTAGGAAAACACTCCTGCATCATCCTTTGTCCAGGTGTTACTGGGGCTGATTGCACCCTATGGCTCCCAGGATGGACACGACACTTGAGCCTGGTCAGTGAGAGCAGCATACACTCTTGGCCACAGGGAACATTTCAGGCGTGGGCATCCAGCAGAGCCAATGATGTTGGTATTGGCACTTCTACTGGAGCACTTGAGAAATACAAGTCCCTGTTCTCCTGGGGAGACTAAAGCTGACAGAATAATGAACACAGAGATGCTCATGACTATCTTGTCACCATAAGGAGAGAAACTCCCTAAAAAAACAGAGCCAAGAGGTGGGAAGATCTGATGGAATCAGTTGAGGGCCAGGATCCAGCCATGCCTGAAGCTGCCTACTGACAGACTTCAGTTTACTGAGCCAATATAGTCTCTTTTCATGCTTAAGCCAGTCTGCATTGCATTCTGTCACACTAAAAGACTCCTAACTGACCCAAGTTTCACAGACAAGGTATTAAAGACAGTCAGTGAATGATGAGTAGGAATCCATTACGCAGAGAAAGAGGGAGGGCCTTGCATGGGATACAGGTGTGTGTGACGAGTAGGAATCCATTAGGCAGGAAGGAGGCACAATGACATTGAGATGTAGAGTGGCAAGACATGCTGAGATGCCCTGGGGTCAAACCTGGGTGTCTGGTCTGCTTCGCCTTACCTTTTTATCGTGCCCTACCCCGTGAGTACAGTTATTGGCCGATATAGTAAGTGTTACTGTCTCATTCATGGAGGTAAAGGTAACTAGAATGGAGTCCTGCCCCAGCACCGTCAGCTTCATTTGCTCATTCATCTGTAGATGAAAAAAAAAAAAACACAAAAAAACAGTATTCAGCGGACCTGTGCTTCTATTGTTCACCCACCCTGATCCACCCTGATCCACCACAAAGCACAAAACCTCTCTTAGCTTGGTACTGAGGGAACTGTAAAATCTTTCTGGTTCTTATGTTGGAATATAGCTTTCATGGAAAAGAGAGAATTCCAGTCTCTCTTTGGGGTACTGGCAAAAATAAAAAATAATGATGCCTTCTTACCCCTGTCCCTTCCCTTTTCAACCTAAGCTTGGAACCAACTGTGAGAGAGAGACAGGCATCAGCAGGCAAGTCAGCTATGGTTCTGGTAGAGCTATGTGGGGATACAGCTTGGGTCATAAGC
This sequence comes from Myotis nattereri, assembly GCF_964212035.1. NCBI lineage: Eukaryota > Metazoa > Chordata > Mammalia > Chiroptera > Vespertilionidae > Myotis > Myotis nattereri. The sequence continues at coordinate 28,915,518 of NC_138089.1, forward strand.
CAACACTATCCCTGAATCAGATGCTGTGTCCACTCAGGCACCAGGTCTAATGATGAGTCTTGCTCTACAGCACAGAGCTGCCTTGGGAAGTTGACTATATGGCAGGGAGCATCAGAACATACCCCTCCGCAGGTGGGTGGGCAGACAGCAAAAGGGAACCCAACAGGGGCTGAGCCAGACATGCTCAGTCCCCCTCCTCCACAGTCACCAAATATGTCACCACTCTTCCCCTGAAAAAAAAGCCAAAGGAACTACTCCTTTTCATCACTTGCAAAAGGGTGGGATTTCCTATGTAGCAGTTTCAGGGAAGGTGAGCTGCCCTTATAGCAACACACTCCATACTAAGAACTCTGTGAGTTAGGGATAAGTTTCAGTTTTTCCTCCTGTTAGCAAGCCATTGAGCCTCTCTGAAGTGCAAATCTTCAATATGAAATAGTTGAAACCCTAGTATTGGATTCAAATGAGATAAAGATTTTGGAAGTGGTTTCATGAGCCACAAAGGCCCATACTGAACATGAGCAGGCATAGTCAGGATTGGCAGAGCAACTCACATGTAAGGCCCCTGGATGGTTCATGTATGCAGTTATTTATGCACAGTGTTCCTACCAAAGGCCTAGGAGTCTAAAGCCTTAGGCAGCTGCATGATGATTCTCCCTTCAATGTTCAACGTCCCTGACCTATTACCGCTCCCCCTTGCCCTCAGGACTCCTCTGAACTAAGAAAAACACTCTCCATTTCACTCCTTCCATTTCCTTCTATTATTTCACTTGTTAGCTCAAAGGCCCACATTTAACTTCTTCACCAATGAGTCCCTTCCTCACTCTGAAGTCTGGATACTAATCCCCTCCAGCAACCTGAGAACATTTGATCCATGGCTGTCTTCTTATCAAGTCTTTTGATATCATCAAGCTTGTTGATCACACTCACACTTAAGAAAAAAATCTATCCTCTCCAATTCTCCTTCTAGAGAGATGTAGAATAGAGCTGTGGGTAAGAGCTCAAGCACTGCAGTTGGTTAAGGTTCAAATCCTAGTATTGTTACTTACAAGTTGGGCAATTTTAGGCAAGTTACTTCCCTTCTCTGAGCCTGGGGACAATAATAGAATCTGCCTCCTACAGCACTGAGCAGATTTCATGAGATAAAACATGCAAAGGCTTAGCTGTTTTTTTTACCCCTGCTCCCTGGATGGTTTCTCTTCCTCTCCCCAAATGCCACCAATATAAACTCAGTTACTGCTCAGCTGCTCAGGAGTTCATGAGCCAGCCCAATTATATGTATAAAATCTCCATCATCCCCAGTCTCTCACCCTAGGATAGATGACTGTTGAATCCAATCAAAATATCTTAGAACGTATTGATCTTTGACCCTCTCAGAAACTTCTCTATATCCACCCAGAAGATACACGCTCCACTATGGAAACATCTATAATTCCCTTCTTCTCTCATTTATCCTTTATAGCCCATGCCTGAATACTGAATTCTTTTTTATTGAACTAGCTCTTTTAAAAAAAATATTGGGACTACCCTTAGTCATGCCAGGTCTTTCTATCAGCCTATCCATTGATCTTTCTCTCTCCAGCTGACCTTCCATACAAATGCTAGACTGAACATACCAGCCTTCAACTTAAAAACCAGCTAGTTGGTTCTATTTCCAGTATAGCTGAGTCAGCTCCTAAGAGGCTTGGAAAACAAAACAAAACAAACAAACAAAAAAACACACCAAGAAAACTACTACAAGTTATAAAACCACCCAAAGCTATGAAGAGTTTAAAAAGAGCAGGGCCAAAAAATGAATAAATAAATAATAATAATAATAAAATAGCAGGGCCCTAGCTAGTTTGTCTCAGTGGATAGAGCGTCAGCCTGCGAACTGAAGGGTCCCAGGTTCAATTCCGGTCAAGGCACATGCCCAGGTTGCAGGCTCGATCCCCAGTAGGGGGCATGCAGGAGGCAGCCAATTAATGATTCTCTCTCATCATTGATATTTCTCTCTCTCTTTCTCCCTTCCTCTCTGAAATCAATAAAAATATATTTTAAACATAAAATACAAAGAAAAAGAACAGGGAGACTTTGAAGAGTCAAAATTTAAAGGAAAGTACCAGCATGGGATGATTTTCTGTTTTACAGCTTTAGCCTAAAGACAGGCTACAGTCATGGCCCAAACTCCACCATTTTTCTGGTTCAAAGAATCAAAGAACAGAACCTGGGGCAACTACTGTAAGGAAAGATTTCCAAAAGGGACAGAGGGAGAGAAATAGAGCCCTGAATTCTATACATAAATTGTCCACATCTCTGGGTGATCCCTGAACTACGCATGAGCAAGGCAGACTCAAGATAATTTATAGCTAGGCAAACAAAAAAAACTGAACTGAGATTTGAGCTGCTGCCCACTGTAGGTGAGACAGTTTGTGGTATGAGTCTAACCAAATTCCTTGACTGTTAAAACAAAAACATCAACACTCTTCAGAGAAATACATCAGAATCCAGAGACTCCACAACATAACATTCATAATGTCAACAATCTAAAATTACTCAGCATGTGAAGAACCAGTGAAGTGTGAGCCATTCTCAAGGAAAAAGATAATCAACGGAGGCCAACCCTATCTGATATGACCAAGATGTTGAGTTATCAGACAAAGACTTTAAAGTGGCCAATTTAACTATAGTTGATGAGATAAAGGAAAATATACTTATAATGAATGAAAAACATCAGAAATAGAATATACAGAAAAGAACTATATGGAAATTCTAGCAGTGAAAACACTGAAATTTTAAATTTCATTGGTCCTGCCATTATGGCTCAGTTGGTTGGAACACTGTTCCATGCACTGGAAAGTCACAAGTTTAATTCTCAGTCAGGGCACATACCTAGATTGCAGGTTCAGTCCCTGGTTGGGGCATGAACGGGAGACAACCGACTGAAGATTCCCTCTCACATTGATGTTTTTTCTCTCTCCTTTCTTCCCTCTCTAAAAAAGAATAGTAATAGGGTTAGCAGAATAGCAGAACAGAGATGACAGGATAAAGTTAGTGAATTTAGAGATAGAAAAGGAGAGACTGGAGTATAATTTTTTCTAATGCAATAAGATTTCCTGAATATGATGAAAGACATTAATTTACAGACTCAAGAAGCTCAGTAAATCCCAAACAGAATAAATATTAAGACAACAACACCTAGAAATATTAAGACAACATATCCAAACTTAGAAACAAAGAAAAGGTGAAATCTTGAAAGAAACTAGAGAAAATGAACAATGACTTGAATAATTACAGACTTCTGATCATAAAATATGGAGATCAGACACAGTAGAACAACATATTTAAATGCTAAAACAAAACAAAACAAAATGTCAACCCAGAATCCTAAATCTGGCAAAAATACCCTTTAATAAAGACATTATTTTCCCAGGCCCGGTGCATGGGAGTCGTGCCGGCCTGCAGGGATTGGCCTGCTGTGGGAGCGCCACTCATCCTGGGCAGCTCATCCCCGTCAGCCAAGTGGCACTCCCACTGTGGGAGCCCACTGACCATCAAGGGGCAGCTCCTGCGTTGAGCGTCTGCCCCCTGGTGGTCAGTGCGCAATATAGTGACTGGCCGACCAGTCGTTCTGGTTGTTCTGCCATTTGGTCACTGGGCTATTATTATATAGGATGAAAGAAAACAGAATGTGCTGCTTGCAGATCTATACTTCAAGAAATGCTAAAGGAAGCTCTTTGGGTTGGAAAGAAATGATACCAGAAAGAAACTTGGATTTTTCAGGGAGGAATGAGGAACACTGGAAATGCTATACTGGGTAAAAACAAATGGCCACTGCAGCCTTCAAGAAAGCATGCATGCTCTTCAGCCTGACATCCAATACCTCTCCTTCACACCTCAACAAATACACCTCTTAGCCCCATTTCTTTCACAAGAGACACTTGTGAACTTTTAACAATACCACACTGAGTCCCAACTTTGACCTTTACAAATGCTACTCCCTCTACCCCAAATCCTCTCCCTTCCCTCTTCTATCTATGTAAATCATATGCATACACACTCATGTTACAGCTCAAGGAACACTTTGTCTTCCAGGCTGCTCCTGACTGCTCCAGGCCTTGTGGATTTCTGTATGCAGTCCCAAGGAACAGAACAATAAACTGAAATACATTGCTAAAACATTTTGGTGATGTCAAAGCACCTTCCCTTCCATTCTTTCATTCAGTTCTTACAAAAGCAGTTTGAGGCAGGAGAGCAGGTCTGATGACCCACCTTGTAAAGGTGAGACAACCAAGCTCAGAGAAACTAAGTGGTTTTCACACAGCTGTACAGCCAGAGCGTAGAAAAACTGGCACTAGTACTTGGCTCTCAGACTCTCATCCCAGTTCTCTGTCCACTTGGCCACACTGATATACCTCATGTAGTGTCTGCCGGTAACCAATTCATAATCATCTTGCATTATAAACTTATCATACAGCTACAAAAAGTTAAATTTTAAGACACCAGCTCAATACACCCCTAGATTGAAAATCTTGAACCTGGCCAAGTATCAGAAATATTCATGAAAACTTCAAATTCCAGAACTTATAACAAACGAACTGAATCAGAATCTCTCTAGAAATATGCATTTTTTAAAGTTCCATAGGTGATTCTGATACGCAACCAGAGCTGAGAACCTCTTCACTCATGACTAATAATCAAATGACTAATCCAAACGGTGGGGCAATGTGAGGAGAAATGGGTGTGGGGTGGGATGCCACAAAGAAGGGTAAGTCTGGGTAGAGGGATGAAGGAGGAACATTTTGGGTTGGTAGAGAAAAGGGGGGGTGCATTTAGGGCTGGTGTTGGGAAGGGGGGGTCGGAAGATTGATATGTGTTCAGGAGATGGACTGTTTCTGAGCAGAGGTTCACTGATCTAAAGGAATCAGGATATAAGGATGAGAATGCAATGGCCAATGTAGAGGATAAATAGGAAGGGCAGGAGACAGGAGATTAGGGATAGGATGCCTGAACCCTACCATGCACTCCAAGAGTGTTTCTGTCCATAATCCTTACCTTAGGGCTCTTACTCTCAGGCCACTTTGAGTGGATTCTATGTTCTGTGATCTTTCTCTGACTCCCAACCCTATGAGCTTGTCCCTCTCTCACAGCCCTTATTCATCTCTACCCTGTGTTCTTATTAACCCCCATCCAGAGCTTTGACTTCCTCAATGGATGCTGCTGATCTTTACATCCCCTAGATTGGTTACTCTCACCCAGGGGAAATTTTGTCCTCCAGGGGACATTTGGCAATGTCTGGTGATATATTTTGGTTGTTACAATTAGAGGAGGGTATATTACTGGCATCATGCTAAATATCCTACAGTTATAATTCAAGGAACATTGTAACAAAGAATTATCCCTGCCCAAATGTCAGTGTGCTAAGGATGAAAAACGCAGGCTTAGATAATTGCTTTACTAACACTTAAACTTAAGTTACTATTTAATATGAGTAATTCAACATTGAATAATAAATTAATAAATCTGATTAATCCAGTGAAGGAAAAAAGGATTTGGATCTGTCAGCCACCTTTGACTCCCAGATTTTTAAATTTCATAGGTAGTAAAGTTATAAAAACAAAAAACTGGAGAGATCAACATATAATTGCTAACTTTTCTTATTGCCATGTATAAGCATAAAAATAAAACTACCAACTACTATAAGGATTACTTCCTAAAATAAAGGACATTTAAACTATCAAAATGTAATATTAATAATAAAAATAACACAGGAAGATATTACCAAGAAAGGTCAGTACGGCAGCAAACAGTTGCTGTATGCTAGTGAAAAGTTCACTTTAGCCAGCCCTAGACCACTGCTCACCAACTTGGGAACCTCGGAATGAGACTACATGCTTCTGGAGAGCAGGGCTCTTGTCTTACAGGTAGTCCTCTAACGCTTTATGCTGAGCAGCCCAGGGAAGGCTGCCAAGGCTGCCCTACCTGTGCTGCGAACCCCTACCTTATATTCCAAGGAGAGCAAAGTCTCTGTCTTAGAAGCCCAGCTCCACTTGTGGACTGCATAGCCGTTGTAGTCGTTGGTGGTCCCGCCTTCCTCATCCAAGACCAAGACATATGGGCAGCTAGGAGAGACACATAAGTGAGGAGCTGCCACCAGGCCCCTGAAGGAAGCCCTCATTACTACTGGCAATAGGCAGGCAGGGTTCTGAGATTCTGCCCCAGCTGGAGAAAGCATGGTTTCCTGCAGCAGCCTCACTTCTCTTGCCTAATATGGTGTGAGGTCCCTTCAGTCCTGTTGCTCCTACTGGGAGAATTGTTGGGAAGGGCAGGTCTGAGGGAGATGATGGAGGCTCCAGGCCAAACCCAGAGGGACAGAAATGGAATGTGTACCCTGTGGCCTAGGATCCTGAGTATACGAGATCTTAGTTATCAAAATGGGAACATCTATAACATGAAAGTAAGTCATTTTTTTCAAGAACCGTTCCTTATGAAAGGCCAAGCAAAACACAACTATTGGCTAGGAAAAATATGTGCTTCTTTTAAAACACCCCACAGAAGTGGTGCCTGTGGCTTCTACTTCACTCTCTCTTGGTTTAAACACTTCTCTCCACTAAAGAATTGTTCCATTAATCTAGCCAAAAATCAAGATCTTAATGCTGTGGGGATACAAGTGAAGTAGGTCTTGGAGAGCTGCCATTCTCATCAGCTATGATAATACTGATGTAGCAAGTGAGGGCCTCAAAGTACCTATGTTTCTGTAGGCATTGCCTTGTGGCCTTAACTTCTGAACACTGCCTGACCTCTCCTTTCCCCAAGGACTCTTACTTGCCCCCTCTGTCCCGCGGCCCCCTTTGTCACCCTCAGAGATACTTCCATGGGGCCATAATTCCTTCAACCCACTCACCAGGACTTTAGGTTGTAGTGAACGCAGCCCTGGCCTTCAGCATTGAACAGGGCCAGGAAGGAGAAGCTGGGTGTGTCATTAAAGAGTAAGGTGATGGTTCTCCCTCCGCAGCACGTGGGGATCTGACACATGGCAATGTTTCCGGAGGGATAGCTGGCAGAAATGGTTAAGTAGAACTAACAAAAAACTCTCCAGGTTCTATTCTCAGATGCCCCATGGAAAGCAAGTCTACAAATCTGTTGTCTAAATGGTACATCATTCCTAGTTTTTAAAGACCCTCCCTGAACTTTGCATAACAACTCATTGACTGTGGACCTGACCATGCCTCTGGTGCTTTCCTGTATCTTCTTTATAGTCCACACAACCACCCTGTGGTAAATATTATCATCTCCATCTCACAGATGAATAGGGTTTCCCTGCATTTGAGGGGGTCCATGGGATGTGGGACTTTCACTGCTAAAATCAGGGAAGTCCTTGGCAAACCAGGATGAGTTGATTACCATACAGATGAGAAATTCAAGGTGCAAAGAAATGGTCTGCCTCGCATCACACCACAAGGAAGTGGCAGAGCCAGTAGTATACTGAGGCCAGTAATATCTCTAATCTGTCAGGCTGCCTCCCCTTCTGACCAATCCAGGAGAGCAGCCAACGTCTAGCTGCTCATTTCCTACCAAGAGGCTCCCAGAAACATTGGTCCCAAATAAGAGGGGTATAGTGAGGGCAGCTACTATCCTGTTTGCAGGGATTTCAGAAGTACCCCATATGGAAAAATTTCAGTGGTTGGTACTAGGATCCACCCTCTTAATCCTTTTACACAAACTCATAAATAATCCACAGAAATTCTAAAAGTCAACAAACAGAAATTTTGAGGCTGAATAGTATAATAAATAAAATGAAAAAATTCACTGGATGGGTTTCTCAGTAGATTGCCACAGTAGAGGAAAAAAATCAGTGAACTTGAAGAGAGATAAATTGAAATTATCCAGCCTGAGACATGGGAAAATAAAAAAAGAATGAAGAAAAATGAACAGAAATCGGGAGACCTGTGGGAGACTATCAAATTGAGCAACACATACATAATACGAGCCCCAGTAGAGGATAGAGAGAAGAGGGCAGAAAGAATATTTGAATAAATAATGAATAAAAACTCTCCAAATTTTATGAAAGACACCAATCTACACAATAAAGAGACTCAACAAATTCCTAGTAGGATAAATTTAAAAATAGCCACACTGAGACACATTAGTATCAAACTGCCAATAGACATAGGCAGAGAGAATCCTGAAAGCAGCAAGAGAAAAGATACTTGTCATGTACAAGGGATCTTCGATAAGATTAATGGCCAATTTATCATTAGAACCCTTGGAGGCCAAAAGGCAATAGAATGGAATATTTATAGAGCTGAAAGGAAAAAAAAAATCTGTCAACCAAGAATTCTGTATTAAGCAAAACTATCCTTCAAAAAAATGAAGGAGAAATTAAGACTTTCCAAATAAACAAAGGGTGAGGAAATTCACCACTACAAAAAATGTTAAATGGAGTCCTTCAGGCTGAGATGAAAGTACACTTGGCAGTAACTCAAAGACATGCAAAGAAAAAGAGGACATCAGTAAAGTAACTATAAGTAAATATAAAAGCCAGTATTATAGTATTTTTTTGTTTATAATTCCTTTCTTTCCTATGTGATTTGAAAAAGCAAATGCATAAAATAATTGTAAATCTATGTTAATAGCATACTTCAACTGAACTTCGCACATCAAATAAACTTCGGGCATTTAAACTGAGCAGGGCCAATTGAACTGAATGAGTCAATTGAGAAAAAAAAAATCCACCTATCAGTGGACCAGCACAGTTAAAACCTGCCATGCTCAAGGGTCAACTGTATAATGTGGAAGAACGTCAAAAACATTATGCTAAGTGAAAGCAGCCAGATATAAAAGGGCACATGTTGCATGATTTTACTTATAAGAAATATTTGGAGTAGGCAAATACATAGAAGTGAAAAGCAAATTAGCAGTGATCAGGAAGGGTAGAGGAAGGAAAATGGGAGTGACTATTTAAAAGGTATGGGGCTTCCTTTTGGGGTGATGAAAGTCTGGAAATAAATAGTGGTAATGGTTGTATAATATTGTGAATGCACTTGATACCATTGGTTAAAATGGTACATTTTATGTTATGAGCAGTTTATCATATTAAAAAATGCTTACCTCACACTATGGTTCTGAGTGATCAACACATCTCTAAAGGAATAGTGCTGGGCACAGTACTGAACACAGAGTGACCAAGGTTTATATCTTTACTAGAGGCCCATTGCACAAAACTCGTGCACAAGGGAGGGGGGACCCTCAGCCGGGCCTGCACCCTCTCACAGCCCAGGACCCCTTGAGGGATGCCTGCCTGCCGGCTTAGGCCCGATCCTAGGGATCTGGCCTAAGCCGGCAGGCAGGCATCCCTCTCACAATCCAGGATCCCTCGCTCCTTACCGCCTGCCTACTTGCTCTTTACCACTTGGCTCGCTGCTCCTTAGCAGCAGGCTCCTTACCGCTCGGCTCACTGATCCTTAGTGCTGCTGCGGAGGCAGGAGAGGCTCCTGCCACCACCCTTGTGCCCTGAGCTGGGCTTCTGGCTGAGTGGTGTTCCCCCTGCGGGAGTGCACTGACCACCAGGGAGCAGCTCCTGTGTTGAGCATCTGCCCTTGGTGGTCAGTGCGCATCACAGCGACCAGTCGTTCTGCTGTAACTGTCACTTAGGCCTTTATTATATAGATATCAATGTGATGAGTTTATATCTTCATATGAAAAAGGACTTTGAGGGAAATCAACGACTAAGGCAGCGGTTCTCAACCTGTGGGTCACGACCCCTTTGGTGGTCGAACGACCCTTTCACAGGGGTCGCCTAAGACTATCCTGCATATCAGATATTTACATTACGATTCATAACAGTAGCAATATTACAGTTATGAAGTAGCAACGAAAATAATTTTATGGTTGGGTCACAACATGAGGAACTGTATTTAAAGGGCCAGAAGGTTGAGAACCACTGGACTAAGGGAAGAGATTCAGGGAAATGCTGACAACCCAAATGAAATGCATATTGGGATGGTTCTGGGGTCTGCCCATCAGGAGCTTTTTGGCATTTCAAGGGCAGAAATATTATTTCTACCCGAGAGCTTTTCCCAGTATCTCTGTAAAAATAGAATCAATTGCTGAACCTACTGTTCTGTGAAGCCATGAGAAGAGAGAAGTGTTTTCCAAACATTTTCTTTACTCAAGAGGGATCCAACAGCTGCATCGTGTGTTTTAACCATTTGAACACAATAACAGAATTTCTCCTTCAAGATCACTGGGTCTAACTTCCTCATCTTATAATGGAGGGAAGTGAGGCCCAGAGAGATAAAGTGACTTGTGCACAGTCACCAAGAAGAACTAAGCCCCAAACCCAGACCTCCTGGGACTCCTAAATAGGAAACACATTAATTGCCAGGATGTGTTCATTGTTGGGGTATGAGTCAAGCATGCTAGTAGCAATGGCCTGCAGGTTTTGGGTGGTCCTACCCAGGTTGGGCTTGGGAATCTAGGACAGGTGAGAAAACATGGAGCCCAGCAGGCTGGTGTTGGGCCCTGATTGTAAACTAGTCCACCCTCTCTGGTCCCACCAATAACCTAATAACCTTCATGAGGAGCTCAGGGGGATGATCCTATCCAATGCAGTGTAAAGTTAGAAAAGGGGGGAGAGGGAAGCCCCATGACCCATAGGGAGCAGCAGCTACCCTGGAAGGAGTTTGCTGTGTTCAATATTACAGGGCACATTAGAAGCAGGGCTGAGCAGAGTGTGATGAATGGACTCATTTACAGTCATAGAAACAATACGATTCCTTTGACAGGGCACTTAAATTCTGAATTCCCAGTTCAGCGGAGAGGAGGCCCAGTGAATTGAGGGGGGTGTTGCCAAGCAGGCCTGTCTGGACAGCTTGTTTGACAGCTCGGAGAGCTGCCCTATTCTCCAAAGGTAGAGGACACAATACCCAGTGGCTTTATCTATCCCCTTCCATATTCTCTATTTTGCTCTCTGTTGGAGGAAACAATCCTAAAAGGCATAAAAATGGTGCCAGAGAGAGGGCCCTAAATAGAGGTGAGGCAGCCCTGAATCCAGGCCTGGCTCTGCCACCAAATTCCTTTTGTGACATCGAATGACTCAGACTACCCATTCCTAAAATGAAGGGACAAGACTGAATAATGGCTTAGTGTCTCCCCTCTTTGACACCTTGTCCAACCCAGACTGCAAAACCTGGAATAAGTGTTTCGCCCTGAGTCTGGCCTTACTGACAAATGGGTTGGGCATCTGTGGTCTGGTCAGGCTCTAGAACATGTTGGGGAGTGGGTAACAGGATCTCTACAAGAAACGTAGGGGTCCAAGGTGACTTCCCACCCAGATGTTCTCCAAAGGGAGTCCTCTCTGACCTAGAAATTACTCTTACGATCCGGGAGGACCTGTCACCAGGTTTCTTGGATTAACTGAAAAAACCAAAGTAAATACTCAGGCCCAGAAGTTCTCTAGGGCTAAGTTGCTGGGGACAAGGGGCAGCCCCAAATAAAAGGATACTAAACGAAGGAAGACCCATCACAGAAGGTGTAATGCAACTTGATGTTCTTCTTGCCTTTCCACTCCTGAGACTGCCGAATGAAGTGAGCATGGGAGACGGAAGACTGATGAGGAGTGGAAGTGGGAGTCTGAGTACCTTGAAGGTGAGGGTGATAGGAGCTCACGGTTGACCCCGAAGGAATGGGCATCTTTGCCCCGTAGTTGCGTAACATCATGGGGCAGAAGACATTCTTCCCTTTCCACGAGGTCCTTTCGGCTTCTCTGCAGGGAAAACCAGCATATCTTCTAGCCACTTGGCTCTCACTCACCAGTGAAGTTCTCTACAGCCCCTCCCCAGCTCCTAGAACTCCCATCTCATTCCCTGTCCCAAAAGTACCTGTCCCCACCTCTTACCCTCATCCTTAAAGTTAGTATTTTTAGGAAGAACTGGGAAGAGACCGGTGCAGCTCTGAGAACAGTCCTTTCCATCTTTAGCACTAGGTAAGGACCAAGGAGTAGAACTGTGTGCTGAAGGGGAACCCGGGGAGCTGGAGGCTTTGCTCACCCTCTAGTCCTGAGGTTACAGGGAAAGAGAGCTTCCTTCCTGAATGTAATAATAAGGAGTAAAACTGAGCGGCTTCCTTTTATCCATGTTCTGTAGCTGTAGTAATATTCAATGGCCCAGGGAGCCCAAGACATATATGGCTTAGAGGTGACTAAGTTTCAAGTCCTTTATTGCCCATAGTTTGGGCTTCAGAGAAATGTAGACTCAACTTGCTAGGACTTGTTGGATCCATCTATAATAATAAAAGCGTAATATGCTAATTAGACCAGAGGACCTTCTGTGAGGGAAGCCAGGGCTGTGAGGGAAGCTCGGGTCCTGGGTGCCTGCTGGCGGCTGGAGGGAAGCCCAGGTCCCAGGGGCCAGAGGGAAGCTGGTGCCGGCAGTCGGGGGAAGGAAGGCCTACTCTTGCATGAATTTCATGCATTGGGCCTCTAGTAATACCAAAAATATCATTAATCATCCATGTCAATTTTTGTTTTTTGTTTTGAGAGATACTTCCTTTTTTTTTTTTTTTTTTTTTTTTTGCAGAACTCTGACAAATTATGGTAAGAAAAAAACATTCAGGGCACAAAGGTTGTATACGCTAAGAAGTCCCGTAAAGGATATGGTATCACTGGTGAAAAGGCAAAGATCAATGCCTTGGGGTCAGGCCCACCAAGCTGAGGGACTTCAAGCAATGCCTCAGTTTCCCCACCCACAAAATGGGCATCAATCCCATCTTCCTCATAAGGCCATCCAAGGACTGAAAAGGATTGTGAGGAAGGACTGGGAACAAGTCATCCCCCTGTCACTATTATTAGGGGTACTGGGTAGCTGACACTTCCTGGTACTCAGCCACTTTTGTGATTTTCCCTTTATGCACAGATGATTGCCAGCCCTGCCCTCCTCTCCGATCTACCCCCAATGTCTAAAATGCTCACATATGACGACACATCTCTTGCAGCTTCTCCCGGGCCTCAGGACAGGGGTCACTGATCTCCACTTTGTCAGAGGCAGTTCCTGTTTCTCGTTGAGAGGGTGATGAAGTTATCTCTTCAAAATTTTTCATTTTGCCTATAGTTGTAAAAAGGTTAGGGACAGAGTTTTAGAAAATGGTTTCTCCTGCGGAAGAGTGGTGGGGTGGGGAGGAGGAGAACCACATCTCCTGAGAGTCAAAATAATCAAGAGAATCATTTATGCTTCCTGGGCACAGGTCACTGATAAAACAGATGTCACTCTGCAAGTCAACCAAGAATGTGTGTGGAGCATACTTGTACAGAGTGATGAATCCAGCTATGCTTCCCCAAGGGCAGCCTGGTTGTAGGTGGGGGGGACATAGATATGCCTGCCATGGATGCCAATATGATTACCTTCTGATGTTTCTGATTAAACAAAAAAGTTTCAATTCCATCTCAATTGGCTTGAACACTTCTCTGATGTTGGCTAATCTCAGGCCTTCTGCAGAGGGTATTGTGGCCCCATTGAGAACTGGACTGTAATTTTTTTTTAATATTGTGATAAAATTCACGTAACTACTATCTCAAACATTTTTAAGTGTACAGTTCAGTGGTATTAAATTCATTCACACTGTTGCACAACTACCACCACTATCCATCTCTATAACTCCTTTCATCTTGTAAAATTAAAACTTTGTACCCATTAGACCAGTGGTTCTCAACCTTGGCTGCACATTAGAATCACCTGGGACTCTTTTTAAAATCCTGATTTCTGGGCCTCATCCTCCAGAAATTCTGTTTCTTTGTTACTAATGTTGTGGCCTCACCCCATAACAAAGAAACAGAATTTCCAAAGGATGAGGCCCAGAAATCAGGATTTTAAAAAGATTCCCAGGTGATTCTAATGTGCAGCCAAGGTTGAGAACCACTGCATTAGGCAATAACTTCTATTCCCCCTCTCCTAGATCCTGAAAAATACCATCCCACTTTCTGTCTCTATGGTTTTGACAGTGATGAATCAAGCTATGCTTCCCCAAGGGCAGCCTGTTTTACTTATATATGAGGTATAAGTAAAAAAAAAAAAAAATTACTTATACCTCATATAAGTAGATTCATACAGTATTTGTCTTTGTGTGACTGCTTTATTTCAGGTAGCACAAAGTCCTCAAGGTTCATCCATGTTATAGCATGTGTCAAAATTTCCTTCCTTTTAAAGGTTGAATAGCATTTCATTGTTACTGTAGATTGCATTTTCTTTATCCATTCATCCACTGATGGACACACGGGTTGCTTCCACATTTTAGCTATAGTGAATGCTGCTGCTATGAACATGGGTGTACAAATATCACTCAGAGACCCTGTTTTTAATTCTCTTGATCTATACCCAGATATGGAATTGCTGGATCTTCTGGTAATTCCATTTTTTGTTTTTTGAGGAATTGCCACACAGTGTTCTACAGTGGCTGTACCATTTTATATTCCCATCAGCAGTGCACAAGAGTATATCCATCCTCTTCCACTCTTGGTTTTTTTGTTTTTGTGATAATAGATATCCTACTTGGGTAGGATGAGGTAGCATCTTATTATAGTTTTGATTTGTATTTCCCTAATGATTAGTGATATTAAACATCTTTCATGTGCTGATTGGCTATTTTATATGTTCTTTGGAGAAATATATTTTCAAGTGCTTTGCCCATTTTAATTCAGCTTGCTTTTTTTGTTGTTTAATATTATATGTTCTCTATATATTCTGGATATTAATCCTTATGATATATAATTTAAAAATATTTTCTCCAATTTATGGACTGCCTTTTTACTCTGTGGATAGTGTCTTTTGATGCACAAAGTTTAAAAATTTTCATGAAGTCCAATTGGTCTATTTTTTCTTGTATTGCCTATTCTGTAGTGTCATATCCAAGAAATCATTGTCAAATCCAATGTCATAAAGCTTTTCTCCAATGTTTTCTTCTAAGAGTTATATTGTTTTGGTTCTTACATTTAGGTCCTTGATCTATTTGAAGTTAATTTTTGTATATGGTGTTAAGTAAGAGTCCAACTTCATTCCTTTGCAGGTGGTTGTCCAGTTTTCCAGCACTACTTATTGCAAAGACTGTATTTCCCTATTGAATGGTCTGGGCACCCTTGTAAAATCATTTGATCATATATGCAAGAGTTTACTTCTGAGCTCTCTATTCTATTCCTTTGGTTTATATATCGGTCTCTATACCAATACCACACTGTAGCTTTGTTATTAGTTTTAAAATCAGAAACTGTGAGTCCTCCAGTTTTATTCTTTTTTCAAGACTGCTTTGGCTACTCAGAGGTCCCTTAAGATTCCATGTGAATTTTAGGATGAGTTTTTCTATTTCTGAAAAAAAAACATAATTGGGGTTTGAATAGCAATTGCAATAAAACTGTAGACCACTCTAGATGGTACTGACATTTTAACAATATGAAGTCTTCCAATCCATGAATGTAGAACATGTTTCCATTTACTTATGTCTCTTTTCATTTCTTCCAGCAACAATTTATGATGGTAGCCATTCTGGCAGGTATGAGGTGGTACCTCATTATTGTTTTAATTTGCATCTCTCTGATGATTAGTGACTCTGAGCATTTTTTCATATGTTTCTTGGCCATTTGTATGTACTCTTTGGAGAAGTGTCTATTCAGGTCTTCTGCCCATTTTTTAAATGGATTGTTTGTCTTCCTTTTGTAGAGTTATATGAGTAATTATATATTTTGTAAATTAATCATTTACCAAAAGTATCATTGTCAAATATATTCTCCCATACAGTGAGTTCCCTTTTCATTTTGATGCTGGTTGCCTTTGCTGTGAAGAAGCTTTTTAGTTTGATGTAGTGCCATTTGTTTAGTTTTTCCTTTTGTT